>NC_139150.1:43960554-44565924 GCF_964270905.1 Leucopleurus acutus
ACCAAAGGGAGAGTTCCTTCCCTCCCTTCCTTCCTTCCTCCCTTCCTCTCTCCCTCCCTTCTTTCCTTCATTGTACAAGTATTTGATTGCCTGCTATATGCTAAACATTGTTATTATTGCTGGGGCTACTGCAGCATACCCACTTTCAAGACAGCTTACAGTCAGGACGGGGGTGTTCTTTTGATCTGTGGGCCACCTGCAAATGAATCACCCAAACTATCCTGAGGGCTCTGAAATCTGCACTTTCAAACAAGATTCAGGAAGACTCATGTGCACACTAAAGCTGAAAAAAGAATCTTCAGATAAACAACAAGGTCACACTGTATAGCACAGGGAACAATATTCAATATCCTTTGATAAACCATAATGGAAAAGAATAAGAAGGCACATCTTTGTATAACTGATTCACTCTGCCATACAGCAGAAATTAACACAACACTGTAAATCAACTATACTTCAATTAAAAAACGAAGAATCTTCAAAGTATAGCTCAAATCCCTCTTCTTTTGTAAAGTCTTCCTAAATCATCTCTGTTCAAAATTCCATCACCCTTCTCCATACTCATGGCCCTTATACTTCCCAGCAGCCGTTTATAATTAACCACGTCTCGTTATAGCTCTTAAAACACATGATGTAGTGTGATGGTGGGCTGCGGTGTCACACTGCCCTGAGTTCAATTTCCAGATCTATCACTTCTTGCCTGTGCAAGTTTCTAAGCCTTAGTTTCCGCATCGAAATATGGTGATGTTGCCTACTTTATAAGCGCTGCTTTGAGGATTAAATGAGAAGACCAATGACAACACTAAGTTCAGTGTTTGGCATAGAGTAAGAATTCAATAAAAGCAGGCAGCTGCTTTTATTTTCCATCCTTTTCCTTTTCCTTTTACCTTCTTGCACTCTTACACACTATTTCCACACTCAGTTGGGGCTGACAGCAAGAAGAATCTTTTGCCTCATACACAGTATGTCACAGTCAGATGTGCTATGATTTTTACTGGGTAGGATGACACTACCAGGCTTTGCAGGCATCTTGTTTTTCTGGCATATGCAAAGAACGTACAACTTTACTTCATCTCAGTTGCACATATGGTTACTCAATAAGATTTAGAATCAGAATGAATAGAGAAATGAGAACTTAATCCTAGATGGTAAGAAATAAGCCAATCTTCTAAGCACAAAATGTCTTGCTTTTTGTCTTGCATGTTCTATTTCAGGTATCATATTTTACTAGAAATTTGTTGCTTTGAGCTTGACGCATGAAATGCCATAAACAACTTGTTGACGTCAGGATGAATAAATCTTATATGCTAGTGAAATGACATGCCTTTCAATCTGTCAAGTATATTTATCGTATTTATTTTTCTCTCATATTGATAATGGCAAAGTGTATTATGATTAAAATTCTTCAAAAAGAGAGACAGAAAGAACAATGGAATCAGCTAAATACAAAAAACTAGATGCTAGTGTCACTGGGAACAATTATGCTCTTCTGAACAAATGACACAAAAATCTTCTAGGAGCAAAAAATTATAGGTCAAGAAAATGTGGGCACAGGCAAGATGGATTCAAAACTCAGCCCACGAACACTTGGTATAAAAATAGATTTGAATTTTAACTGGGCTTCAGTATAGAGCTGAGGAATATATTTGAGAATCTTCAAAGATAGTGATATTCCAGGAAGCCATACAATAAGTCATTTTGCAGAATGTACTGAAATATGCTTTGATTAAAGTGATTAAGTGGTAGATTATGATGTGAAACTATAATGAACCCTGGAAAAAAAAGTCAGCTTCTCTTATCCCTAGCAAGAAAAATTATATTTGATAGTATTTGGGGTGTTACCATAGACACTATCAAGAACAAAAATTTCTTGGCAATGAATATAATCCACAAATCCTCAAGAGACTAAATTTAAATACTAAATTTTACATACTTCTTATAAACTCACTCATACACTAGTAGATTTTCTAAGCAATTTTATGGGGTAACTGCATAAAAATTAATTTGCTATTAACACCCTATTTAAATTAAAGGACGTGCCAGTAGATGAGCAATTTATAATGTAAATAAATCTGTTCTCTTTATTTTCTTTCTCTTTTTAAACATGTAAATTGTCTCAGACATTTATAGCAATCATGGTCTTAGTGAAAAGCCTTTTCTAAGGAGTAATTCATAAACTTTTAGGAAGCTGATACACCAAAGCCCAGTCAGTAATTGTAGGAGAAATTTGCTATAGGTCTTGTCACCGGACCTTTAAGCCCAGGGACCTTGTCGCATTCAGTATTTATGCTTCTTCTAATTCTCAGAATCCCATGGGAAGAAAAGAGTATCTATTTCAATAAATGGTATGCAATCCACCCAAGAGCTCAGCTGAGGAACTAGAACTCAGCCTTGAGTTTTTCCTTTACCCCCAAGCCCATGACCTAATTCTCTCCCTGTTTGTTGAACATGCAAAATGTATAGCAGATCTATCCATTTCTCTCTATCCCCATCCCCATCACCTTGAACAGGCTACCCCAACCTCTCCTGATCTACAGAACTAACTTGCAAAATGGTTTACCTGCCTTGCTCCCACACCAGGACTTCTCCAAGGAGAATCTGGAATGATCTTTAAAAATTTTCATCAACTCATATCTCCCTCCTTAAAAGACTCCGTAGATCTCTTATCATGCTTACCTACTATGACGCCATATGTATACTGGACTTTTCCAACCCTCTCCTCACTTTAGCCATACAGATCTTTCTAATCCTCAAAGCCAGTAACCTTGTTCCAACCACAGGGTCTTCCGAGCTGGCTCCTCCCTCTCCCTGGAATGCACAGGCCAGCTCTTCACAAGGTAGGCTTCTTCCCATGTTTCAGGTCTCAGCTAAAATGTCACTTCCTCCCAGAGGTCTGCTTAACCACTGTATGTAAAAATACCTCCGTTACTCCCCATTATTCTACTGTTTTTCTTAGTACTTATTGTTTGCTTTTTTACAGACTGCCTCACCAAATAGGATGAAAGTTCCACCTCTGTCAATCCACCAATCAATTCACAATACCTAGCACAGGAACTGACAATCGGTGGACCATTAATACATGTCTGTTGAATGAATGAATGATTCCATCTAAGGTCTATGTTACCAACCACCTTAGTCTCTTTATATACCTTTCAGAGATGAGAAAAATGAGATTAGAAGTTTCCTTCCAAACTCCCCTCTTCCACACCGACTCTTTTTTTGGTGGACTTAAACTGGGAGAAGCTTCCTACTTTGTGTTTTCTCAGAGCGGTGTCATTTTTATAGAATTCTAGGCATAGTGTCCTTTCAGATGGGATTCTTGTCAAGGTGGTGGAGAGGATGGCATATCATAGATAATGATATAATTGCTATGAAATCAGTCAAAGAGGACACTGTAAAGACCTTTCCCACCCCCAATCTTCCAGCATTACTGCTTAGGTTAAATCACAATTGGAATATTCAGAACATGAGACATTTCTAATATATGACAAATGACACTTGAAAATGATATCTGACCAGCTCTACAAGGAAAAACTCTGGGCATTGCAACAAGACTGAGAATTACTCTTCTTAAGAAATCATCTTTATTACTACAGTAATAAGAGCAAAATACATTCAGTGAATAATCACCTAATAGATTCATTCTCTGTTCTCAGTTCAGTCTCTGGGCAACTCAACCATCCATCAAGTTTCTTAGTTTCCTCAACTCAGGAAGGGGATGGAAAACACTGGCTAAGTCTCCAGATAATACAAGGTGAATAAGCCTGTTGACCAGGGCTTTTCTAGGAATAAAGGACACCTTTGGAAGCTGCATTGTTTTAAGCCGTGGACCATCAGTTAAGGTACAAAGTTGAGTCCAGTGAGAATTGGCTTCTACATAATTTGAACTTGCAAAGTGCTAGAGGACACAGTGTATTGTCTGTGTGTGTGTAGACATAACAAAGCTATTTTCATGCACGGTCCTGGCAGAAGGCCCGTGGTAACTGCTCTGTGAGTCTGGTTACAATTATGTCACTATAGGGAACAATCCAGGACAGTACATCCTTTCTCTGTCCACTCAGCCTCACATGGAAATGTGTGCTGTTTCTACCTCACAAACCCCTTTTTCAGCTCTCCTGCCTGACTACATTTTAATTTTCTTCACCCTCTTTACAGTATATGGCCCGACCATTTATGCCAGAAATCTCAGCTAAATTCTAAGCCAGAATTACAACATTACAGTACAGGAGAAACTCTAAGAGTACGTGAAAGGAAGGACATGTGTAACAACTCCTTCTTTAACCTGTAATTATACAGAACCTGAGCATTTATGCCTGTATTCTCACTATCTGTGCATGTGCTAAGTTCTAACTGAAATAAATGAAACCCTCCTAAAAGGAGAGTTGGCATATCCTCTGTTATTTCACCTCAATCATCAAATGCATTTGTGCTCCCCGCCCACTGCAACATTTCATACAGCTGAATGTGGCCCTTGGGAGAATTTTTAACGGAACATTGTATACTGAAATGTGTTTTTAATTAAAACAAAACAAAGAAGATAAGAACAGTTTACAAGATATCAGGCCTAAGATGCTAACACCAATATTTAGAACTGTTTATGCCTATCGTATCTTTCATATGTGGCCTCCCTTCAAGATGGTCAGTTCTAGAACTTTGAAGGCCCTCAATTAGTTATTTTAACTCAGTTTGTTAAAAACTCCAGACTTCCTTTCAACTGTCTTAGGTATTAACTTCTCACAATAATTGCATCCCAAAGATTTTGGGCAGTGGCCCATTTTTTCTTGCACTGGAAATATACATAGGTAAGAGAGAGACTACAGTGAAAGGTGAAACAAAGATATAAAGAGGTTGATGAAGGGGAACTGCATAACATTTATATAGATGGACTTTTTAGGTCTTACAGAAATGCAGACGATAACTTTAATTTCCTAAGAAAGAATTTTCGGGATAGTTTTCTGAAAACCACAGCATATGAGGTGAATCTTCCTGTGGCCCAACGCGTCTTTAATTCTTCACACGTTGATCTTTCCATGTCTCACATTAACCCACTGAAGAATTCAGTGGAATTTTAGCTTCTTCTGGAAGCTAAAAGAGGGAATACCATCATGTCTTTATTTTACCCAGGGTAAGCCCAGTTCTAAGGAATGATACGTAAACTGGGTAAGGGATGAGCTGTGGCAGTGCGTAAGAGGAGTCACTATGCAACAGCAATGAGAGGAACTGAGAGGTAAAAATAATATATGAAACTTAGGAATTCTATTAACCTCATTTCCCTTGTACAAAAAATAAGAAGGTTGGAATAGACGGATTAATTTAATGTTTGTTTAGAATTGAACTTGTTCAAAACATGGCGTTTAAGGTGTCATAGAGATTATACAAATGCCATGGCACCAAGGTTCCAATTTGGATCATCAGCGAGTCTGACTGTTTCAGTTTTCTTCCAAAACCTTCATGTTCCACCACCTTTCCACCAAAACTATTTCACAGACTTTCTTAAATTATTTGTGCATGAATGCTGGTGTCCATATGCCCCCTAATGATATTTTAAGATCCTTTGAAGGCAAGTGACAGAGTTTACAAATACTTGAATTATGTCCTGCCTAATTCACTTAGCTCCTAGCATGATGCTTTAAAAATTATTTTTTATCTCTAGGCAGGAAACACAAGAGAAGGAAAAGAGCTACAATACCAAAGCCAAAAAAATTTTAAAAAATGGTAATAGGAACATACATATCGATAATTACCTTAAATGTAAATGGATTAAATGCTCCAGCGAAAAGATGTAGACTGGCTGAATGGATACAAAAACAAGACCCGTATATATGCTGTCTACAAGAGATCCACTTTAGACCTAGGGACACATACAGACTGAAAGTGAGGGGACAGAAAAAGATATTCCATGCAAATGGAAATCAAAAGAAAGCTGGAGTAGCAATTCTCATATCAGACAAAATAGACTTTAAAATAAAGACCATTATAAGAGACGTGGAAGGACACTACGTAATGATCATGGGATCGATCCAAGAAGATATAACAATTGTAAATATTTATGCACCGAACATAGGAGCACCTCAATACATAAGGCAAATGCTAACAGCCATAAAAGGGGAAATCGACAGTAAGACAATCACAGTAGGGGACTTTAACACCCCACTTTTACCAATGGAAAGATCATCTAAAATGAAAATAAATAAGGAAACACAAGCATTAAATGACACATTAAACAAGACGGACTTAATTGATATCCATAGGACATTCCATCCAAAAACAACAGAATACACTTTCTTCTCAAGTGCTCATGGAACACTCTCCAGGATAGATCATATCCTGGGTCACAAATCAAGCCTTGGTAAATTTAAGAAAATTGAAATCGTATCAAGTATCTTTTCCGACCACAACGCTATGAGACTAGGTATCAATTACATGAAAAAAATCTGTAAAAAATACAAACACGTGGAGGCTAAACTATATGCTACTAAATAACCAAGAGATCACTGAAGAAATCAAAGAGGAAATCAAAAAATACCTAGAAACAAAGGACAATGAAAATACAACCCAAAACCTATGGGAGGCAGCAAAAGCAGTTCTAAGAGGGAAGTTTATAGCAATACAATCATAACTCAAGAAATAAGAAACATCTCAAATAAACAACCTAACCTTACACCTAAAGCAATTAGAGAAAGAAGAACAAAAAGAACCCCCAAAGTTAGCAGGAGGAAAGAAATCATAAAGATTAGATCAGAAATAAATGAAAAACAAATGAAGGAAATGATAGCAAAGATGAATAAAACTAAAAGCTGGTTCTTTGAGAAGATAAACAAAATTGATAAACCATTAGCCAGACTCATCAGGAAAAAGAGGGAGAGGACTCAAATCAATAAAAGTAGAAATGAAAAAGGAGAAGTTACAATAGACACCGCAGAAATACAAAGCATTCTAAGAGACTACTACAAGCAACTCTATGCCAATAAAATGGACAACCTGGAAGAAATGGACAAATTCTTACAAAAGCACAACCTTCTGAGACTGAATCAGGAAGAAATAGAAAATATAAACATACATATCACAAGCACTGAAATTGAGACTGTGATTAAAAATCTTCCAACAAACAAAAGCCCAGGACCAGATGGCTTCACAGGCAAATTCTATCAAACATTTAGAGAAGAGCTAACACCTATCCTTCTCAAACTCTTCCAAAATATAGCAGAGAGAGGAACACTCCCAAACTCATTCTACGAAGCCACCATCACCCTGATACCAAAACCAGACAAAGGTTACAAAGAAAGAAAACTACAGGCCAATATCAGTGATGAACATAGATGCAAAAATCCTCAACAAAATACTAGCAAAGAGAATCCAACAGTACGTTCAAAGGATCATACACCATGATCAGTGGGGTTTATCCCAGGAATGCAAGGATTCTTCAATATATGCAAATCAATCAATGTGAAAAACCATATTAACAAACTGAAGGAGGAAAACCATATGATCATCTCAATAGATGCAGAAAAAGCTTTCGACAAAATTCAACACGCATTTATAATAAAAAACTCCCAGAAAGTAGGCATAGAGGGAACTTACCTCAACATAATAAAGGCCATATATGACAAACCCATAGCCAACATCGTTCCCAATGGTGAAAAACTGAAACCATTTCCTCTAACATCAGGAACAAGACAAGGTTGTCCACTCTCACCACTATTATTCAACATAGTGTTGGAAGTTTTAGTCACAGCAATCAGAGAAGAAAAAGAAACAAAAGGAATCCAAATCTTTAAAGAAGAAGTAAAGCTGTCACTCTTTGCAGATGACATGATACTATACATAGAGAATCCTAAAGATGCTACTAGAAAACTACTAGAGCTAATCAATGAATGTGGTAAAGTAGCAGGATACAAAATTAACGCACAGCAATCTCTTGCATTCTTATACACGAATGATGAAAAATCTGAAAGAGAAATTAAGGAAACACTCCCATTTACCACTGCTACAGAGGAATAAAATACCTAGGAATAAAGCTACCTAAGGAGACAAAAGACCTGTATGCAAAAAACTATAAGGCAGTGATGAAACAACTTAAAGATGATGCAAACAGATGGAGAGATATACCATGCTCTTGGACTGGAAGAATCAACATTGTGAAAATGACTATACTACCCAAAGCAATCTACAGGTTCAGTGCAATCCCTTCCAAACTACCAGTGGCATTTTTCACCAAACTAGAACAAAAAAATTCACAATTTGTACGGAAACACAAATGACCCCAAATCTTGAGAAAGAAAAATGGAGCTGGAGGAATCAGGTTCCCTGACTTCAAACTATACTACAAAGCTACAGTAATCAAGACAGTATGGTACTGGCACAAAAACAGCAATATAGATCAATGGAACAGGGTAGAAAGCCCAGAGATAAACCCACACATATATGGTCACCTTATCTTTTATAATGGAGACAAGAATATATAGTGGAGAAAAGACAGCCTCTTCAATAAGTGGTGCTGGGAAAACTGGACAGCTACATGTAAAAGAATGAAATTAGAACATTTCCTAACACCATACACAAAAATAAACTCAAAATGGATTTAAGACCTAAATGCAAGGCCAGACACTATAAAACTCTTACAGGAAAACATAGGCAGAACACTGGATGACATAAATCACAGCAAGATCTTTTTTGACCCATCTCCCTGAGTAATGGAAATAAAATCAAAAATAAACAAATGGGACCTAATGAAACTTAGAAGCTTTTGCACAGCGAAGGAAACCATAAACAAGATGAAAAGACAACCCTCAGAATGGGAGAAAATATTTGCAAATGAAGCACCCAACAAAGGATTAATCCCAAAATATACAAGCAGCTCGTGCAGCTCAATATCAAAAAAACAAACAACCCAATCCAAAAATGGGCAGAAGACCTAAATGGACATTTCTCCAAAGAAGATATACAGATTGCCAACAAACACATGAAAGGATGTTCAATATCACTAATCATTAGAGAAATGCAAATCAAAACTACAATGAGGTATTACCTCACACCAGTCAGAATGGCCATCATTAAAAAATCTACAAACAATAAATGCTGGAGAGGGTGTGGAGAAAAGGGAATCCCCTTGCACTGTTGGTGGGAATGCAAATTGATACAGCCACTATGGAAAACAGTATGGAGGGTCCTTAAAAAACTAAAAATAGAACTACCATAGGACACAGCAATCCCATTACTGGGCATATACCCTGAGAAAACCATAATTCAAAGGAGTCATGTACCACAATGTTCATTGCAGCACTAGTTACAATAGCCAGGAGATGGAAGCCACCTAAGTGTTCATTGACAGATGAATGGATAAAGAAGGTGTGGCACATATATACAATGGAATATTACTCAGCCATAAAAAGAAACAAAATTGGGTTATTTGTAGCGAGGTGGATGGACCTAGAGTCTGTGATACAGAGTGAAGTAAGTCAGAAAGAGAAAAACAAATACCATATGCTAACACACACACACACACTCACACACACACACACACACACACACACACACACACACACATATATATATATATATATATATATATGAATCTAAAAAAAAATGGTTCTGAAGAACCTAGGGGCAGGACAGGAATAAAGACGCAGATGTAGAGAATGCACTTGAGGACACGGGGAGGGGGAGGGGGAAGGGTAAGCTGAGATGAAGTGAGAGAGTGGCATGGACATATATACACTACCAAACATATAACAGATAGCTAGTGGGAAGCAGCCACATAGCCCAGGGAGATCAGCTTGGTGCTTTGTGACCACCTAGAGGGGTGGGATAGGGAGGGTGGGAGGGAGACGCAAGAGGGAGGGGATATGGGGATATATGTATTTGTATAGCTGATTCACTGTGTTATACTGCAGCAATTAACACAACATTGTAAAGCAAATATACTCCAATAAAGATGTTAAAAAATTTTTAGTATGCAATAGATATTGATTACATACACATAAATAAAGACTGTAAGATACAGTCTTTAGTCTCAAGGAGTTTAAGCCTTGTTTGGAAGGTAATACATACAAAAACATCTGTAGTACAAGAACAGAAGTTGTCTAAGCTATCTAGAACTATATTCTCTCTATATATATTCTAGAATCTTGTTCTACATATACCTATATGGTAAACCAGTGGTAGTAGACAATTGAAATAAGAGAGAACAGATAGATAATAAGAAGAAAGTAGATGAGCCTACCTAGGAATGTGTGTGTGTTTATGCATGCACATGCGTAGAACACCAAGGGCAGCTAATGTTTAATGTGTACCAGGTCTATTTCTAGTATATACAGAATACATATATGCATATACAGAATAGATATATGTATAGAATGGAATACACATTATAGAATATACAGAACAGAATAACAGCTGCCACCTCAATTTATTTATTTTCTAAATTTAGATCTGGATGTATTAAATGTTCTCAAAGGATAGTATCCCTGTGGCCCCTGAGATATGAAATCTGAGGAAAAGGCTTTGGGTCACTTAAAACAGGAATTTGTGGCAGATTCCTTGTATCAGTGCTAAATAATGTCAGATGTTTCTACCCAACTCAGTCCCTGTTATTTACCATTCATTGTGCCACATTTCTTGTTTGCCGAGTACATACTGTTCAAATTTCCAGTGAAAGACCATTTGCGATTCAAGGCAAAAAGTTTCTTTGGTGAATTTAAATTCTGAATTTCCTGAGCTAATGCTGATAATTTAACATATAAAACACTACTAAAATAGCTTTCCTTAGCTAATAGTTGCAGACTCAAGGCAGGAAAATTTTCAGTAAAACAGAGTTTATGATTCTGAATACTAGGTTTTTATGAATGTCAGTTATTTCATAAACCATTTTATATGAAATATCATTTGCTAGCAACATATTTTTTTCTTTCTACACGTCTGGGGTACTGGTAATATATACCAGCATTGAGATACAAAGCACCTTACAAATATGACTTGATGTTTTTCTAGGTTGCTCACTCAACACTATTAGTTATGTTTCACTACTTTCTTTTTCTTTTCTTTTTTTTTTTTTTTGTGGTACGTGGGCCTCTCACTGTTGCGGCCCCTCCCGTTGTGGAGCACAGGCTCCAGACGCGCAGGCTCAGCGGCCATGGCTCACGGGCCCAGCCGCTCCGCGGCATGTGGGATCTTCCCGGACCGGGGCATGAACTCGTGTCCCCTGCATCGGCAGGCGGACTCTCAACCACTGCGCCACCAGGGAAGACCCAACTACTTTCTTCATTTAAGAAACCTGGCTCCCAGGTTCCTCAGACAACTAAAAATAGAATTACCATATGATCCAGCAATCCCACTCCTGGGCATATATGCAGAGAAAACTCTAATTCAAAAAGATACATGCACCCCTATGTCCACAGCAGCACTATTCACAATAGCCAAGACATGGAAACAACCTAAATGTCCATCTACAGAGGAATGGATCAAGAAGATGTGGTATATACATATATACAGTGGAATACTACTCAGCCATAAAAATGAACACAATAATGTCATTTGCAGCAACATGGATACAACTAGAGACTATCATACTAAGTGAAGTAAGTCAGAATGAGAAAGACAAATAGTATATGATATCACTTATGTGTGGAATGTAAAATATGGCATAAATGAACTTATCTATGAAACAAACAGATTCATGGACATAGAGAACAGACTAGTGGTTGCCAAGGGGGAGGGGGTTGGGGGAGGGGTGGAGTGGGAGGTTGAGGTTAGCAGATGTAAGGTGTTATATATGGAATGGATAAACAACAAGGTGTTACTGTATAGCAGAGAACTATATTCAGTATCCTATGATAAACCATAATGGAAAATATTTAAAAAAGAATGTGTATATATGTATAACTGAATCACTTTGTCGTACAGCAGAAATTAACACAACATTGCAAATCAACTATACTTCAATAAAAAAAAAATAAAGAAACCTGCTCCCAGGACACTTACTTTACTTAAACTTTTTCAGTTACAGTATATAAAAAGATGTCATTTTAAGTAGCAATGGACCAAATGATAATTAGTTTACTTGTAATCACTGATTACATAGTCCCTACTCACTCAACTGAAAAACCAGAAAATTCCCCCCAAATCCACAAAAGCCAAACCTCTGAACTAATACATATGTGATGAGGGTACCCCGAAACAGAAACAGTTTTCTTGCCTCTCTTTTAAGATGCCCGTGTTTTCTCTTATTCTGAAATTGCTCCTGATTTTTAGGAGGGAAAATCTTTAGAGCTTCTCGCACCCAGGTAACATTTTTAGGAGCAGGAGGAAATCGTTTAGTAATTAGAAAGACAAAGTTATGATCAGACTGTCAGAGGTGGCTATAGAGCTTAAAGAGGCTCTAGACTCAGGACAAAAAGGAAAGGAGGTAGGTCTTTAGAACTGAGAATCCTTCCAGTCTTGGGAGTGGTACACTTTTACCCAAGGATCTGGGGGTGTGTCAGTTACAGTGGAGTTTCTTACAACACATGCTCTTACATACCCCACAGGGTAAGGATGGCCTGGGAGTCCTATTAGTTATCACAGCAGAGTTAATGACCAAACTTTTGTTGCGTTCAGATAAGAGATCTGAACACTTTAAGCTTCTCTGTTTTGTTTTTGTTTTCTCTTCCGTTAGTTTCCTAAGAAGATTTTTTGGAAAGCTCCAACCTTAGGGGAGCAAGAAGACTCACAATGCAGAGGGGTCAACAGTTGGAGTAGCACCCACAGTAGGACCCACAGTCCTACTGATCCAGGCAAATGTGCCGATGCAAGCAAGCACGTGAGGATGTAAAGGAAGCAGGCTGTGAAGAAGCTGGGAGGTGGCAGTTTTCCCCGAGTATATACTACTGTAACCTAGTGACGTTAGGAGAAGCGATGCATTTCTCCTTGTCGGGCAGAAAGAGCTGGGCTATGCAGGTGGCTAGGGACTGGCAGTCCCCGCCTGCAGCTTTTCAGCTGAACGCTCAGCCTCATCCAGTGACTCATCTGACCTGAGCAGGGGGTGAATATCTGAAGTGCTGGACAGAGTCCTGGGTCAGAATTCTGCCCAGCTCTGGCTTTCTCTCTTCCCTCCTTATAAGGGAGTACAGTGGTCCACCTCCCCGCCCCAATCCTTGTCTTCTCTTTCTGCGGTTTCATTTATGCATGGTCAACCACGGTCCAAAAATATTACATGGAAAATTCCAGAAACAAACAATTCGTAAGTTTAAATTGTACAGCATTCTGAGTAGTGCGATGAAATCTCATACTGTCCAGCCCTGTCCCACCTGAGATCGCCAACCATGGCGTGATGATCCAGATTACCCAAAGATGACCCTCCTTCTGACGTATCATCAGAAGGTCGGTGGTAGCCTAACACTACGTCACAATGCCTACGCCATTCACCTCACTTCATTTCAACACGGAGGCATTTGATCATCTCACATCATCACAAGAAGAGTGAGTATGGTCCTATAAGATGTTTTGAGAGAGACCACATTCACATAACTTTTAATACAGTATATTGTTATAATTGCTCTATTTTTAGTTACTGTTCTTCATTTCTTACTGTGCCTAATTTATAAATTAAACTTTGTTATAGGTATGTACTGATAGGCAAAATCATAGTACATATAGGGCTTGGTACTGTCTGTGGTTAAAGGCATCCACTGGGGGTCTTGGAATGTGGATAACAGCGCACTACTATCAGGCTCTTCAACTTGTGATAGCAAACGCTGAATCTCAAAATACCAAGGTTTAAGTGTTGCTAAGAAGTACTGGTGGTGGAGGTTGGGTGACTGGGTGAGGTACACTTACCAAGGGTTAAACTTAGCTTTGTTGAGAACAACTGCAACCTTGGTACACTGTTACTTGAGCTCTTTGCTATTTAGATACCTTTTTCTCCCATGGGAGGCCCGTTGCTTATTGATGCTAGTTTAACATCCATGCCTGACCCATTCTTGAGGTACTCAGGCCTATTTCCCCCAACTTTCAGCTTCACTTACAGGCAAAGATTGGCCTGTAGAACAAACCGATAGAGATGCAAGGAAAGGTTTATTCTTTCTCACCTGATCTGGTTGTTTACTATATACTTTGGCCGCATGATCGGACTAGACTGTTTAAAATCTTAAAATACAGTGGATTTTCTAAACTCTATCCTAGGACCTTCCTTCCACCCATTGCAGTTTTGGCAAAAATCAATCTTAAAAAAATGCTCAAAATGCAAAGGGAAAGAAAACAGGCAGCTTTCCAGTGTGTTCCCCAGCCCCAAAGCAACCTTATCCAACTGAGTGTGTTGTTTGAGGCATAAAATTAAGGATTTTTCATTTGAGCTTAAATAGTGGTTAAAAGAATTATTGTTGAAAATATTAGTGTTATAGTAGTATTTCAAGGGACTGAGTAGCATGTGCTGTACAGCCACAGTTATGGTACTTGGTTGCCAAATTTGAGATTATATCCTTTTTTTGGGAAACGGGGAGGTGCAGGAAGAATTCCTGATTTGTTTTTTTTTTTTTTAGTAGTTTGTGGACAGGAGACTATTCCAGAGAAACAACCCAGAATTTCAGAATGAAGACGATATATTTTTCAAAATCCAACTTACAGTCGCCAAATTAAAAACACAGATACTTAATCTGCTGTCAGAACAGTCCAGTGAAAAGTTATAAAGTGAGAATAGAATAAGTGCCAACTCCTCGCTAAACTTTTAACACTTTAAAAGATAAAATGTGTTGAAATGATTTAATATTTAACCCTGCCAAAACAAAACAAATCCAAACATTGATGGGAGCTTGAATATCTCTCAATGTCAATGCTTAGGGGCAGGAGGCCACCAAAAGATATGGTACCTGCTATGGTCTGAATATTTGTGTCCCCTTAAAATTCGTATGTTGAAACTTAACACCCAATGTGAGAGTATTAGGAGGTAGGGCCTTTGGGAGGTGATTAGGTCACAAGGCTGGAGACCTCTTTAATGGGATCAGTGCCCTTAGAAGAGACATTTATCCAGAGACCTCCCTTGCCCCTTTCTTCTACCATGTAAAGCCAACTAGGAAGTGGGTCCTTGCCAGACACTAAGTCTGCTGGCACCTTGATCTTGGACTTTCCAGCTTCGAGAGCTGTGAGAAATAAGTGTTTGTTGTTTATAAGCCACTCAGTTTATGGTATTTTGTTATAGCAGCTTGAATGGGCTAAGATACCACCATATCCAGAGCCTGTGTTCTTCTGCCTGTCTCAGTCCAAGGAATTACACATGACTTAGCAATTTACTGAATCCATATTACATTGAGGCCCAACTGCCTTGACAGAGGCTGTCTGCCTTATAGAGAGTCAGCTGTAAATGTTGGGAAGCCAATACGTACCGGGAATGAAACAGTACTGTTCTTATTAATACCCGAGTCTCATCATGATTCTTGTATTCTTTCCCTGTCACCTGCTATGGCTCTACACCAGGTTTATATGAAAGAATCTTTCCATTCCTCCCTAGGGCAGGGATGCAAGGCTATTTTTGGAAAAACACTTATGTAATTACTTCAATTCCTTCTTGTTATGATCCTCCTGTAGGGATGGCCTCAGAGTTCAGGCCCACGATCCCTTTTATAAAATCCTTGGACCAGATATGTTCGGAATTCAAAATTTTTTCAGCTATGGTGTCCACAGCATATGGTACACAAAACTTCCAGTGGGGTCCAAGCTAGCACCTCATAATCAAAGATATTAATGCTTCTACAGTGAAATGTGTGAATTTTCACAATACATAGAGACTGAAAATAGCTTCAAATCAGTTCTGGGCAAGCTTTGCCATCAAATGAGTTTTGGTGTCAAATGTGCAAAAAACAACTTTCAGTTTTCAGGCCATTTTGGCTTTTGAAATTGAGGGTAAGGGAGTGTAGATCTCTATTAGGTTTTCAAAGAGTTAAGACAAACTAATCTATTGGTGCTTGGAGAAAGAAGAGAGGAGACCTACCAGCATATAAATGTAACCTAAGAACCTAAAATAACCTGAGGGGGCCTTTCAAAGGGATCTTTTAAACACCAAATTTGACTACATTAAGAAGGATTTCAGTTAAGGGGGTTGTCTTTCTTCCTGGGCTCCTGTCATATGACCTTGCCGTGTTTTGCTCCCCAGAGTGAGTCTGTGACGGTTCTACTGTCATGGAATCTGAGCTGCATTGCTGTCCTTCAGGGAAAGGAACCAGAAGTGGGCAGACCTAAGCTTTCTGAGACTCACAGAACATTCCCCGACTAGAATAAAAACCTCAACAAGGCAAGAGTGTTACAGCCAACTGGCATGCCTGCACTATGACTCCACAATAAAGTAATTACACAGTTTGATTTCTTAAGAAGATAAAGACCAAAAAAGTTGCCTTTTCCCTTAACAGAGGGGAAGCTTTTCTTAAGGCCTAATCTTTGCAGTTTTAAAGGTGGAATTGGGAAGATTATAGTCTGGCTATTTGTGCTCGAGACTGTATACTAGCGAAGGGGTAAACTGTCCTTGAGCTGAGGGGCTGTCGCCAGTGGAGACATATGGAGATAAAGGCTTACTTGGCTTCCAGGGCCAGTGCAATGATGCCTGCAGCCATGGGGGCTGAGGCCGATGTCCCAGTGTGGTTGTCCGTGCAACGCTGCCTCAGATCCGTAGTGATCTAGAAGACAGAAGTGGAAAATTTAGGGCTCTGGGGTCAATGTGAGTCACACGCAAGTAAAAAGAAATTTACTCATAAAACTGGAATGGAGGGGTGTTGAAATAGTTGTTTTAAATTCCTTGTTCCTGCACTCCTGTGGCTGTATCACTTCCAGAGAATTGCCTGTGTAAATCAACTCTGAAAAGGGGAGGGTTTGGAAATTGGATTCCACTTGTGTTACAACCAGGGTGAGGACTGAGGTGAGCCTTTGGCCTGAAACATACGGGTTGTGCAAGTGTATCCTTAAATTTTACACCCTAGGCACCTCACTTGCCTCTCTCTGGTCCCAGCGTTAGTTAAAACGAAAGTTCTTTCATTACTCCAACATTTTAAATAATCAAACATGTTGATCCAACAACCAGACACTGAGTTAAGCACCTAGCATAAGGAATAAAAGCACAGGGTCTTGTTCCTGCCCTCCTAGAACTATTACATTGGAAAAGCTGCAGGTTTCAAGCAAAAGATTTATTCTGTCCTAGAAGGAACTTTGCTTACAGACTCATTTTTAGAATGCACAGAAATGTGACTTGGATGAACCAAGACTTCCTGATAGATGTAACACAAATACTAAAAACAAGGTTGAAGCCAGTGTACTTGATGTGAAATGAACAGATCTAAGTGCATGCTTGTATATTATAGGAGATTAGCCATTTTCTATTTTTTTAAAGATCAAAATGTGAGAACTAGATCATTTTTTCCTCTTGGTTTGAATCTAGTTCACTTCAGCTATGGCTGAATAACATGCCCAGCAGCAAGGGCAGTGTTTCTCAACCTTTGTTCCATGATCATTTCATGAAAGAAGAAAAATTAAATGCAGAATCTTCATAACAAGAGAAATAAAGCACTATGGTATATAATTTTGCAAACCACTGTAATATCTAAGATCCTCCCTCCCTGATAAGAATCCTTTTTTGCCCCCTTGGGACTAATAGCCCTCCTGCTGGAAAGCTACAAGGCTTGTGAGATGAACTTAGGAGTCTCACTGTAGTTATTGGAAGACATTGGTAAAGCTTTCTCAGCCATCAGGACAAGTGTATTGCCCATATTTTACAGATAAGAAAACTGAGGTGAAAGGTCATCAGAAAGGTGTAGGGGGATAGAGGTGGCGAAAACAAAGCCTTGCTTTTCTACGGTGCATCCTTCAAAAGAATGCAGATTAGCTGACTTGGAAAGAAATTTGCTCATCACCGAAAGAAAGCCCTGCATAACTCTTTAAAAATGAGTCCTCCCCTAAAAGTTTCCTCAGGGTCACATGAGGACGTCTGAAGGGACTCTTTAATTATCTGTCATGAATCGAGACTGACATCCTGGTGATTTAGTTTCACACGAGGCCATCAGCGCTCACTATCTGTTCTTTATGCCTTTTGACACCACTAATATTACCAGATTAGCCATACCAGAGAGGCACTGATACAAAAGAAATGGGAGAAAGAGTAAAAATATAGAGAACCATGTAGATAGGTGGTGGGAGAGAGGAGACAAGCCTTGCACTCTTTTCTGGAATAACTGAGAGCTGGGCAAGAGCCCGACCGTGTGTTTGGCAAGCAGGGCAAGTTGTTTCTAGATTCACAGACGTGATTAGCTAGCCATCCTCTGAGCCTCCAAGGTGGATGTTCGCAAGATGTCTGGGTAGAGAGAGCCCTACCCACTTCTACATTAAGAAACTTCTGAGATTTTTCAATTGTTGACGTTAAAAAGGTATTCCTTTTTGGAGGGAGCGAGGCAAAAAACCCCACATAACACAGATTTACCCTTTTAACAACTTTTTAAGTGTACAGTACAGTATTGCTAATTACGTGCACTTTGCTGTGCAATCCTAGAGCTCTAGGACATTTTCACCTTGCCTGACTGAAACTCTACCCATTAAACAACTCCCCATGGCCCCTCCCCAGCCCCTGGCAACCACCATTCTACTGTTTGCTTCTGTGACTGTCACTGCTCTAGGTACCTCATGTAAGTGGAATTATGCAGCATTTGTCTTTTTTGTGATTGGCTTATTTCACTTAGAATAACGTCCTCAAGGCTCATCCGTGTTGTAGCATGTGGCAGGATTTCCTTCTTTTTAGGCTGCATAATATTCCATTGTATTATATAGTATATTTTCTTTATTCATTCATCTGTCAATTGGTATTTGGGTTGCTTCCACCTCTTGGCTATTGTGAATAACGCTGCAATAAACATAGGTGTGTAAATATCTCTTCCAGATCCTGTTTTCAATTCTTTTTTTTTTTTTTTTTTTTAAAGACCAACTCCTTTAGACCCACAGCTGGCCTTTTCGTAATTCTTTCTTTCTTTTCTTTTCTTTTTTTTCCTTCCTCCCTTCCTTCCTTCCTTCTTTATGGCAGCGTTGGGTCTTCGTTGCTGCATGCGGGCTTTCTCTAGTTGCGGCGAGCGGGGGCTACTCTTCGCTGTGGTGCGCGGGTTTCTCATTGCGGTGGCTTCTCTTGTTGTGAAGCACGGGCTCTAGGAACGTGGGCTTCAGTAGTTGTGGCTCCCGGGCTCTAGAGCGCAGGCTCAGCAGTCACGGTGCACTGGGCTTAGCCGCTCCGTGGCATGCGAGATCCTCCTGGACCAGGGCTCAAACTCGTGTCCCCTGCATTGGCAGGCAGACTCTTAACCGCTGCACCACCAGGGAAGTCCTCAGATCCTGTTTTCAATTCTTTTGGATATGTACTCAGAATTGGGATTGATGGATTGTTAAAAAGTGATTTCTATTTCATTTGAAATGACGGGTGAATTTGCAGCCTTATTTTCCAAAGGCCTGGTCCCTAAGTCGATGTATAAATACCCCAGCAGCAGCCTGTTTCCAGGTCTCCAGATATACTGTTGCTGAGAGGTGGCCTTGCCTGCATTTTTCTCATTTTACCTCACCCTCACGGTCACATTCCTTTGCCAAGTTTTTTTTCTTTTTTCAATGACTTGTGCCTGAATTCAAGATTTTTCATGACGTTTTCTCAGTTGGCTCATTTTGCTTATTCTTCAGCTGCACCAGACGCTTTCAATGTACAGAAACAAATCCAGAATAGAGACGCCAAGTGTGTGCAGCATTTGCGAGTGTAATAAATAGCTACCTCCAGCCTCACCTCCAGTGAACAATAAAAATGTTACGATGTTGGGTTGGCCATAGGAATATGCTCCATCCAAATAGGGTCTGCAGGTATATACACAAATGATATATACTTAAGTAAACAGCCATTTAGTACTTTTATATATAAACACCAATTTACTGTTAAATGCTATTAATATAGGCAAGTTCGTAGAATTCCACATCATTATCATTGTGCTTTTATTTTTTTTTCCAATCACTTGAACTAAATGAAACTTGAGTAGTGAGTAGGGGTAGAAAGGGAGTGGAACAGGAAGGTGATGGAGAGGAGGGAGGTTAAAAGGAATGGAGAGAAAAGAAACAAAAACATCCTCACTCCCTTCTCATCCTGCTTTAAGTGGAAACTCCAGCTGGGGCATTTCAAGAGGAAGTTACTGTCAGTGGTCGAGATATTGAGGTGTAAATTACCGGAAAGATCTAAGGCAGGTTTTCATCATTAAGAGAACGCACAGCATCAGGAAATTTTTATGTCCATCTTTAGAAAGAAAAGGCAAAGACCACCAAGGAGCATGCAATTTTAAAGAAAAATGATGCTCCCCAAACTGGAACCACATGGGGTAACCCCATTAATCACAACACATGCATACAAGAACTGACAGTGTAATTTAAAGGAAAAGTTGCATTCAATGGTTGGCCCACATCATGGGGCTGGGAATTCAGAGAGTTGATATGTGAAAACAGAACAATAAAGCGCATTAAGTTTCAATTCCATTTTAGAATGTCTCAGAATCTGGTTTTGGTCCCGCTGGCGCATCTTGCATGCTCCAAATTCCCCAAATTCACTACCCAAATCAGAAACAGAATTTTTCTCCACAGAACTTCTCAGATTGCTCAAGAAAATATCATTTCTGCCCATCAGAGTGAAGGAAACAGGAGATGACACCAGGCCTCACACCAGATCAAAGCTGTCTTGATCAGCAAATTAGATTTTCAGCCTCTCCCGGGATGGGTAGCAGATGGGCTTTTGGACTCCACAAAGTTTGGGATGTCATCTTGATTTGGTGAGATGGGGTGGGTATTCAGGTCGAGTCAGGCTTCTGCTGTTGAAGAACCATCCCTTTTTCTCATCCTAAGCTCTTATTTCCGAGTATTTCACATTTCGATTACTTGGGCTGATTGGATCTTTTATTCTAGCCTGTTGATGTAATTCTCCAGGGAATCTCAGTTCAGATTGAGGCTGGCTATAAATGGCAAATCTTTACACAGTTAGGAGTTGCTATCTCCCTGATACCTTGTGATCTGTTTTATTTTGAAGGTGCCATATTGTCGCATATCTGTTAAAAGAGCAACTGAACAGATATTTTTAAAACATGAAATGATTCTGTCTGTTAGGTTGAATTTGTTTCTGGTGTCGATTTGGATTTGGATTAGAAAGGTGCCCCCCCCCCCAAAAAAAAACCTGCTTCAGACACAGCTCTGGAGGAGGATAAGGGCAGAAACTACATCTTAAATGTGTTAACGAATAAAATAGGAGAAGCTGATTTATTAAGCACAGCAAAATATAAAGGAACCAAAGACTAACGCTTTCTGTGTTCACCAAAGTCACAAAGACTGGTGTAAAATTCGATTATGACTGACAAAAGACCACACAAAATTCCACTCCCATGTTGCAATGAGAATCTGTAACTGTAAAGTGCAAACGTAAGGTTTTGCTTATCAATGTGAGGTTAATATCACGAAAGAAGGATCCCATCTTATATCATTTTTTGAATCTCTATAATGTTCAGCTCAGTGCTGGGTACAGAGCAGAGGTACAGTATTTATTTGTTAAGTTGAATTACTAGTGTCAAGCTCCTTTCTACTCATTTTGTTCTATGTTTTAAACTCTCCCACTTATTAGGAAAGACTTCAAGGTTACTTCTTTATCGATTCTCCAAATAAGACTTACATAAACTTATAAGCAGCCTACAAAAATTATGTGTGTATGTGTATATACACAATCCAGGGGCGAAAGTATAGCCATTTCTCTTCCTACTACTATGGCTAACACTAGCTGCACTGCTTCGAAAACCACCACCACCAGCAACTTGCAAAGAGCAAGGCAATGAGCGATAGGTGTGTATGTTGTATATAAAATATATTTGTTTATATAAAATTATATTGGATCCACAAGAACTCTGCAAGGAAGATATATCAATACTATTTATTAACTAAGGAAATGGAGGCTCAGAGAGATTCATGAGCCCAATGACGTGCAGCCACTAAAGAGCTGGTAAGTGGTGAAGTATTAAATCCTGAAATGGCAGCAAAAGAAAAAGCTGAGCTACAGAGTGTAGTCACCCATGAGAGCAAAGGTGGCAGTTCCAGACCATCACCAGCAATTATGGCGAAACTGGCCTTGGGATCCAGCCCCCGTCAACCAGTGGGTATCGCCATTCTCCTTTGGGCCACAGTCAAAATCAGAATTTTTTAGGCATAAACTTTCCTTCCTTCTTTTTAACATTCTCAAGAGAATATGGATCAGACGTCTATACAAACTAAACACATCTGGATTTGCTAGTCTTTCACTCATGAAAAATCATGACATTTCCCAAATCAAAAGGAGAAACAGAGAGATGATAGCAATGACTGCATCTGAATAACAAATTCGTTAGTGCAGAGGGTACTTTCTGCAAAAGGAAATGTGTAGCTGCTTAGGAATATTAAAAGCAATAAGATAATTCCTCCAATGGAACTGGTCTTTCAGGCCAACCCTGAGATACCCCAGGCAGCAAGTTTGTTTTGAACACAAATAAATAAAATGACATCAGAAGAGGGCTGAGCAGAGCATATATTTAAACCCGGGCTCACAAGACCCAGGAGGAGTACGATAGCCCCCATATTCCAATCACTGAGACAAATTACTAGAGGAAAAAAAGACAAAGGCTGAACAAGTCCCCAAAGAAATATAATTTAATGATGGGAGTGACTGGGGAGGGAGGGGAGCTTTATCTCTATCAAAGAACTTGGGAGAAATTCAGGAGGTAGTGAAGGGTTACATAAAGACAGGATCTTTAAGGCTCCTTGACACTAAGCATAGTTGGATGTACAGCTTTCTACAGCAGGATTCCTGTAGGCAATTTCCTATGTGAAATATATTGTCACGTACCCTCTGCCTTTCTCCAACCTACCAGTAGAGGAAGATTCTCTGAAAGAGAGTACCTACCCGCCTCCTGTGACTGTTTAAACGCCTTGTGAGGCTTCTATCTTTCTCAATGTCAGTTACTCCTGAATATTTATCAAGCTCAGGCTCTGGGAAAGAACAAAGTCTTCAACCTCAAGTTGTTTCCATTCTAGCATGGAAAACAGTCAATAAAAAAATGTATAACATCATGTTAAGTAGCTCTAAGGACGCTAGAAAGAAAACTGAACAGGATAAAAGAGTAGAGTTTGGGGGGAGGGGAGTGCCACTCTTTCAGGGGAAGGTGAGGAAGAACAGCCTCCCTGATAGGAAATTTGAGAAGAGGCATAAATGAAGTGGTTTCTGGGAAAAGAGTGTTCCTGCCAGATGACGCGAGTCGCACAGGAGGGCCCTGGTTTGCAATCACACAAAAGGCAAAAGGTAACTTTGGGGAGTTCAACGCCAGGCCACGGGAATTAGCCACTTAGACTGGCAAAGGGCTTAGGTGTTTTGCAAGAAGACCGACCGATCGTCTGAGGGGGTTAGGAAGAGGTCTAACGGCATGAAATTCAAAATTAGTGAGGCATAAAAATAAAAATGTGCTGTTCAATATAATCACCAATAGTCCCATGTGGATACTTAAATTTAGATCAGTTAAAATTTAATCGGAATTAAAATTAAAGTTCTTCCACTGCACTGGCCACATTTAACACGCTCGACAGCCACGTGTGTCTAGTGACTACCATTTTGGCAGCACAGATGGAGAACCTTTCCATCCTAGCAGAAAGTCCTACTGGACAACGCTGACCTAAGGGACTACAAAGCAAATTGCTCATTGTATTTGGAGTGTATAAAATTTGAATACACTGTCATCAAGAATATAAATGGAAGTAAAGGTAATAAATTTAAAAATTAAAATTACTTTCCATATTCAAAAAGAACGAGTGGGCCAAGTAGTGAAAAACAGTGGATGCCTATACACTCCACATACTTTTCTTTTTTTTTTTTAGATCGCTGTGAAGAGAACCCCAAACAGGCAAGAAAAGCACCGTTCTTTTATACAGCCCCATGCAGGAGGTCCCTGGAAAGGATCTGGGGCATGACAGCACATTGGTTACAAGGTGGGCTGGGGGTTCAACACAACTTTGGTTGGAATCCAGACTCTACCACTTACTACATGTGTTTCTTTTAACCTTTCAGACTTTAGTTTTCTCATCTGTAGAGTGGGAACAATACTTGATCTTCCTGCATAATGTTTTGGGGATACAAAGAGAGGATGCATTCAATGTGCATAGCACACTACCAGGCACACATCAGAAGGGCAAAAAAATGTTATATTTATGACATGTTAATATAACTGTAAATGTACTACATGTCTGGCATGGAATAAAATGCATACGGTGTTGTTAATAAAAACATTATTTCATAATAACCAGTCACTTCAAGTGATTTCTATTTACCTTATAGGGGAGCTTCTTATCATAGTAATCTTGATATTTTAGTTGCTTCACTTGCTATAATAAGGTTCAAGGCCATCACTGATCCGAATCTATTAAAGCATGCGTGGAATACCACGGTCCACAACTGTACGATAGTGATGGTAGGAAACCAAGGGATGGAGACTTGGCTACGTTCTGAAACTCAGGGCAAGGTTTTCCTACTTGCACACCATGAAAAGGACAAGAAAAAATTATTTAACCGAAGTGCTTTCCCAGAAGCAGTGAGATCTTTCCTCTCTCCTGGATCCTCAGCGTCTGCCTCAGTTCAACTCACAAAGGTGCTCTATGAATGAAGAATGACAACTGTGCTCTTCTGAAGAAGCTGCAAATGACAAAAGGAAATGGATGGACTGGGGAGGGGAGCCCCAGAACAAAGGGAGACACTGCTGTTCCTGTAACACTCAATCACGGATGCCACTAACAGGATGCGGGCATCTCTGAGGGACCACAGACATCTGGTTCAAAGCGTGGTGAAGAAAAGGTCCCAAGCGCAGAGCAGGATTATTTGTCATTCTGACATCTAGAAGGAAAAGGGGCAGCTGGACCATAAAAGCCTGATGTTGCCGCCAACTCTCCTCACGTTCAAACTGTTAACATGTTTACCATCAAAGTGCCATTCTTTACGGGGTGGGTGGAACGGATCGTGGTTCTACAGATTGGAAAAACGAAGGTGCGACAAGCATCTCCGTTAACAACAGCTGGAAAAACGACCAGCCTAAGCTCCCACGATACAGAAAGCTACCCTGACTTAGGGAACAAGGGTACCAGCCACTTACTAGGTGGCTCGTTGCCACAGGCGGTGTGTAAGTACCTTAGGCTCCGTATATTGCTGTCCTCATGAAAATTTATGAGGCTGGTTCTGGCTTTACCTCCATTTTACGGAGGAGGAAACCAAGACTCGGTAGAGGTTACTTAGCCACTGAGTGGTCTGTCCGTAGCTAGAGATTATAATTGGGAACAGCTACCACATTCCTCTCCAACTGAGGGTAATCTGGAGGTTCAGGTAAAATAAGAGAAGCTGAGAACTGGCTAGAGAAAAATTCGTACAATTGCTGCTACGAAAATGGGAGAGGTTAAACAAAAGGCAGAGCCAAGTAAAAGGTAAACAGGTAACTTTGTATATTCAGTGAGTCAGTAAAGGTTTTGATATCAGAAGCAGCAACAAGGGAAAAGTGAAATGTGACCTGAATCAAGGATACTGACATTAAATCATGGCGTCCATCTTTCCTCTCAAGCCCTATCCCTCACCACAGAATGATCGATTTGTCCGTCTGTGGAAGAATCCTAAATGACCACCCAGTCAATGGGGGTCATAGCAGCTACCACACCATCACAGTAAGTAGTGATGAAAAGCCCAGGAAGGTCAAGTGTAAGGAGTAAATCTCAGGGTAGCAATTCTGAGGTCCCTCTATCTGCACTGTGCTCTTCCATCTGGGACCCGGCAACACTTCCTTCTTCCTTGATATTTTGCCCATTGGATTATAATCTTCTCTTAAGGAAGGCACTTATGGAACTTAAAAACACCTCTCTCACAACAACTGCCCCACAGGAAATAATAGCACTAGAGCATATTTACTTTGAAGCAATGGCGAGTTTTCATTAACATGCCTTCAGACTCTAGAAGTTTGGGAAGACAATTCTTATTCCAGAGAGTTTTCATCAGGATTTTCATGATGCAGAACTGACGGATGCCACTCAGTACTAGTGGGCCTTGACCAGGAGCTCTGAGAGATGAGCAAATTTGAAAGCCAAAGCAACATTCCTAGATTAAAACATTTCCATAATGATGGTAAAGTATCATAGAGCATCCCTTTCCCATGAAGAAAGCCATGGAACTTCAAAACTTGTCATCTCTGTATTTTCTCCTTTTACATTTCACTTTGTATTGTGGAATATGTTTACTGATGTATGATGGAGGTACTTCCAGGGTTACTCATGTGCATATTTTTAACCCAATTATTAGGAAGGGATTAGAGAAAGATGGGGACAGATGGGATATGCATAGGGGTAGGCAGTTTTTATTTAAATCAATCTGAAAAATGTAACTTAAGAGGATAGTGAAAGGTAGCCGAGAAATCAAACGTGAAAATCCTATAGTAATCAGGAATCAAGAGGAACCAAATAGATATGGATGAAGAATTACAGGACGGAGGTAGTATCTTATCACCTCTATTTCCACCGCCGTATAAAGCCAGAGGGAGCATTGCAGAGTGAACCAAACCTGCGTGAATCACAGGATCTGGAAGCAGGGTGTTGGCTAAATGCTAAAAAGTGTCATGTATAGCAGCTTAGCTCCACTTTAGAAAGACAAACCCCGAGACGTTTTATAAAACCACGATCAGGAAAAGAGCAAAGTGCACAGGTGTCTGAAATTTAGAATCAGTCGCACAGTGTGGGGCATCCTAAAAGTCAGACCTTTTTTGAGCACCAGTGGGTCAGGTAGTGTGCAAAGCACTTTCTATGTACTTGCTGATAATCACTGAAATAACTCCATGAACCAGGTATTACTAAATGCCCTCATTTTACAGGTAAGGATCTTGAGACAGAAAAATTAAGTAATGTGTCCAAAGTTACCCAGCTAGTAAACAGTTCCAGAGTGAACGAAAGCCACGCCGGCTGGTCCTGCAAACCTGAACTCTTAACCATTTTACCATCTGCATAGAGAGCAGAGCATGTTGGTAAGCAGATCACACAGGACTACTGTGCTTCTCGTTCAGGCAAACTCTGTGCTGCAGTGTTAGAGAAGCACCTTTTACATAGGTTTAGGTCGCACTGAATTCGTTGTACCTACTTTGAAACCAAAGTACTCAAACTGAAGTTCAAAGGCAGTACGGGGACAGAGTGATAGGGAACTGGGCTGAGAATCCCACCCAGTCTTTTCTCTGCCACCAACTCACAAGGTGAATGTAGTCCATTCATTTGTCTTCAATAAAACTGAAGCTTAATCGTGTCTAAGGCCACATTCAATGCTGGAATGTAATGACCCAGACAGGCTTTTTCAACGACTTGGTAACGGAATGGTAATATTTACAAATACCTGTGTTGAGTAATCAGCTAATCTTTCTATTTCCATATATTACTTGTGCATATAAATGTATGGTCTCCATTTGTGTTTCAAAGTGAAAGATAAATAAACCAATCATGCCAGACATGCAAATGTCACATACTATTTTCTTATCATAGGACTCTCCGCTGCTGTAGGTTGTGGCCAGCGTGGACGAACACTCTTCCAGGTACCAAGGCTTCTTTCCACTTTCGGCTGTGCTGCTGATGGAGATGGTGTAGATGCTGTTGGTGTAGCCATCACAGGAGCAGTGGTCTTTGCTCCTCCCACCATTTCCCGATGCCCAGACAAAAACAGAGCCGAGGCCTCTCCGCCCCTGCACACAAACAGAAAAACTTAGATGATGGAAGACATGGGTCACAGACTCTAGATGAAGACAAGATCAATATCAACATGGCAGAATGAAGCATTTGCAGAAGGGGTACGATGCTGCATTAATAATGTGCTGGAGCTAAGCTGCTTTCTGAAGTAAGAGGAGTTGCTTTTAAAAACTAATATAGGACTTCCCTGGTGGCGCAGTGATTAAGAATCCACCTGCCAATGCAGGGGACACGGGTTCAATTGCTGGTCCGCGAAGATCCCACATGCCGCAGAGCAACTAAGCCCCCGTGCCACAAATACTAAGCATGCTTTCTAGAGCCCACGAGCCACAACTACTGAAGCCCGTGCACCTGCAGCCCGTGCTCCGCAACAAGAGAAGCCACCGTGAAGAGTAGCCCCCGCTCGCCACAACTAGAGAAAGCCTGTGTGTAGCAATGAAGACCCAACGCACCCCAAAAATAAATAAATAGATTTATAAAAAAAAAAGACAAAACTAATCTGGATGCAATGTACAGCATGACGACTATGGTTAATACTACTGTATTGTACATTTGAAAGTTGCTAAGAGAGATCTTAAAATCTCTCATCACAAGAAAAAAAACTGTAACTATGTATGGTGATGGGTGTTAACTAGACTCACAGTGGTGATCATTTCACAAATATATACAAATATTGAACCATTAATGTTGTATACTTGAAACTAATATGTCAATTATATCCCAATTAAAAAAAGAAACTAAAATATTACTTTTCACCTGATACAGTCATAGAAGTAACAAGAGCACAAACAGTGATGATCATAAGGGCTAACATTTTACTAGGTACCTACCGTGGGCCAAGCACAATTCTAAATGTGTTACATGAATCAGACTGAATTCCTCCAACAACTCTGTGAGAATGGTACAATTTTTGTCCCCATCACACAGATGAAGAATTGAGGTAAAGAAGTAATGTTTTTAAGGTCACAAGCCAGTAAGTGGAAAGACAAAATTTGAACCCAGACAGCCAGACCTCAGAGTTGGAATATTATTAGTCACAATTACCATAGTCATATTATATTCCTATAAATCTTCATCCACATGAAGTGGCTGCTGTTATGTCCCCGCATTTGATATATGAGCAATGTGAGGTGCACAGAGGTAATGTATTTATTCTGAGATCACATCATCAATAAAGGGCAGAATTGGGGATGATGTCCTTCCTTCCAGAGCTGTGCTTCCTCTACGCATGGCAGGGATATTAATTATGAGGGATGTTACGGATGCTACCAGAAATAAAAGGATTTCACGATCAAATATGTTTGGGAAATTCTGAATTAAGCAAAATTAAACAGGTTCCCTTATTGCAGAACTTCTAAGAGTCTTTAGTGAGTGACAGTTCATTGCAAAACTAAGAGGGGGGCACGATCTGAAGTAATTTCCAAACATATTTGACTGTGGATACCTTCTTCAACCAGACCCAAGAAGTTTTTCTTACATGCTTTATGCCAAAACTTGGCATAAACTCAAAGACTTTCCTAAGGTCATAAAATAATTAAGGAGAAGAAGCAACGTAGAACACAGATGTATTGAAGCATATGGACTATTTTTCTCTGTAAGATGAGATCTTCAGAAGAAAAGAGAAACATAAGTCAAAGTGAAGAGCATCTTTCAGAACAGTTACAGCTGAAGCCTTCAGAAATTCTACCATTTTAAAACTACAAGGCATGCTGGAGGACACGTAGGTCAAGTCTATCACTTTGTAATTAGGAAGTGCGAACCAAAGTCACAAAGCTAGTGATGACTAAACCTCCTTTCTTCTTTCCAGGCCCCAGCTCTTCTGGTGTCAGGTGGAGGAAAAAGTATTTGGAGTGTTGTCCTGGAATTTCTGGAAAAAAGAGCCAAGGAAAGAGAGATGACAAAGAATCTGGAGTATCTTTGATAAACTCTCCCCGACCTTGAATCCTCAGGGAACAGAATATTTATGACAGGATTTGACCTGACCTGAGCATGGATTTCTTTTTGCCCTTCAATGTGGAAAAATGCAATATGATTACACAGGAATGGGGAAAATTCCTGGAGAGGGGGAGGAACTTCTGGATGTTATTGCCACTAGACAGCTGGACCTGGTTTACCATCCAAATATTCACGAAACATAGAGAAGGATGCAAAAATCACCAACCCATCATAAACTAAGGATTTTGTCTAATGCTTCCAATTCTCCAGAGGGAATTACTCCTCACTATGGTGTGGGTGGCCAGATTGAGAAACTCTGGCGGCTGACTCAGGTCTATACATCAGAGACAGAACGTCGCAGCCAGGGAAGAATAAGAAGGTTCCATTTCATCACCAAAATGTGCCCTCCCCATCACACACTGAGGGGCTGTGTCACCGGGAAGAAGCACGGTCACAGCAGAGCTTTACCTGACCTGTCAACAGAACACATGAGATAATGACAAAACCTACCTGGTTTAAACAGAACCATAACAAGATAATAGATTAAAACCCACAAAATGATGAAAGAGCACGTACGGCACAATCTCATTCATGTATCTATGTAAAATTATGACTGAAAAGATCTCTAAAAACGTATTTCATTTTAAAAGAATAATAAGACAATGTTCGGAAGGTACTTTTATGTTGTAATATCATTACAAGTGTAGGCTACAAAATGATACAGTATAGTTTCAGTTTAGAAAAAAGTGTATGTGCATGTGTGCGCAATGAAGTTAACGTGTAGTACAGTTTTACGCTTAAAGCTACCATCAAGTGACAATGTAGTAGAACTTATCCTGTTCGGTAAGATTAGGAAAGAATTTTATTTTCTTTTTATACCTTCCTTCCGTGACCATGTATGATTTTTATAAACAGAAACAAACACATTTATTCTTCTATTGAGAGGGAAAACCTAGGGCTAATTCTTAAGAGATAATACTTTATTTATTTTAACATCTTTTTTTTTTTTTTTTTCCTGCGGTACGCGGGCCTCTCATTGTTGTGGCCTCTCCTGTTGCGGAGCACAGGCTCCGGACACGCAGGCTCAGCGGCCATGGCTCACGGGCCCAGCCGCTCCGCGGCATGTGGGATCTTCCCGGACCGGGGCACGAACCCGTGTCCCCTGCATCGGCAGGCGGACTCTCAACCATGGTGCCACCAGGGAAGCCCAAGAGATAATTTTTGTTTTATAATCAAGGAGAGTTTTATACATAGAAGGTTCACTGTGCACTAAAAACCACAGAGGCTAACATTTACAGAAACTTACTACGTACCAAGGACTGTACAAACATTATTCTGCACAATTCAAGTCTATATCATTATTTTACAGATGAGCAAACTGGGAATTGGAAATGCTCACTAAGGCCAGAGCCAAAGCTTAAATTCCACTGGGCATGGCAAAGGCAAACTCCAAAGGAGGGTACGGGGTCAGTAACTGCCTAAAGGGAGCCAGGGAGAGAGGAGTCACTGAAACGGGAGACAGAGGGGCTAATAGGAGTTGAAATCTGGTCAGGGGACTCGCCAACCCATGTCGGCCCTGCAGGGAAGAAGCCAGGGGAATGTGTGCTGAGCAAGACCCCAGTCTCTTCCTCCCTCTCTCCCATTTTTTGCCAATGTATCCCAAGGCTGAACCCCAGCAGAAGCCAGAGGACCTGGATCCCGTAGAGATCAGTACCCTAGAGCATGAGGCTTGTGGAGAGAAGGGGAGAAGGGGAGACAGGGAGCTGGAGGACTGAATGGAAGATGTAGCTTCACATTCCCAGGGTGACTGTGTTTGAAGATAGAGCCCTTAAAAAGTAATTAAGGTTAATGAGATCATAAGGGTGGGGCCCTAACCAGACAGGACTGGCGTCCTTTTAAGAAAATGAGACAACAAAAGTGTGTGTACAGAGGAAAGGCCTTGTGACAACACTGTAAGAAGGCAGCTGTGTGCAAGCTGAGGAGAGAGGCATCACCAGAAAAATCCACTGTTGTTGCTTAAGCCACCCAGTCTGTGGCATTCTCTGACGGCAGCCTGAGCTGACTAACACGAGGTGAGAGAAGGAGATAAAGGAGGAGCCGCACCCCCGTGGAGGCTACAGCACACGCAGATGTTGCCACCACTCTGTCTACAAGGCAACCTGACCTTTGCGCCTGTGTGTATGGCTGATGATTAAAATCCCAGAAACAAACAGACTGAATCTGTGGGCTGAAAATGCCATAAAGACAGCTGCTAAAGATCTAGGGGGCTGATCTGAAACAATTAGCAATTCAAAGGTTTATTTACTACAGATGCACAGGGAATTTTCATTAGTGGGCAATATTCAGAAAACCAAAACATATGTGGTAAAAAGAAATCTGGACATTTCTCTAAAGCTCAGAGTAATTTAAGAATTAAATCTTAATGTGGGACGTAGGGAGAAGGGAAGGCGGGCAGAATATTATAAAGAGAAAAGGATCTTTGAGACACGTATTTTCCCGAAGTGTAGGAAATAACATTATTGTATAGTTCGGTAAAGTACTGTGATTACAACTGGTTATATTAATATAACTTTGTATGAGGAAAGGAAAAGAATCCTCTAATTTACCTGGGTGCCAAGTTAAAAGTTAGCAAATTTACAGCGAAATATACTGTGAAATCCACACAGGACCAATTTTTTTTTTTTTTTTTTCTTGCAGTACGTGGGCCTCTCACTGCTGTGGCCTCTCCTGTTGCGGAGCACAGTCTCCGGAAGCGCAGGCTCAGCGGCCATGGCCCACGGGCCCAGCCGCTCCACGGCATGCAGGATGCTCCTGGACCAGGGCACGAACCCGCGTCCTCTGCATCGGCAGGCGGACTCTCAACCACTGCGTCACCAGGGAAGCCCCACACAGGACCAATTTGACCAAACTCTAAAGATTCTCTTTCATTGTGTATCTATCTAATTGTGTATGTGTTTCTTCTCAAGTATGCCCTACAAAAGTTAATTTATATATGCCATAAACATTATTATTAAAGGCTAGAAAAAAACTGGATTTTCTTGTGGTTCAGGTCAGAAAAGGATACTTTATGCTGCGTTATCAATTAAATCATACATTGCAAGTCAGGTTTAGAGAGGTATAGACTTTAATGGAACTAAATTTCTTTCTTTAAAACGGTGTGATAATTTTTCAGCCAATACAGCTAGATTGTATTTGGTATTTTAATACTACTCCTTTTCCATATGGCTTAGAAAGTAGAGTTGACCCTTAACCAATGGTGGGGGACAGGGGTGCCAACCCTCCGCACGGTTGAAAATCTATGTATAACTTAGAGTCAGCCCTCTGTATATACCGTTCCTCCATATCTGTGGACTCAACCAACTGCAGACTGTGTAGTACTATAGTACTTACCACTGAAAAAAAAGTCCGCCTCAAAGTGGACCTCTGCAGTTCACACCTGTGTTGTTCAAGGGTCAACTGTACCCTTAAAGGGACATGACTAAGTGACCAGACGCTTCTTGCTATACAAAAGACGGGACATTGTGCTGGGTGCTTTCACATCTATTAGTTAACGTCAAGCAAATTAGACATGCATTTCTACAGATTAAAAAAACTGAGTAACATTAAGTAATGGGCACACTATCATGTAAGGAGAGTAGGGTGGAGACAGGAGAGGGAGACCAGTAAGTCTGATCAGAACCTACATATCTGTATGTGTCGACATGAAGAGACACAGTAAAACAACTGTAGGAGGAGGAACTCTCTTTTAAGTGTGATGTCTTCCAAGTACAGCCTGATACCCAGTTTACCAAAGCCCCTCATTGCTCTGCTCCCTGCTTTTTTCTGATCTTCGTATATCAGTGAGAGAAGAGCGCAGCCCTCTACGGAAGCTCTTCCATACGTGGTTCACAGATAAAGGGGCTTCGGGTTGGAAGAGGTTGGAAAAAGACAAGGACACCTACAACTATTCGGTAGCTGAGATGTGAAGAGAGAACTGTTCATCTTTTAAAGCTCAAAAACATTCTGACAAGCATTTCCAAAATAAATCCTGTTCCTTAACAGAGCAGGGTTCACTGAAAGAAATAGGTCTGGGTCCAGAATCATGACGTAAACGCAAAACAAGAGCAACGACAAACTTTGGAAAGGTTTTTGTAGCTCACCCAAGATGTTTGTTTCAGAATTTAAAAATACATATTGCTTTTTTTTTTCGGTACGCGGGCCTCTCACTGCTGTGGCCTCTCCCGTTGCGGAGCACAGGCTCCGGACGGTGCAGGCTCAGTGGCCATGGCTCACGGGCCCAGCCGCTCCGTGGCATGTGGGATCTACCCGCACCAGGGCACGAACCCGTGTCCCCTGCATCGGCAGGCGGACTCTCAACCACTGCGCCACCAGGGAAGTCCCCATATTGCTTTTTAAATACTTAATAACTCTTTGAATCATGATCATCAGTAGGACAGATGATTCATATGAAAATGAAGGCTCCTTAAAGGTGACCTGAAAAGTAATCTGAAAAGAAATATAATCCACAATTGAAAACAAATCAGGAGCACACAGCTTCCGATGCCTTGGAGACAACACTGGTGTAACCTGGTGGGAAAAAGTCTTCTTTGGGAAGACACCAAGAGAGCGTAGTCATGAGACAGACGTAATCAGAAGACTTTGGGAAAGACTAAAGCCCAAGACTTGCTTCTTCAATCAGTGCATTTGGGCAAGATGGAGATTGGAGTAGGGAAATTTAATTGTATGAGACGGAATTGGACCCAGGAAATAAATTGGGTCACTCCCCACCAAAACCCAAGGGAATCGAATGAGGCAGATATGAGACGTTTTTAAAGGAGTAAAAGAAGGAGACGTGGCCTCTGAGGGTCAGGAATCCAGGGATTACGTGCTGCTTTTATCAGGAACAATCCCATGCTGAAGTGCTAACTTTGCCAGACACAAGTATCCTCACCTGGAAAATAAGCACACCTGACTCTCATTTTTAAGATCTACTCTACAAGTCGGAATGTCCGATGTGCAGAGTATACAGGTTTCCCTCGATTCCGCTCTGCTCTCAGAAAGTTTAGTTATTGTGCTCTCAGAATTACTAAGGTAAACAGAGGAATGACGCTAAGCATTTTAAAACCAAACTGTCGGACTTCCCTAGTGGTCGAGTGACTTACAAAAAACACTCTGCGGGAGTGTCTTCACCAATCTCATTTTATGCTACTTAGCCTATCAAAGGGTGGTTGATGAAAGAAAAAGACTGAAAATACAAACGCAGTTAAAGAAGGCTTTTGTGAATGGCAACCTATTTCTCCGCACTTTTGTCTTCCTGCCTTTTCTCAAGTGATAGGACTTCATTTCCCCCTCTTTCTTCCTCTCCATCTCAACCTCACCCACCTTTTCTGCCCCACATCAGGTTTTCTGTATTCTGCTTTACTGTGTACACAGTAGGTCGCTAAGCCATATATATTAAGCAGTGGCCTCTCCTATTGCGGAGCACAGGCTCCGGACGCGCAGGCTCAGCGGCCATGGCTCACGGGCCCGGCCGCTCCGCGGCATGTGGGATCTTCCCGGACCGGGGCACGAACCCCGTGTCCCCTGCATCGGCAGGCGGACTCTCAACCACTGTGCCACCAGGGAAGTCCAGCAATTTTTTATGTTCTGTTGACTTTTTAATAACACACTAAAAATATTAGATGCAGTTATTTGTGATGACATTAATTTTAGCCGGCACAAATGAAAATCGATTGTATACGTTTCCGGAGCATACCAAATGCAGTCGACTTCCCTTTTAAAGGAATAGAGAGCCTGATTACGATTGTGGGACCAGCTGCTGGTGACAACAGTTGTAAGCATTTCTGGTAAAATGCCACATTTAAAAACGCCACTTCTATCTACATTTAGGGTCTTTCCATGATATTCTTTGTGATCTAGTACATGAAGGAGAAGCATGATGCACTGAATTCTGGGAACCCAAAGGTGACCTTAGCTCAGTTTTCTAAAAGGACACTTGCAGTCATATGGCCAAAGACTAGTGTAAAGAATGATCGATCAACAGCGCAAATACAGAACTACCCCAGATTCAGGTTCCTGATAAAAAGCTACTTTTATATTTATGGTGTGAATAGAAAGAAGAAAAAAACCCAAAGTGAGTTGCTTATTCACCACATCTGCCAGAAAATAAATTCAATAGAGCATCAGCTCACTGAAGGCTTGTAGAATCAGTCCTGTTACCAGAGCTTCCCTTTCTGCAGAAGAGCTGACAGAGGACCTGGACACATAATACAGCTTCTCCCACCTTATCATCAAGTGCTCAATGGTGTAACCCTTGGCTCCTGGGAGTAGTATTACATCAGGGTAGATTTCGTTTACTTTGTTTATTTCTAAAGCAGAATTAGAAGAAGAAAATCAGTCTTTCATGGAGAAAGGATAGTAGAAGATCTAGGAGTAAATAAAAACCAGTTGTGTTTACTAATGGAAATAAATATGCTTTCAAGCAAGTAATTTTATTCCTGTTAACCTGCAGATTCGCTGTACGTTTAGAAACTCCACATAATAAAAACGTGGAGGCGAAGAATGTGCTATGGATGTTATTTAAAGCTGGATACATAAGAGGTTCGTACAGTGAAATTTTACATTTCTACATAAGGAAATTAAGGGACTAAAGTGAGCAGAGCCATTCAGTGGCAGAAAAGCTAGGACCAGATAATCCAGTCTCAACTCAACCAATGCTCATCCCCACTGACTAGTACTGACACTGGGTATTCCTAAAAATGCTTAACAACGTGGTTTAGAGAAATATTGCTTAGCAATAGTGCATTAGAGGAAAAACAAAAAACCCAGAAACAAACCCCAAAACCCTTCCCTTCCTGCTTTATCTCATTTGCCAAATCAACAATCCCCAAGTAACTGTCTGCTTTTCATGTTTATCTATGGTCAATTCGTATCGATCAATGCCCATCCCCTTTTTTTCCCTCAGCCCTTGTCTTCCTCATCTGACTCAAAGAAGCCTCAGAAGGACTCAGGTTATTATTTACTTCTGGTCACTCCCACAGTCCTGCAAGCTCTGAGCCCTGTTCCAGCAGTTTTCCCAGGGCCTGGGGAAGGCTAACACCGGTCCTGGGGAGAAGCATGCAGATTGGGTTTGTCAATTTCTCATTCCAAGCAACTGAAAGAGTACGTTTGAATGTCATCTGCCCTCTGAAATAATCACAAGAATGAACAGCACCAACGCAGGTATTCTGGACATTCACCATCCCAGCACTCCCATTTTGAGGGAAAAAGAGACATACCTCCCAAAGGTTTCTCCGCGTTGGATCATCGCACAGCAAATGCAATGTCATGCTCAAACTTTCAGGAGAGCCAGACTCATGAAATGGAGAAGGATATTTTCCATATTCACATTAATTCCCTATTTTCGAACTGCCCAGAAAGATACCATCACCTTTAAATTATATTGAAGGAGAATTTGAAAAATTCCTTTCACAGAGAATAAAAACATTTATTATCAATAGGGGTATGAAAGGAATTTATTGTAAATGTTTGGAAAGGCACTTGGAAAGAAGGATGGATACTCCAGCAATAATGAAAAGTTAATACTCTCCTCTAAGTTAGCTCTGGGGTAGAGAATGCCTCCTGTGGGCTGGTTCCAACTCCCAGCTCAGCTCTGAAGGGGTGAGCAAAGCTGCCGCTCTCTGAAGCCCATCCTGGGGCTTGAATGTCACAGGCCTCTACTCCATGAAGCAATGACTTTGACCTTTTGTGGAGTAGCTCATAACATTTCTGAAAGGCAGAAAATCAGCCCCTTACAGTTTCTTCCCATAAACATAATCCTGATTCAGATGAAAGCAAATCACACTTCTGAAACAATTACAATTGATATTAAGCTTATATTATTTACAAGACTGTGGTGGATACTCTAGGGTCCTTAAAGAGGCACCGAACGGTGGCCTTCCTCTCGGGGGGGAGACCAGCAATTGGTCTGAGCACTGTGTATGTGAGACCTCAGTCAGTTTTCACGATGGCTCCATAAAGTATTATCATAGCCTTGTCTCAGGGAAACGGAAGCTCTGATAACTTAGTAACTTGTTCCAGGTCAAAATGCTAAGAGAGAAACCAAACTGAGATTTCAACTCTGGTCTTTGTGACTTTAAAGCCGATACTTTCGACATCATCACAGGCTGCATCCAGGGATGAAGAAAAAGGGAGAAGCTAGTGAAGTTCAGGATATGCCAGATCAGTTTGCCTAGATGATAAATTTCCCAGGAGTCCAGAGGAGAGCAAGGTCCCTGATGCAGTGTTCACTTTCACGACCAGAATTAAAACTACTGTGGGCTGAGAGCTGAGTATGCGGAGACAGGCCTGTATGACGCACTTCTTCAGAGCAGATATCACACGGAGCATGGGGGCCAGGAGCACAGGCTCGGAAGGCAGACCTGAGTCTGACCCACAGTCATGCTTCTTAATGACCAGGTTACCTACTTTGCCAAGACTTGGTTTTCAAATCTTGAAACTGGGGGATGTCCTGTGAAAATTATCCCTATGCCTAACTCGAGAGGCTATCAGAGGTAATAATCATAATAATGTTTACAATCCTGAATATTAAATGTGATCGTTTTCCTCTTAAAGATGAGGAATGTAGGCTCAGGGCAAGTGAAAAGAAGTCTGCAATAAAAGCCATATATACGTTGAAATCATTGGATACTATCAACTCAGTTCAATTGATCCTTGTTTATTACACAGTGGCCTTTCTTTTCTGGTTGCTGCCATGTTTTGTTGAAGGAAATTTATGTACCTGTCCTTCCCATCAGCTTTTTCAAATCTATGTTTAGAATCACAGACACTCAGAATTGGTATGAACCTCAAGTTGACCTAATCCAATCTCTGTATGATTTTGTATCTTCCCTATAACAGGGACATCCAGACTATATTAGAATGACTCCTGTGATATGGACTTCATTTATCCCCAGGTGGCCCAGGAGTCACTAAAAATTGAACAAAACAAACTAAAAGAAAAGAGGACTGTTACTGATATCTGGTTAATCCATGAGTAGGACAAAGGGAATTAGAATGGAATTTGCAAAAGTTAAAAAAAACCACTCACAGTGTTATTAACAAATCTCTAAACTAAAAACAAGGTGACAATAAATACCTGACGTGCATTATACAAGGCTAGGATAAATTTGTGCTTCTTTCCATATAAATGCATCACAATTCACAATAATACAGTAATCTAAATCTGATACTTGGAGATCAGATAATCTTCAATTACAGAATGTGAAACCACCTATGTATTTATGAAAACATCTATTTCTTTGTTTCCAAAATGGATAATGTTCTACTGGGTCCATCTGGCAAGTCACTTCTTAGCTTTGTTAAAGTTCTAAAAACACAGAGTTCCATCAGTACATAGTTAAATTCTAAGGGAGGATTTTAAAAATAAACTCCAGTTTAAGTTAATTTTTGGGACTTCCCTGGTGGCGCAGTGGTTAAGAATCTGCCTGCCAATGCAGGGGACATGGGTTCAAGCCCTGGTCCAGGAAGATCCCACATGCCGCAAAGCAACTAAGACCGTGAGCCACAACTACTGAGCCTGCGCTCCAGAGCCCACGAGCCACAACTATTGAGCCCGCGAGCCACAACTAGTGAAGCCCACGTGCCTAGAGCCTGTGCTCTGCAAGAAGAGAAGCCACTGCAATGAGAAGCCCGCGCACCTCAACGAAGAGTAGCCCCCGCTCGCCGCAACTAGAGAAAGCCTGCGCGTAGCAACGAAGACCCAACGCAGCCAAAAATAAATAAATAAATTTAAATAAATAAATAAAGTCAATTTTCATGAAGTGAAACTGATATTAAAAAAAGCTCCCTTGTCTATCTTTGCCTGCCCATATATTATTTCAAAGTTTTACAACATTTGCCAACTGATTTAACAACGATCTGTCATTTACTAAAATGCAAATGGGTACCAAGCCTGCTACAGCTGGGTGTGTGTCAGATAAAAACATATCCTTCCCGAGTGGAATTGGTTCATTTTATTACGATTATTATTACTGCTTTATTATATAAGCTCATTCTACCTCTTCTCTCCTGTTTTTGTGAACATGTGCCTTTAATTCAAGGGTGAAGAAACTGTGTGTGTGCACGTGTGTAAATGAGACAATGTGTGAAAATAAAGCATGCTTGTGCTCTCAGCAAATATTCTAAATATTCAATCAGTTGTAAAATCTGGCGAATTGAAAAGGAAGTTGATGATAGAAAGGAGATATACTAATCAGAGACTTCATAAGAGACTAGTTTCCACCGGGACCCCTGAATAGAAGGGCAGAGTGAGGATGGGATGAAGGCCACTGTTCCAACAGGGAGTTAGAGACCAACGATTCCGATTTCACCTACTTTTGTTCCCCATCCTTGACACTGGTTCTGTCATGAATTCATTGTAATGCCTTAATGGATAACCCCAAAGCCTAAAAGGCTCAAATAAAAAGAATCTGAAATTGCAAGTATACTTGCAGATAAAATGGCAAAGCAAACACTATAAGCCATGATCCTACAATACCTACAATGAGCCCCATGATTTCTCCAGATAAAACATTAAGCTAAACGTCAAACCAGTGCTTGGCATGTAGTGAATACTTAAGAAATATTTTTTGAGTAAAATAATCAGGGAAGTACTGGTAATCCGAATACAGGGTTTTCTGATTATGGGAAAAAGAAAAGATTCAATTCTATGTTTTTCGCTTGTTTTCTGAAGGATATTATTAAACACACTTGTCAGGAAACTGTGAAATGCTGTCAATGCATTAGACGCCTGCTGATGAATATCAAATGTATCATTAAAGTTTAATAACCCAACTAGGGCAAAAAAGATGACTGCAAGGCAACTAGACTGCACACAGTACGTTTTGTTATCCTGTGTACTTTAGTCTGTCCTTATTGTTCACCAGATCTGGGAGTCTGATGGCTCTTTGTCTAGAACCTTTACTCATTGTTACATGGTGAGCTCCCTGAAGACAAGTTCTGAGTATTATTCACTTGCCACTAGCACCTAGAAAAGTGCCTGGAATATTATAACCACCAGTGAGTGTTTCCTGAATGCAACCAGAAATAAATGAATGAAGAAAGAGTCTATCAAAGACAATTTTAGGCAATTAGCTCCTTATTCTGACACCAAACCTTGGGTCCCCTATCTCTGAAACATTGTCAGTCAACTCACTCATTTTATAAAATCATTTCTTATTTAGAACTGTGTGGGCAGATGAAGCCAAGAGTTTCCCCTGAGGGAAGTCTTTGTCAGTCATACCGAGGAGCCAACCCAAAGGATCCCATGGTAAGTGAAATCATATTCGTTTGAATGACAGCAACTTTTTTTTCAACTATCCTTTCTCAAGATTTTGATTCTGAGACTCCTGCCAAAATTGTAAGAGACCCTATGTGTCCTCCTAAGAAGCTCAGAATGTTCCTTGTTGGTCACAGGGAGCAGTGATGAGTTTTAAAGAGAAGACAAATGACAAGATTTACATATAAAAATACTTCTGTGGCTGTGGTGTTCATGCTGAATTGAAAGTTGAAGCTCAAGCTGGGAGGATGGAAGTTTTGAAATGATGCTATTGCCAAAGTCTATACGAGAGATGTTGGTTCCAGTTGTGAGGACAAGAGGGCAGATTCCACAGACTTTTCAGAAGTAGTCCAGGAAAGAAAGACTTATTAGATGACTAGATCGAAGGAAAGAGGAAATGATGAGTTTTAGGAAGGGAGATTGGGTGAATGGCGGTGACATCAGGTAAATAAATACAACAGTGTTGGTAAAAACAACCCAATCACTAAAATTACTTCCAGTTCTAACGTTCTGACTCCAATAAGTTTAGCTGAATTTTCACTAAGCAATTCTAAAGAACTTAAAGTGAAATTTAACAGCAATTCAAAAAAGTCATGAAAATAAATAAAAGCTTTGGTGTGGTTAAAGTTTAGAACGTTGATTAAATAAACTTAAACACATCTCTACTGCAGGACTTCTCAGAGCCTTTAATATGCTTTTAAATTTCTAAAGGACGCATATAATAAGTGGTGTTTCTCAAGTGCATTTGAAAGCAAAATCCCCCCACCCCCCCCTTTAGCATTTTATTAATTAGTGTTTTACGGAAAAGCTTTAGAAAACCTTGGGTATTTTCTCCCATTTATTTTGGCCATTCCTTAATAATAATCTCAAGATTATACACTTACCTTCCCTAAGGACCATTCAGCAATATGAAATTGATTAAACCCAGAGATTTGGAACAATAAAAACTCTTTATAATATTTACATGATTAATCAGTATTTCACTTTTATTACTCTTGCCCTTTTAGTGATGATAATGATTAAGATTCATAACATAATGAGAGATTCTTATGTTCCAGGAACTCTGATGAGTATTTAACAGGCATTAATCATATAATCCTCATAATAGTCCTATAAACTAATTACTAGCATTTAGCTCCATTGTACAGAGGAACAAACTGATCCTCAGAGAGGCTAATTAACTCGAAAAAGGCAAGGTGTTAGAACCCACTGAAGAGTCTGAATGCAGAGTCTGGGTACACTAATCGCCAGACTATTCAATGTACGTTAATAACTCATTTCCAAAATATTAAACAAAAACAATGAAAGTGTGACCCTTAAGAAAATTAACTCAGTATACGCAGCAAATTGGCATGGAAGTCATTCATACATTCATTCACTAAATACCTACAGAGTACAAGACACTGTTTTGGGTACTTGGGATACAGTAGAGAACAAAACAGTCAAACTCAGGGCCTTCATGGAGGAGACAATCAATTAACAAGGTAAGTAAATCTAATACATAGAAGAAGGGATAAAAATTGCCAAAAGGGGGTTCTGAAGGGTTGGAGTGCATGTATGCTATATTGTGGATAGAAAGAACCAGGCAGGAGTCCCTGTCAGGACAAATTAGATAAGAACTCAGAGAAGAGTACTGGGTTTCACAGTGACCTTGATAAGAACAGCTTCGGTGGAATGATGGGGCAGAGTCCTGATGCCGTGGCTTCCCAGATGATAGGACAAATGAGGTTGTAGAGGGCAAGTATGGACCACAGTTTCAAGGAATTTTGTTTCAAAGTGAAAAAAAAAAATGAGGCAGTAATTGGAAGGAGATAGGAGCCCAGAGATGGATTCTCCTCTCTCTCTTTTGAGATAGGAGAATTAACAGTGTGAACGTTTGTGGATGGCAATAATACAGTTGAGAGGGAAATTTTAAAGATGAAAGAGAAGCTAACTGATTGAGCCATGTCACTGATGAGGTGAGAAGGAATGGGGTCAAGTGAAGAATTGGAGGCAGTGGACTTAGGTAGAAGAGCAATTACTTCACCATGGTAACAGGAGAAAAGCTAGAGTATGTGGTCACAGATGGAGGGAGGAAGACAGATGTGCCAAACAGAACAGAAATGACAACTTGAAAAAAAAATCTATTAGGTTTCGTTGAGGCCCACATTCTGACTTCTTTAGCTATGCTGAATATCTGTTTTCTACAAAACTGGGGAGAAGAGTATATATCTTATGAAATTATTGTGAAGATTAAAAGTTATCTATTTTAGGGCTTAGGAGAGTAACTATAGTACAGTAGTCTCGCAAATGTTAAATGTACTACTATTATTATTCTCATGCAGCCCAAATGATATACTTCTAATTCTTGCATTTAATTTTATAGCTCTGTAGCAGCAAACATAGAGCTATCTTTGAGAGAAAGAGCAAGTTGTCAATCGTGACATGGTTTGTTTAACATAGTTTCTCTAATGCAGTTTTGGCACATTAATTCTAAAGGGGCTATAAATGGAATCAATTTTGATTTTGTTATAAAGTCTTTGAAAACAGTGTTCCATTTTACTAGGCCAAATACTTACAGTAAACAAATAGGGAGCACTTTGAAATTCAATATTTGCTACACTTTTTGATTAGCAAGCAGAAGGCATGGACGCAATCTATACTTGGACTCCCTGAGCAAAATGTGTTTATTTCCTTTGTGAAAGCTTTCTTGATCCTTAAGCTTCTCTCTCTTGCCACCCATCTCTCCAGATGTCTTGACATTGCTGTCACCCAAGTCCAACTCGTTATCAACTCTTTCCTGGACCATTTCAATCTTCCTCTCTTGCCTTCCCATCCCTCGCCCCACACGCAGTCCCTTCTCTACACAGCAGTGATCTTTTAAAACTGTGTATTCCATCAGGCCACTGCCTCTGCTGAAAACCTCCACTGGCTTTCTGTAGCAGATTAAAAGGCAGACCCCCTTCATGGTTTAGGACGCCCTGCTGAGCTAGCCCCCTGCCTACTTCTGTGGCCGTCTACTACTGCCCACTTTCTGTTCTTGCTGCTCCCAACACCCAAGTTAGCATTCTGTTCTGGAGATACACCCTAATCGTTCTCCACTCAGGCGGCTTTTTAGCTCTTGCTGTTTCTTCTGCACAGAGCATTCCTTCCACATTTCTTCACCTAACTGGCTTCTTATCACTTATGTCTCCATTCATATATCACCTCCTCAAAGATGATTCCCTGTCCTCCCTAACTAAATCAGTTCTGTTTCCCCCCAGTCATCAGTTTAATTGCATTCATAATACTTCTCCTTAGCTCAAATAGTCTTGATAGTTTCTATGTTTGTTTCGTCTTGTTGCTAGAATGGGGAAACTTTTATGTATTATGTATAAAACTTAGACGTCTTCTTCCGTCTTTTATCTACAGTGCGGAAGTTGGCTAAAGTTAATAAAAAGAAGAAATTCCAATTCCTGTAGTTTCTAGATGATGTAGTTAAAACTGCAACAGTCTAAAGTCACGGTGACTTTAGACTGCCACATAGATTTTCAGCTAGTTTCTTGAAGGAATTATTTTTAGTCACTTACTCCCTCATTCCTTAAATCACTCAGCTAATAAATCACTTACTTATTTCATTATTGTGTTCTATAATCTAACTTTGTATAAAGTACTTATCCAATTATTTTCCATATATTTGACAGTATATATTATACAAAGAACACAAATTAAAATAATCTCAGAGAATATAAAATTTACCAACTCATTTGATGCCTGATAGTGGAAGAATGAAAGATTTCGTTTTCCTGGAAAAGGCTATCTAATATACTGCTTCAAAAATCACAAACATGGATAACTGAAATGAATTTGTATACCGAGAGGTTACCTTGATGAAACTGAAGATGAGCTTTTATAAGGCAAGTAAAATCGAAGGTGAGTATAGACATAGGGAGAACAAAATAAATGACATTATAGAACTCAGAAAGTCTATGCTGACTTTCATCAGATTATTTTTAATCTACCACTACAAGTAACTAAATGGAATCATCTAGAACTCCACAGTGTGGAATGCTATAGGAGAGAAGAATGGGGGGCTGAGAATAAATACAAAGTTTTCTGGAAGAACATGATCTCTTTTCCAAAGAAAGAAAAACGTATATATGGTATTTCTTGAGCACCTATTATGTTCCAGGTACTGTGTCAATTGCTTTATATGCATTATCATCTCACTTAGCACTCGTAACATCTTTGTAAGTAAATACTATTATTGCCCTACTATAGATGAGGAAATGGAAGCAGAGAGGTAATTTGATCTAAATCAGGTCAGAGAGCGGTAAATGACAAATCCTAGACGCAACTCTAGACTAAGTCGCAAGCCCATGTATATTAAACACATAAAAACCCTCTCATGCTGATCTTAACACATTTAAATGAGTCACCGCTGCTTTTCCATAGTTAGATGTGCAATGCTAGAAGTCAGAATAATTTGTTCTTTTTAAGAGTTACTTCTTTTGTTACTGCCTTAACTCTAAAAGTAAATGGTCTGTTTTAAAACTAAAGTCCTCGTTTTCCCAGATTAAAACCTTGAGAGATCCTCAATGGAAAGTTGAATAACTTATGGGATATCCATACTCCAAAAATTTTGAAAGAGTAAAATGAATGAGTCCTATCCTATGGATTGCCCCAGAAGGATACGCATGATACACTGTTAGGTGAAAACAGCAACATGCAAAGACATATGATCCCCATTTGGTACACGAACGTGCACAGGAGTATGGGAAGATATAGTCCATACTCCTAGCAATGGTTATCTAGTTGGACAGGAAAATCTATTTTAATTTCATCATTATAGTAATGATCTACTGTAACAGGCATGGATTACTTTTATAATTAATGATGAGTATAGAATAAGTTTTTTTAAATTATTTATTTCTGAATATAATCTTTCTATATATCTTTCAGATCATCTTTTTCAGATCATCTTGTTTCTAATATTAGCTCTTTTTTCCTTCCGCCAACGTACCACATTTGTATTTGTTTTATATATTAGACTTCCAGTTAAGATTTCCATTGAATGAAAGATGCACTAGCAATAATCAATTTGAAAATCATTGGTCCATATCACCTGATTGATTTAATGATAGCCACTGAATATAGGACATTCTCTCTATATATATACTCATGAGGCTATGTGTACTACTAACATAAATAGATGCATTTTAATGAGAAATTTCAGATTGCTCTTTATTAAGAGTCATACACATACAGTTGAAAATTAAATATGAACTAAGCATGAGTGACTTAACTTGAATAACCATTGTACTGATGACACAGAGAGAAAGAACAGTAATGTGCAGCCCAAGGTTTTGGTAATGAAATCACCAGATTACTGGTGATTAAAGGAAAATTCTACCCAACAACTTAGTTTCAAAGCATTCTAATGGAGCTGAAAATTGACAGAGCTAGAAAAGTCTGAAGCAAACCTAACGATAGTTAGAAAGTGCATACAGAACAAGTGCAGAAGTTTTCCCTCCAGTCTCTTTCAGAATAACCAGGAGACGGCTTAGCTCAGACTTCTGATTAAAACCCTAACCCCAAGCCCACAAAGGTGGAAGAATCGTAATTATTTGTACTCCAGCTGCAATGTTACCTTAATCAACTGCATGCATTCCACCGTTTCCAATCTGGGCTGAATTTATAACAACCCTATGGTTAGCATAATTTGCAGTAAATTAAATTAAATTCAACAAACATTCACTGAGTACTCACTAGAATTCAATGGACTTTATGGGTTTTGCAAAGCCCATAAAGGCGCATACAGTACAAGCTCTGCTCTTCAAGAACTTACTATTTAGTGAAGAAGATACATGCAAAACTCTGACAGAGAGCACAATACGATAAAGACTATACATACCAGGAAGAATACAAAGTATAGGAAAAATAAGGTAGGGATCACGTACACTAAATTCTAGCTTGGGCAGTGAGAAGGTTTCTGGGAAGAGGTAGCAGTTTAACTGAAGTTTGACGGTCAAATAGGATTTGTCTGTACAGTAGTAGGTCATGGGAGAGAGTCAAAGACCACATACTGTAGAGAAAGCAGTATGTGCCAATGGGTAGTAAGAGTGGAGCATGCTTCACAGACACAGAAAACAAACCTATGGCTACCAAAGGGGAAAGGGAGGAGGTAGGGATAACTAGGAGTAGACGATTAACAGATACAAACTACTATACAGAAAATAGCTAAGCAACAGGATTTACTGCATAGCACACGGGGCTATATTCAATATCCTGTAATAACCTATGATAGAAAATCTGAAAAATATATACCTAGCTGGATCACTTTACTGTACACCTGAAACTAACACAATATTGTAAATCAACTATACTTCAATTAAAAAAAAAAAAGAGTGGAGTACGCTTACATTCCTAAAAAGAAAAAAAGAGATGAGGAAGCAAAAAGAGGTTAGGCCCAGATCAACAATGGCCAAACATGAACATGATTAAAATGTACGTTTTAGACTCACAGGTATAGAGAACAAACTAGTGGTTACCAGTCAGGAGAGGGAGGGGGGAGGGGCAATATAGGGGTAGGGATTAAGAGGGACAAACTTAGTTATAAAATAAGCTACAAGGATATATTGTACAACACAGGGAATATAGCCAATATTTTGTAATAACTATAAATGATTATAAACTTTAAAAATTGTGAAGCACTATATTGTACACCTGTAATTTATATAATATTATATATTAACTATACTTCAATAAAAACTTTTTAAAAATAAATTTTAAAAATGTATGCTTTAAATCACTCAATGGTGCATTCACGAGTAAGAAAGAGAAAGGAGTTGCTTCTGGTGGAGTATTACAACTGTATAGCCCTTATTTTTTAATTTAATTTAAATATGACAGGATTTCTCAAGATCTGTAATTTGAAACAGATATTTTATTCCATTAGGTTATATGGTCAATTTGGGGGAGAGGAGTGGTCAGTGAATTTTTTTAGTGAAATCAAGGAAAATGATGAGGATTTAAGCTGCCTGGTTAGGGAATGTGGGAACAGAAAAATAATATTGTCCTGGGACAGAGGTAAAGCTAGGGAAGGGACTACACAAGGGAGATGCCCAGAAGGGCATTGTTGGATGACCTATCAGCACCAATTGGAGGGTATCAATATCTCCAATTCTCAGTCTCACAGTTTTAAGAATTTATATCTCCAAATCCAAAATTAACATATTGATGAATATTAACGATGTTAATATTCATATTAATAAATATTTCTTTTCAACAAATCTAAGCATCCAAATATACCTCTGTTCTCATCAGAGGAAACTCTCTAGCCCTTAGCTTATTTGCAGGACAGATACAATGCACAATCCTGTCTACTGACTCAGCCTAGAGCTCCATGCATTCCTCTAGACGGGAGGATTGGAAACTCACTATTTCAGAGGTGGCTTCATATGAAAGTCATCACCAATCAACACAGTTTGAGCTGAGGTGCTTTTAAAACATACAAATATACAAATAGTTCATGCAGCTCTATGTCAAAAAAACAAACAACCCAATCAAAAAATGGACAGAAGATCTAAATAGACATTTTTTTTTTTTTTTTTTTTTTTTGCGATACGCGGGCCTCTCACCACCGTGGCCTCTCCCGCCGTGGAGCACAGGCTCCGGATGCACAGGCCCAGCGGCCATGGCCCACGGGCCCAGCTGCTCCACGGCATGCGGCATCCTCCCAGACCGGGACACGAACCCGTGTCCGCCGCATCGGCAGGCGGACCCCCAACCACTGCGCCACCAGGGAAGCCCTAAATAGACATTTTTCCAAAGAAGACATACAGATCGCCAAAAAAGCACATGAAAAATTGCTAAACATCACTAATTATCAGAGAAATGCAAATCAAAACTACAACGAAGTATCACCTCACACCAGTCAGAATGGCCACTATTAAAAAGTCTACAAATAATAAATGCTGGAGAGGGTGTGGAGAAAAGGGAACCCTTCTACACTGTTGGTGGGAATGTAAGTTGGTGCAGCCACTATGGAAAACAATATGGAGGTTCCTCAGAAAACTAAAAATAGTTAACATATGATCCAGCAATCCCACTCCTGGGCATATATCCAGAGAAAAATATAATCCTAAAGGATACATGCACCCCAATGTTCATAGCAGCACTATTTACAATAGCCAAGACATGGAAGCAATCTAAATGTCCACCAACAAAGGAATGGAGAAAGAAGATGTGGTACATATATACAATGGAATATTACTCAGCCATCAAAAAGAATGAAATGCCATTTTCAGCAACATGGATAGACCTAGAGATTATCATAGTAAGTGAAGTAAGTCAGACAGAGAAAGACAAATATCATATGATATCACTCATATGTGGAATCTAATTTTTTAAAAAATGAAACAAATGAACTTATTTACAAAACAGAAACAGACTTACAGATACTGAAAACAAACTTCTGGTTACCAAAGGGGAAATGTGGGCGGGAGGGATAAATCAGGAGCTTGGGATAAACATACTCACTACTATATACAAGACAGATAACCAACAAGGACCTACTGTATAGCACAGGGAACTCTACTCAATATTCTGGGATAACCTATATGAGAAAAGAATCTAAAAAAGAATGAATATATGTGTATGTATAACTTAATCACTTTGCTGTACACCTGAATCTAACACAACATTGTGAATCAACTATACTCCAGTAAAATAATAATAAAAAAAAAACACCTACCATTCTAACACCGTTTTCAAAGGCTTGCCGGGTGAGTGGAGCTGGTCCATCCACAGTCTTGCCATCATCATCTGGGCCCCAGCTCGCACTGTAAATGTGCACATGCTGAGGATTGAAGCTAACTGATTTTGCTTCAACCATATCCGTGACATCTCCATCCAGCATTCGAACTCCTGTAAGACAGAAAGGGGAAGTAACTCTAAGAGAAGCTTCACCCAAACAGACCAAGATATATTTCAATTGTAGCATTTTTTTTTTTTTTTTAAGGAAAGAATAACCTTTAAATCAACACTAAGTCAGCATATGTTCCTCAGAAAAGGATAGTGCAAGACTTTTCTGAAGCTTTCTTGGGGGGAAAGGAAGTTACATTCCATGAAGAAGAGCAAAACTTCTTTAAAAACGTTTTTAGTCATTGTTCTCTTTTTCTAAGTTTCCACATTCTTTCCCTTCTCTTTATCTGTCTTAAGGGATAAGTTTGTCTCTTGACAAAGGGAGCCTCAAGCAATCCATCTTCCCTAAACTTCTCTTCATTAGGCACTTTGTGCTCATAATTGGTATAAAACATTCTAACCTCAGCAGTCTTAGAAATTTGGAAAGCCGCCAAGTTAGAGTGGTCCAATTTCCTCCATATTTAATATTATTTCCTAATCTGAAATACTGATGTGAACTTAAAGTATGACTTCTTTGCCAAGCCAAGTTATTATAAGTCAAATAATAAACGAGAATGCCCTCTGTGTATGTTACACATCAAATAATTCTCAAAGGGTTTTGGCAATGTTTAGTCATTAATCTTCATGTAAGTATTCCCACCAGACAGATAGGAATTTATTATTAACCTTAATTTGCAAAAATAGACACTAAGATACTAAAAAAATTGTCAAATAAAAAGCTTTCTTTTTATTTTACAGACATACAATAACAACAAAACACCTAATAAGTAAACATATCTTTCCTTAAGCTGAAGCTAAATACCATCACTGAGACATTGTATTATTTTAAAATTATGTCCTTATAGACCAAATTTACTCCTTAGGAAAACGTTATCTAGTAGGATTTCAGCTTTCTTTGGTTACCAATAAATGAGGATTAAATAATAAAACCCTAAATCAGGCAGCTTTAGAGCCTATGTGGTTTGAGGTGGGAATTCCGGTGGAATATAAAAATATTCTTGAAGGAACCATATCTTCTTTGTACTTTTAAAAAAATGTTTAACTTTTAACTATAAAATAACAAACACAGAAAAACAGAAAAAATGACAATGAACCCGGATACAGCCAGGACTCAACAACTGTTAACATTTTGCCACATTTTCTTCATCTAAAAATATAAATATTAGGCTAAACCACTTTAAATTACATGACAGATACGACACTCTGTCCTTTCATATTTTTTCCAACAAAAGGGGGAAACAAACACCCACTCTACCTTAAATTTCCCCAAAGCATCCCTAAAGATGTTGCATTTGGCTGCTGTATCTCTTGACTATCTTTTCTTCTAGACTTGTGTATTTTTAAAGGAGATGTATAGAAACAGGTGATGTGGAGAACAAAGGTTTTGAACAAGTCCATTTAAAAATTATGGAATGTAAAGCATACTTAGAAAGCTTTTCAGCAGTTTATTTTGTGGGAGGAAAATACCCAGCAGGACGCTCTGCACATACTGGGTCCTCAGCAGCCATCTGAATATTCAAAACTCATCTGCATGGTTTTTACCAAATAAAGAGGAAATATTTCATATTCTTACTTCTATTTAAAAGCATAAAATGGAACTATTTTACCACTACAAGGAGGCCTGAAATAATCGAATCAGTATGTCTAAACACAGGAGTGTCTACACAGCACCTGAATTCAGTTTCTACACCGTGAAATTTATGTGACGTCCATGAAAACATGCTTGATAAAATCATATCTAGAGCATAATATTAATTTTCTGACCAAAAATTGATAAGAATTTTATTTTCTCAAGTTTAAAAATGAAAGGTTACTTTTTCTTCATTTAACTAACTGCAAGCCTTCATGCCTTGGGTCTAGGGGTTAAATTTATAATTTAGAATGTTTTTGCTTTTAGGATGAAAGAACATTTGTCAGGCATTGCCATTCATTCATTTTTTTAGAGGTCTTGTTTAGCTAGGTCAGCAGTTTATCTGTGAACTTCACAAGTTCATCCCTTCACTCCCTCAAGGTCAGAAGTGCTGGGTTAGTACTGAATAGTAATGATAGGGACCTGGGTGTGTGTCTGTGTATGTGAGTGTGTGTGTGCTGGACAGCAAGTAGGGTTGACTGGACAGCCACTGTAGTCATCCAGTTATCCTGAGGAGAGCATGGGCCTCCAGCACCCTCACTATTCTTCAGAGGATGTCTGTCTCCTTTCCATAACACCTCCATGAACCTTGCCCTTGATACAGAGCAGATGCTCTCAAGAGTACTGCTAATTACTGGTTAGTAAGCTGCCACACTCTAGGAATCCTGGTGAAATGAAAGAAAGGAAGAGGTCAAATTTACTGATGGAATGACACAGAAGACAGTCTCAGAAAACCTTTTCTTAGCACCGTCATTATATACCCCAATTACTTCATGTTATAAGACATCTACATTAACCTTAGAAAGGACTATCATTTCTATTTTTTAGATCCAACTCTGTTTACCATTTGGAAACAAATAGCATATTGGAAACAAGGATGTCAGCCTGGTTCGAGGAGCTTCAACTTATGAAACCCTTCAGGAGATGCTTAGAGGAACACCTTCAAAGCCAGTAGGATCTATACCATCTCTTACAATGTCTTCTTCCCATTTGTGCGTGGCTGTGTCACCAGGCCATACTAAAAAAGATGATTACAAATGGGAAAGTAAGAGTTTGTTTTATTAATATCTGAATTTACACTGCTTTGGTTGGTCCTTGTAGTAAGTATATGTATATTTGAGCTTGTGTGTGTGTGTGTGTGTGTGTGTGTGTGTGTGTGTGTGTGTGTGTGTGTATATATATATATATATAAAACCTGCAATTATTAATGGTAATAGCATTACTATACTCTGGGACTACAAAAGGAGATTTTACTATTTACCTTTTAATTACAATTAAAAGGAACTTTTTGTAAAGCCTATGGGAAAGAAAAAAATATTTTCTCCTTTGACAGAATTTCAAAATGCTTCTTTCCATAGAGATATTATGGCCTGTTTATATCCTTAGTTCTTTCTGACCCAGGTACCAATTGTACAAGTTGGTATAGATGCTAATGACCCCATCTTCGTTATTGGACAACCTTTTCTCATTCCTATTTAAAGAAAGAAATGTCTGCGTTTGCAACGCTTTAGGGGGGCCACTTAATAACGCAGGTTAACACAGTCATTTTGCTGTCAGCAGTAGCTGAACTCCATTATGCAAACATATGCCTGTCTTTAGTTCAGAAAAGGGTTCTGAAAACCAGTTAGGGTGAGAGCTCTTGGCTTGTTTCTACATCCACTCGTGTCTGTTTCCCATACCTCCGATCCTGGCGTTGAAAGCAATGCCAACTGTGCAGTGAGAGTTGTTTGCTGCGGCGGCCACTTCTCCAGCACAGCGGGTCCCGTGCCTGCAGGGAGAACACACGCACTTTCTAAAGGAAGACACCTCATTCTCCCAAACTCAACACATCCTCGACACCACTCAGACTTCAAAGTGGTGAAGAATGTAGCAAGCTGTAGGTGTTTCTGGAACTTCTTACCCAAGTAGCACTAAGTCTGTCCATGGCAAACTTTTACACTTACACTTACAATTACATTCTGTTTTGGATTACATTCTTGTCTGCTTATTTTTGATATCTTGCTTTCCCAACCAGAAAATCTCCTTGAAGGCTAAAATCAAGTTGTATGTTCCTTTGTACTCTCTGAACTTTCGATGTCCAATATGGTAAACGCCAGCCACATATGGCTAATAGGTACTTGAAATATGGCTAGTGTGACCACATCTTAATTTTTAATTTTAATTAAATTTAAAAACTAGTACTCAGTTCATTTATTACAAAATTTAAGAATATGGGTATGAGAAGCTACTTTTTAAACAGGAAATTAAAATATACATCAAGGATCTCATCTAATGAGATCTCATCTCATGAAGAAAATTCATCATCTAAGATGGGATGGCTGTAAATACACACTGGATTTCAAAGATCTTATGTGAAAAGACAACATAAAATAATGCATTAGTAGTTATTTTATATCAATTGCATGTTGATATATTGTACTTAATAAAATATATTATCAAAACCTATTTTACCTGTTTGTGTTCACCTTTTTACTGCTTTTTTAAGATGTGGCGGCCAGAAAAGTACAAAATTTTTCTGAAAGATATTCCCTGTTATTTCTCACCACAATAACTTAGTTCTTTAAGCAGAAAAATCATCTAGCTGAAAGGACTTCTAAGATCTTATCCAAGGATGGCAAAGAAGCGTCAAGTGCAAAGGACAATCTGTTTAGAAATGGTGGCCTAATACGGTGTGTGCTGAGAACACTTCTAAGGCATGGCTAAGCCCAGAGAACGAACGCGAGGACTGACGGACGACTAATGCTTGCCCTGGATGCGGGAGGGGGACGTGACAACCACTGTGGTGTATTTCTATGCTAATGAAGTCAGTGCTCACCTCCCTTCCCACATTTTTAGAGATGAGGGCACTTAAGGAGGCCCTGAGAAGTAAAGAGATCTGTCAAAAATAGCCCAACAGTGACTAAAACTCAGGACCCCAAATTCTGTTCTGGTACTTTTTACTTTACAGCATATTCTACACACTCATCATGGGATATAACTACTGTCTATGCAACTATAAACAAGTAGTTGCTTACAACTGATAGGTACACACCAGTTCACACACCAGAGATATATCCTGCTTTTTCCACTTAGTAATATCATGCATCTCTTTTTATGTAAAGATTAATCTATATATCATTTAAATGGTTACTATTATTCTACATAATCTTTTATATTTATATAGAAATGGCATATACCTATATACATATACCTATATATGTGTGTGTTTGTGTATATATATATATATATACACACACACACACACACACACACACACACACACATCATAATCTTTATTTCTGGAAATTTACCCATTTTTTCACTAGTATTAATGAGGCCACAAAGAACAGTTTTGTATATACAAAATTCTATATACCTTGGGACAAATTTCTAGAAGTGGAATTACTGGATCAAAGAGTACAGAATATACTGTCACACTGTCAACAGAAGATAAAAGTAGTATAACCGAACCTCATAAAAACTGCAAGACTGATAAATAGTACTACAAAACACCAAATTTTAATTAGTGACAAAAAAAGACAGGCCATAAGCCAAGTTGAATGACAATATGAAGAACGGAGACAATATCTGGACGAACCCCTGTGTACGTAAACCCCTATGTATGAGTTTTCAATTTTTTTCATCCTTACCAAGCAGACTTGAAAAATATTATCTCATTGTTGCTTCCCTCTTTATCCCTTCTGATTACATTTGATGTTGTACATCTTTTCAAATATTTATTAGCTATTTCTATTTCTTGCTTTCTGAATAACGCCTTCATGCTTTTTGCCCATATCACTTATTGCCTTTCCATCACACCTGTTGCAAATATATTTCCAAATGCTTTATTTGGAACGTAACAATCTTATTTATGGCAGTTTTAGGTTGTCACACATAGTTATTTAATTTTGATGTACTCATAATTATCTTGCCCTCTAATATTTGGTTATACACTTTAATCATCAGAAAAAATGATCTCTTTTTTAAAAAAAATATTTTTGTAAGCCCCAAGCTAAACTACTAATTTTCCTCTGAGCACAGTAATTATTTACTATGAATCTTCATTAGCCTCTTACTGCATATTACTTCATGGTGTAGGTTATTTTTATTCAAATGTCAAATTCCCTTTATGAGTCTACTGTTTTTATACTTCATTGGCTCTATTATTAATTAATGCAAGTTCTACAGGATCATAAGGACCTATGGTTTTAATGTAGCTCTGGTTTATTCTTTGGCCCATGGGTTATTTAGAAGTATGATTTAAATTTTTGAAACGTATGCAGGTGTTATGTTTTTTATATCGATCAATAACTTGATTAACTTACGATAAAAGAATATAATTTTTATGAAGCAATCATTTGAATTTTGTGAGCTCATAAAGTGGCGAAGCGTATGATCAACTTTTATAAATGTTCCATGTGCTTGAAAGGATGTGTATTCTCCAATTGTTCCATATAAGTCCATTATGTCAAGCTTGTTCATTATATTGTGGATTTGTTAATGTTCTTTGCAGTTCTATCAATTTTTATTGTGTTTAGAAAGGAATTATCAAGTCTTTCTAGTGAAACAAACTGTTTATGAATATGTAGTAACACTGTGGTTCTTGCAATAAAAATTAAAGATATCTGGTTAATATTTAAATTATAAACCACTTGATCCTTTTAGTTTCAAATATTCTGTGTTCATATTAGTATGCCTCATAAGTAGACTATAATTATGTTTTTTTGAAGCTAGGCTATCTTTGTCTTTGACTCAAGAGTCAGTCCATTTACAGTGTCTATGTATTCATATATTCATATTCATTTCTGTATTTTTTACCCTGTACTAGTTTGGATGTTATATTCTATTATTTAATGGTTATCCTAGATATTTGATAATAGATAGCTAAGATCACAAACACTAAAGTTATTAATACTTTTTTCACCTTTTCCCAAACAATGCAGACTTTAGAATGTTTTAACTGATTATCCACCCCTTGACATGATCCCCCCATAATTATAGTTATACATTGGAGTTTTTAACTCTAGAAATCACCCACTACTGTTCTACTTTAAACAATCAATGTTTGCTTAGATTTACATTCTTTGCTCTGTTTATTTTTGTAGCTGTTATTTCCTTCTGGGATCACTAATTTCTTTCTGAAGAACATTCTATAAATGTACCCATCGGAGAGGCTTTCGGTAGCCTCAGAAAATGACTTTATTTTTATCGTTGTTCTTAAAAACTAATTTCACTGGATAGAGAATCCTAGACTAACAGCACTTCAAAGATGCCATTCCACCAATTTTTAGCTTCCATTGTTTCTGGTGAGAAATCAGCCATCTGGCAATCTAGTTCTCTCTGGATGCTTTTCAGATCTTTGCCTTTTCTATTCTGCAGGTTCATGAAGATGTTATATGTACGTATTTTTAAACATTCTTTCTTGGAATTCCTAAACCTGTAGTTTAATATTTAAATCTTCAGAAGTCTTAGCTAGTACCTTTGTAAGCTAGTACCTTGATGCACTGCCTTTACATCATTCTATGGTTCCTCCTATCAGAATCCCCCTTAAGCATACATTAGACCTTTGCACACTGTCTTAATCTTCAATCTCACCTTCAGGCTTCCCCTATCCTTCTCTCTCTCTCGGCTGTGTTCTGTGTAACCTGCTCAGTCCTATACTTCACTTGTCCTATCTTCGGCCATGACCAACCTGCTATTTAGTCCATTCACTGCATTCTTCTTTTCAGTTCTTTATACGTTTTACTTTTTAAAGCTCTTTTGTCAAGTCCACCCAGTTAACTTGGATAGTCAATTTTTCTTAAAAATGCTTTTCAATATTTATTTCTTGATGCATATGAATTACATATAATAATTCTAAATAGGTGAATCTAATTCTGCTATTCGTTTTTTCTATTGGCTTGTTTTCATTCTGATGTTTCCCCCATGTAGTTGGTGAATTGTCAAATTAGGAGATCATGTTGTTTAGGCTTTTATCTTTGTGAATTCCTTGAGGACGGTATGGAAAACTCATTGTTTTAAAGAAGATTTAAATTCACTTCTAACACATATTTTGGGCTGCACCAACCAGGACCTGTTCCACCAAATTAAAAATGGGGGCCATCCAAGTAATATGGATTATAGGTGCAAATTCCACAAGAGAATTTAGTTATTCTCCAAGGTAGTTATTTATTTATCGTCCTGCCCTATCACCCAGGGAGAGAAAGTCAAATACATCCTCTGTCTCTCTGTGTAGGTTTTCTTTTTCTATGGTTATTGCACTGAAGATAGTACCTCAGGGGATCCGTTTTATGCAGAAGGCTTCTCTCACCCTTTGGACCAAGGCCTTGTCTCCTGCCATCTCTGGACTTTTAAAACTCCATCTCCAGTCTGGCTGGGATTGGTTGCTCACCCTGGGAAATGCCTAGTGTCCACCTGTTGCCCATGTAGTTGATAAATTTGCACTTTCTCAGAGAAATACTCTGGTAACCCATTAGCTCAACCATGCGCTGAAAAGTTCTTTAGTATTTTCCCGTGAGTTTTAGATATACTGTGGTGGGAGAGATTTAATTGAATATCTGTTCTACCATATCACTAAAACACAGAAGTAACATGCTTCTGTATTTCTAAAATGCAGTAAAGCCTTGCACATATTATGTGCCTCATTAATGTACAGTGAACGTTTGTAAGTGAAGAACAGAGTGACTATTTTGTTTATAAAAACATTTCTTGTAAAGGTTTCTGTACAGGGCTCTACATCATAATATATGGGCTATTTTGGGGAGACAGGGAAGTTATACTCTACTGTTGACACTTATATTTTAATATCATTTAAATCATATATTGCAGCATACTGTAATTGAGGGTCCAAACTGCCAACTACATTTAAACAGCCCACTCTTCAGATGACAATGATCATTGCTCCAAGTAAAGTACTAGTCATCTTTTTTATTTTTATATCCTAGTTGGACTCTGTCTTGACATGGATTTTAAATAGATCATAGAACAATGGATATCATCATGACCTATTCAAGTACGTGAACATGATTCAATTTCTTCCTTCTCCCAAAGAACAAAGGGTGGTTAGCAAAAAGTATACTCATGATGTCAATAAATATGAAAGTCACAAAACAGACAAAAGTCTGTTTTTCAGTTGTATTTTTCTTCAGAGATGACAGATTATGAGCATGTAAAGTATTTTCAGCATAAGAAGAAAATTTTAGTAGATTTTAGTCCAGAAAATAATACACTCATTAGATTATGTTCTGACCCACACGCACCTAAATACAAACTTTACTAGCCATGTCCCACGTTATGTCCCTTGGAAATGAGTCACCTGTTTAGCTTTCTTGCATATGTTCACAATATTACTAAGACACATATTTTCTGAGACTTCTAGAAGATAACCCAATTATGTAAATTATAAGGATATATAAACCAGTGACTTAAATTGGACATCATCTAAAATAAAGCACATGTAGACAAACTAGGACTTAAAAATGCATCACTTCTCTGAATCTCTTAAGGGCACTGCTGCCAGGGCCCCTAGTAAGTGTAAAACGTTGTATTATATAATTTTTACTTGAACAAACCATTTGACTTAAAGAGCATTTTGATTTAAACATCATGTCTGTCTTTGTCCGATGGCTTTTTCGTACTCAGAAAAAAAATTTTTTTTTGTCATCTGCTACATTACCCAACAAGAAACCACTGCAATTACAGGTCTCAACAAGTTTTACCTTGGCTATCTGATTGGAAAGATGGAAAATGAGACCAGAGAATGCCTGTTAACTCATTTCTATAATATTGTGAACACATACAAGTTTGGCGAAGTTCGTCTAGAGTATAAATCTGTGGGGTCTACTAAATCTTGCCAGGTAGTAAAATACCGCCTTTACTCCTTCGTTTGCTTTCTCCCAGTCCTCTAGTCACACTGCTTTGTGAACTTTTTTCATTTCAGATGAGTCAGTGGGGATGGAAATATTAACTCATTTGAGATTCACCATGGGTCTGAAAACAAGATGTGAATGAGCTCACCGATGAACCAGAGACATCAGGACACATGCAAGAGGTCTCCAGTCAGTTATCACGACGTTGCTTGAAAGTCAAACTTATACTTGTATGGAATCAAGCAATGGTAAGTTGGAGAAAGACTACTTTCTATTTCATTTCTTTCCTGGAACAAACATCTTCAGCTGTTTGTGGATTCTGGCTCCCCCTCTCACTGTTTCGATTCCCTCTTGACATCTGATGTGCCCATTCTCCTTGGCATGTTTTGATTCTGTTTGAATCTGAGTGAAAACCTTCCATCTGAGTCTACTTCAAAAGCCCCCTTAGAAGGGGAGAGGGGAGCAAGCCATAGGGATGTGTTTGAGGTGTTCTCCAATATATCACTCAGAGCGGCTGTTTCTGACTGCTTGTGTTGTTCTTGATAATATTATCACTTTATATCACACTCTCCACTTCTCAAAGTATTTTAACCTCATCTGATTCTCACTTCAACCCTGTGATGTAAGCAAAACAGACATTACTTCTCTTATTTTACAAGGGAGAAAATTTAGTCAGTAGGACAGTGATAAACTGTGACAGGCCAAAGACTAGATCTGGGTCTCCTGGGTCCTTCTCTAAAGCCTTTTCACTCTTCCAGCAAGACTCACAGGACCCACATTCCTAAGTCTTTGAATGACTGACAAGATTTCCTGACTTCTTCACCTGTTACCCTACTTATTTTGTGAGGCAGAGGCACTTTATTTCCTCACTGCTATTGATGACAGCATATTTGACAATATCTTTTATAGAATCCCCACGATCATTTATTCAACTTGAGTTATAAGGAGGAAATGCTGGGAATCTTAAAAAACTTAAGAAGAATGGAAAATAGCTGAAAATGGATTTTCACCCTGTCTTCAGCAAAAAGCTTAAGGAATATATTTTTTTAAAAAAGGTAAATTAAAAATTTTAAGATGGAAAAAAATCACACAGTCCACTTTTTGGTGATTAGTTTTTGTGAGACAATTAAGACAATAGCTTCTGATGTGACTACAATTACACATAGTCCCTGAGGCTTCAATGATATTAATTTTTTTTATTATACTAGCAAAAAACTCAAAATATACTAGGAAAACTCATTCAAAATAACTACTATGGACTGAATGTTTCTGGCTGCCCCACCCCTAATTAATTCACACGTTGAAACCCTAATCCCAATGTGATGATATTTGGAGATGAGGCCTTGGGGAGGTAATTAAGTGATGAGAGTGGTACCATCATGATGGGATGAGTGCCCTTATCAGAAGAGATACAAGAGAGCTTGCTTCCCTTCTCTCTCTTTGCCATGTAAGAAGGCAGTCATTTACAAGCCGAAAACCAAATCTGCCAATACCTTGATATTAGACTTCCCAGCCTCCAGAACTGTGAAAAATAAATATTTGTTGTTTAAGCCACCCAGTCTATAGTATTCTGTTAGAGTAATCTGAACTAAGACAATGACAAACAGATACATAAAATAAGATTATAGTCACAGACCTTTTGATAGCCTAATACTGAAAGAATTTTAAACGTGAACTTAAACTGTGACAGTTTCTATACTTAGCAATACACATTGTGAACCCTCTTTTTGGCCCTCAGGAGTAATATATACAACACTTAAAGAAATTAATAAAAGTTAGCAATCATCAACTGCTCCAAAGTCTAACAGATACACTGCAGACAAGGAAAGAAAATGAAAAAATACATTATAGTATTAGAGTATTAGGTAGTAATAGAATACTACTAAGCATTAGCACCAGATAATATCATATGTAAATGACTAGCAAGTATTAAAAAAAAGCTGAAGAATATTTCTTTTGGAGGGTTAGAAGTATTGCTAGTTTGACACATACATACACATACCCACACACACGAGTGCATGTAAAAACTGGTGAAATCTGAATAAGGTGTGTAAATTGCATTAATGTCAATTTCCTAGTTTTGATATTTTACTAAAATTACATATGTTGTTACCACTGGGAGAATTTAGGTGAAGGATGTGGGGGACTTGTACTATTTCTGAAACTCTCTGTGAGTTTATGATTATTTTTTTTAAGTTTAAAATTATTGTAGGTTTGAAGAATTTGTAGAGTTATTTATAAGGTTGGTTGTAATTCAAAAAGAATATTTCGGTCAGAACACAAATTATTGAAAATAAAATAAATAAATCTCAAGTGGTCAAACTGCTTTAGAAGTGTTTTCTCACCTCTGCCATTTTCCCTCTTCCTTAACCTCCCCAGCCTAGTAAAATGACTTAGTCACCATTAAATGAATTCATTGTTAACTATGCTAGCCCACGTTTAAAGGAAAGAATAAACAGCTTGATTTATCAGAAAACCTAGTTCTATACCTCACTTCTGTTGCTTTCCCAAATATAATGTTGCATGGAATGATGAAGTACAGTAAAACCCACAGCAGGTTAACATATACACACTACCATATATAAAAGAGATAACCAACAAAGACCTATTGTATAGCAAAGGGAACTATACTCAATATTTTGTAATAACCTATAAACGAAAAGAATCTGAAGAAGGGGTAAGGGAGACAATTTCTCAGGCCTCCACTGTGGTGGAAAATGAAATCAGGCTGTTCACAAAGCTCTAACTATATGGAATAAAAACTAGTATGTAGGGCTTCCCTGGTGGCGCAGTGGTTGAGAGTCCGCCTGCCATTGCAGGGGACACGGGTTCGTGCCCCGGTCCGGGGAGATCCCACATGCCGTGGAGCGGCTGGGCCCGTGAGCCATGGCCGCTGAGCCTGCGCATCCCAAGCCTGTGCTCCGCAACGGGAGAGGCCACAACAGTGAGAGGCCTGCTTACAGCAAAACAAACAAACAAAAAAACCTAGTATGTATGTATGTGTATATATATATATATATATATATCTGAGTCACTTTGCTGTACACCTGAAGCTAACATAACGTTGTAAATCAACTATACTTCAATTAAAAAAAAAAGCTCACGGCAGGCATTTATGTACACGTGTTATGTATATAGTCCTGACCAAGACAGTAACCAGCTTTTTACCAGCCTACCTCTCTTCCTACCCTTGTCTTACGGATCAACAACAATGTCAAGGCACTAGGGTATGAGAGATCCCTTTGATGAAATATATTAATCATGATGATGAAATGAGGCCCTTTTTCTTGGCTCCCTGGTTAATACTCTAAATTTACCCCACCATGCTTTTTGGTTCCTCTTTTTGTTTTAATGATTAGTTTTCGACATGTTACTTGAGCTTATTTCTACGAATTCAGATCGCCCATGCCTGTCTATATCCCCTAGTGATTCCATGATGCTATTCCTTCCCCACTGGGTCTATTAAGAGCCCCACCACCCTGCTCTTCCAACTCCCTAACCTCTTATCACAGTGTTCTGTTCAGTCTTTGAAACTTAGACCTGCTGGTTTTTACTCCATGTAGTCAGAGCTATGGGAACACCTTGATCTCATATTCCACCACCAATGTAAGCCTGAGAACTTGTCTCCTTTACCTCTTGACTATGAATATTCAGAAATTAGTCATTCCTGCTGATTCCTTTTAGGTGTGTTTTTAATAAGCTGGGAGTCAAGCGTTTTCAAAGTTCATTAAATGTGGATCCGGAGGATCCGACTCTTCCCTGGAACTGGAGGGACAACATGATGCCCACCTTTTCCACTGGACATCTGTCTGCTTTGGTAGGATAATTACTACTACAATTCCAGAACACAGAAATATAACACTTTCTGTACTGGCACAAAAACAGAAATACAGATCAATGGAACAGGATAGAAAGCCCAGAGATAAACCCACGCATGTATGGTCACCTTATCTTTGACAAAGGAGGCAAGAAGACACAATGGAGAAAAGACAGCCCCTTCAATAAGTGGTTCTGGGAAAAATTGGAGAGCTACATGTAAAAGAATGAAATTAGAACACTTCCCAACACCATACACATAAATAAACTCTAAATGGATTTAAGACCTAAATGCAAGGCCAGACACTATAAAACTCTTACAGGAAAACATAGGCAGAACACTCTAGGACATAAATCACAGCAAGATCTTTTTTGACCCACCTCCTAGAATAATGGAAATAAAACCAAAAATAAACAAATGGGACCTAATGAAACTTCAAAGCTTTTGCACAGAAAAGGAAACCATAAACAAGATGAAAAGACAATCCTCAGAATGGAAGAAAATATTTGCAAACATAGCAACTGACAAAGGATTAATCTCCAAAATATAGAAGCAGCTCGTGCAGCTCAATATCAAAAAAACCCCAAACAACCCAATCCAAAAATGGGCAGAAGACCTAAATAGACATTTCTCCAAAGAAGATATACAGATTGCCAACAAGCACAGGAAAGAATGCTCAACATCACTAATCATTAGAGAAATGCAAATTAAAGCTACAATGAGGTATCACCTCACACCGGTCAGAATGGCCATCATCAAAAAATCTAGAAACAATAAATGCTGGAGAGGGTGTGGAGAAAAGGGAACCCTCTTGCACTGTTGGTGGGAATGTAAACTGATACAGCCACCATGGAGAACAGTATGGAGGTTCCTTAAAAAACTAAAAATAGAACTACCATACGACCCAGCAATCCCACTACTGGGCATATACCCTGAGAAAACCATCATTCAAAAAGAGTCACGTACCACAGTGTTCACTGCAGCTCTATTTACAATAGCCAGGACATGGAAGCAACCTAAGTGTCCATCGACAGATGAATGGATAAAGAAGATGTGGCACATATATACAATGGAATGTTACTCAGCCATAAAAGGAAACAAAATTGAGTTATTTGTAGCAAGGTAGATGGACCTAGAGCCTGTCATACAGAGTGAAGTAAGTCAGAAAGAGAAAAACAAATGCCGTATGCCAACGCACATATATGGAATCTAAAAAAGTGGTACTGATGAACCTAGTGGCAGGGCAGGAATAACGATGCAGATGTAGAGAATGGACTTGAGGACACGGGGAGGGGGAAGGGTAAACTGGGATTAAGTGAGAGAGTAGCACTGACATATATACACTACCAAATGTAAAATAGATAGCTAGTGGGAAGCAGCCGCATAGCACAGGGAGATAAGCTCAGTGCTTTGTGACCACCTAGAGGGGTGGGATAGGGAGTGTGGGAGGGAGACGCAAGAGGGAGAGGATATGGGGATATATGTATACGTATAGCTGATTCACTTTGTTGTACAGCAGAAACTAACACAACATTGTGAAGCAATTATACTCCGATAAAGATATTTTTTTAAAAAAGAAATACAACCCTTTCTTTTTAAGCAAGCAATGAACTCTGTCAGGAATGCTGTTATTTTTTTGAAAATTATTAAAGTACTTACCAAGAAATATTTTAGTTATCAATATTAATCCCTTCCAGCCCTTCTTTCCTCCCTGCCTCCATCCGTCCCTCCTTACTTTCTCAAGTCCAGATAATTCACATCCTATGTCCTAGGCATCTTCTAAGCAAGGGGCATACAGAGTTGAATTATCCAAAGTTGTGGTGTTCACAGTCTTGGTGGGGAAGATTCTGAGTCAAGGACAACAAAAGCTTTCTTCCTTACCTATGGAAACACCACTTTGATTTTAACTTCCTAGCTCTGTTTCCCTTGGTATCTGAAAAAGGTGGAATGTCAGCTACCAAGCAACGCTGCTTATGGTAAAAAAATGAAAGTTGGCTGGTGAGTGACCATGAACAGGGAGGTCTGTGGCCAGAACAATAAACACATGGTGAGGAGTCTTGGTTTTGGGCTTCCGAGAGTGGACCCTGGAAATTGAGTGTGCCCTTCCTTGTGAGGCCCTGGAAGCTCTATTCATAGGCGTTTGCAAGAAATATTGTTCCTAGGAGCCTGGGGTTTCTAGGGCAAAGGGACTCTCACACCTTTCTTTCTAGCACACCTGAGGTGTCACTTGGGTGTCACTTGGGTCGTGGTGGGAGACAGGGGAAGAGTAGAAAATAGTTCTGGAACTGGTGAGCATTCTTCCTAAAGAAATACAGCTACTGCCTTACTAGTACATTATATTTCTATCCATCTAATTACCACTTGTGGCCTAATGAGTTCTATGAGTTCAACTGACCAACTGAACCTAAGATCGCCGACAGGGGTGTTGTAAGATTTATGCAAATAATTACCAAGTATTGAGGTACACGCTAATCAAGGTTTACGTACAAAGCGTTACAGGAATTTGTGCTCCAAGAGTTCTGACTTGGGGTCGCGTGTGCGAAAATGCTTGGTGTGCGGCCTAAACAACTTCCTCCTCCTTACATCTGAGCTGATCCTTCCTGTAATTTCTCAGCCTCATAATTGAGAGAAAATTTCACAACTAGAACTCATGAAAGCATGAAATTCGCGGTATATACTCAATGTGTGTACCACGAGACCAGAAAAAGATCTATAAGGATAATGAAAGAAATAATGACCTGTATCAAATTATAATTTTGATTTTTGTGGTCTGTTTCTTTCCATACATGTTTCTCTTCTCCAAATGTATACTGAAAACCACCTCATAGAAAATAATTCTCAAGTAGCAAAAACAAGAGACCAGGATGCTGGAATGTACCCTACGTAGACAATCAGTGTTTCAATTTTACCTGTGCTCCTGTACATAGGTAAATTCTCATTTTATGAATATTATAATGATCTAGTTAAGTGTATGTAATGAGACTACTCCCATGTTCTGGTCCATAATTAACTTACTTTTCTGAGTCATCATTCAGCAAATATTTATTGAGTACCTAACACATCCTAAGGAATGTATTAGTCACTAAGGATTCAAATAGTGAGAAAAATAGACATGATATAATGTATTTTCAATGAATTCCGCTGGCCTGGAAGTCCCGAATAATAAGCAGTAATTCACAAGCCTTTGTTCATTTGGCAGTAAACTATTTACAGTCCTGCTTCTATTTGCTTTTGCTAAAACATTCATGTAAAGATACCATTCAGTACCTATACACCATGAGATGGCCTAAAAATATCTGTTTTTCTCAAAATCTGTTAACGATTGACTGATGGAGAACAGTGATCTTATAACTGTTTGACTTCACTTTGCTTGAGACTGCTTCCATATCATAAATGAACTGTCAAAACACTTCTAAAGACTTGAGGTGTACTTTGCAGGGAATAATGATCTAAAATAGGCGACTATTACCTAATCCTATTTGTCTGCAATACAGTAGGTAAACTGGCTCCAGGCTCTGAGAAGTTGGGTGGCGCTTGGTCCCAGCGTCCCTTTGCACTCTGAGAAAGAAGTCCTGAAGTACAGATAAGTAACTTGCACACCTTATATTCACTGGGCTATCATCATTTCAGCTCAGCTCCACCAAGCAACGGCCAGCCTTTCCATTTCTTGATAGCTATTTCTGGTTCTCTCTGCGGAGTTCATCAGAGCCATTTCCTCACACGCTGGAAGGTTCTCAACATTACGGAAGTATGAAACCAACAATTAAGGAAAGCCTTCCTCCAAAACATATAATTTACCGTAATCCCTAATTATCAACTCAGCATTTTAACACAGAAATCCTATTTCATTTGGAAGTAACATAAGGGACGGATCTTTATTATGACGGTATTTGCATGAGTTTATGAGCAGGGGTTGGCAAACATTTTCTGTAATGGGCCAAACAGTAAATATTTCAGGCTTTGTAGGGCCACATACAGTCTCTGTCACATATTCCTCTTTTTAAAAAAACCTTTTGAAAACGTAAATACGGTTCTTAGCTAGAGAGTCACTGGGCAGATTTACCTATATTGTACAGTTTGCTAATCTCTGTTTTCTAGGCATGAAGGGTAAATACAGTCATAACCATTTATGTCTTTTGGGGAACCAAAAAACACATGCTTCTACCTTTTCTACCCCTACTTCCTATGATTTGATATTAATACTGAATATTTTTTAATGTAAATTCATCATCCCAACAATTATTATGTATCATTCATATCCACTGGTATCATTTCCATTTGAAAGAATGCTTAATACAATTTGCAGTTTACACATCAAATCAATGAAGGTAATAAGGTTCACTTATTTATTATTTTCCAGATAATCTCATCTAGCTTCTCACATTTAATTTAATTTGATGTCTCCAATAATCTTGCACTGCATGTACTTTCATCCCCGTGTTATAGGAAAGGTAATGGAGATTCTTACGGGTTAAGTGACTTCAAGGAAATACAGCCAGTTTACTGCAAAAGAACTTGAACCCAGATCTCCTGACACTAAGTCCTAGTGTTTCCACAACAGCAAATGCACAATCAATTTATAGAAGAACATGCATCCATCTTCAGGCACACACATACTCAGCAGGGCCAAATAAAGTCATGATGACTTGAGACTCTTTCTGAGAGGAATGCTCAGAACTGCACCTTTGAAGCTATTTGGATCACTGCCCATAGGTTCTTTTTAACAGGGTACCATAAAGTGCGAACAATACAAGGCAAATCAAGCAAATCAACTGCCTAATGAACTTTCAAAAGACACAGGATTGGGCTTCCCTGGTGGCGCAGTGGTTGGGAGTCCGCCTGCCGATGCGGGGGACGCGGGTTCGTGCCCCGGTCCGGGAAGATCCCACATGCCGCGGAGCAGCGGCTGGGCCCGTGAGCCATGCCCGCTGAGCCTGCGCGTCCGGAGCCTGTGCTCCACAATGGGAGAGGTCACAACAGTGAGAGGCCCGCGTACCGCAAAAAAAAAAAAAAAAAAAAAAAAAAAGACACAGGAATTCATACAATCAATGAAAATAATATTTGAGAATAGCTTTAATCATTCTGAAAGCTTTTGTTGAAAGAGGATACAGCAGAGCGAGATTTAGTGAAAATGTAACATGTCTGGCGACCTGACAGTGGCTTTAAATGAGAATGATTTGTCAATAAAATGATTCCAAATGGCCCTTAGAAAAACCGATAAAGATTTTTATAAACTGAGTCTGTTTATGACTCTACTAAAATTCAAATTTCATAATATTACATAAAAACGACAACTGTAAACATGATTCATTTTTGTCTGATGTAAGAATGGCTATAGCTGCGCGTTCTGTTAGATAATAAACTACATGTATTTTCATCATTTTAGCTTTATTGTTTAAAATAAAACACCATTTGCATCGTTCATTACAAGACTCTGGCCCCAATTTAAGTGGATTCGTTTCTAATGTTTTCTCCTCCCAACACCCATTTATCCCAATAATGAGTCCCTTATGCACTGCTTCTCCAAAACGGGAAGGTTGTAGATTAAGTGAGAGAATAAGGAACTTGCTCCCCTCTCTTGAGAGTGCAGGAGCAGTCACAGAGTTTGAGTCCCTGCCACATCCAGAATTGGCTTGTCATCTTGACCTTCACTGTATATTCTATGCAAGGCCCTTTCCGTATCCTAAATGCTTTTTTCTCAAGTCACTGGAATGCACAAGCTGTTTACACCGCAACAATCATGAGAAGGATAGTCCCCCATGAATACAATGTGATAATAGAAAATGTCAGGCCCTAAGTCGCACGATCAGCATCAGGAAGATTTCCTTTGAAGCAGTCATGCAGTTTCTTAAGTCCGGTATGAGGCTCTTTTTTCCTTAGTTGACACATTACTTGCTTTGGCTAGGTGTGAGGCCACACTTACAGACACAGGGGAGGCCCATGGCTGGATGTCATTCTGCCTGGTGTTCTTTATTAAAGTTAGACATTGGGACACAGAGAAACTCTTTATGTCCCAAGAGAAGCGTGTTCATAGAACTGCACTGGGTGATATTTAAGAACAAGAGTCTCATCCTTTGTTGACCTAGTATCTAAACATCTTAGCATATAAAAGAAAACATTGTGTGTTAATGCTACTAACGTTTTATTCTAGCATTCAGATTGATTCAACTTTTCCGACTCCAAAAAACAGGATAAAAGAAAACAACTGTATTGAGACAACTATTTCGGGTTAAAGCATTTATATAATTATAGCATTCTTCATTATCTTCCCTATGTAACAGTTCTAGACGATGTAGTAGTTAGAGGCGACAATCTCAGATATTTGAAACCTTTATGGCAAAATTAACTAACATTCTCTCAAGAGTGGTCATTTTCCAACATGCCCCCCATGCACTCCCTTTTGCAACAGATTGGGTTTTTTTCCCTTCAAGTCTCAGATCACTGAGATCACCAAACTGCCTCCTTCCAACATTTTGACCACTTTCCTGTTCAGTGACCATCACTGGGACAGCAGGTAGACAACCAGGAAGGCAATCACAGGCTAGTTAAATCTCAGTGAGGTAACACACTTTGTGAAGGGTGGAAAAGAGATTTAAACTGATTAGTCAGAAGAGGCACTGCTGGACATATTATGTGTTTGATAACCATCAGTCAATAGCTCGGACAATCATAAAACTGTGTCCTTTTCAAAAGGAGAAAAGCAAAATGACTTTGCAAACATTTTCTTTTCCTCTCCCTCTGCCACTTTAAAATGGAAGAATTCTGGATCCTTGCTGTTAACCAAATGGCATTTACAGCTCTCAGTTGGCATGGGGCAGCTGAGAATCTAAAATGAGGAATGCTTATTTCATTTCCATTTCCATGGAAACCAGTCACCAACTGGTGAAAACAAGGTAGATCAAATTTTTGAACAAGAATGTTGAAATGATCACTGTTTTAAAACTTTTCTCTTGCGTTGGGATGGAGAGCATATTGTAATCTCAGGAACATACGGAGATGTGTGTTCACCACTGCTTTTAATTCTTTTCATAATCACAATAATTATTGTATTCGCATAAGTGTTTTGGGTCATTCTTTGAAGGACAGATTGCTATAAATCCAATAAATAAATCATATAATAAAATGCAAAATTAAATGAGTTTTTTGTTTGTTTGTTTGTTTTTGCGGCACGCGGGCCTCTCACTGTTGTGGCCTCTCCGGTTGTGGAGCGCAGGCTCCGGACGCGCAGGCTCAGTGGCCATGGCTCACGGGCCCAGCCGCTCTGCGGCATGTGGGATCTTCCCGGACCGGGGCACGAACCCGCGTCCCCCGCATTGGCAGGCGGACTCTCAACCACTGCGCCACCAGGGAAGCCCTTAAATGAGTTTTTAAGGGCTATTTTAAAATCAAGAAAACCTTAAAGCAATCAAGTAAACTTAAGAACTCCTTTCAAAACTTATGATCATCTCCTTCTTCTTCTATGTCCTCCTAGCAAACGTGTGAGGAAAGAAATGTAATTTCCAGAGAACGAGTGGACTCTGACCAGTTTTCTTGAAGAAATTCAGAAGGAATATTCAATTTTTTGAACCTCGACTATGAAAATCTGACTTTGAAAAGACCCTTGAAACAACCAGTTGTTAGAGGGGAGATGATCTCCCTAAGCTCTGGGATCCATTTAGCTTTTCCAAGAGAATTTCAGACTCGCACCCTCCCCTGGCTCCACCCAAATCCAGATACCACTTCCACTGTTTGCACATTTAGAATTTAAATATTCCAATTGAGTAGAAACATTTCCCCTGGAGAAATAACAGGAGGAAAAGTGTCAATGATTCATTTCACTTGCAGCTATGTCGCTAGGCATTCCTGATGACAAAACTGCTAAAGTAGTGCTAATGCCCTGCGTTGTTACATAGGCTAGTAGGGCCTATAGTACCCTGAACATTCAGAATGCGTTATTTATAATTCTCACAGAAAACTGCAAGAAGCTATTTTTGCCCCCATTTTATATATCGGAGACAATTAAGTCTCCCAGTGGCAAAAAGACTTGTCCTAAGTTATTCCCACAACCGTTTAGTGTGTTTCCCCATGTCAGACTTTCACATTCACAGTCGTTCTGCTCAGACACCCTTCCCTAATTCCAGCTTGTATTCCCAGTTCAAAAATATCACTATGTCTATTTCCCATCACTAGATTAATTCTAATCTTCTCGTATTGGTAAAAGATAAATATACATGGAAATGTATGACCTCAAGCACTGTTATTTTTTGAGTATGAAGAACTCATGTATGATTATTATTTCTAATTTTTCAGCTAAATTCTAAACCTGAAATTGTTCCTTAAGTTGGTCCAATTATTTGATTTGCTTCTTTCCAAGTTATGCTAAATATTTAAGAAGTTTAACCTTAATTTTTAAGATCAACATTGTAGTTAATAAATGAGAATACAATAAGAAGATATTTACGTGTAACGAGACAGAGAGAGAGGGAGACTGATTTTCACTAGATTTCAAATATCTAAAGGAATTATCTCAAAAGTTCCATTAATCAGTAGTATTTGTGCATGGCCCATTTTCACCTTTTCATACGAAAATTACTCAGTGAAAACATTTGTTTTTAGGCTACACTACTCGATTTACCTCCTTACTTAAAGAAAGGCCAGCACATAATATCTGAAAGAAAAAAACCTAAATCAAAGGTTAATTAATTTATAATTTCTTCTCTGATGGCTAAGAATTAACAATCAGTTGATATTAGTGAACACAGCCCACCGTAACTTGCAACATTTTCTTTCCATGCAAACTGAACTCTGTTTTTCAGAGTCTAAATGGAAGCTCCTTAATTTTAGCTAAGGAAAATACTAACAAGTACTCCGTATAAAGGGAAGTTTTCTTCCTGTTACTGAAACTATTATTTATAGTCATTTAAGACAAATAGAAACAAACAAACAAAAATGGCAGTTAGGGCAATTTTACACAATAACTTGGAATATCAGAGTAAGGACAAATTAAAATTAACTTAAAACTTGTATTTCTGACACTGGTTTTAAATTCTTCACCAATAAAATCTGAGTATTTTGAGTTTCGTAGCCTTTTTTCCTTCCCTGGTTTCTCAAGGAAAAAAAGGGGCAATGGTCTTGCCACAGAGCAGGGACAGGCTGAAACTCAGCTTTCAATTGGGTTAAGTTAGTAATGAGCATAAATGCATACCAAGATTACATGTTATAGTTAACAGTTGCAAAGCATGGTAGAATGATAACCACTTATTGAATGCCTATTATACACCAGTCTCCAACACAAATGAAGCATGCTATTTTCAGAGAGCTGTAAAAAAACTGATTAAAACTAGAGTATGATGCAGTATAAGTTAAAAAAATAGTGGACATATTATGAATCCTTTGCATATATCTAAAGAGTTTGGACTTGGTCATAAAGGGCTTGAAGATAGAGTAAAAACATGTTCAGATTTGAAATTTAGATAAAGAAGAGGTTCTAGGGAAAATAAAGAAATTTCTGGCTTCTCCCCTTTAAAAAAAGAAAAACCCAAAATGTCTAAACAGAAAGGTGCTTTTTATTCCAAAGCTTGTAAGGAGCCCACTAATACTAAGACACTTCCAGCCACTACAGACATTCTCTCAGTCATGATTATTCCCTCCCATCAGTCATTTTTCAAGTCCCAGGTCAAATGCCACCACCTACAGAAGACTTCCCTAAAATGTCTACCTACCTCCAGTGACAGCTCATCTAAACCTTATTTCTCTGGTCTGTAGCACTGGTTTACAATCATTTGTTTGGTTCTGTATACACAGAACTCTTTAGTTCAAATCTTGTTTTATGAGAAATACCACCATCTAAAATAGATTTTAATGAGGTTTTTAAAAAGGGGAAGTTTAGTTGAGGAAGATGGAGCTAGACCCATTCACACAGCCTCCTGAGTGACAGTTGGAAAGCCTGTAAGATCTGTCAACAGACTCTAAGGTTCCACGAAACACTTTTGGAGAAACAAGGGTCTCCAAATCACATCTTGCCTAATGGCTTCTTTTAACTGTCTTAGTTAAATGACAGATCAAATCTTAAATTTCTACATATTCTAAGTATATCACCAGCTTGATTTTTAACTGCTATTCTCCTAGTAGGCATTCAAAAAATCTTTTCTGAATGAAACTGTATGCCGTAACATAAGCACCAAATTCTCAAAAATAACAATTATTGCCATGAATTAAAAGTATCTATTACTTATGAACACTATATTCAAAAAAAGAACACCTAGTATCATGTTCCAAATTAGAGTGCATTATGTGATATAAAGAACATGAATTTGGAAGCCAGATTCTCTTTCATGAGCTATGTAAACCTGCCTCGAATTTTATTTTCTTCCCCGGGAAAAAAGGGGACAGCAATAACATTTCATTTCAGGTTCTTTGCTGCAACTGAGTTAAGCAGAAAAGTACTTTGTTCAAAGGATACTGGGAAGCTCCGAGTGGTTGGGAACACAGAAGACACAGAATTAGCAAGATGGAGGTGAAGGATCGAGAAAACACCTGGCTGTTCTATGAGGGAGGATCTGCTGGGAGAAGGAGCGGGTGGGAAGAAAGAACACAAGCGAGTGAGTGAGAGCTTACTTGGCCCTTTCTGTCACCAGGCTGCACATGTGCTACTGATTTTTAGAATCTAGACCATATGGTTCATGTCCGAGACTAGAGCAGTGCAGGATGAGCAAATCACTATTGGATCTGGTAATTCCAGCCGCCATACTGGAGAGTAGTCTTGGCTCTCCACCAAGACTCAAAAGACGGAACATTCCTTATACATAAAAAAGAATGCAGGGCTCCCCTGGTGGCGCAGTGGTTGAGAGTCCACCTGCCGATGCAGGGGACACGGGGTTCGTGCCCCGGTCCGGGAAGATCCCACATGCCGCGGAGCAGCTGCGCCCGTGAGCCATGGCCGCTGAGCCTGCGGTCTGGAGCCTGTGCTCCGCAACGGGAGAGGCCACAACAGTGAGAGGCCCGCGTACAGCAAAAAAAAAAAAAAAAAAAAAAAAAAAGAATGCAGACACTGGGGGACCAAAACAACTACCTACTACCTATCTGATACGAATTTTTATAAGTCAAGAGAATACATGTAAAAATGCTTTGTGAACTGTAAAGTTCTAAATAGATTATTATCCTTGGTAGATGGCTCCTCTGTATTTGAGAAGGTGAAATCTGAGATGGCTTGAAAGGACTAATGCCAGTCGAGGGAACCAGAAAACCTGCTCTTTTTTCTCATCTCTCATGGAAAACATATACTGACCCTGCTGAACTGTATTTAAACTTTGCTGAGTTTATAGCCCAAGGCAAAAGTAGCCAGGGTTTCTTTGGGGGACAAAGTTGTTCTCCGCTCTCCTGCCCAAATTATGTACAAGCTCCTCAAGGCTATAGAACTGCTCACAGGAAAACCAAATAAGCAGCTCATGTACATTGGATGACATAGCCATGACTTTTCAAGTATGAACAACATGTAGTGTTGGTTATGCTTGGTACGGGTCAAAACATCCTCTCAGTTTAGAAAAGGACCGTTCAATTTTATTAAACAACTTATCTAACAGTTACTTGGGCCTCCGTCCCCCATTCACAATGTCCTGGTTTACTCCAAATACACGTGTGGGAAATCTATGTGTATTATATTCATATAGATTTCAGAAACCTATACATCTTATTAAGAAACACGTGAATTTAAGATGAGTACCACTGTTAACAAAGTTGACTTTCTGAGCATAAGTGAAAACAACATCTCCCTGACAAGAGACAAGGAAAAACGTAACAGATAGGAATTGTGTGCATTTTGTTTCAACCAAGATGAATTAAATGGAGATAGTATACCTTATAGTTGAAATAAGTTTTACAATGTGGATTTTAACAGAAGCTCATAGAAACACTATGAGAAAACTGGATGATGATAAATGGAATCAATTGATAGAAAAATAGTACGTATGATCATAAAATCTGGAAAAAGGAATATCCATATAATTTGCAATGGCATACCTGAATAACTGCTTATATTTGCATTTGGGCTACAAAGATTTCAACAAATACGAATGAACACTCCTACAAGTACACCAGCAAAATAGGTCTTGTTCCCATACTTCCATGTTGTAGAATGTGGTTCCACCATTATAACGCCACTAGTATTACTCCCTGTAGAGGCTGAACAATTTGACACAAATTCAACCAATCGAAAATTAAGCCACAGTTGCTATGGCATCTCTCTAATGGGGAAAACTATAGTCACAATAACTGGGGCCTCTACTGTCCCATAAATGGTTGCATCAAACTGGATGATGAGGCAAATGCATGGCTGTTAATGGAGTGGCTTCTGAGATGTGGGGACCCTTGACCCCTTTTGCCTCCATTTGAATTACATTTCAACCAAATCAAGTCCTCTAATTCTTTGATCTTTTTCATTCCAAACCCCAGCTCTTTCTCAGATGCTCCATTACCCAGCCTCCCAAAATACTTCTTATGTGTTGCGTGAGATGGGCGGATAAGAGAGAGAAGAAAACAAGTGTTTTTGTTTCAAATCTTTCTCCTTCCTCTGAAAAGCATTAAAGGGATCTGTCATTCACTTAGGAAGGAAATAAATTCTATGAAAGAGTCAGATAGCCAATCAAATTAACAACACAAGTCACAGTTAAAGCTGCTGAACCATTCAAGTTCTAGTCAGATCACCCAGTACAAACTATATACACTGGTGCCAAGACCAGGTGATTACTGGCGACAAATGTGTTCCTCTTTCTCTGAACGACGGCAACAAAATACTAGAGCCTATGGGAAGATCAAGGTATCAGGACAGTGGAAAAAGAGAGAGATTTGTGATACAGGGGTGGGAGGGGGCTGCTGGAGGGTTGTGGAGAATATAAGAGTCTATATTCGGCAACCCAGACAGGTGTCGGAGGGGGTGTGATCCAGTGAGAATGAATCTCAGAAAGGGATGACCAACCAAGGGCAAAAAGGTCATACAAAATCTGTAGCAGTCAGCTACCCTCAGCCCAGGATGTCACCACAGGTACTTTATCTGCAATTCATGCAAATTCAAATGCATCTACTAGCATACGTAAATTATATGCAGATGGTGTAAGGATCTCTAAAAATAGGAAGAGGTAAACTCTTCTAGCAAAGGTCAGTCTTTTCTAAAATTCGTGAGATGGCATCTTGTGACGAGAACATGAGGCAGAGAAAGCAGGGATTCAGGGAAATCCGCTGCAAAATCACCAGTAGTCAACTGCTCCCAATTCCTTCAAGTTATTTTAGGTGTTCTACAGGCAAGATAATTCACCACAATCTCCCAAAGCAGGACACATCTTCAAGACTCTACACCCGTCTGAGGGCAGGAAACGGTTTCTGATTCCCACAGGCTCTCCTGGGTCTCAGTTTCTTCCTCCTATAGAGATTCTTCCTTTCCCAGCCCACATTTCCAGAGCACTCTCAAGGGCTGTCGTGTAAGTGTAAAAACATTGGGACAGCGTCTCTTAGGTTATGTGACTCCAACTTCAAACAGTCCATATCTCCATAGAGAGAAAATTCACTACCTGCCGTCTGAGGATCAGACTAAAACTTCATCTTATTACTCTTTATCACCCTTAATAAGATTAACAACATCCATACCTGTGGCAATTTTACAGAGTTTACCATTTATCTGCATTAACATGATGACCAGCTGATACTCATTCAAATTTTTTTTAACGCTGTTAATATATACTAGTAGAATTGTTTAAAGACAGAGCCCCAAGCTCCAGTTTCCACATGGCACCCTCTGATCAGACCATACCTGAAGTCTTCCTATTTTTTTTTAACACTATAAAGCTTTCTGGGCCATGTGCCTGCCTTTGAGTCTCTTAAAGTGACAATAGCTGACTCCCTTGCTACAGCAAGCTCCGAATAATTAGCCCAGAGTGTCATTTGGGTGGTCTTCATCGATTTCCATAGAACAAATACCACTGTGAAGCCAGAGCTGTACAATTATTTTCTGTAATAAAGGATTTTTGTTACTTGGCCAAAGTTACGTGTACATAAGGTGTTGACAACCTTTGTGGACCAATCCCCTCTCTCTGGAGAAACAGGGCTCAGAGCACCAGCACTTGGTAAAGCCAGGCTGCTGGGTATTTACTGAATACAGCAGTAAGGCATTCTGGTAAATGCAGTTCTTCCCAGGTAGTAAACTTACTGAAGCATGTGCTCAACACAGGAATTAATTTCTCATCTACTTGACCACAGGTTAATTAACTATGTAGGTGAACAGATGGCGTGAGAACAAATGAGCTCAAATGGTGCGTCTGCCACGTGGTGACATTAGCCACTTTACTTCACCGCTCCAGACTCGCTCTCCAACTGTGCGTTGTTGTGAGCGGTAAATGAGACAACACACTGACGTGCTCACTGTATTAGCAGCTGCTTACACTGCGTTCAAATGCAGCCAAGTAGCAACCCCATAGACTTATGGATTTTTTGGTTGTTTAAGTCAAACAGGGTCATCGAGATACTGATGTAGCAGGAGGAGACATAGATAAGAATGCTTCTCCAAGGCCACAGATATAATGAACAGCAAGGCTGGGACTGGTACCCAGGTCTCACCCAAAATCAGGACATTTTTTTCCTCTATCACCTTGCCTTCTTTGGTGACCTATTTTATGAGATAAGAACTAAGCAAATATGTCCTGATCTAAGACATACTTTCTACCTTTCCATCTTTTATTAAGGATTATAATTGAAATGCACAGCTACCGCAGATGTTATACACACACATACTTAAGTACACTGGAACAACAGACTTCTATTGTAATTAACTGTACTGCTAAAACGTAAAAACTGTAACATGTCCTTTAGCTTGTAAAAACAAAATTCTAACTTCAGTCCTTTATCTTAGAGGGCATTTGATTTGAATAGGAAGGCAACCAATATCTAAATAATATCTTAATACTGAAATGAACCATCAACCAGTTTGCAGTTTGATTATATTTTCAGCATGTTCTTCTGGTATCTATACAACGAGTGAGATAAACAAAACAAGGGTTCTTCTCTCCTCAGTCTGCCTTCCTGCTCAGCCTGTGGACACTGGCTGACCACATTTGAAAGGTCCTGGATGCCTCCTCTACTGCTCTGTAATAATACAAATAACACACTGGTAGCATTGACCTCTCAAGGTCTTCGTGCTTTCGATTTTACATATTTCTGGATATAAGGAAACATGAGAAAATAGAAGGATCCAAGGTGCAAGTTAGAGGAGAAGATGAAAAGAGAAAGATAAATAAGTATACCTGTCTGGAACCCTGCTCAAATGCTTAATCCATATTTAAAAAGGATACTTATCTCTTTCCCTTACTGCAATTTCCATCTATTTAGAGACCTCAGGAATTCGTGAGTTTGTTTTTTAAATAAGAAATTTAAATTGAAGCAACGATCAATTATTCATGTCAATAGTGCAGGGGGTTAGCACAAATTAAACCCAAACCTTACTGTAACCTATAGCATCAGACCCTTTATCCAAACTCGTACCGTGAGCCCCAAGAGATTATGTCCCCAAATCCTTGAGGAGAACACATTGAAACTGACAAAGGAAACAACAAAGGGCTTGAAGGTTGCATTATCATGATTATGAGCCCTGGAATAATTAATACAGTATTTTATAAAAATAAATACTTACACTTCAGGTGTCAGGTATATAGGAATTTGAGGTTAGATAACCATTTTCTGTATTTACTCAGCTCTCATTAAATAATAAATAAACAGCCATTAAGACAACTCCTATGGACATAGTTATTTTCTTTCTTAGATGTGTCTGCGCCCTTTTATACTGGGTATAAAAACTTATTCCACAGACTTATATCTTAGTATTAAAAAATGTATTCAAGGGACTTACATAGAGAAGCAGACAGGATTTGGGGAACCCTGCAGGACTTGCAGGATTCCTCAAAAGGTGCCACACTTGTTCAACCTTCCACCGTCTGCACCTGCATAATTCCTTCTTTCTCTGCCACTCATGTCACTTCCCCTGTGAAGCCTTCTCTCCCGAGTTGGATGTCCTCCAGTGAGTTTTCACAGCATCTGCGAACTTACTTCTTTAAAAAAAACCTTCGCTATTGTAAATGGGGTCACGTGTACCAAGACAGGGAATAGAGAGGCAAGGAAAGATGCCTGGAAGATGCAAGGAAGAATGCAGCATTCTGGACAAGCAACACTGGGAAGCCCTTGGGTCTAAGAAGCCCTGGGGAGGAAGTGGTCATTGAATCCACAAATGGCAATCCTTAGGAGGTCAGCCTTAGGGCCACCTAAGGGGAGTTATGATCTTTTGGGATGCAGCTACCCCCCAGTGGCTCAGCAAGGAGGGAACAGAGAACAAATACCTTTTCTTTACCCTTCTGCATCCCACTGATGTCCTGCTTGGGTGTCCCATTGGCCGAACCCAATGGGAAGCCAGAGGGCAAGGGAGTCCCTTAATGCAGTCCTCAGAGGTCAGCTTTCTGGGGTACAGAGCAGGGTAGAGGGTAAAAAAATAAAGCGATCCAGCACAAGGTCCATTATAACACCATTTAATAGTTACTACTTTGGGACACATTTCGCTAATTCATCTAGACAAGCCAGGCAAGGTAGATACTCTTGTAACTTTTGTATGACTGAACAGACACTTCATAACCCAAACTAAACTGGAAAACATCTTCTCAGCATCTTTCCTTGCCTCTCTATTCCCTATCTTGGTATATGTAACCCCATTTACAATAGCGAACTTTTTTTTTTTTTTTTTTTTTTTTTTTTTTTTAGGTACGCGGGCCTCTCACTGTTGCGGCCTCTCCCGTTGCGGAGCACAGGCTCCGGATGCGCAGGCTCAGTGGCCATGGCTCACGGGCCCAGCCGCTCCGCGGCATGTGGGATCCTCCCGGACCGGGAAATGAACCCATGTCCCCTGCATCGGCAGGTGGGCTCTCAACCACTGCGCCACCAGGGAAGCCCCTAATAGTGAAGGTTTTTATAAAAGAAGTAAGTTCGCAGATGCTGTGAAAACTCACTGGAGGGCATCCAACTCGGATGCAGGAGGTGAGAGAAGGCTTCACAGGGGAAGTGACATGAGTGGCAGAGAAAGCAGGAATTATGCAGGTGCAGATGGTGGAAGGCTGAACAAGTGTGGCACCTTTGGGGAACCCCCCAAGTCCTGCAGGGTAGATAAATAAAGTGGGGGGAAGTGGTGGACAGAGAGCAGAGCAGACTTGAGGGAAGAGTGGGGTCATGAAGGGTTTTGCATTTTAACAAAATTTCAAGATATTACAAGATTTTAATATTCTTATTTTGGTTCTAAAATATCACTTGGGCAGCAGGATGGGGTTGAGACTGGAGACAGGGAAACCATCTAGGAGATTTTCCAAGGAGGAAGGTGAGAGAAGGGGATTAGACTAACAGAAGGCTAGTGTGGATGGATGGAATGGGGGAGTCTCTGGAGAGGTATTAAAGAGACGGATTTAAATGGTGAGGATGGTCAGGACTTGTGACTACCAGCTGGTGAGGGAAGGGACGGGCTGGCTGGCTTCTGGTCCGAGAGAAGCCATTTCCTATTGTTACTCAACTTTCGGAGAGGCCCCAGACGAAGACCACTTCCCAGAACCTAGAAGATAGTCCAAAATGTTACTTATCTCAACATATTACATTATGAATCTATGGGATAGAGACAAGTTTTCTACAATATTTGTTGCAGGTTCTTTCATGGACATAAAATCTACAGCTGTATATGAAAAGGATCAGATATTTTTCACAATTGTCTCTTTTGTACACATTTGGCCTCTGGTACATACATTTGTAGTCAGCATTATATAAATTCACGTGCTAATCATTGATCAAGTAACTACCATATAGTACACTGTAGTGTTATTTTGCAAAAGGATTAGGGGAAAATTTTCAAAAATATATGGAAAAAACAAATCAGCCTCTGAAAATGGCCTCACTTCTTTTTGGTAGGTTTTGTCTGAGCTACCTAGCTATAGGATAGTTTTATCTGAACATGTTTGGCTGAATGCTGGGTATGAAGAAATAGTGCTTCCATCTGTTAAGGTAGTAGATTTAAAGTGTTGTTTTCTCTCTAGTATTGAGTTAAAATAATTCCTGTATAGGTAGACAACACTGCCTACATTTATCGGCTTTGCTTTGCAACGCTATTTCCTGACAACAGTTCTCATCCGCAGACATGAGAAAGAAAAGGCCACACAACATGGCGACATTCTAAAAACCAGAAATGGGGCTTCCCTGGTGGCGCAGTGGTTGAGAGTCCGCCTGCCGATGCAGGGCACACGGGTTCGTGCCCCGGTCCGGGAGGATCCCACATGCCGCGGAGCGGCTGGGCCTGTGAGCCATGGCCGCTGGGCCTGCGCGTCCGGAGCCTGTGCTCCGCAGCGGGAGAGGCCACAACGGTGAGAGGCCCGCGTACCGCAAAACAAGCAAACAAACAAATAAAAACCAGAAATGATGTGTGAAAAGGACACTAAAGACGAGCAGAAGTGTATTTCCATCCACCCGGGTTAAATCTTCAGGGAAACAGAGAAAAGCAACAAAGATGAAAAATCCATTCCTTTTGGAAATGAGTCTTTAACCTAGAGGTTGGTTTGTTTTGAAAGGGAATTAGATTCTGGGCCCACATATCACACATTCAAGATACACAGTGTGCTCTCATCTCCCACTAAATATGTTGCTATGACTCAAGCACAGGGAATATCTAAAAAGAAGCAACCTAGGGAAGGAAAACTCTAACTCAGACATCAATAATTCATTTATCAGAAATGGGAGTAGTAGTATGAAATGCCAGAAGACTTTCATTTATAGGGAGGCGTTTTCTATTTTAAGCCTAGAATAATGCAGTCAGCTTCATTCTACAAGTTAATACGAATGGAGGCAGAGCGGAATGGGAGAGCAGGTTTTATGGTCTCCCGTAATAATGCTATTTCTTTAGCATCTGTTATTTAGGTGTGACACACCACCATCTGGGGACTTGAAAAAACGATAAGAGAAGGATTTTTATAACTTTTTTACTTCAGAGGTGATTTTCTTCACCCCAAGCCTTTAGTGCTAGAAATGTAATCAGGTAAGTCTGAGAGATGTGATCTGCATAAAGTTTTGAGGGTGCATTGTCTCTTAGTAGAGTCATCCCTCAGTGTCCACGGGACATTGGTTCCAGGCCCCCCCTGCAGATACCAAACTCCGTGGAAGCTCAGGTCCCTTACACAAAATGACACAGTTCAGTTAACCCTCCGTATCCTTAGGTTCCACATCTATGGTTAGGAAGAGCCAACTATAGGACCCAAAACCCTTCAGGTTACGGCTTCTTACTAAGTCGTCTCCTAATTCAACCTATTAGTTAGTAGCCTGTATTATTGCATCATTGTATCCCCCAAGCATTTAGCACAGAGCCATTCACAAAAGTAGCATCTTAACGAGTACCTGCTGAATGAATGAACAAACGCACCCAGGTGTAAATAATTCCAATATGCTCTGAAGCCTACTGGTCAGACTGTACAATGAGGAGGTACTTGCACAGCATATGCCTCAACTTTTTCATTCAGGCAATGTTTAGAAATTCCTCCCCCTCACTAACTCACTTCAAATTCAAGGACTCATGGTCCACTAAAGGGAGACAGAGTATTGGAATTAAATTAAAGTATTGGAATTAAAGACAGAGTATTGGAATTAATTAAATTAAAGTATTGGAATTAAGTATTGGAATTAAAAGCAGATTTACTGGAGACCAAATGAGCCACAGTTCCCAGCCCCTGAAGAAGCAGAAAACATATCTAAACCTCTAACCTTGGAAATAAACAAAGACTTCCAAGTCTTAATTGAAATGTGAAATGTTCATATGCACATATTTTGAGATAATTGTAATTTTTAACTGATTATTTTTCGAGAACTGGATATAGGAATTGAACACATAATTATAATAACAGCTATAATTACCTGGTGCCTATTAGATAGTCAGCCCTACGCTTGGTGTTTTACATATTTTATTGCTAATCTTTGCAAGTATTATTATGCTCATTTTAGATATTTTTAAAAATACTAAAGCTCAGAATAGTTAGGCCTAAAGACCATAAAGCTATTAAGGTGAACCAAGGATAAAAGTCAACTCTCTTAAACTACAAACCACTCTTTATTTCCTGATGTCAAATGACTTCTATTGAAACAGAATTAACTACCTGTGGATCCACACTTAAAGACAGATCCATCAATCATATTTATAATTATGGTCTAATGAGCAGAGAGGATATTTTAACCCTAAATGTCTGAATACATGCTTGTGGTTGGCCAAGAAAAAATTGGGCAGCAGCACTGATAGGAGATAAAGGGACACGTGATGTCCCAGGTGACTGCTGATTTTCATAAAACAGAGGTTGGAGTGGTGGTGTCGCCCCTCTGAAAACGCCCCATTTCACTGTCAAGGCTGCAAACTAAGCACGCATCCAGAACAATGCCCGTGTCCTCCAACACTCAAACCCACACTGCACTCAATGAACCGTGAACAGTACTTAGAATGAGTCAAAGCAGGACACACTAGAATACCCCAGAGGAAGCGGGATGGTAGTGACTCTTCCCCAACAAAAGTCTTGGGGAGCTGCCAAGTTGGAAAGGAATCTTCACAAAGGATACAGTTTTTAAAAGGCAGCCTGTAAAAAGCCATCAAAGCGAACACTCAAAGAACTGTCTTCACACACAGCAGCCTTTGCAGTTAGCACTGTCAGTCACAGGACAGATAGGCCCTTGGAGAACAGTCACCATTACCACTGAGTTTCGATGCAAAAGTCACCACATGTAGATTCAGACAGAACCGGCTACAGGACACAATACATTTTCAGTTTCCACCTACAGCCCCTCTTGTCCCTTCATACCCTGTACAAGGATGCTGTGGGTGTTAACTTGATCTCGACTTTCCTCTAGCTCTCCTGTTTATCTTTTCTCTATACACACAAATGTTGATGGGATAACTTTAGCCAACAGATATGGTACAATCAGTTCTACTATCATGCTTGCCTTGAAAACACACATTTCTTCCAATAACATTGATATATTAGACAGTCATTTGAGTATAATGTGAAATTTGCATTTGTTTATGCACAATTTTGTCCCAGAAACTCTAGGTGACCGTAGAAAACAGACCTAGTTGCACTGAGCACTGTAGGAATGCACGAAACACACAGAGCTGCACACCTTAGGAGCACAATGGTCCACATGTGTCTACATCTGGTGCTGTTACTTCCTCTTTGACCTCAGATAACCCTCCTCCCACTTCAGAATAACTTGCAAGCTGCCATGCTTCCAAAAACCATCCTGGAGGGTAGCCTCCACTCTGCTTATTTTCCCCCTTCCTCCCAGCCTATTTTGTAATTTTCCTCTCTACTCTCTGTTCTTCTTCAAAGTTTTCACCTTTACCTCTTTTTTCTTCCTCTTTTTTTTTCTTGCACACAGAGTGGCAGGCATGTGAGTAGAAGTAGATGCAATGGGTACACACTTCCATAAGCAAATTTCAGGTCTTATTCAAGATGAAGTGCCAGGAGGGGCAGTACAGGTGTCAGGGAGTGGGAGATGCAAACTATTGGGTGTAAGGTAGGCTACAAGGATGTATTGTACAACACGGGGAATATTGCCAATATTCTGTAAAAACTGTAAGTGGAGTGTAACCTTTATAAACTGTATAAAAAATTTAAAAAGAACAGTGCAACTTAAGAAGTCAGTGTCACAAGAGAATTGTATTATAAACATACTAGTTAGAATTTAATTTCATAATGATAAGACACAGATTAAGCATAAAATTGATGGAAACGGACTTTGAACCCAGCCTCGCTATGAATCATATCTTTACTATTTTGAAGGATCAGACTGGCACGCAGTCTCGAGCCTTCTTTATGACAGGATGTGAAAGGTCAGCTCAGCGCTCTGTATTCTCCAAATATTTTGGTCAATAATTCAGCCTTTCTTCCTCTCAAATTTACTGTTATTGAAACCAATTATCTCTAGTTACAACTCATTTAAATGACAGATACTTGGACCATTTTCCTTTTCATTACCATAAGGGTCTGGCCTTGTGTATAATATGCAGAACAAGAGTTTATAAACAAACCACTTGAGTTTGATTCTTTGTTTCCTAACTTCTTCATCGCTTACTACCTGTTTAACCCTTATCCACTTGACCTGTCTGAGCCTGTTTTTTCCTTCACAGCTAAGGGCTGAATTCAAAAAAAAGATAATTTAAAGAAGGACTTTTTTAAATTTAAAAAATTAAAAAAACGATTAAGTGCCACATTTATTATAGTTTTATAAACTTCTTAACCACTTAACATGAATAAAGTGTTAACATGAGTAAGTTTTAATAGGTCCCTATCATTTTTCTGCGTGTCATTGATGAAGCTTCTAAGCTTTTCCTATTACTCTATGGTTTTAGACTTTGCAGAGTGCAAGTATTTTTAGGAGTGTATGTGTCACACTAGAGTAGAATGGACTGGAGAGTGAAATTTATCGGTGACCTTTTAAGTATGGAAGCTTCAAGTTTCTTCTTCAGTGTTTCATGCTAGTTTGCAAATTAGGTTAAATAAATTAGCTCACATTGACTCAAATTATAACCCTTTGTGTGAAATTGACCGTAACTTTAAACAGTGTAATCTAGACAGTAATGACCAGGCTTGAAAGAAAATGATCCAGTTTACTTTAGGTCCCTTTCTCTTTTTGTTTGGAAAGTTCTGGAAAATTCTATCTACATCAATTTGTATATTAATGCTTTCACCACTGAATTTGATTTATAATATTGACTCATTAATATTAAGAAACAGCATATTTTTCACAGTAACTTTTTGGAGGCTTCTTGGTAAATGGTAAGAAGAGGGGAAAAAAAAAAAGAAAAACCCATGTACAGTCACAATTATCTAGGCCGCATTGGTTTCATCTAAACTTACTGACTTACTTAAATAATACCAGCTGAGAAACTTTTCCCTACAGAAAAATGCAGGCTAGAAATAGTACATAATAAATGGGTAAAGCACCTCTCTTTATAACCTCTGTGATTCCAAACAAAAACATGTAAATAAAACTTCAAATGATAGTATCTAAATCACAGCATTATCCTGGAGAAACTGCAGTAAAAGCAAACAAGTTAATGTGATCTAGAGATTAGAAACACCTACTAATCTTTTAAAAATACCTGGATCATCGTAAGCAAGAAATGGATGTGTATTTCATTTGCTTTCAAAAAAACTACTGTACTAACTGGAAAGTGTAAACGTGGTTACGCGGGTTTCTAAGGCTCTTGACTGTGAGGATAAGAAAGGTAATGTGTTCCATATGTGGCAAACCATATAGGTATTTCAGGTATACTAGTAAAAAACACAATCACTACAAAGTAGAAAAGAAAAAGAAGCAAAAATCAGAAAGCACTGGCAGAGACCTCAAGCACAGCATTCAATCAAATGCGTTGAACTTAACAGAATAAAGTAACCCTCTTGAGGGGTACCTTGTTTTGCCTCTCCCTTTAGCACCCCTATCCCTAAACAAATGGGTCACAGTCCAATGAACACCTGAGGAACAATATTCCCCAACCGCACCCTCAAGTCATTCCCCAGAGTTCTCTCTGCAACCATTCTTACTATGTGGACCACGCCTTTTTATATCCAGAAGCTTTAGCAGAAAGACACTTGTTTATCTTGGAGCAAATTAGGGATCAAAAGAGTACTTCCCTCCGCAAGAGCAGAAAACCAAGCCCCCTGCCAGCCACATACCAGGTACCCCCACTTGGGCCTTACTTGTTCTCGTTGCTTGCGTCATAACGAGGCATGGGGTCTAAGTCGTTCCCATTCACGTCACAACTCGCCAGAGCATCCTACGGTCACAGAGGAGAGAGAGAAAGGAGACAGACGTTCATTAATTAGCCACGCACCTGAAGGCTCATGCCTCCGTAAACACATTTCTGCAAGAGAGTAATTAGCGTAAATAATACACTCACGGTCTGGTGGTGTCAGGATGCCTTTTTCTGTAATAATCAGTGTCATATCTTTCCCCATGAAGGTGAAGAAATACTCTCTACAGACCAAAGATGTGCCCAGTCCACTCTTGCCAGCACTTTTCCCTCATACCTAGCACTGACCCCTCTCCCCAGTGCTTTGAAGATGTCCTCGACAACCACTTTCTCTGCGAAGTACTGCTAGAACACCTAGAAGGCAGTGATTTATTCTTCGCCGACTCTCTCTGTATTCCTTACTTCATTTCTTGAGTGTGCAAATTCCTTATCACAATTTAAAGATTTTTGGAGACAGGAATCATTCACAAATAATTGGCAAGCCAATTAAAAATCATCATTAGAAATCTATTATATCAGGTATCTTGGGACCTCTATTAGGCAATATTTGTCTGATGTCAGATGTTTTATCTACTATAAAAGGGTCTACAATTCAAGACTTCGTACTAACACCAAATGGTCTTTTGTCCCAACCAAAATAATGATCAAAATTTTGTTATATGTCAAAGTTTCAGAATGAAGCAGAAGTTTCTCTGAAACCAAAGCTGAATTTATTTGTTTGCTTTTTTAAATGATTGTGAAAAATCTTCAAATTACTAAAAAAAAAAAAAATTAATGGATTGTTCCATCATCTAAATTTATATCACCTTAGATAGAACTAATTTAGAATGTTTTGAATTTTCTGATACCTTATGATGATTTATTTCTGTTAATCAGTTTTAGTGAAAGTAAATGCTATCTTTGTTTTCTGTCTTTATCAAAGGCTCTTGTTTCTGAAAATAACTGAAAGTACATGGAGTCTGAAATGTTTGGGGGGAGTAAGCAAAACACACGTGACATATACAGGTGATAAGTCTCTGCTTCCCGTACAAAGGAACATACAAAGCAGCCCACCTCAGCAGTCATTACAGCATGAAGGATAATACTGTGCAATTTCACTTATAAGGAAACAGAAGCCCGAGACAGGTTACGTGACTTGGCCAAAGGCATGACACGAATTGCCTACGGCATTAAGACTGGAACCCAGCCACGCCATCCAATGTGCTTTTCTCTACTCTTCACCAGCTCTAACATTAGGGGAATCAAAAGGGCACCAGTACTGGTAATTGCACAGGTGAATTCTGGAGAATTTTCTTTCCGGGGAGAAAAAAGTGAAAAAGGTAAAGAATGCAATCACGTTTAGGTTAAGGCTCTTTGTGTTTAATCAAATGCATTTCTATGCAGTGCAGAGAAGGAACACCCTATAAAAACTGCATTGCATACGATAAGAAAGAACTTCTTTGCTAGGAAGTGGACAGCCACAGTTCTGTTCTTTATATGACCTGGGCTAACTCACTTTAGTCTTCAGGCCTCAGTGTCTACCCTATCAAATGAGGAGGCTGAACTGAAGTTCCTTTTTAGCTCTAAAATTCCATTCTGTGAAGAGACACAAGATTATCTGAGTGTGCTTGGAGGCAGGGTAAGGGCAGCCAATCAAGTGTCTTGTACAAATGAGAACTAAATGAACTTGCAGTTCCTTTTCTCTCTCTCTCTCTCTCTCTCTCTCTCTCTCTCTCTCTCTCTCTCGCTTTGTTTTTCAACCTTAGGGAAAATCATCTAATTTAGGAGAAATTGTTTCAACATTTCATTGTAAAAATTGATTTGTGAAGTTTCTTAGCTGAATTTTTGAAACAAAAAGGGCAACAGGGTAGAATACTGAGAGACAAAGCAGTTAAAGTTGATAAAAGTATAAGGGGATATTGGGTGGTCCTGAGTGAAGGTCTTCGTAAGGTCAGAAATATGGGTGGCTGTGTGAGCCAGTGGTAGTTTCTGATGTGTCAAGGAAGTGACTTGGAGGTATTTTATTTGCAAAGATAAAAAGAGAATCTTTTCAGGTTTGAGGGCCAAAAGGAAAACTAAGAGAAAGTAAGTGTCATGCAATAAGTGAGACTGAGCAAATGAAAAATAAACACTGGAGAGCATATATGGCCATCGCTACCTAAATGGTTTCATGAGAAAATGAAGCGGCAGATGAGAAAGAAGCCAGGGGAGAGATGGTCAGAGAGACAGATAAAGGGAGTCATTCCCACAGGGCAGGGAAACCATGTCTTCCCATGCTGGAGAGAGAGAGAGAGAGGGCGACAGACGGGGTGGGGGGGGGTGGGGGGGTGGAAATAGCAGACTTCAAGAGGACAGTGTGTCCATTCTGAGTGAGTCCAGGACAATGGGCCACTGCTGTGTCCACCAGTTACCGGGGAGCAAAGAGGAGAGAAAGGCAGCAGGCCCGCGAGGATGGCGAGTCCTTCGTGTTAATGTGCAACAGGAAGCTATGGGCCAGGCCCCTCTCAGAACTCTCCACAAACTCAGGGCACCGTGAGATGGGCTGGGCTTCCTGACGTTGCTCCCTTAATGCTGATGAATAGAGAATAGAAAAGAGAAAAATCTGAGGGGATGTGGTCCTCCCAGTTATAGCTAGGGTTTTCTGTGGGCACCTTCCGTAAACACGAAGCAAAGCTTCCCACCCCGGCCCCTGACTTTCCTCCTTAAGGATCAGTATGACTCCTGGCTTCATTATGATTCAGAGCTGCTTGCATTTTCAAGGCTGTGAGAGGAAACTTGTAAGCTGAGAGAAGACCACCAACTCTGACATTTTTTTCAATAACAACATGAAATACAATATAGGAAAACTCTTACAACCAAAGTTTGGGGATTAAAAGGAGTTACGAAGGAACAGAGAGGGACATAGGTCAAAGTGACTGAAGTCCTAGTGGGTGTGCGGTGATGAACCAGTGCTCTAGTGGAAGTAGTCGTCTACAGAAAAGAGCTTAGAAGGCACTGGTGGGATCCAGCAGGAGTGTCTGCTAAGCCCTGACAGAAATCAGAGAGCTGCATCTGCGGATAAGAGGGAGTCCCTGCAGGCGCTTAAGTGACAAAAGAGATATTTCAGGGAGAACACCAAGGTGTCATGAGAAACAAATTTCAGCAGAGAATGGCATATTGGGAGATAATTATGGTATTTTTAACCAAACTTAGGGAGGAGAAGCTGATGGAAAGGAGGCGTTTGGAGAGTAGAAGAGGGAGGGGTCATTGACCTATTTCCAGGCAGGAAATATCACAGTGGTAAAGGGGACCCCAGGGACAGAAACTGACCCCAGTGTCCAGTGGACACTGGGTATCAAGACTCTGGTTTTCAATGAAAGCACTGAGTCTCAGCCCTTTCACTTGCTCTGTGACCTTGGGCTCATCTTATGTTCTGAGTCCTGGAATCTCAGTCCTTTCTTAAGCAAGGGAACTGACTGATTCCTAAGGACTTCTGGGAGGCTCTTCATTATTGCCCTTTAAAAAGGGAGAGGCAGAGAGAGAAAGAGACTCGCAGAATAACTTGAGAAGGGTTCTAAGCACGCTTTCTCCATAAAGGAAACAAGGAGTGCCATCTGTCTGCATGGATGAATTGCTGAGAAGAGTGGATATTGTCAGTAGCACAAGGGAAGGGTGCTGGAAACCGGTTTCCGCTACCTTATCACCTGCATTTTGTCATCAGAACATCAAAGGCACACAAAAGCGGATAGCGGGATAGCCTTACCTCCTGCTTCCTGTCCTCCAAGAGTGCATCCTTTATAAGATGGGAGCAACACGCAGAGCCTACTGTACCCGCCGGCTGCATTTTTCAGTGGTTTTCCCCCTTTTGGAGCATCCTAACATGAGTTCCATTGTTTCCCAGGAGGGAAGCTGCTCTGACCACAGCAAATACTCACGTAGTTCTGCATCAGGTCTGGATGGGTCCTCTCAATGCCGTCATCCAGGATGGTGACCACGATGTTCTTTCCCGTGTAGCCTCTCTTCCAGGCTCCTTCGATATTCATGTCTGACTGGCAGGGATGTGTGTTGTCACTGCAGTGCTAGAGGTGTAAGAGGGAGAACTGGACGTTGCAGATTACCAAATAGTGAGGAGGCTGGAAAATCACTTACTTCTTAAGACAAGGCATTAAATTAACAGGAAGTTGGTGGACTGTCTGTTCAGGTAGAAGCGCAGATCTCCAACATGACAACGGAAGGGAGGAAGGATAGATGTGGGGAAGGAAAGCAAGACAGAAATCTCTCCTGCCAGTTCTGCCCTGTTCTGACACCTTCGGAAAAACATGATAAATAAAGTATACCTCAACAGCAGAATAATGGGGGCACCCATTTTATTGTTAGCACGTATTAATGACACATGAAAAGGCACTGTAGCATTTCATTTATAAACCCAAACTAGATAACTGAAGAACATACACCTTATCATTTCTTAAACAGGCACCTAGAAAAGCCTGGCTGTAAAAAAAAGCCTCGGCAGCTTCTGTACAGTGCCAGCCAGAGGTGTGCCACTGCTGTGAGAAACCCATTAATGAGAAAAGATAACAGTTTCTTCAAACTTCTTTCAGCAAACTAACAATGAGTGTTGTCTCCTAATTTGTAGGGAGCCGACAGACTTATTCAGTGCTACTTTGAGAAGGGAGAGAAGAGCGCAGGGTCCAGACAGGGGACAGGCACAGGAAAATGTGTGTGAGGGCTTCGAAGGGCAGGCTGAAGAGGCATCGAATCTTAGCTCATTAGGTGTAGTGATTTCATTCCACAATGGCTACAACATACAAACACGTCGATAAATAAATTAAACCAGCAGTTCTTCCCGATATAATTGACTAGCATTCGTCCAACCCACACAATTACCCCTTCAAAGTCCATCTCTATGAAATATCCCTCTGAGTGGTGTTTTCCAGGTTCTTAAGGCTCGGCAGAGGAACAAAGGAAAAGGGATGTGCCGTAGCCTACTGCCACGGCAACGCAACGGTCCACAACATTCACTATCTCCCTCCTGCTTTGTAACAGTTCAGCACTTCAAGAGGGGAAGAGAACATGAGATCTGTATGCTCTAAGCATAATGGAGACCCCACTGCCACTGACTCATCTAACACATACTTTATTGAGCACTTACTACATGCTGGGGTATATGGCAGTGAACATGGAAGATGAGGTCCCTGTCCTCATGACCTCTCTAAAGGGGAAACACAGATGATAAAGAAAACAAGGAAGACGATTCAGAACACTCCTTATGTCTTAAAGGAATTAAAGAGGGTAATATGGCGGTCAATGCTGAGCTGTCTGAGTACACACCTCTCTGCGGGGGGATGGACAGAAAAGATCCCAGTTTCTGAGAAAGTGAATTGTGAGTTGAGATATGACTGATGAGAAAGAGCTGGCTTGCCCAAGAGCTCAGACCTTGTCGTGGTAGAGGACACAGCAAATGCAATGACCATAAGGTGAGAAACAGATTTGTGCACTGAAGAAAGAGAAAGAAGATGGGGTCTAGCCGAAGCTTAGTGGATGAGCAGGAAAATGGCATAAAAGGTAGCAGATCAGAATGGGCAACAGAGGTCAGGTCATCCCAGGCTTTGCAGCCATGACTTGACTTTTATTTTAAGTACAACCTAAATGGAAGCTCACCTCTTTCCAAACTTTACCCCTCAAAATCAAATGCTAACTAGTGGCAGATACCTCTAATACCTTTGTCGAACATCATAAACGCACTTGAGTCGTTTTATGGATTCATTCTAACAAATGGTGTACCCAGTTTTCATCACAGATAATATCAATTTCATTGAAAATAGGGGCTTATATATTTTATGAACATTTGTAACTTTCTGTCACTTTCTTGACTTCTTTCCGGCACTTGAGGCCCTGCACCACCATCTATTACTACACTGATCCAATTCCACTCTCCCCTCTCTCCCCAGTTTTTGGAGCACAGCTCAGGACCTACTGCCTCCCACTTGGCTAGCTCTTCCCCTTCCCTGAACTTAGGAATGAAGAGAGACAGACACAGACACACACACACACCACACAACACACCACACACCCAACACACATTCTGTTTTATACAGTCCAGCCCCAACTTACTGAATTCTGCTGAACTGTGGATGAGTGTTGAATCTTGTGTGTGAATTCTGTCTCCTTTGTAAGCCTCTAGAAGACTATGCATTAAACCAAGTCTGATCTAGGATTTCAGTCAATATTGGCTTATCGATTACACACCAGAAGGGAGGGCATATTCTCCACTTTATATCCAAGTTCACAGCTGCCAAATGCTTGCTTCTCCAACCTCGTCAGAGACATCTAACCAGCTAATGCTTGGTTAACAGATCATGAAAGAAACGGTGTCGATTTACAAAATGCCCATGTTTTTCGGAAGTCTCATTCTAGCCAAGAGTTTGGGCCTCTCCTCACCAAATATTTTAATTTAACACAAAGCAACCCTCACAGGTTTCCATTTCAGTTTTTTCTTTTTCAAAACCTGCTCTGGCCACCTGTGGTATCGTTTGTGACACAAAGTAGCATTAATGTGGCCAAGAGGTGGGTGGGAGGAAGGAAATGCACAGGAAATGGGTCACCCACACATGGATAACTGTCCTGGAGTGGAGGGATGCTGCCTGAAATTGTAATTATGAAAGTTGAAGAAAACCCACCGTGTATGGAAAACATGGGTGTTCAAAGTGGAGCAGTTAGGTTTCTTTCTTCCACCTCTGCTTCTGTTGAATCTGACTTCACCATTAAATATTTCTGAACCACTTTTTTTCTTTCCATCTGCCAACATGGTATTGGTAGAAGGGGAAGGAGGGGAAATATCCAATTGATACTCTCATTTGGATAATCTAATATATCAGGTAGCTAAAACGTCAAAGAAAAAAAAAAAAAGATGATCAGAGCCAGGGGTGTTTCTGGAAAATGAGTAATAAGATCAGTGGACCCTTAAACGAGGACCCTATCTTTAGATTTTTAATACCCATTTCAAGTAGTCCAGACTTGTTTCATAAGCTCAAGGCAACCAAAGAGCAAAAACTACAGAAAATACTGACGCCAGTCAATGCAGCCCAAATGAAAAGGAATTAGTCATTTCCTTCACTGCCTGATCAAAATGCTCTTTAAACTGGGCTCTATTTACTTGACAGCAATCTATGTTACAGCATTACCCAAAGGCAAAAGGAACACATATTAGCCATGATTTCCTCATCCTCAGCCTCCATGTTAATTCCTGCTCTGGCACAGATCTCTTAAGACTAGTTTCTGGAATTGTGTTACCCCATATAGTCCCGAGGCTGGTATTCACAAAAGGGGCCAGTCAGCAATTTCCGGCATATTTAAAGCTGATGAAAACCACATACGTGCACTGTATATGTAAGACAAATATTTAGAGTAAATATAGGCACCTTCAGCTCTGAATAATGTCCTGTATTTCAATAATGGTCTATGCACAGATGACAAACTATTTAGAAAGGACACAAAATAGCAAATATCTACAGAAACAATGGTTACTACCTAGGTCTCTCATTTCCTTATCAATAAAAACTTTTATTCTTTTCAGGAATGAAATTTTAGAGAGATTATCCTGTGAGTTCTAGAAAAGGCCTCTTCCATACCAGGTTTATGAGCTCTTTTGCTTATAAACCACTCTGGGTGTGTCTACTTCTCTTGTGTGTTTATAAACATATCACAATGTTTGCTAAATGAAAGAACAGTTTATACCCAAAATAAACACCTTTGTTATGCTCTCACCACCATTTTCTTCAGACTAGGGGGTGGGTCGGAACCCTCAGTGTCATTAGTTTTAAACTTTTCCAGGTTCTTAAGGTCTCCAATGAACTGCCAATTTATATGCTGCCAATAGTCTGCTAACATTGAAAACATCTGTTGCTCATTTCCATTGATAAAGTGGTTCATAAGACTGCATCTCTGACTCTACAACATTAATAAGGAAGCAGAATTAAATACACAAAAAATCTGTTTTAAGAAACAGACTCAGAGACTTAGAAAACAAACTTATGGTTACTAAAGGGGGGAGGCAGGACAGGGATAAATTAGGAGCTTGGTATTAACAGATACACACTTCTCTTTTTTTTTAACATCTTTATTGGAGTATAACTGCTTTACAATGGTGTGTTAGTTGCTGCTGTATAACTAAGTGAATCAGCTATATATACAGCTACATCCCCATATCTCCTCCCTCTTGCATCTCCCTTCCACCTCCCCTATGAGACCCCTCTAGTTGGACACAAAGCATGGAACTGATCTCCCTGTGCTATGCAGCTGCTTCCCACTAGCTATCTATTTTACATTTGGTAGTGTATATATGTCCATGCCACTCTCTCACTTCGTCCCAGCTTACCCTTCCCCCTCCCTGGGTCCTCAAGTGCATTCTCTACGTCTGCGTCTTTATTCCTGTCCTGCCCCTAGGTTCTTCAGAACCTTTTTTTGTTTTGTTTTAGATTCCATACATATGTGTTAGCATACGGTATTTCTTTTTCTGACTTACTTCACTCTGTATGACAGTCTCTAGGTTCATCCAACTCACTACAAATAACTCAATTTCATTTCTTTATCCATTCATCTGTAGATGGACACTTAGGTTGCCTCCATGTCCTGGCTATTGTAAATAGAGCTGCAATGTACATGGTGGTACATGACTCTTTCTGAATTATGGTTTTCTCAGGGTTATATGCCCAGTAGTGGGATTGCAGGGTTGTATGGTAGTTGTACTTTTAGTTTTTTAAGGAACCACCATACTGTTTTCCATAGTGGCTGTATCAATTTACATTCCCACCAACAGTGCAAGAGGGTTCCCTTTTCTCCACACCCGCTCCAGCATTTGTAGATTTTTTGATGATGGCCACTCTGACTGCTGTAAGGTGATACCTCATTGTAGTTTTGATTTGCATTTCTCTAATGATTAGGGATGTTGAGCATCCTTTCATATGTTTGTTGGCAATCTGTATATCTTCTTTGGAGGAATGCCTGCTTAGGTATTCTAACCATTTTTGGATTGTTTGTTTTCTTGATATTGAGCTGCATGAGCTGCTTGTATATTTTGGAGATTAATCCTTTGTCAGTTGCTTCATCTGCAAATATTTTCTCCCATTCTGAGGGTTGTCTTTTTGTCTTGTTTATGGTTTCCTTTTCTGTGCAAAAGCTTTTAAGTTTCATTAGGTCTCATTTGTTTATTTTTGTTTTTATTTCCATTTCTCTAGGAGGTGGGCCAGAAAGGATCTTGCTGTGATTTATGTCATAGAGTGTTCTGCCTATGTTTTCCTCTAAGGGTTTTATAGTGTCTTGCCTCACATTTAGGTCTTTAATCCATTTCGAGTTTATTTTTGGCTATGGTGTTAGGGAGTGTTCTAATTTCATTCATTTTTTAAAATACATTTATTTATTTATTTACTTTTGGCTGTGCTGGGTGTTCATTGATGCGTGCAGGCTTTCTCTAGTTGTGGAGAGTGGGGGCTACACTTTGTTGCGGTGCATGGGCTTCTCATCGTGGTGGCTTCTCTTGTTGCGGAGCACGGGCTTAGGCGCACTGGCTCAGTAGCTGTGGCGCAAGGGCTTAGTTGCTCCATAGCATGTGGGATCTTCCTGGATGAGGGCTTGAACCCATGTCCTCTGCACTGGCAGGTGGATTATTAACCACTGTGCCACCAGGAAGTCCCTAATTTCATTCTTTTAAATGTAGCTGTCCAGTTTTCCCAGTACCACTTATGGAAGAGGCTGTTTTTCTCCATTTTATATTCTTGCCTCCTTTATCAAAGATAAGGTAACCATATGTGCGTGGGTTTATCGCTGGACTTTCTATCGTGTTCCATTTATCTATATTTCTGGTTTTGTGCTAGTACCATACTGTCTTGATTACTGTAGCTTTGTAGTATAGTCTGAAGTCAGGGAGCCTGATTTCTCTAGCTCCGTTTTTCTTTCTCAAGATCGCTTTGGCTGTTCAGGATCGTTTCAGTTTCCATTACAAATTGTGAAATTTTTGTTCTACTCCTGTGAATAATGCCATTGGTAATTTGATAGGGATTGCATTGAATATGTAGATTGCTTTGGGTAGTATAGTCATTTTCACAATGTTGAATCTTCCAAACCAAGAATATGGTATATCTTTCCATCTGTTTGTATCATCTTTAATTTCTTTCATCAGTGTCTAATAGTTTTCTGCATACAGGTCTTTTGTCTCCTTAAGTAGGTATATTCCAGGTATTTTATTCGTTTTGTTGCAGTGGTAAATAGGAGTGTTTCCTTAGTTTCTCTTTCAGATTTTTCATCATTAGTGTATAGGAATACAAGAGATTTCTGTGCATTAATTTTGTATCCTGCTACTTTACCAGATTTGTTTATTAGCTCTAGTAGTTTTCTGGTAGCATCTTTAGGATTCTCTATGTATAGTATCATGTCATCGACAGCTTACCTACTTCTTTTCTGATTCGGATTCCTTTTATTTCTTTTTCTTCTCTGATTGCTGTGGCTAAAACTTCCAACACTATGTTGAATAATAGTGGTGAGAGTGGACAACCTTGTCTTGTTCCTGATATTAGAGGAAATGGTTTCAGTTTTTCACCACTGAGAACGATGTTGGCTACGGATTTGTCAAATATGGCCTTTATTATGTTGAGGTAAGTTCCCTCGATGCCTACTTTCTGGAAGGTTTTTATTATAAGTGGGTGTTGAATTTTGTTGAAAGCTTTTCCTGCACCTATTGAGATGATCATATGGTTTTTCTCCTTCAGTTTGTTAATTTGGTTTATCACATTGATTGATTTGCATATATTGAAGAATCCTAGAAGAATCCTTGCATTCCTGGAATAAACCCCACCTGATCATGGTGTATGATCCTTTTAGTCTGCTGTTGGATTCTGTTTGCTAGTATTTTGTTGAGAATTTTTGCATCCTTGTTCATCAGTGATGTTGGCCTGTAGCTTTCTTTCTTTGTGACATCTTTGTCTGGTTTTGGTATCAGGGTGATGGTGGCCTCGTAGCATGAGTTTGGGAATGTTCCTCCCTCTGCTATATTTTGGAAGAGTTTGAGAAGGATAGGTGTTAGCTCTTCTCTAAATGTTTGATAGAATTTGCCTGTGAAGACATCTGGTCCTGGGCTTTTGTTTGTTGGAAGTTTTTTTTTTTTTTTTTTTGCAGTACACGGGCCTCTCACTGTTGTGGGCTCTCCCGTTGCGGAGCACAGGCTCACGGGCCTAGCCGCTCTGTGGCATGTGGGATCTTCCCGGACCGGGGCACGAACCCATGTCCCCTGCATCGGCAGGCAGACTGTCAACCACTGCACCACCAGGGAAGCCCTGTTGGAAGATTTTTAATCACAGTCACAATTTCAGTGCTTGTGATTAGTCTGTTTATATTTTCTACTTCTTCCTGGTTCGGTCTCGGAAGGTTGTGCTTTTCTAAGAATTTGTCCATTTCTTCAAGGTTGTCTGTTGTATTGGCATATAGTTGCTTGTAGTAACATCTCATGATCCTTTGTATTTCTGCAGTGTCAGTTGTTACTTCTCCTTTTTAAATTTCTAATTCTATTGATTTGAGTCTTCTCCCTTTTTTCTTGATGAGTCTGGCTAATGGTTTACCAATTTTGGTTATCTTCTCAAAGAACCAGCTTTTAGTTTTATTGATCTTTGCTATTGTTTCCTTCATTTCTTTTTACTTATTTCTGATCTGATCTTTATGATTTCTTTCCTGCTAACTTTGGGGTTTTTCTGTTCTTCTTTCTCTAATTGCTTTAGGTGTAAGGTTAGGTTGTTTATTTGAGATTTTTCTTGTTTCTTGAGGTAGGACTGTATTGCTATAAACTTCCCTCTTAGAACTGCTTTTGCTGCCTCCCATAGGTTTTGGGTTGTAGTATTTTCATTGTCATTTGTTTCTAGGTATTTTCTGATTTCCTCTTTGATTTCTTCAGTGATCTCTTGGTTATTTCACAGTGTACTGTTTAGTCTCCATGTGTTTGTATTTTTTTTCTGTTTTTTTCCTGTAATTGATACCTAGTATCGTGTTACTGCTGAGTTCCCCTTTTATTGCTGTTAGCATTTGCCTTATATATTGAGGTGCTCCCTATGTTGGGTGCATAAATATTTAAAATTGTTATATCTTCTTCTCCGATTGATCCCTTGATCATTATGCAGTGTCCTTCTTTGTCTCTTGTAATAGTGTTTATTTTAAAGTCTATTTTGTCTGATATGAGAATTGCTACTCCAGCTTTCTTTTGATTTCCTTTTGCATGTAATATCTTTTTCCATCCCCTCACTTTCAGTCTGTATGTGTCCCTAGGTCTGAAGTGGGTCTCTTGTAGACAGCATATATGTGGGTCTTGCTTTTGTATCCATTCAGCCAGTCTATGTCTTTTGGTTGGAGCATTTAATCCATTTACATTTAAGGTACTTATCGATATGTATGTTCCTATTACCATTTTCTTAATTGTTTTGGGTTTGGTATTGTAGGTCTTTTCCTTCTCTTGTGTTTCCTGCCTAGAGAAGTTCCTTTAGCATTTGTTGTAAAGATGGTTTGGTGGTGCTGAATCCTCTTAACTTTTGCTTGTCTGTAAAGGTTTTAATTTCTCCATCGAATTTGAATGAGATCCTTACTGGGTAGAGTAATCTTGGTTGTAGGTTTTTCGCTTTCATTACTTTAAATATGTCCTGCTACACCCTTTTGGTTTGCAGAGTTTCCGCTGAGAAATCAGCTGTTAACCTTATGGGGATTCCCTTGTATGTTAGTTGTTGCTTTTCCCTTGCTGCTTTTAATATTTTTTCTTTGCATTTAATTTTTCATAATTTGATTGATATGTGTCTTGGCATGTTTCTCCTTAGATTTATCCTGTATGGGACTCTCTGCACTTCCTGGACTTGATTGACTATTTCCTTTCCCGTATTAGTGAAGTTTTCAACTATAATCTCTTCAAATATTTTCTCAGTCCCTTTCTTTTTCTCTTCTTCTTCTGGGACCCCTATAATTCGAATGTTGGTGTGTTTAATGTTGTCCCAGAGGTCTCTGAGACTGTCCTCAATTCTTTTCATTCATTTTTCTTTATTCTGCTCTGCGGTAGTTATTTCTACTATTTTATCTTCCAGGTCACTTATCCGTTCTTCTTCCTCAGTTATTCTGCTATTGATTCCTTCTAGAGAATTTTCAATTTCATTTATTGTGTTGTTCATCATTGGTTGTTTGCTCCTTAGTTCTTCTAGGTCCTGTTAAATGTTTCTTGTATTTTCTCCATTTTATTTCCAAGATTTTGGATCATCTTTACTATCATTATTCTGAATTCTTTTTCAAGTAGACTGCCTATTTCCTCTTCATTTGTTTGGTTGGGTGGGTTTTTACTTTGCTCCTTCAGCTGCTGTGTATTTCTCTGTCTTCTGATTTTGCTTAACTTACTGCATTTGGGGTCTCCTTTTTGCAGGCTGTAGGTTTGTAGTTCTCATTGTTTTTGGTGTCTGCAGCCAGTGGGTAAGCTTTGTTCAGTGGGTTGTGTATGCTTCCTGGTGGATGGGCTGGTGCCTGTGTTCTGGTGGATGAGGCTGGATCTTGTCTTTTTGGTGGGCAGGACCACATCCGGTGGTGTGTTTTGGGGTGTCTGTGAACTTATTATGATTTTAGGCAGCCTCTCTGCTAATGGGTGGTGTTGTGTTCCTGTCTCGCTAGTTGTTTGCCATGGTGTGTCCAGCATTGTAGCTTGCTGGTCGTTGTGTGCAGCTGGGTCTTAGCTTTGAGATGAAGATCTCTGGGAGAGCTTTCGCCATTTGATATTACGTGGGGCTGGGTGGTCTCTGGTGGAGCAATGTCCTGAACTCGGCTCTCCCACCTAAGAGGCTCAGGCCTGACACCCGGCCAGAGCACCAAGACCCTCTCAGCCACACAGCTCAGAAGAAAAGGGAGAAAAAAAAGGAAAGAAAGAAAAATAAATAAATAAATAAAATAAAGTTATTAAAATAAATTTTTTTAATTATTAAAAATAAAAAAGTAATAAATAAAAAGAGAAAGAAGAGAGCAACCAAACCAATAAACAAATCCACCAATGATAACAAGTGCTAAAACTATACTAGGAAAAAAAAAAGCAACAGACAGAACCCTAGGACAAATGGTAAAAGCAAAGCTATACAGACAAAATCACACAAAGAAGCATACGCATACACATTCACAAAAAGAGAAAAAATATATATATATACAAAAAAAGGGAGCAACCAAATCAATCAACAAATCTACCAATGATAATAAGCTCTAAATACTAAATTAAGACAAACATAAACTAGAAACAAATTAGATGCAGAAAGAAAACCCCAAGTCTACAGTTGCTTCTAAATCCACCATCTCAATTTTGGGATGATTCATTGTCTATTCAGGTATTCCACAGGTGCAGGGTACATCAAGTTGATCGTGGAGCTTTAATCCGCTGCTCCTGATGCTGCTGGGAGAAATTTCCCTTTCTCTTCTTTGTTCACACAGCTCCTGTGGTTCACCTTTGGATTTGGCCCTGCCTCTGCATGTAGGTCGCCTGAGGGGGCTGTAGCTCAGGCCAGGGGGAGGGAGGGATACGAATGCAGGGTGAGCCTGCAGGGGCAGAGGTTGGTGTGATGTTGCAATAGCCTGAGGCACACCATGTGTTCTCCCAGGGAACTTTTCTGTGGATAACGGGACCCTGGCAGTGGCGTGCTGCACAGGCTCCCAGAGGGGAGTGGATAGCGACCTGTGCTCTCACACAGGCTTCTTGGTGGCTGCAGCAGCAGCGTTAGTGTTTCATGTACATCTCTGGTGTCCGCGCTGATAGCCGCGACTCACACCTGTCTCTGGAGCTTGTTAAGGCGGTGCTCTGAATCCCCTCTCCTTGTGCACCCAAAAACGATGGCCTCTTGCCTCTTAGGCAGGTCCCGGCTAGCTGTGGCGCACTAGCCCCCTTCAGGTAGTCTTCCCACAGCTAACCCCAGTCCTCTCCCTGGGATCTGACCTCCGAAGCCGGAGCCTCAGCTGCCAGCCCCCACCCACTCTGGCCAGCGGGTGAGCAGACAAGCCTCTCAGGCTGGTGAGTGCTGGTTGACACCAATCCTCTGTGCGGGAATCTCTCCACTTTGCCCTCTGCACCCCTGTTGCTGCGCTCTCCTCCGTGGCTCTAAAGCTTCTCCCACGCCACCCCCCGTCTCCACCAGTGAGGGGGCTTCTTAGTGTGTGGAAGCTTTTTCCCCTTCACAGCTCCCTCCCAGAGGTGCAGGTCCTGTCCCTATTCTTTTGTCTGTGTTTTTTTTTTTTTTTCTTTTGCTCTACCCAGGTACGTGGGGAGTTTCTTGCCCTTTGGGAAGTCTGAGGTCTTCTGCCAGCAATCAGTAGGTGTTCTGTAGGAGTTGTTCCACATGTAGATGTATTTTTGATGTATTTGTGGGGATGAAGGTGATCTCCACGTCTTACCACCCCACCACCTTGAAGGTTCCCCCTACACTACTTTATGTAAACTAAACAACAAGGTCCTACTGCATAGCACAGGGACCAACATGCAATATCTTGTAATAACCTATAATCGAAAAGAATCTGAAAAATAATTTATATATATTCTGTATACCAGAAACTAACATAACGTTGTAAGTCAACTATACTTCAATAAAAATAAATAAAAATTTAAAAATCTGTTTTATAGACAAATTCAGAAACATATCTAGTTAGCTAAGTGTAAAAATACGCTTGGAATTTTTTGTAAAATTTGGAGTCAAAAAGCTCTAAGAAATGGGAAAAAAATAGAATCATTACCCTCTTAAGTGGACATAGAACTGACATGTAGTAGATTCTTAGTATGGCCAAGCATTGTACTAATCCCTTTATATGAACTAGCTTCATTTAAGAGTCAGAACAACTACTGGAGAGAGGTACTTTTATCATCTGCTTTTAACAGCTAAAGAACATGAGACTTAGCCTGGGTAACCTTCCAAAGGTCAAACAGCTGGTCAATAGTAGAATTAGGATTCCAAACCAAGCAGCCCTATGGTCTATGGAAACTCTTCTGTTAAAAGTTGAAACAAAAAGGGCTCAGGGGAGGGCAAAACACTGCAGACTCAGATAAGGAGCAGATTAGGAGTGGATGTTGGACAGTATAGCTCCAGTAAAGAAATTCAAATAATAGAAATCTCACTGGTCTTAGCACTGTGATCAGTCCATTCAAGTAACAAGGCAGAACCTAGTTGGGTAAGACTTTAGAGGCCTTCTAATGTTTCCTTATTCCACTTACTGCAACACATCTTTTAGCAAATCATCAGTTTCTATTTGAACAGTTTCAATGACAGGGAGCTCACTTCTTTACTGAAGAGCCAATGACGTGCTGGTAAATCAGTTCTTTGAAAAGAAAATCTCTTATTTCTAGTGTTTGCCAATTTCCATGGTGTAAATACTCACATCATGGCCAGTTTTAAGCTACCATGCTTGCAGAATTCCTGAATGTGTAACAGTAAGCTTTCACGAGCTGTTGGAAGGTCACCCAGCACACCACCGGGAACAGCTCACTTCATTGTTGGTCCTGCTCCATTTCTGATGAAGTCATCACTTCCCATAGGTCTGCCATCTGCTTCTCAGTACAGCTGAACCATGCAGGGGTTAGAGGCGCTGACCTTCCACACAGTTGAAAATCTACGTATAACTGATAGCTGGCCACCTGTATGCATGGTTCCTCTGTATCTGCCTTTCCCCATCACAGATTCAACCAACCGTGAATTGTGTAGTACTATAGTATTTACTACTAAAAACTTCCACATATAAGTAAACTGGTGCAGTTCAAACCTGTGCTATTCAAGGGTCAACCACACTTGGGAACCACTGGGAAGTACCTAGGATTAGTTCTCTCCTTTGCAGTTTCAGACAATAGTGTTACTCTCTCTTGCAATTCTTTGGAGAAGATCTTTTTTAACCTTTCGTTCTCAGGGCTACCTGAAGCAAGAGGACTTTGAGCTTTTGTGAGCCCATAAGCTGATGGGCTCTCCTTGGGATCTGTGAAGTAGAGATTTTGTGACCCCAAAACTGAAGATGCCTTCACAGATTTTAGAAGATCTAAATTAAGATAGGGAAGCTCTCAGACATTTACTACTATATTTATGGGCCACTTTGATGGACTTCAAAACCTTTGCTAACACACACATTAAAAAAAAGAGATATCCCTGGCCAAAATAGATCCAATGTACATTTATCCAAGAATGATTATTCAATTTATGAACTTTCCAGAATTTCCAAGGAAGCCCAGGACGTTTCACCACCACCAAACTCAACATAGCAAGTAAGGGATACTAGCTAGGTGAATCAGGCAGAGGAAAGGTTAAATTCCACCTCTGCTACCTGCCAGTTGTATGACTTTGTCTAGTTACCTAAATTCTTGAAATCTGATTTGTAGTTTGAATGCAGAGAATTGTTATGAAGGTTGAAGAAGACAAATTATGTAACAAATGGATGCCTCCACATTCATAGGAGGCATCAGTGTTCCTAACAGCTTACAGAAGATGACCTTGGTTTAAAAAAAAAAATGGAGAAATAGATTACTACAAAATAATGAGATGATGATTCTCTTCATTATCTGGAGAGACAGGTTAGGCAAACTTGAAAGGGCAATTCATCCTTGTAAGGATAGCTAGAATGATTTGAATATTTTACATTTGTGGCTGGGGGTCTCAGCTGGTGGTTGGAGATCAGGGATGGGGTGTAGGAGAAGAGAACAGTGTCCAGTTATTTTCTGGCACATCGGTCAAATGACCTCCTATGAATCACCATGTTTTACTCCTATGTATTTACACCAGTATTCCAACTTTCTTAGAACGGATCACATCTACCATAATATAATTTTGACAGAAGATCATTTCTCACTTACAAAATTTTAAGGATGTCCCACTTAATACCAAAGAAGCATCAGAAAATAGAAAATATTAGAAGAAAGGCTGTTGTACAGAATATGCTCAAATAGAGGATAACGAGAATAAATCCAGTTCCTAAAATTCTACTCATAGTTGAGCATCAAAAAATGGAGGCAGTATAGTCAACAGATCTTTGACAAAGGAGCAAAGGCAATATAATGGACCTAAGATAGTCCCTTCAACAAATGGTGCTGTAGCAAGTAGACATCCACATGCAAAAAAAAAAAAAAAAAAAAGAATCTGGACATAGACCTTCCACCTTCCACAAGAATTAACTCAAAATAACTCATGGACCTAAATATAAAATGCAAGACTAAAAAAAACTTCTAGAAGATAACATAGGAGAAAACCTAGATGATCTTGGGTATGGTGATGACTTTTTAGATATGACACTGAAGACATAATGCATGAAAGAAGTAACTGAAAAGCTAGACCTCATTAAAATTTAAAACTTCTGCTCTGTGAAAGACAATGTCAAGAGAATGAGAGGACAAGCCACAGAACGGGAGAAAATATTTGCAAAAGATAAAGGAATGTTATCCAAAATGTACAAAGTACTCTTAAGCTCAACAATAAGAAAATAACCCAATTAAAAAATGGGCCAGTGACCTTAACAGACACCTCACTGAAGAAGATGATATACAGAAGGTAAATAAGCATATGAAAAGATGTTCCAAATCATATGTCAGCAGAGAAATGTAGATTTAAACACCTATTAGAATGGCCAAAATCCAGAACACTGACACCACCAAATGTTGGTGAGGATGTGAAGCAACAGGAACTCTCATTCATTGCTGGTGGGAATTAAAAAAAAATGGTTCAGTCACTTTGGAAGATTGCTTGGCAGTTTCTTACAAAACTAAACAATACTCTTAACCATACAATCCAGCAATTGTGCTCCCTGGCATTTACCCAAAGGAGTTGAAAATTTATGTCCACACAAAATCCTGCAAAGGGATATCTATAGCAGCTTTGTTCATAACTGCCAAAACTTGGAAGCAATCAAGATGCCCTTCAGTAGGTGGATAAATAAACTGTGGTGCCACAGAAAATGAAATATTCTTCAGTACTAAAAAGCAACGCTCTAACAAGCCAGGAGAAGACATGGAGGAACCTTAAATGCATATGACTAAGTAAAAGAAGCCAATCTGAAAAGGCCAAACACTGTATGATTCCAACTATATGACATTCTGGAAAAGGCAAAACTATGGAGAAAGTAAAAAGATAAGTGGTTGCCAGGGATTGAGGATCAGGGGATAAATAGGCAGAGCACAAAGAATTTTTAGGGCAGTGGAAATGCTCTGTATGAAACTAGAATGATGAATACATGTCATTGTACATGTGTCCAAACCCACAGAATGTACAACAGTAAGAGTGAACCCTAATGTAAACTATACATCTAGGGTGTATGATGTGTCAATGTAGGTTCATCAGCTGTGACAAATGGACCACTCTGGAGGTAGATATTGATACTGAGGGAGGCTGTGTATGTGTTGGAGTAGGTGGTATATGGGAAATCTCTGTACCTTCTCCTCCATTTTGCTGTGAAGTTCAAGTTTCTCTTTAAAATATTAGTCTTTTAAAAGAAAAGGAATTTCACAGAGCAGCCAAAGGGTAACTGGATGATCTATGAATTTAGTTTAGTGGACCACATTTCTCTCATTTGTAAATTTTGTGATCCTCTTTGAAGCTTTCCAACCCTAACACATTTTGAATTAGAAACTTTCAGTCCTAAAAACATTTAACAAAGTAAAACCAATAAGCCAACAAAAACAATCTTGTTTCCTTTAAGGAATCTCTACATGTCTTGTCTTAGTGTTTGCAGAATTGGCTTCAGCTATATTACCCAGCCATGTTGCTAAAGGGTAATCAGTCTCTGAAACTTACTGGGTATTTCTGAGACACTAAGATCAAGCTTACCTTTACATGTATGGCCCATTGCATGTGCCACAGTTCTAACCATGCTTAAATTACTCAGATGCAAAAACTGAGTCAGGTTCTGGAAATCTGGGTCTGAAGCCACATATCCTTCTCTCCTGCTTCCTTCCATTTTCACAGCACCTTGCAGTTCAGGCCATTGGCTCTGCTCCACTACTTTTAATCTTTCTAACCTAGTTTTAGGCTTTCAATCTATCCTCCTGGCATTAAAACAGTTTTATCAAGCACTTACTATATTCTGGCTATTATACTGGCCAGAGCAATGTCACTGTGCTCAAGTCCTTGAACTCCAGTCTGTGTGATGGACACACAAGGAATTTTTATTAAAATTTTTTTTTTTTTTTTTTTACAAAAACACAAGTATTATAACAGGGGTTCTCAGGGTACTGTGGGAACATGGAAACCAGTCAGGGGGAAGCGTGGGAAGGCTGAGAGCACTTCCGAGAGAAAATGACATCTAAGCTCCCAAATATACGTTGACTAGCGAGAGGGCGAGCAGGGGATAAAGAGGATGTGTTTATTTTCGATAAGCGTGTGGAATAATCAAAGAGAGACTGGAGTGTTCAAAGAACTGAAAGAAATTCAGTACAGCTGGAGGATACAGATGCAAGAGGTGGGGGGAGATGAGAAACATGGAAAGAGATGAGACTGGAGAGGTAGGCGGGGGCCAGACTGTAAATGTTCCTATGAGCCATGTTTTTTAACAAAAATTTTGAACTTCATCATAATTCGATGAAAAATCATGTAAGGGTTTTAAGATAGGGATTGGCATGGTTTGGATGCCTAAAAGTGCATCTCAAACTTAATTCCCACTTGATCTCCACCTGCTCTGACCCCTCCAAAGCCGCTCATGGCCAGGGTTCTCAGTCTCCCCCACACCAGAGCATCTATAGCTGCTCTCCTTCTCTGTAAACACCCATCAGCGAATCCTTCCAAACAGCTCTTGAACCTGACCTCTTCCCACCATCTCCACGGCCCCAAACCGATTCAAGCTACGATCATCTCTTATTCCTCTACAGTCTATTTTCCATACAGTAGTAAAAGTGATCATTGTAAACTATGTCAGAGTTATTCTCCATAAATATTCCCAATAATTCCCAATGACTTTCCCTCACACTTGCAATAATACCCCATGTCCATTCCATGGCCTGCAAAGGGCTCATGACCTGATTTGGCGGCATCTCCCTGTCCTTTTGCCCCACCCCTCTCGTCTTTCGCTCACTGTACTCCACCCCATTATCCTGTCCCATCCCAACCCACTGTCATCTCAGGGCCTTGACACTTGCTATTCTCCCACACGAGGATGTTCTTCCTCGGGTATCCACGTGGCTGCCTCTCTTATGCTCAAATGTCACCTCCTAAGAGAGGCTCTTCCTAGTAAACCTATCTGAAATAGCATTCTATGTCATTCTCCACCCTTGACTCTGATTGCCTTTTCTTCATAGCATTCATAACTACTATATTATCTATCAGTTTGTCTCTTTATTGTTTGTCTCCCACACTGGACTGTAAACTCCGTGAAAGCAATCACTTTGCCTTATTTATTTCTGTATTCACACTAACACATAGAAGTTCAATAATTATATACCAGTTAAATGAACAGACTGGGTTTTAAAAAGTCATTTTGGGTCCTCTAGAACATAAAGGAAAGCATGGAGACCAATTAACTGGGAGAGAGCTCTAGTGATTGAGCAATGACAGTGGTCGAGATTAGTGGGACCATGGAAACTACAGTATTTGATACACAGCAGGCATTCTTCGTATTTGTTGATAATGACAGTGAATGGGTATGGTGAGAGAAGAGAGAGGAATGAGGAATGATCAAATATCTGGCTTGGACTATGGATCAGAGGATAGGGTCACTTACTGAGAAAAGAAACACGGGAAGAGGAGAAAATCTGCCTGGAGAATGAAAATATTGAGCTCAGTTTTAGAAACCTGGGAATTTAAATAACATCCAAGCAGGAGTTGCCTGTAGTGACTGCATACGTGGATCTGAAGTTTCTTTCTCCCCAGACCCATGAGTGAATTCTTCCTAAAATTTTGGCATCGTGCTGTTATTTCCCACCTCAAATCTTCTTCCCATGTATAAAGCACTAACGTCTTTGCCTCCGAGTTGCGTCACAATCTGGCAATGAACATACACTGTCTAGTGCCACTTGTTGCCCCAAAGTTCAAAAATCCCTAAGGGTAGCCTACAGTGTATAAATATGATGGTCTTAGCAAATTCAAGGTCATGACCACGTGTGGCTGAGAGCAAAAATGGCTACAATTCTCCACAGCTCCCTGTGCTCATGGCACATGTAATCCTTCCCATGAAGCAAGGAGGTTTTTCTTCACCCTTTGATTCTGGGCAGACCTGGTGACTTGCTTTGGCCAAAACAGTGTAGCAGAAGTAACAGTGATCCGTTTCCACACCTCCCACACCCTTTCGCTTATAATCCTTCCTGGCTGCCATGCGAACAAGCCAAGGTAACGCGCTAGAAGATGGGAGATCACGTGGAACACATAAAACTGTCCTGGCTAAACCCACACTAGACTAGCTAGCTACCAGCTGACCTAGAATGGCTCACAGAAGCATTCGCGAGCCAACATGATACCAGAGAACTGTCCAGCTGAGTTCAGCCCAAATTTCGGACATGCAGAATCATAAATCTAATAAAGAGCTGTTGTCTTAAACCACAAAATCTTGGGGATGATCTTTACACAGCAAAAGTTAACTAACCTATGAGGTTATAAGTCTGAGGGAAGTAAGTCAAACCAGAACGACAGGGAAAAAAAAAATTCAGCGAATCAAGGTGAAATAGCTTATCCAGAAGAGAAGAAGAATTGGCTGTATAATTGAGGAGGAAGAGAGCAGTAAGGACACTTAATGTATCAAACACACAATCCTAAAGCAAATTCTAAGATCCCTGTGATGTATTCGCTTCGTAGGAAGCCCAATGTTTTCCAGCTCATCCCATCCAGCCCTCATATCAGCAATTTCTGATTGTATATAGGTTTTATCTTCTCAATGAAATTATAAGCCACTTTTAATAATGAAGTCTGTATTATGCATCTGTATAATCTCTAGAGTTCATAGTAAAAATACTCAACAGTTAATGAATTGATATTTATTCAAGAGAGAAGGCAGAAGTAAATTCTGAGATAAAATGCAGAAGAAGATAATTTACGTAGTTAAGACATAAATGCAGGTAATAGAAAAGGTTCAAATAAGATCTACAAATCTTTGCCTTCTCACGGCTCATAATAGGGCACCTGCTTATTCAACTTTACCAACAAAAAGATTCAAGAAGTACCATAGGAAATGTGCAGGGGCCAAATAATTACATAAGGAAAAAGAACATTCATTTAGGGGTATTGGTTATGCTAACGCCCCGCTAATAATGCTCAACACTCCTGGCAGAAGGTGTGAAAAGAGATGCAACACGGTGACACATGAACTATTATCCCCTTACGGGCCTGGTGGGAAATGTCTCCTGGCTGGAGAGGAATTCAGGGGTACAGGTCTGTTTCCTTTGGAACAATACAGGGCATGATGGAAGTAAACACTTCTTGACTCTTCTCTGGTATCCGGTCAATGGCTCAATTTTAATACTGTCTTTCCTTGTGGGTCATGCAGTAAATTCTTCCATGAGTTGAGGAGAAACTCCGTGTTACCAAATGACTTTTCCTGACTATGAATCAAGCACCAATTATTCCTAATATACTATTCTTTGCCCAAATTGTGCAATTAGTAAAAAAGTTGTATTTGTTTAGGGATGATCTCAATTGAAATTTTTCCTTAAGTGCCTATAAAACCAAGAAATAATTCCTACATTGGAGCTCATGAAAATGAATTTGAGAAGCAACTGAGCTGCATTATTTAATAACTATGCAAACATTAGCAAGAAGCAAACTTCATTCCTTGCTAAAATGTAACTTCTTTGCTTACATTGTTTACAAAATTCTGCTTGCATAGAACTCTTCACTCTCTTGTCTCCTTTAGGCATAAATCTGACTCAGAAACTCCTGTCTCTTCTTTTTTCATCAAGATCTCAGGAAGAACAGCTCAGATTGGAGAACTCTTCCTTTTCTTTAAAATGAGTAGGATGCAGTATGGTTTGGATAAGCCTAACCAACTGACTTCAGAACTCAGTTGCTCCACTATTTTTATTTTTTCAAAGTCACAGAAGAAATTTTGAGAAAAAAATGACAGAAAACATTTTTTTTGTTATATTAGAGACATTTAAGGTCGAGGAGGAAGAATCTGAATATCATTTGAAGATATGTGAATATACCCTTACTAATACGTCATGTTTCTTCATTTACATTATTTCATCAATGGCAATATTCTTATGGAACATAATAGTAGAGGCAACTATTTTTCAGGTGAGAAAAAAATCCATTTTACAGTTAGAAAAATAACGAAGAATAAGAATAAACCTATATAAGATCTTCCCAAACCTTCAATCACTCTGCCATTCAGGTTTTGACCACACAATCACTTTCTCTTAAATAGATGGATGGGTGGATGGACGAATGGACAAATGGACAGAAGCGTAGATGGATGAACAAAGAATGAATGGACAGAGAAGCAAACAGACAATACATGCAGGTTACTTCCAAGTCCTATTATATTTCAGTTTTATTTTCAAATTTCTATTGAAGGATGTGTTCCTTTCTAGGACCCTGCAGAACTTCTGAACAGTAAAAGCCACTTCCTCTTCCCTGAGTCAACTCCTCAAATGCCCATAGATTAGATGCTCCCAAAGGATATTTTCAATCAAGACTAAGTCACAAAATGAAACATATGTAGGAGGAAGAGGATACAGGGGGACGGAAGAGGAAGAGAGGGTCAAATCCACATGACAGTGAGGCTGCGCATATTCAAGCTATGTCCAGAGCTATTAGGTAGCTCATCCCTTTCCAGAACAAGAAATACTTGAACTTTCCTAACAGAACATATTTAATGTATTTAATGTTAACATAGAGAGCAGCATAAATTTGGTTTAAATATTAACAGTGGTTCCCCTAATTTTTGTTTCAAAAAAGGACACTGAAGTAGATATGCTTAAAAGGACAAAAAAAGATGTGTTAGTCTGTTAGAATGATATATAAAAATTAATGGGATATGGAATTTCAAACAGTCTTTTCAGATTTTAACTTTGTTTCTCTCTGGATATATGAGATTACTGACTCAACTTCCTGAAAGTTCTGAAGGGTTTTCACCATGCCCTCTAATACATCATTACCTCAAATACATTAGTTCTATAAGAAACCTGGAATAATTGTGGTATAGAAACTCTGAGAAGAGGGAATAATACTATCAGTGTGTCAAAATTCTTATTCTTAAAATTAAGTGATCATATCAGAAGAGATAGGGTGGGCAAAGCTCACATGGTCATCATGGGTCACAGACAAAATGTGAGTTCACTTTTGCTTTCCTGTCAATACAATAGCCCACTTGGACACCCATGAATCTTTGCTTTTTCCAGGTGACATGAATTCTTCAGGTATAATCTAGTCTTTATGTTTTTATATAATCAAAGAAGAGGTCTGATATTTATAACGGACCAAAAAATAAGTGTCTTCTTAGAAAAAGAGAGAAATTCCTTAGTATCAATAAATGTGGTTTATACTATCAACTTTTTCTTTTTCCTATATAGTACAAATGAACGACCCCAGAACTTAACGTCTGAAAAAAAATTATTATTATGGCTCATAGTTCTATGGGTTGGCAGGGCTCAGCTGGGTGGTTCTCCTTTGGGGCCTCCCATGTAGTTGCAGTCAGATGTCCACCGGGGCTCGATTCATCTGAAGACTTGACTGACATGGAAGTTTAAGATGGCTTCTTCATTCACATGAACAGCTGGAGAATTTTCACCCTTCTGTGTAAGATTCAGTTATTAATGCATACTTGCCCCAGTTGAGTTATCTACAAGTCCTTCTGAACAACATGTATCTGTTATATAATGATTTCTATCCCATCATAGCTAGAGGAATAACAGTTCCGTTACCATTTCTCTACATCTGTTAACTGTCAAAACATTTCATTCATTCACTTATGTTTTATTAGTTTGTTTTTAATCTTCCAATGCTAATTATATGCTTTCTAGATTTTGAGCCTACATCAGGGAACGAGAAAATACTTAGTCTGGCCTTCACAAAGTTTACATTCAAGTTGGAGTAGATAAATAATAAATAGACAAATGAGACAAACAATATAGTTAGAGATTATGGTAATAATTATACAGGAAATAAAGAAGAGACCTTGGACAATGACAAGGGAAATGTTATTATGTTATTAAACTTATACCTTGAGTTCTTCACAATTTTACTACCATTAAGCAGACTTTTATTCAATGAACACAGAAACTTCGTTCTGAAAAAAAGATGTTTATAGCTATAAGGCAATAAATCCCAGCCTCAGAAAAGCAAATTAGAGCAAAATTGAGATTCCAGACCTATTGCCATTTAAAATTTAAAAAGTAAAACAAAAAATATTTTCACATTTCAAATAAAAATTTTAAATCAAAACATTTTCTAAGACAAAAAAATCCCTAACAATAAAGAATGTGAAATATGCTATTACTGTGACACATCCACAGAAAAATAAATCTATATTGCAAAGCAAAAACAATCTCACCTCCGACAACCAGGCAAATCAATCTCAGATAGCTACTAAAAAGCCTGCTTTAATGTTGTTCCTTCTAGACTGAGTAAAAATGATTGTCTGAATCTCCCTGACATCTTGGCTTTCATTGTCCACTTGAAGATGTAAACGTGTATAAAATCTACAAAGTGGATGGAAAGGACAAGGAAACATTTTGCTTGGACTGGCCAATACTATGTCTAGTGCTTCTTCTCCTGTGGCAAGTGTAGATGCTTCAAAAAAGATGAAGGATTCCATAATACATGTGATTAGCTAGCTACTCAATAAAGGAACCTACAGAGAAGACTGCCCCTTCGACCTGGTGAGATTCTCTCCAGAGCCTAAAGTATAATGAGCAAGAAAACCAAGTCATTTGTATCCTACACTAGCAAGCGTAATTGCTAATGTTTTTCTTATTAATAAAAAATGTTGAATCCTTTAAAGAATCTAACCAAACAACTTGCTTTAATAGCATCCTACAGAATTCCTTCTGCTATTGAAAAATAATAATTCCAGAAAAGTAGTTATACACACACAGTGGCACATCTTCATTTATAGGGTATGGTCGCTGAACTCTCTTTATAGTAACTCTTATAATGGCATATTCAGGGTAAACTGGAACACCGCTATTGTAACCCAAGTCACATTTTTTTTCCCCATTCACTAATGAAAGCAGTAATGTTAACACAATTAAATTCAACATGAATGTTGCAGCTTTCCACAGACACACCAGGACTACATACATATTTTAGAACAGTTTTCCAAGCATCTGTGGTCCTTCCTATCTAATTATCGAGTATCTAATCCTGGTTCCAATACGGTATCGAAAACCACCCAAATTTCAATTTCTTCAAAAAACACATATAGCTCAAAATAGAAGAAAATATTAAAATATTGATAACACATATCTACATCATAACTAGGAGAAAAAGAATATAAACCTCAAATTACACATTAATAGGAGAAAAACACTCTAATCCTGCAGAATCAGCTCTGGAGATGATGCCAGAGAAAGAAGTCAGGTGGAGGCTGAGCAGAACTAAAGAGGGAGCAGAATCCCAGTGGTGATAAAACAGGTAAAATAACTACATAGTGCAAAGGAGCAGAGATTCTGCGGGAAAAGGGGCAACTTGGAAGGAGCACTCCTTGACAAAGTGATGGAGAGAGGTAAGAAAGAGATGAAAAATAGAAATAAAGAAAAAAAATAAAAATAGAATCTCAAAATCAGAAGACAAACTACCCTCCTTCAACTCCCTCCAAAAACACTGATCAAAACAAATAAACTTTACTGTACCAAAATATGAGCATAGGGCTTCCCTGGTGGTGCAGTGGTTGAGAGTCCGCCTGCCGATGCAGGGGACACGGGTTCGTGCCCCGGTCCGGGAAGATCCCACATGCCGTGGAGCGGCTGGGCCCGTGAGCCATGGCCGCTGAGCCTGCCATCCGGAGCCTGTGCTCCTCAGCGGGAGAGGCCACAACAGTGAGAGGCCCGCGTACCGCAAAAAAAAAAAACCCAAAAAAACGAGCATACTGTTGAACTATGGAACTTATGAGCAAGTCATCCAAACTCCCACAGCTTTCTACAAACAACTGCTACTAACAGTCTAAGAAAATACAACATTTCAAAGTGAATGGAAACCAGTAGACAAACATCCATTCATTGTTTCTACAGGTGGAAAATACAAAGTGAATCAAAATATTCCAGTTTATAGAAATTCTGCTCAAAAACCTGCAACAGAACTGTAGCACCACACCTGAATCGAAATGAAACACACTAAAATAGAATCTGCAGATATGAAACTAGAGCGCAAATAAAACATTTTAAAACATATACGGACAGAAAAAAACAGAAAGATGTAAAACTAGAGTTGACTAAATCTTGGAAATAAATCAAAGACCAAATTATATTAGAAATAAAAACAGAATTACAAAATGTCCAAGAGAGAACTGATTCAACTGGAAATATAATCAGGAGCACTGAGGAAAGACATAAATGTATGAAAAGAACAAAAACAAAGCAGAAGTCAAAAGGATCCGAGAGCAAATAACTAATAAATAGGCAAAGAAGATCTAATACGCTTCTAACTGTCTAATTTTTAATAGTACGCTTTAAAGAAAAATATCTCCTGGGCCTCTAGATCAAAAAAAAAAAAGAGTTACTTGCAAGCAAAGAAAAATCAACCACCAAGGTATTCTTCAAGTTCCAAGCCTATACAGTTACACAGTTAAGAACTCAGGGAATACTGCTCTTGCAATCCCATCCTCGGTAGTCTCGCAGAGGATGTGCTTTATCCAATCAAGATCTGACTTGCAAAATAACTGAGGGTATGCGTGAAACATAGTTAAAGATATACCTAAGGATAAAATCAGTAAATCTAAGAATAAAAACAAAGGTGGAAACAAGGATGGAAGAAGAGTAAGTACCATGCTATGTGTTCTGACAAAGTAGGAATAATGAACTTAAAATGGGGGGGCAGTAAAAGTAGAAATGTTAAAATAGAATAAGCTAATGAATAGTCAGAGACTTAAGAGTTAAAGGATATGGCTTAAACTTGACAAACCAAATATAGAAGCCTAAGTGAGAAAAGAGAAACTGAGATGTAAGTTATTTTTAACAATCACTAAAATATTATTTTATATATTTTATAGTTTTTATTTATATTTATTTTATTATATTTTATATTATATATTATAATATAAACCTTCCCAAAGCCAAAAGAAATTAATTTAAAAGAGCAAAAACAGACCACGTAATGAAACACAGTAAAAATAACACAATACAAATCATATCTATCATAATAGGACAATATGACAATAGTATGACAGAGTTCAGACTTTTTGGTTATATCTGTAGGTGTAAGTAAGCTCAAAAGTCTCCACTGAAAGAAAAATGCATTAAAACTGGCTCACAAGGCAGAATCAAACTCCTAAAACAGAGTAATTCAAACGTCTAAGAATAAAGGGTTATGGTAATGCAAAGATGTAAAAGCGGGCATTGTGATTCTGACACCAGCTAAAATACACAGAAATACTGTTTCTCACCTATCAAACTTGCCAAAATGCAGCAACTGACAACAGGGCAAGGTGAAGGGAGCAGGTCCTCTCAAACACGGCTGATGGGAATGTAAACTGTCCTAGACCCCTCTGAGGGGGTTCAGGCAAGATCTAATATTAAAACTATATCTGCTTCTACCTTTTGACTGAGCAATCCCACAGCTAGGAATTTATTCTGAAAGTACACCTCCAACTACACAAAAACGTATGCACAAGGCTACTCAGTACGGAGTTATTTGTAAAAGCAAAATATTGAAAACAACCTAACTGCACATTCATCAATGTCTAGTCAAATAAATTAGGGTAAGTCTACCATAACACAGCTGTAAAAAAAAAGAATAAGGATCTCTATGAACTAACATGGAGTGATTTTCAGGTATATTAAGTGATAAAAGCAAAATGGAAAAATGCATTTATAGTATTCTCTGTATCTCACTTTGATATATATGTTTTAAGTGTTGCAAAATAAAAGTAATAAAATTAAACATATAATGATGGGGGAAGGAGCTCTAAAACTGAACAGAACTATCTAACTGTATATAAATAATGACATAATCATAGAGGAAAAAAGCATTTATTAAAGCAACTTTTGACTCAAGTAGTGTGACTGTATTGCCTCAGTGGGATATAGTCTAAGAATAAAAAGAAATCTTGAATTCTACATAAGTAGGTTTGTGGTTGTCGGTGGTAGTGTTGTAGTAATTCCAATACGTTTTTGTGTGTGCAGTAGTACATTTGTTGATATTGATAAGAACCATGGTTCTCACCGAAGCGGGGAGGGGAGAGAAATATGAAATGGGCTAAGAAGAAGAAGAAGCCATGCTCTAGAATTAGAATTGAAGGTAACACTAGGGATTCTAGATATACATCCCTCAGCTCTATCCACTGAAAAAGAGGCTACAACCAAGGACACCCTTACCACCAAACTCTGGACTTTTAAGTATCATTCCTCAATAAAGGAAACCATCTACTTAGAGAAATGGCTATTTCTAGGTCTGAGGCAGAGAGAATACAAGGTGAACATTTTGTTGTGCCATAAAGGAGAAAGCACTAAGCACTAAAAAACTGATTGGGGTCTTCTCAAAAGGGCTCTTCAGTCAACTTGAAAAGTTACCCACTAACCAAACGGGACAATTTAAGAGCCAAAAAACAAATAATGTCAGCAATGAATCATTCCATTTTAAAAGAGTACATGAGCTCATAATGATATTAAAAAGGTAAGCAGAGTGAAGAAGGGATTACAGAATTAGAAAATCATCATCTTGTGACCACTGATCTAATGATTAATTTAGGCGGACATTAGCAATAGGTGCTAAAATCTTGGGGAAAAGTTGACAGGAAACAAGGTAATTCACAAGTCTCAAACTATTACCCCTCAAATTTCCTATTAATTAGAGAACTAAAATGTACCTTTACAATGGAGAAATCTAGCAAATACCTCAACCAACCAAAGAAATAAATTTAACATCACCAAAAATGAAACTTCTAACATTCTACCTCCTAATATGAATCACTGAAAAAGGTATCATCTCATCTGGGTAGTTTTCACACCAATAATGTTTTATTCCTCTAAAGTCCTGAAAAACCATCAAACAAACATTCAAGTAACAAAGTGTGAGTTATTTCACAAACTACCAACCTGGACTCATCAAAATCATCAACATGAAAGACCCCTCCTCACCACTCCCCACCCCCAGTAGGGCAACTCTTCCAAATTAAAGGAGATAAAAGGATAGAACAAATAATGTCAATGTATGATGCTAGGTTCTGGATCAAAAGGCACACATCTATTAAAAATATTTTTGTGACCACTGGAGAAATCTGAATATGGACAGTAAATTGGATAAGATCACTGTTAACTTTCTTAGAAGTGAGAATGGTACCTTGGTTATATAGAAAAATACCATTCTTAGGAGAGGCATCCTGAAATATTTAGGGATGTATTTTTACCATGTCCGCAACTTCTTTTCAAAATTCAGGGGGGAAAAGTGTGTGTGTGCAAAGAGAGAGAGAATATTAATTTTGGTTAAATCCAGGTGAATGGAATGTGTATACGTTCCTACTATTCTTTCCATTTGTCTATAGATTTCATATTTATCAAAACAATACACTGGGTTTAGGTAAAACATGACAGGCAAAATTAAAAAAAAATAATAATCAAAACGTTAGGCCCCAAAGGGCACAAAGCACAGAGCTCATGAGATAATGACAGATTTCAAGATGATCCAGGGAGAGGCAGTTGCCATCTAGGCACACCAGGACCCAAGAGGAAGCCAAGCCAGCGCCCACAGACTACACACCGCCCTGTCCACAGACACTGCACGTTGCCCTTGCTAAGGCGGCAAGCCAGCTATCTCTTCTTTAAGGCTCTGTGGTGAGGGCTTCTCAACAGCTGCCTTCACTCACTCTGCCGAGGAGCCTGCATGACAAAGATGCTCACCCATACCAAGATTTCTGTTGGGGTGGGGTGACCTCCTTTCCTGAGCCCATGATGCTCTGTGCACTTCAGTTACCTCTTACTCACTCTCCTTTGAAATCACTTTGTCCCAAAGGTATCCCCAGCAGGTTGAATTATGCCTGATACGGAAGAGGAGTTCAATACATGTTGTTGAATAAATAAAATAATTATCAATGTACTTTTTTCTGTGGGAATTACATTCCCTGTTGCTTTCCTACATTTTCCCTCCTGTTACACATTGAATTAATGCTTTTATTGAGCGTTCTATGGTAACTCCTAGTTCTTAATTCCTGGGAGGATAGAACTAATTCAGTGTTCATTAGTGTGTATGACTAGTTTAAATGATTTGCTCACTGCACATTTCTTTTACTCGTCCAGAGTGTATCACGTTTGATCATTACGGATCTCCTTAATCTTTCATTTTCTTGGACAAACTCCCACAATTATAAATGTTTCTCGTCCTGCTTTTCTGTAATATTTGTAGTGAAAGCTGGTGAAATAGGGATCAGATGGGATACACAACCTGGAATCCAGACCATCGGGTGTGTGTGGAGTGACAGGGATACAAGTTTCTGATAAACTGCACGGAAGTGTTTTTGGGCTGAATTGCTCATTATGGAAAGAAAGGGCTGTCTGAGTAGCGTATATTTCTGGTGACTGAAAATATACAGGGTGGGTATTGCGCAGGAGCTGAGGGCTTCAATTAAGTTATTTTTCAGGCCCATCCCAATCTGGTGGCCTTTGAGGGTTTTCTTTTTTTTCAGTATCTTCTTAAAGACCACATTCAAGGTACTAACTGCAGAAACATACACAGCATGTTTTTCTGGACAGTCCATGGATGGGAAGCAGAAGGGCCTGGGCTACGGAGCACAGGCATGAAAGCAAAATGAGAATGGGCATATAAAACATTTCTACAGAATAGGAATGACATTTAAAAAATATGTATACCTGCTATGTTTAACCTACTACTGCTAAGAGTCCTGCCGAATTTCTTTAAGTTCACTAAAAGATAAGGATGATTTCTCTATCGCTAGGTAACAAACCCAAACATCAAGTTTTTAAGACACTAATTTAACTAAATTTCAGGAAACCACGCAAAGAGATCATTAGGAGAACACGGTCCTATGCTACCTGGGCATAATTTTCTTTGCTTTGCTTCAGACATGCTAATTTGGTATGTCTGGATCAGAACGTCTATCCTGGTAGGCTTTTTACCAAGAGACTCAATTCACCTCCCCAGAAAACTAAAACAGAAAAGAAAGCCCCACAAAGCTACATTTCTTCCAAGTAGTCTTTAAGATTATTCTGTAAGTTTTGTATCAAATATTTGAATAGACACCACCTAAACAGACTAGTTTTTCTTTTTTTCCTAGCATAAAGGAAGAAATTAGGCTTCTTATCGGGTTCTCCTCCTTTTAATCAAGGAAAGAATAATCAGTAAATGCACTTTGTACTTTGTCCACATCGTCTACCATAAAGAATAGCATCTTTGTATTATGAGCCCAATTTGATTCTGACCTATGCAATTAAGTAATCAAATCCTATTTCTGGAATTTATAGTTTTATTCTACTTGCCTCAGTATAATTTGACTGCATCTGGTATGGAGCAGCTCTTGGTGCCCGTACCATTTGCACATTAGATTACCTATCGCTAGCCTAGAACCCCATACCCAAGGCTGAGATCGTCTACCAAGGATTTTTTTTTTTTTTTTTTTAACATTTGAGAAACTGGAAAAATCACATTGAGGTGCATGTGTATTCTATTTGAAAATGATTATTACTTTCTCCTCCCTGGGCAATTTAGGCATTTTCTTCTGATTCTTCTCATCACTGGATTGCTAAGAATTATTGCTCTTACTCCATTAACTTCCCAGCCAAGTTCACTGCCAGCCAAAATTAAGGAACAAACAGCATTCCAGACGCCTTCCTCTCAGATAACTTTAGAACTGAATTCTCAACACAGGACACTTGAAGGCCCCATCACCTTTCAGCAAAAGCCAAACTCAGTTCTGTGAATTTGGTCTCAATGACCAACTCGCTCCTCACTTCATATCCATAAACATTTATGGAGCGCTTACTAAGAGAACCCTACTCATTGGCAGAGAAATAGTTAAAATCAACCAAAAATGTGCCTTGATCACTAGAACTAATCCCAATACTGGGTGAAAAGTAAATAAGAAATGAGGAATTCAGAGAAACTTTGATAAAAGAACTTGAATCAACATGTTAAGAAGACAACCACAGATTAAGTGAGTTCAATGGTCAATGCTATCTGCTCTCCAGCAGAAAATGCGTTACTAATTAAAGAAAAATCACTAAAAGCTTGATGAGAACAACTTTATGTTAACAGCCCCTTCATCATGTTAGAGTCAGACCCAAAGGGCCAGAATACAGACATACTTTTACTCTTTGAAAGTAAAGCTGAGAAGATAAACTACCAGTATGGAATAAGTTATGTCTTGCTCAAGGAAATTAATAAAGGTCGTAATAATTTGCACCAGGCAAGAATGAATATTATCTGAAGTGATTTTTTACTGGCCTCTTAGAAGCCCTTTGGCCAGTTAATTATAGGTTAACTTAATACCTCTAATATACTGACTTCCATCACAAACCTCACATGGGGTAATGAAATCACATGAAATCATCACAATCATCGTGAGCTGTTCAGCAAGTTCCAATTAGGGTTCTGCTACTGGTACCCTCAGTGGACTACCATCAACTGAGTAGACAAACTGACTATAACTACCCTAACCTCTGCCCATAAAATGCTCCACTTACGCTTCATTAAAGAAAGCACCGTCTAGGGAATGTCAATTGGTACAGCCACTATGGAGAACAGTATGGAGGTTCCTTAAAAAACTAAAGCTAGAACTACCATAGGACCCAGCAATCCCACTACTGGGCATATACCCTGAGAAAACCATAATTCAAAAAGAGTCATGTACCACAATATTCATTGCAGCACTATTTACAATAGCCAGGACATGGAAGCAACCTAAGTGTCCATCGACAGATGAATGGATAAAGAAGACATGGCACATATATACAATGGAATATTACTCAGCCATAGAAAGAAACGAAATTGAGTTATTTGTAGTGAGGTGGATGGACCTAGAGTCTGTCATACAGAGTGAAGTCAGAAAAAGAAAAACAAATACCATATGCTAACACATATATATGGAATCTAAAAAAAGTGGTTCTGAAGAACCTAGGGGCAGGACAGGAGTAAAGACGCAGATGTAGAGAATGGACTTGAGCACACGGGGAGGGGGAAGGGTAAGCTGGGACAAAGTGAGACAGTGGCATGGGCTTATATATACACCACCAAATGTAAAATAGATAGCTAGTGGGAAGCAGCCGCATAGCACAGGGAGATCAGCTCGGTGCTCTGTGACCACCTACAGGGGTGGGATAGGGAGGGTGGGAGGGAGGGAGACGCAGGAGGGAAGAGATATGGGGACATACGTATATGTATAACTGATTCACTTTGTTATGAAGCAGAAACTAACACACCATTGTAAAGCAATTGTACTCCAATAAAGATGTAAAAAAATAAAATAAAATAAAAAAGAAAGCACCTTTTACTATTTTATCCTTGGTGTCAAAGACATTGTAAGGACTGGGAAAAAATAAATCTCTGCTAAATATGAATGAATGAATGATTGCATACATGAATGAACATTTGCCTCATAGGAACTTTCATTCAGCTGGGATTTTCCAGGCTGTAAAACAAATATGGACTTACACTTAGGATTCAAGTTTGCCTTTTCTTGGAATTATCACTTATGAGTATTTTTCTTTGGTGTTAATTTATTCATTCAGTGAACACAAAGTTTTAATAAAGGAGGAGCATTATTCCATCTCAGGCACTCATGCGTTTGACTCCCCAGATACACTTGGCAGGCATCTGGGAACTTGGGTTTGGGGAGGGTTCTCACCATTTCTTCGTAAGTATGTCTCACTGTGTCTACACTGGTTACACAAACAATACGGTTTGTGCTGAACGCCTCTGAGAGTATGGAATTCGGGTACATGGAAGGCACTGGGTACCTACACGACCAACCCCCAGTGAAAACCCTGAGCACCAAGTCCCTCACGAGCTCCCTGGTAGACAACATTTCACATACATTGTCACAATTCACGCTGGAGGAATTAAGTGCTTTCTGTGTGACTCCACTGAGAGAAGTCTCTTAGAAGCTTCAGATTGCTTTCCCCCGAACTTCACCCCATGTGGCTTTTCATTTTGCTGATTTCGCACTGTATCCTTTCACTGAAATAAATCATAGCTGTATGACTCTATGCTGAATCATGTGACTCCTCTCAGTGAATCACCAAATCTGGGGGTGGCCTTGGGGACCCCAACAAGGGGACACACTGAGATTGAAGTCGTAATGAAACAAAAGCATGGGCTACAACAGTCAGGAACTCACGGGGTGGGTCTGAGCTGGAACTCAAGACCTGGGCCTACTGGTGGTATGTGTCTCTCTAAGATGTACTCTCCAGTTCAACTTGCCATGTGGACCTAGAGGGGGTTCAAGCAGGAATGAACTCAAGAAAGCATCTAGTCCAGATTCCTCATTTTTTCAGATGAGCTAAGGTTGAGAGCGCTAAAATACCTTTCCACGGGACACAGAGCTAGTTCGAAGCAAACACTGGTCCACCAAAACCACATCTCAACCCCCAGTAGTTCCTACCAGGAAATCACTTGCTGCTTGGCTGGAGTCCGTCCATTCTCGGAAGCCCTCCTACTTACGTCAAGACGGGCCACATGGTTGCAGATTTACACCATGTTGCATTTTCAATTAAAACAGCTAAATGGGGTGTTGTAAAAGATGATTTCCAAGCTGCCAGGACAATAATGCCCCAAACTCCACCAGATTTTATTAGAGTCAAGTGACAGTATAAGTCATTAGGAAAATGTGTGCCAACAGCAATGCCTCACACTCTTGGAGAACTGAATACCATCCAGTTGGCTGAGAAAGAACCATGTGGCTTACAATCATTTTTCACAATTACTATCCTAGCTAGTTCATAGTTTTTGGCAGATATACCTCACATGCATAGACGAACTCAGCTAATTTTTACTCTGCTGATCGACAAATATGATTTTTTTTCCTCAAAGAAACCACCCAGAGAGCTTTCATGAAATTTGAGGTAGTGCATCAAAAAGTGAGCCCATTTGTTAAAACCTGCTTTAAAAAATTCATATTAAGTAGGCCACCCAATATTCATTACAAAAAATTCTGTGTTAAGAATACTCACTAGTCATACTCACAACTACAGTCTGAGAATCAAATAGCAAGACTGCACAAGGCCTTCTTTGCTTTTCTCTTTGGAATTGAGCTTGCCTTCCATAAGACAGGAAAAAAAAATTTTTTAAGTTCTTTACTATGGGCTTCTCCAAAATCACTATTAGTTCTTAACAGCTAGACAAGAAATACTGTACAATGCTAAAACACGTTCCTAAGGCAATAAAATATTTACATGACTAAAGGAATAAAAGAGCTATTCTATTAAACTTATATTTTCCTCCAAGTTTCATTTCCAGTTTGCCTTCTTGGGACTCTTTGTCAAGAGCCTGAGTACAAATTTCATGTATGAATGTGTTTCCGGATGACTTCAGAAAATATAAAATCTACTATAAATTGAATAATCCCTCCCACAAAGAGAAACATCCTGCCAACAAAGGGGAACTCCCTCCCCCCCCCTCTGTATTTCAAATGCAGCATCTGCCACAACTCTGTAAGGGATGAAGGGACACTATTAGGACAGGAATCACAAGGGGCTTCAACTGTATACATAACGTTCTATTCCTTAGATCGGGGGTGGGTGGACCTGCATTTGTGGTATTCTTTCAAATTTTTGTATGTCTTAAATATTTTGTAACAATTTACAAAAAATTAACTCCCTGAATTTGCTCAATTGACATTCCCAGACCCTTGAGGAGGCATCTTACTTAGGCTTGCTATCTCTAGAGTCAAACTGAATTTTCTTCAGGGGGTCAAAATGGTCCATTATACCAGCTGGGTACATTAAATCCATGTCTATTACACTGAGTTCCCAAAGACTTGGCCAAATATTCACAACCTTTCCTATCAGATATCCTTTGTCTGTGGAACATCTTGAAAGACTATATAAGCCAAGGATATTTTTCAATCAGTGCAAGTAAAGTGAAAATATCTTTTTATATTAAAGCTGCCAGCTTCTCAAATAGAAAATTTTGTAAGAAAAAGGTATAAGATCAAGAGGAACAAATTAAATCGACCGAGTGCACTTTAAAGTGTCTCATAAGTTTTTAAAAAGCTCTTCTTCCTCCAACTGATAATGGGAAGATGGAGGCCAGCTGTGTTCACATAAACCTCCTGTTGAAAATATGATAGAGCACGGAGATCTCAAAGCAGTCCTGAGAGTCAAACAGCATCAGCTCAACTGGGAACTTGTTAGAAATGCAAATTCCCAAATCTCCGCTGGGGGGCGTGAGAGGGGTGGGCAGCAATCCCTCCAGGTGATTCTGATGCCAGCTAGTATGAGGTCCAGGGACTCGGAAGTTGGAAGTCTAGCCTCTGGAGTCAGAGTGACCGGATTTGAATACCAGGATCTGCCCCTGGTAAAGAGTGTGACTTTGGGCAAGTTACTTAACTTGTCTCTGCTTTATTCCTCAGTGTAAAATGAAGACAATAATGGTTCCCAGCTCACTGGAACACTGGCAATAAGATAATATTATACATATAAAATCTGGCAAAATGTTTGACAAAGACTCAATAAACGTGAGCAATTATTTTCTCTACATGATCACAGATGTCCAGTTTACTCATCTATTATTTGATTAGCATTTATTGAGCATTTACCACAGACACGGGCAGTGAATAACTCATGACTCCTGGCTGCATACTAGAATCACCAGGGAATTCTGATGAAATCCTACTGCCTGAGCCCTCCTCTATACCAAAAATAACAATCTCTGATAGTGGGACCCAAGCTTGGATATCCATTAAAAACTACTCAGGACATTTTAATGGAAGAAGCAAATCTACAAGCAAAAATTACAACCCAAAGCCCATGGAGCTGGGTGTATGCACACGATCCCAGAGAAACGTTTAGGGAGGAGTCGTTGGCCCAGCAAACTTTCATTGGCACTTATATATTCCTCTCCTGCATTACTGATCTTCTTAGGAAGCACGATTTCCTACATCCTCAGTGCTTGCCACCATCCTGACAAAGAGGAGATGCTAGAGTCTGTCAGCGCAATGAGAAGCGAGCTCTGTTTCTACGCCTAGACCCTCCCAACTCCCGGAAGCCTGAGCACGGTGTTCCAGGTCAGAGGAGTAATTAGACAGCTGTCATCTCCATAACAAACTCTTGTATATATACCTTTCCTTGAATATACTGCCCAAGCCTCCAGGCTAGACATAATGGTTTCACATACCATTTCCAAGGGGAGGAGTGACAGGGGCAAAGCTTTTAAATTAATTAAAAGAGACACTCAGGCACACTTCATGCCATTCTTTAATCTCTGTTCTCCTGTGATAAATATAGACTGACAGGACCAGGCCCAGGCTAACGAGCTGAGGGTAGGACCCTATGGAGGCTCACCAAGCAGCCCTCAGAAACACTGCGGCAGGGCCAAGGGCTCAGAAAAAGGAAGAAGGAAATCAGCACCTTCCCCAACTGTGTCACTGACATGTCGCCAGAGCACTCTGAAGGATGCCCACTGCACATGTGATCACACCCCCCTTCAACTAGTAGCAATTAAAACAACAGATAAAAAGAAAACAGCATGTATTGTAATTAAAAAGAGAAGAATAATAACAATTATAATTTACTGAGTTTTCTAGTGTCAGGCAGTGTGCTAAAGGCTTCCTGTGCAGTATTTCATTTCATTATGGTAACAAGCTTCCCAACCATCCTTCCCTCCTGGTAGTATACACATGCTTGTGTAGTTCCCTCACACATTGAATCAGAGCTCACACATGTGGCCAAGAGAAGATTACAGAAGTAACTGCGACTTCTGAGCTTAGATCATAAAAGACGTCACCGCTTCTTGACACAACCTCTTGAATCACTTGCGCTGGGGGAAGACGGAGCCATGGAGCCAGGTGGACACTCAAGCAGCCCCACGGTGAGGCCCACATGGAGAGGAACCAGCCACGTGACTAGGCCACCTTAGAAGTGGACCCTCCAGCTCCAGTCATAGCTTTGAGGCTTCCAGCTGAAGCCCCAGACATCACAGAACAGAGAAGTCGTCACCACTGGGCCCTGTCTGAATGCCTGACCCACAGAACCCAGCAGATCACTGTCTTAAAAACTAAGCTCTGTAATTTATTATGCAGCAATAGCTAACTCATACGTAAGAGCTGGATACTCCTATTTTATAGCTGACGAGAGTTTAACTGATTCAACCGTGGGCGTAGCAAGTGAAATAATGGGGATTTGAATCCATGTTTGCAGATTTGAAGTTCTGACTGCTATTCTGTCACCACTCCTGACAGATAAACATACGGTGTGTAACCTATTTCCCACCCCTTTCATTAAGGGAACAGTATGTATGTAATAGGAAGTTTTGAAGTATGTTGGTTGTCCCCAAGATACTTTGCCCATCCTACATGGCACCCGCCATTCTGCCTTGTATTTGAGCTATTTCTCCAGGGATAGATTAGAAGTTCCTGGAGGGTTGGAGTAGTGTCTTCCTTATGACGGTGCTTGTAAATAGTAGAAGGATGGGGATAGGATGCCACTTTAATCCCCTGGACTCCCATCAATCGGCCTGGTTTGGCAACTCTGCTCCACCGCTCTCAGGCTGGGTGATCTTAGGCAAATGGCCTACATTTTATGAGCCTCAGATTTCTCACTCTTATAACACGGGGCCAATATTAATGCACACTTTTGTTCACACTACATTAGAAAAATACTAGCACAAGTATGAGCACATTGCCTAGCATGTGCTAAGTGCTTGACGAATGCTACCTATTTGATTACCATCAAACATGTGTTGAAAAACATCCAATATTTTAAATGGCCAAACAGAAGCTCTTCCCTCTCACCCTTTCCTTACATCAAAAGAGAATTTCCAAAGAAATGGCAGTGGTTCCTGGGAGTGAGGGTATCTCACTCTATAAGCACTGAAACCTTTGGCGTCACCTTGGCCATGGCTCCTACGACAGCCCAACCTGCCCTGCTGGAGTGGTGAGAGGGTAGAGGGAAGCTGCTGTACACTTCCACTGTCCAGTGGGACATGTGCAGACGGCAATTTGGTTCTTTCTTGCAAAAAGATACGTAAGGCAAAGAGGGTCTCACTCCCCCCAGCCTTATAAGCAGGGGTGTAGGGGGATTTTGCTTGCATCCTATCTCTTAATCGCATTACATCCTTATCATCTTGTCAGCGCAGACAAAGCTCCTTAGCTCCTGCCAACACTCCCTCTAACGCCTTCCCTTGTGGTTCACTCTTTCTTGGTCTTGGAGCTAATAAGCTGTCAAATGTCTTACTGTCCCCTCAGGTGATTTCTACTCAAATGCTGTTTAGAGTCCCACCTCCCTTTGAACTTAGCTTTATGGCTCCTTCCTTCTTACACAGAGTTCTCTGTGTAAAATTCTGTTTGGGGTCCAAAATCTTTCCACAACCTTCCACTTCCAGGTAAGACTAAGAAAAGGGAAACTGGGAGAAACGCCAGCTACATTCACCCATGTCCAAATAAACACAAATTCCTAGCGTTGCTAGGTGCTAGGTTAGATTCTCAGATGGGAGGATATAAGTGACCCCCTGCCCAAAGTAACAGAGCAGATTTAAAAATACAACAACTATGAAACAAAGTGCCAAGGGAAGGATGCCAGGAGTGGCAGAGGAAGGACAAACACGGACAGGTGAGGACACGGGAGACATGAAATAGTCAGCCTTGGGTGTGGGCTCTGAGGGATGGACAATACTGAACCGAGGATGTGGGGAAGGGCAAAAGACCACTCAGGGCAGAAGGAATGAAATGCAAGGAGGCAGAAAAGCATCAGACAAGTATGTGGAATGCAATGGATTCGTAGAGAAGCAGGGTCAGGGAGTGCAAAAAACAAGGTAGATTGGAGGAGATAACTATGGCGACAATTTGCAATAAAGATTTTCAAAAAAGAGAAAAGTTAAGGTCTTTTGCAGATTATAGAGCAAATAGGTAACATATGAATTTCATGATTAAGAATAAGTAACATATTCTAATCAATTTCTCGGGTATCATGAATATAAAACCCTAAGACTAGAGAAGTGTCAATATATTTTCAAAGGAGGCGACATCAACTGAATTTCTAGATCACTCTTCCCAATATGTTAAATTTCCCTCACTGCAAGTTTTTGCTTGAACCAATGAACTAGCTACAAGTCAAATACTTTTCAACTGCTTTTTCCCTAGTCTAGTTTTAAAAATTGTTACCCAAAGTGAGAAGGCACATTTAGACAACTAAAGTCAGGAACTGTTACCTACTCGCAAAGTCATTTCAATGATTTCCATGACCCAGTACCATTAACCAGGCTGGTTTCAGGGTGGAGTAGATGAGTAACAGAGGTGAACATAACTATTGCTAGGTCTCGGGGTGTCTGCCCTTGGTATATTTTTCTATCTTCTCGCCCAAACTTTCCAAGCTACTACACAGAGTAAGATCTCAAACAGAAATAGCTTCAGAATCAGAACTCCCTTCTTTCTCCTTAGACCTAGAGAGCTAAGTTCAAAAAAGATCCAGAAAACATCACAGGCCATCAATCTCCATCTTGACACAGGACAAAGTCCCTGGTCACTGTTTCTGCGTCCTCCCAGTCCTAACAGACAATCCCTGCACAACACAGCACAACACAGAACAGAACGCCGTGGCCCCAGGCCAGGCAAACTCACCATATACCACATGCTTGGCCACTTGGGATCATTGAAGTAAGTGGACTGGGCGTGGCTAAAGTCATAATCCCTCTTGGTCCGTTTTTTTACCACTTGTTGTTGGATCCACTCCACCTGCCAAGAAGGACATTTGGTGAGTGTTCAAGTTCCATCAGGGTTAGCACAACATAAATGACAGTCTGGGACATTTCCATCTGGAGTCAGTTCTGTTTAAGGCACAGGTTTCATTCTGGCAACTAGAATCTCCAGAGCATAGAGGTGCCCTAGAAACCTGGTTCTATTTTATCTTTAATGCAGGTAGGCTTTGTAGTCTTCTATGACAGATCATTCGTATTTCTCAACAACATGCTCACCCCTTTAGCTTTTTCAGAAAGCATATTTTACTCCCAATTTATTGCAAATTGATAGTGTTAATTTTTAAAGCTCATTTATTTATCCTGACCTTATACTAAGGGCTAGGAAACTTCTCTAAAGGTCCAGATAATAAATATCTTTGGCTTTGCAGGTCATACAATCTCTGTTGTAACTACTCATCTGCCATTGTAACACCATAGACAGCACATAAACAAATGGGTGTGACTATGTTCCAATAAAACTTGATGTATAAAAACAGGTGGGAGGCTGGATTTGGCCCACAGGCCACAGTTTATATCAAAAACTTTAAATGGTCTGGGATTACACATCAAATTAAGAGAATCATCCTCGGATCAAATGCTCTAGGATCACAATTTTTTTTAAAAAAAAATGGCTGTCTATAACAGAGTGGTGGAAAAAGCACTATTCAGGTAATCAGAAAACCAAAGCCCTAGACTTGTCTCTGGTAAAAAACTGGAGAAGTCACTCAACTGTCTGAGCCATAGGTTCCCTGTCAGCTCCAAAATTCAAACCCTCTACATTTGAGAAAGTCTTAACATTTAGCCACAATTAGTTTTTAAAAAGCAACCGGGAACTTTGAGTTTAATACAGAATTGTAACCTAAATGGTATGGGTATGAATGGGGGTACTTTTAAAAACAGTTAATCATTATGGCAATATAAGAATAAGCACGTTTCATTTTGAACGGAGCATCTCAGATACAGTATCAGCCCGGTGGCATTCTACCATTTGTTCCTAAATTCTCTTTGATTTCTTCTGGCCACAGCTAATTCCGTTGTAATACTCTAAAATGTTTCCACCATGTATCTCTACTCTCCACAAAGGAATTAAAAACTGGTGGGGGGGAGGGAGACTTTGTGGTCCACTACTATGATCTGTGATTCCATACCCATCCATTCAGTAAAGATTTCAGAACCTCTCTTGACTACTTCAAAGATTACTGGAGGAGAAGGAATACTAAAGGACCAATTAACAAGCTCAAAATGCATAGCTATAAATAAGGTACTAAGGCCAAAAGCCCAACTAATAAATTTCTATCATTCTCATATTGGGAAATATTATTCAACAAGAAGATTGGTATGCAAGATGAATTTAAATAGTGAATTCTTAGTTACATCACTAACAAGGCAAACAGAATCACACAGCCTCCCAAATAAGATCTATTTATGATTTGGACCACAGCTAAGCATCATATATGTGCATTTTCTGCCAGATAATTTAAGCAAAATTATCAGTACAGAGAAAAGCCAATAAATGAAAAATAATATACTGGAAAATGAAAGTTTTCTGTTCCTGCTTTAATTAATCTAGACCAAGTGACTCAGTGGCACTGAATCATTCTACGTCACACACACATGCACACACGTGTGCACACTGGATAAAAGGTATTACATGTTATTTCTTTAAACTATTGGACAATAGCTGTCAGGCAAGCTAATAAGGATCTTGTTTTTTCTTTACTCGAAGAGACTGCTATTTAGAAATCACACTGAAACTAATGGGGCATTAAAAATGTGTGTAATTTTTTTAAATGAAGAGAGTAATTTTTAAAGTGACCATGTTTCTAAAAATACAGAACAAAATCAATTTCCTTCTCAATCAAAGTGGAGCAGCAAGCATGAGCGTGCATGTATTTTGTCTATTTCCAGCAAACATTTTAATCTCTTTATTTCAAACAATCTTTCTAAGGAATGAGTTTCATAAAGTCATTTATTCATTCAATATGCAGTAAGTGCTTATTCAATACCAGACACTGTACTGGGAATTTAAAGATGACTAAGAATAATCTTTGCCTTTGATGGACTTAATTTTATCAAGGAATGTTTAGCAATTATTCTATAATTTTCCACTTCATAAAAATGTCATTATCTTCATGAATGACATGTGATGCAGGACCTATCCCTATACTAATTAGACCATTTATGACAATTTTGACTATGCAAATTACATTTACAGTCCTTATAGTACTGTCTCTTAAGACTTATCCCAGTAAGATGGAACTAGTTCATATTTGCACACTTGGTAAAAGAAGGCTGCAGATCTGTTTAGACCAAATGCTTTTCAAACTAATTATATATTGGCAGTGATCTTTCCTAAGAGAGCCTCCATAAATCCTGAACTGCCAACATATATGTGTTCACAAATCAGAAGGTGTCAAATCTCGTGTGGACTCAATAAAGAGGCGGCTTAAGCTCAGAACAAGTCTACAATAGGGTGGGGTGGATAACTGTCTCTACAATGACACTGTAAGTATGCACTTCTCCCCACATGTGTGCGTGCATGCGTGCACGCGCACACACGCACAAATGGACAAATGGGATAAGTATGTGAGAAAACCAAGTGACAGCCTTTTTCCCAGATGAACTACAGGTACTAAAATAGAACAAAATACCTCACCAAACACCATCTCTTCTGTAATTTTACCAAACAAAAATGCTTAGTTACAGGGTTCAGTGGCTAGAAGATAGCACAGCAAGTTGGCATCTACATTTGACTCTAAGTCACTCCGTCTGATCACAGGGCTGCAATACTCAAGAAAAGTACAGTTGTTTTTTTTTAGTGTCAGATACCATGTATTTTGTTTTGGTGCTTTACGAGTATGAGTCTATAGCCCTACATTTTTGGGAAAGCGGGAAAAGTACCCCTTGGGTCTGAAGATTTCTATGACTGGAAAGAGCATATTTATATTTTTAAACCATTATCCATATGTCTGTCCTTGAGACCTTAAAAAGAAAGCTCAGAGGTAATGCATTATACAGATTTCACTTCTTGCCAAGAAGCCCAGTGCGAAGAAAAACCAGTTAGAAATTCGTTTTCATAAAACTATGGTCAGCCCAGGGAAAAAGGAAAACTGTGTGCTTTCCCTCACTGGTTTAACTTCTAAAAGTTCTATTTCCTATATATTACGGATCTACATTTAAGCCAGAGTATAAAAACCTTTAGACCTCTGAAATCAATCTAGCCTCCATTAGTTAAGCCACCTGTGTGGTACGGGGTGTTAAGGACAGCCCCTCCCTCTACTCACAGAGCTCACCTGCCTACATGGTCCACATGAACAGTGGGCATTTGTCACTTCAGAATCTTTGTCTAAACATGTTCTCTTTCATCAGTTTCATTTGTCAAGCAAACCACGTTAATTGATGATTATGGGAAGCCTACCCCCAGTCTCAGCTGAACTCATATCTCATGATTTTGGAATTTACCAACTTTCTGACACTATACACACAGGGAAGGAAATTTGTCAGCAATCAGAGAAAAGAGGATGTTATAGCCTATGAATCTACATTATGTAAGTTATCATATAAATATAAACAGAAAACCAATTATGGTATCTATCACAAGAAAGACAAACACTGCATGGTAACACTTATATGTAGAATCTAAAAACAAAAGTCAAAACTCATAAAAAAAAGGTAGAAAAGTGGCTGCCAGGGGCTGGGGGTGGGGGAAATAGGGAGAAGTTGGTAAAAGGTACAAACTTACAACTGTAAGATGAATAAGGTCTGAGGATCTAATGAATAACATGCTGACTATAGCTGATAACACTATATTGTATAATTGAAATTTGCTGAGAGAGTAGAACTTAAATGTTCTCACCAAAAAAAAAAAAAGAAGATAAACATGTGAAGTGATGGATGTGTTAACTAGATGGGGGGATACTTTCAATAGATCAAATATATCAAATCAAAATGAGGTACACTTCAAGTGTCCTACACTTCAAGGTACACTTCAACATGTCAAGTTTTATATGTCAATTAACCCTCAATAAAACTGAAATTTAAAAAATATGTAGTATCTCCACAGTGAGGAGAAATCAGCCCTTTAGATATTAAAATATATTAAAGCTAGTAACTGAAACACATACTGATAGCAAATGTCTACAGGTATTGATATATCAATGGAATGGGATGGAAAGTCAAGAAACTGACAGAAAATACGTAAGAATATAGTATATGATACGGCTGCTATCCTAAAGCAATGGGGGAAAACAGATTACTTTATAAATGATGTTGAAACATGAACCAACTAGGGAAAAAAAATAAAATTAAAACCATTCCCACATCTTAATCAGGATCAGTTCCAAATGAATCATATATAAAAGTAAAAGTAAACAAATAAACCCATATAAGTCCCACGAGAAACAAAGGAAATTTTGAAAAATAACCTTAGAGTGGATGATGCTTGTCTAAGTATAATAAAAACCACAAAAGTGATTTGGAAAAATGGATACATTCAACTACAGAAAACATAAATTTGGCGTGGCAAAAATTACTTCATAAACAAGGTAAAAGACAAACTAGAGAAACATTTATAGCTGCTACCATGGACAAAGGCTCTTTCCCTCAAATATAAAGAGTTCCTGGGACTTCCCTCGTGGCGCAGTGGTTAAGAATCCACCTGCCAATGCAAGGGGACATGGGTTTGAGCCCTGGTCCGGGAAGATCCCACATGCCACAGAGCAACTAAGCCCGTGCGCCACAACTACTGAGCCTGCGCTCTAGAGCCCACGAGCCACAACTACTGAGCCCGTGTGCCGCAACTACTGAAGCCCACGTGCCTAGAGCCCGTGCTCGGCAACAAGAGAAGTCACCACAATGAGAAGCCCACACACAGCAATGAAGAGTAGCCCCTGCTCGCCGCAACTAGAAAAAGCCCACATGCAGCAATGAAGACCCAATGTAGCCAAAAAAATAAATAATTAAAATTTAAAAAAAAAGAGTTCCTACAATCAGTAAGAGAAAAATTCAATAGGAAAACAGGCAAAAGAGAAGAGTACCATAATCTCCAAAAAGGTAAATCAAGTTTCTTAAACATATAAAAACATGCCTAACCTCATGCATATAAATACAAAAAACCAAATTAAAACCACACCAAGATACGGCTTTTCACATCTCACCTTTCAGATATAAACATTCTAAATATTGATGCCATACTACTAGGGAGAAATGATAAAATAGTCATCCTCATATATTCATCCTCATACTCCCATCCCATGGGGATGGGAATGTAAATATATACAACTCTATGGACAGTAACTGGACATTACCTACAAAATTCCTAAAATAAGTCATTCTACTTTTAGAAATTTACCCTACATTTTCAAAAAATATTTTATTTAAGTATAGTTGATTTACAACGTTGTGTTACTTTCTGCTACCCTACATTTTTATTAACACATGTAAATATACAAGGTTATTTATTGAAGCACTTCTAGTAATAACTGAAAGTAATAAACAACCTGAATATACACTGATAGGGATTAATTAAACAAACAACGACATATCAATATAATGGAGCACAATGCAACCATAAAAGATAATGAAGTGGGCTTTATGTATTGACAGAGAATAGTCTCCATGATGTAGCCTAAAATGAAAAAAAAAAGGAAGGTACGAACAGTCTCCAAAAGATACTACAATTTTTGCACCTCTCTGAGGTAACTGCTGTACACAAAAAACCCTGATAACACCGGTTGCTTTCCGGGGAAATAACTAGGTGATTGAGATGCAGGAATACAAGGGAAAACTTTTACTGTAGGCCCTTTAATACCTTGTTACTTTTGAACTATGTGAGTATGTCACCTATACAAACAATTTTAAATTTCCTTTAATTTAACATGTTCCATTGGTTACTATTAATGTAATCCAACGGTATCAAATGTGACCAAATGCCTAAATTACAACATATTTTAAAAGCAATAATGAGAAAAATAGTATGTAAAAAGTACCTTAGATGGTTTTGTAGTATGTTATAACATGGCCAATATTGAGAAAAGGTGGGTAAATAACCAAGAGACGTGGTTGGAATTTGGGGAACTTGGTTTATAATCTCAGATGTGCCACCAGCCACCTGTGTGACCTTGCAAAATCTTCGTGGGCTTCCTTCATCTGTAAAATGATAGAAGACAGACTAAATATGCTCTCTACTCTTTCTTCTGGCTTTGAAATTTTTGTCGATGTATGTGGTCTACTCTCTGATGTGACTGGGAATGAAAAGTCTGTGTTAAACACAATACAGAGGTGAGATAGGTGCTCCTGTGGACAGATGATCTTAAGTCATTCTGTGCAGATGCAAGATTAATATTTAGAAAGAACATAGTAAACATATTACTACTTTCGTGATTTGATGAAGCAGACGCCAGCAAATAAAATATGCGGGATTCCATCTTTCATATTCTTTTTTTTTTAAATTTTTTTTTAACATCTTTATTGGGGTATAATTGCTTCACAATGGTGTGTTAGTTTCTGCTTTATAACAAAGTGAATCAGTCATACATAAACATATGTTCCCATATGTCTTCCCTGTTGCGTCTCCCTCCCTCCCACCCTCCCCATCCCACCCCTCCAGGCTGTCACAAAGCACCGAGCCAATATCCCTGTGCCATGCGGCTGCTTCCCACTAGCTATCTACCTTACTACGTTTGTTAGTGTGTATATGCCCATGACTCTCTCTCGCCCCGTCACAGCTCACCCTTCCCCCTCCCCATAACCTCAAGTCCGTTCTCTAGGAGGTCTGCGTCTTTATTCCTGCTTTACCCCTAGGTTCTTCATGACATTTTTTTCCTTAAATTCCATATATATGTGTTAGCATACGGTATTTGTCTTTTTCTTTCTGACTTACTTCACTCTGTATGACAGACTCTAGGTCTATCCACCTCATAACAAATAGCTCAATTTCGTTTCTTTTTATGGCTGAGTAATATTCCATTGTATATATATGCCACATCTTCTTTATCCATTCATCCGATGACGGGCACTTAGGTTGTTTCCATCTCCGGGCTATTGTAAATAGAGCTGCAATGAACATTTTGGTACATGACTCTTTTTGAATTTTGGTTTTCTCAGGGTATATGCCCAGTAGTGGGATTGCTGGGTCATATGGTAGTTCTAGCTTTAGTTTTTTAAGGAACCTCCATACTGTTCTCCATAGTGGCTGAACCAATTCACATTCCCACCAGCAGTGCAAGAGTGTTCCCTTTTCTCCACACCCTCTCCAGCATTTATTGTTTCTAGATTTTTTGATGATGGCCATTCTGACTGGTGTGAGATGATATCTCATTGTAGTTTAGATTTGCATTTCTCTCATGATTAATGATGTTGAGCATTCTTTCATGTGTTTGTTGGCAGTCTGTATATCTTCTTTGGAGAAATGTCTATTTAGGTCTTCTGCCCATTTTTGGATTGGGTTGTTTGTTTTCTTGTTATTGAGCTGCATGAGCTGCTTGTAAATTTTGGAGATTAATCCTTTGTCGGTTGCTTCTTTTGCAAATATTTTCTCCCATTCTGAGGGTTGTCTTTTGGTCCTGTTTATGGTTTCCTTTGCTGTGCAAAAGCTTTGAAGTTTCATTAGGTCCCATTTGTTTATTTTTGTTTTTATTTCCATTACTCTAGGAGGTGGGTCAGAAAGGATCTTGCTGTGATTTATGTCATAGAGTGTTCTGCCTATGTTTTCCTCTAAGAGTTTGATAGTTTCTGGCCTTACATTTAGGTCTTTAACCCATTTTGAGCTTATTTTTGTGTATGGTGTTAGGGAGTGATCTAATCTCATACTTTTACATGTACCTGTCCAGTTTTCCCAGCACCACTTATTGAAGAGGCTGTCCTTTCTCCATTGTACATTACTGCCACCTTTATCAAAGATAAGGTGTCCATATGTGCACGGGTTTATCTCTGGGCTTTCTATCCTGTTCCATTGATCTATCTTTCTGTTTTTGTGCCAGTACCATACCGTCTTGATAACTGTAGCTTTGTAGTATAGTCTGAAGTCAGGGAGCCTGATTCCTCCAGTTCCTTCTTTCGTTCTCAAGATTGCTTTGGCTATTCGGGGTCTTTTGTGTTTCCATACAAATTGTGACATTTTTTGTTCTAGTTCTGTGAAAAATGCCAGTGGTAGTTTGATAGGGATTGCATTGAATCTATAGATTGCTTTGGGTAGTAGAGTCATTTTCACAATGTTGATTCTTCCAATCCAAGAACATGGTATATCTCTCCATCTATTTGTATCATCTTTAATTTCTTTCATCAATGTCTTATAATTTTCTGCATACAGGTCTTTTGTCTCCTTAGGTAGGTTTATTCCTAGATATTTTATTCTTTTCGTTGCAATGGTAAATGGGAGTGTTTTCTTGATTTCACTTTCAGATTTTTCATCATTAGTATATAGGAATGCCAGAGATTTCTGTGCATTAATTTTGTATCCTGCCACTTTACCAAATTCATTGATTAGCTCTAGTAGTTTTCTGGTAGCATCTTTAGGGTTCTCTATGTATAGGATCATGTCATCTGCAAACAGTGACAGCTTTACTTCTTCTTTTCCGATTTGGATTCCTTTTATTTCCTTTTCTTCTCTGATTGCTGTGGCTAAAACTTCCAAAACAATGTTGAATAATAGTGGTGAGAGTGGGCAACCTTGTCTTGTTCCTGATCTTAGTGGAAATGCTTTCAGTTTTTCACCATTGAGGATGATGTTTGCTGTGGGCTTGTCATATATGGCCTTTATTATGTTGCGGAAAGTTCCCTCTATGCCTACTTTCTGCAGGGTTTTTATCATAAATGGGTGTTGAATTTTGTCAAAAGCTTTCTCTGCATCTATTGAGATGATCATATGGTTTTTCTCCTTCAATTTGTTAATATGGTTTATCACATTGATAGATTTGCGTATATTGAAGAATCCTTGCATTCCTGGAATAAACCCCACTTGATCATGGTGTATGATCCTTTTAATGTGCTGTTGGATTCTGTTTGCTAGTATTTTGTTGAGGAGTTTTGCATCTATGTTCATCAGTGATATTGGCCTGTAGTTTTCTTTCTTTGTGACATCCTTGTCTGGTTTTGGTATCAAGGTGATGGTGGCCTCGTAGAAGGAGTTTGGGAGTGGTCCTCCCTCTGCTATATTTTGGAAGAGTTTGAGAAGGATAGGTGTTAGCTCTTCTCTAAATGTTTGATAGAATTCGCCTGTAAAGCCATCTGGTCCTGGGCTTTTCTTTGTTGGAAGGTTTTTAATCACAGTTTCAATTTCAGTGCTTGTGATTGGTCTGTTCATATTTTCTATTTCTTCCTGATTCAGTCTTGGCAGGTTGTGCATTTCTAAGAATTTGTCCATTTCTTCCAGATTGTCCATTTTATTGGCATAGAGTTGCTTGTAGTAATCTCTCATGATCTCTTTTATCTCTGCAGTGTCAGTTGTTACCTCTCCTTTTTCATTTCTAATTCTATTGATTTGAGTCTTCTCCCTTTTTTTCTTGATGAGTCTGGCTAGTGGTTTATCTATTTTGTTTATCTTCTCAAAGAACCAGCTTTTAGTTTTATTGATCTTTGCTATTGTTTCCTTCATTTCTTTTTCATTTATTTCTGATCTGATTTTTATGATTTCTTTCCTTCTGCTAGCTTTGGGGTTTTTTTGTTCTTCTTTCTCTAATTGCTTGAGGTGCAAGGTTAGGTTGTTTATTCGAGATGTTTCCTGCTTCTTAAGGTGGGCTTGTATTGCTATAAACTTCCCCCTTAGAACTGCTTTTGCTGCATCCCACAGGTTTTGGGTCGTTGTGTCTCCATTGTCATTTGTTTCTAGGTATTTTTTGATTTCCTCTTTGATTTCTTCAGTGATATCTTCATTATTAAGTAGTGTATTGTTTAGCCTCCATGTGTTTGTATTTTTTACAGATCTTTTCCTGTAATTGATATCTAGTCTCATGGCGTTGTGGTCAGAAAAGATACTTGATACAATTTCAATTTTCTTAAATTTACCAAGGCTTGATTTGTGACCCAAGATATGATCTATCCTGGAGAATGTTCCATGAGCACTTGAGAAAAATGTGTATTCTGTTGTTTTTGGATGGAGTGTCCTATAAATATCAATTAAGTCCATCTTGTTTAATGTATCATTTAAAGCTTGTGTTTCCTTATTTATTTTCATTTTGGATGATCTGTCCATGGGTGAAAGTGGGGTGTTTAAGTCCCCTACTATGAATGTGTTACTGTCGATTTCCCCTTTTATGGCTGTTAGTATTTGCCTTATGTATTGAGGTGCTCCTATGTTGGGTGCATAAATATTTACAATTGTTATATCTTCTTCTTGGATCGATCCCTTGATCATTATGTAGTGTCCTTCTTTGTCTCTTTTAATAGTCCTTATTTTAAAGTCTATTTTGTCTGATATGAGAATTGCTACTCCAGCTTTCTTTTGGCTTCCATTTGCATGGAATATCTTTTTCCATCCCCTTACTTTCAGTCTGTATGTGTCTCTAGGTCTGAAGTGGGTCTCTTGTAGACAGCATATATAAGGGTCTTGTTTTTGTATCCATTCAGCTAATCTGTGTCTTTTGGTGGGAGCATTTAGTCCATTTACATTTAAGGTAATTATCGATATGTATGTTCCTATTCCCATTTTCTAAATTGTTTTGGGTTCGTTATTATAGGTCTTTTCCTTCTCTTGTGTTTCTTGCCTAGAAAAGATCCTTTAGCATTTGTTGTAAAGCTGGTTTGGTGGTGCTGAACTCTCTCAGCTTTTGCTTGTCTGTAAAGGTTTTAATTTCTCCATCAAATCTGAATGAGATCCTTGCTGGGTAGAGTAGTCTTGGCTGCATGTTTTTCTCCTTCATCACTTTCAGTATGTCCTGCCACTCCCTTCTGGCTTGTAGGGTTTCTGCTGAGAGATCAGCTGTTAACCTTATGGGGATTCCCTTATGTGTTATTTGTTGTTTTTCCCTTGCTGCTTTTAATATGCTTTCTTTGTATTTAATTTTTGACAGTTTGATTAATATGTGTCTTGGCGTATTTCTCCTTGTATTTATCTTGTATGGGACTCTCTGTGCTTCCTGGACTTGATTAACTATTTCCTTTCCCATGTTAGGGAAGTTTTCAACTATAATCTCTTCAAATATTTTCTCAGTCCCTTTCTTTTTCTCTTCTTCTTCTGGAACCCCTATAATTCGAATGTTGGTGCGTTTAATGTTGTCCCAGAGGTCTCTGAGACTGTCCTCAGTTCTTTTCATTCTTTTTTCTTTATTCTGCTCTGCAGTAGTTATTTCCACTATTTTATCTTCCAGGTCACTTATCCGTTCTTCTGCCTCAGTTATTCTGCTATTGATCCCATCTAGAGTACTTTTAATTTCATTTATTGTGTTGTTCATCGTTGCTTGTTTCATCTTTAGTTCTTCTAGGTCCTTGTTAACTGATTCTTGCATTTTGTCCAATCTATTGTCCATTCTATCTCCAAGATTTCGGATCAACCTTACTATCATTATTCTGAATTCTCTTTCAGGTAGACTGCCTATTTCCTCTTCATTTGCTAGGTCTGGTGCATTTTTATCTTGCTCCTTTATCTGCTGTGTGTTTTTCTGTCTTCTCATTTTGCTTATCTTACTGTGTTTGGGGTCTCCTTTTTGCAGGCTGCAGGTTCGTAGTTCCTCCTGTTTTTGATGTCTGTCTCCAGTGGCTAAGGTTGGTTCAGTGGGTTGTGTAGGCTTCCTGGTGGAGGGGACTAGTGCCTGTGTTGTGGTGGATGAGGCTGGATCTTGTCTCTCTAGTGGGCAGGTTCACGTCTGGTGGTGTGTTTGGGGGTGTCTGTGGCCTTATTATGATTTTAGGCAGCCTCTCTGCTAATGGGTGAGGTTGTGTTCCTGTTTTGCTAGTTGTTTGGCATAGGTTTTCCAGCACTGTGGCTTGCTGGTCGTTGAGTGAAGCTGGGTGCTGGTGTTAAGATGGAGGTCTCTGGGAGATTTTCGCCGTTTGATATTATGTGGAGCTGGGAGGTCTCTTGTTGATCAGTGTCCTGAAGTTGGCTCTCCTACCTCAGAGGCAGAGCCCTGCCTCCTGGCTGGAGCACCAAAAGCTTTTCATCCACACGGCTGCATGAGGAAATTGTCTGGACTTTCAAGAGGTCAGCTCAGCAGAAGCATGTGGCGTCTGACTGCCCTTTCGTGGTCATGTTCTGGACCCCCCCGTCACTGTAGAGCCGTGATAGAAGAAGGGATGGCCTGGGAGGTGATGATAGCTGCTGACTCAGCCACAGCTGGGACAGCACTTTTGCTGATGCATAAAATCTCCCTACTCATGAGTGGAGATTAAAATTTTTTGGAGTCATTTCTTCCCTCTTCTGGTCACCTGGATGAGAATAACACTCTCTTTGTTTCCTGGTGCGCGAGGAGAGGGGACTCAGAGCGCTGCTTAAAGGAGCTCCAGAGACGGGCGCGAGCCGCAGCTATCAGTGCGGACCCCCGAAACGGGTATGAGACGCTAGGGCTGCTGCTGCCACCACCAAGAAGCCTGTGTGCGAGCACAGGTCACTCTCCACACCTCCCTTCCGGGGAGCCTGTGCAGCCCGCCACTGCCAGGATCCCGGGATCCAGGGAAAACTTCCCCGGAAGAACGCACGGCGCGCCTCAGGCTCCATATTCTTTTTTGATCAGCTTTGACAAAATGGGGGAAAGGAGCATGAAGAGATTTCTCCCCTCTGTTTTCTTCTCTGACTTTGAAAACAAACAAACAAGAAGTACTAGTTAAGTACATACCGGCCATGTAATTTTTTCCTTTGGAAGTAAGGGATTGATGGAGACGATTTGGCACTGACAAGCTACTTCCAAACCTTAAAATCTGAAGCCAACATATCCCAAAAGTTTTCTAAAATTCTGATCAAGAAATCAGAGGTAATCATTGAGAGAATCAGAGAATCTAGTAAAAGTATACGTTCAGGGTATAACAGTCTTTAAATTTTGCTCACTAACTGGTAATCAGTGAGTTACTAAATACTGACATTGTTATTTGACTTGATCACTCTTTCTGAAGAAAAAAACCATAATTGTTTGAATTCTGCTTATTTCAGAGGGCTACTTGTGAACAAAATAAGCATTATTGTTTATCTGAAGGAGAATTTTCACTTGACTTCCTTGAGATAGGCACACTGAATCCTATTTAATGACTGCAGACATCAGAGGTTTATGTTAAAGAAGCATCTAGTCAGGAATATGAGGAATAGTACAATTTTGAAAGGTCATTGAGAAGAAAGTTGTGAAATAAATACTGCACGTATGTTTAGAAGAGGGTAATAGAAGACAATGTAGGCCTCAGTGAAAAACTTTAACTGTCCTAAAATTTTATAATTATCTGGCTTTCTCCAAGAGAACCCTATATTTTTAAATGTGTCATCAATTTAATCACGTTCTATTTTGTATCATGAAAAACTCATGGCATTATGGTTCTAACTGTATTACTTACTTTTAGAGAATTACAGTTATATTTATTCCCTTAAACTATTCCACTATTATTTGCACACTTCTAATTTAATTTCCTAATGTGTTGTCTAGTTTTTTTCCTCCCCATTTCTGCTAAGATGATGTATGAAAGGGAAAAATGAACGGTTACATCCGGTTAAGGCAGTAAAATTTATTCCCCCCACCAAGGCCTTTTCTTTCATTTCTCTACTCACTCCAAAAATATTATACTAAGTACCTACTATGTGGCAGGCACTGTTCTGGATGCTACAAAATGGCAGTGAGCAAAATAACCAATTTCCTGCCTCCAGGCAGTTTCCATTCCACTGGGAGTTAGACCATAAGCATGTAAATAAATAAAAGATTATATAATAGATTTTCATAGCGTTAAATGGTGCAAAAAGTAAACAATGTAAGGTGGTTGAGAGTGACTATGGAGGAGGGGGCTATTTTAGGTAAGGTGGTCAAGAAAGGCCTCTTTGAAAGATGTGATATTTTAATAGAATCCTGAATATTAAGAAACCAGCCATATAAATGTCTCAAGGAAAATATTACAGGCAATGTGAATAGCTAATGCAAAAGCCCTAAAACAATGTGTGTCTGTAATTTGGTCTACAGCTCATCCATGGGCCATAGATGCCTACAGCGATCCCTCAAGGCCTAGGGGTAGGTATACCAGTAGTGCATTTCGCCCTCCAGTGGATGGATGAGGAAAGAGACTCACACAAGTCATGGAAGCTGGTTCCCAGCCACCTGGTCCCCAGCCATCTGGTCAACTAATTCTGGGCTCCTGAGTACAAGGAAAATGGTCTAGAAGGCCACACAGGTTCAGGGTGGGCACGTCCCCAAGGCCCCACCAACTCCTCAGCTGGTAGGGACAAACTCAGCTGAAAAAAAAGGCTCAGCAAGACCCTCTAAAGCATGAGGCCCTGGGCAGAAGACCCTCCTGCCCAGATCTAGGAATGGTACTTGTGTGATGCTAGCCACTATAAACTGGTCCAGTAAGGAGCTGTGATACAGATTCTGTCCTTTCAATTATGTAGTAAAAAATCACAGTTTCAATGTCATCTAAACAGCAGAGAAATTATAAAATGACTTCCAGGATAGAAAGGATTCCAAGTATGAAGCATTCAAGCATTAAGGAAAGAATAAGGCATAAAATGCTATTTAGTGTATAAGCAGGTATGGAACATTGTATTACTAATCAGAAGACAAAGTTACTTAATCCATCCACCTCAGACATATCAATTACCACCTCTGCAACTCCACAAAAAAGGATATAATATCTGTGTTGGACAAATTTTGCAAAACAACATTAAATTAGGTTTATTCAAAAAGCAAGGAGGTTATTTCTAGAGCTATATGTAAAAATATTTAGCATGTGCTCTTCATACATGCAGAGGGGTAGAGCTGGACTAGACTATGTCACAGATAGGCAGTACAGAATAATGAACTGGGAAAGTGTGCTACCCGAGTTCTTGGTAGAGTGCCACCAATTACTAGCCTGTCCACTTTGAGCAAATCACATAAGCCTTAACGTTCCGTATTCTCACCTGTAAAATGACATTTTTGAGGTGAGGCTCAAAATATATTGCGCTATACAAATGCAGGCTCTTACAGGACTTAGTACCTTGTATTCTAATTGCATGTTTCTTGCCACTTCCTTGAAAGAAAGAAGCTAGGTTTTAGTATTCCTAGTATCAAGGGCAATGCTTGACAACAGGCCCTCAATAGATAGGTATAGAGGGCTAGACAATATTTTTACGTTGAATTAATACATTTTCTGTTAGGCATGTTTAAGTCTTCTACTTATTAAAAAAAAATAGCAGGAAATTTTAAACAGGAGAGGGTGCTAAAAAGGGTGTATGCTTAATTCTACCAAATATAATAGGATATTTCAACAACAGAAAGATGATATAGCACAAGTTATTACTTTACTAGCAATGAATAGGATGGGTTCTTTCTATATATAATTCTATACTTTTAATGTAGCATGGAACCCTTTTCGGTTTGATCCTCGACTTGAAACCTACTGCTGTACAGATTATCTTAGGAGATGGAACCACTTCCTCCACTTTCCGAAACTAAGTCTGAGAAGCAACAAAAGACAGTGTCTACAATTAAAATGGATAAACATAGATGAAGTAGTGGTTGACACAGGTCAAGAACCTGGCATATGAACACAGAAATCAGCAGTCTTTCATAAACTACAAGGGTCCAGGGTTAAATAAAGTCAATGAATCCCAGTGCTAAATGATGCATTCTCCCAGACAAATGAAGAGCATCTCCAATATTTAAACGGTCAACAACTAGTCCGCAAGCAAAGGATATGGCAGAAGAAGTAGGATTTTAAAAGCAGCTACAGAGGTAGAATATAAGAACAAGAAAACGACTGGAAACCAACTCAAAACAAAACAGGAAAAGGTGCCAAACTGATAAGAAAAAACATGTTAGGGCCTCTTTCTTTAAGAAACATTTATTTTCAAACATTTAAACTTAAGACTTCACACATCCTGGCTACTAGTAATAATACCCATAAGCAACAGTTTTGTTCCCCTATGTCCGATAACAATACACATATTTATATATATTTATATTTATATTTTGCTTTCCCTTTATCTTTCCAGTAAAGATAATCTCAAAAGATTTTGGGTTCATTTTCCCATTGATGTGTCACTTGCTAAACTTTCTTAAAATCCCTTGAAGCCATGACACATTTTATACTTGTTTCAAATGTAATATATTTGTCTTTTGAAAAAATTTAATTTGTCCTCTAGGGGAAAAAATAGCTCCCTATTCCTAGTCATGCCAAAATGCTTTCCAGTGGGTAAAACAGAATTTGATTTCTGTTAAAAACAAAAAAGTGTGTGTGTGTGTGTGTGTGTATACGCAAGCACACAGATGCACCCAGCACATGGAATAGAAGTGGTAGAAGGAAAAGCCAGTGATGTCAACTCATTAGATACCTGAATGGCAAAGAATGTTGCATTTTTAAAGTTGGATTTCGGTTTTTCTATTTTAAACTTTAGGACAATTAATGTAAGCAATGAGAGGAAATTCGAAAAACAATTTTGATTGCTTAAAAGTATTAAAAGGAAATGGAATTCTAAAGTACCTAAACTAATTCTACTGTCTGAATGCCACCTGGGTTAAATTCACACTTTTTATTAAATGCAATCTTAAGGCAGGGATTAAATTGGGACGGCACAGAATTCCCTCCAGCTTCACTCTAGGATCAAGATTATCACTGCATTAAAAACACAGTGGCATGACTTCATTCTACATGTATTTGTCTTTTGAATAACCATCCTCTAAGCAATTTGAAAGCCAAGGCAAGGTAATAAAATCCACTGAGCATTTAAAGTTACACCTCATTCTTCCCTTAATACAGCTTAAGTTTTAGATATCTGCAAAAATGACAATTTTACCTTAAAACAAAGTGTTAATCACTTAATAGATTTTGGTTCTCTTTGACCAATCCTGCAACTCTGTGAATAAATCATTCAAGATATTCCCAGATCTGTATTTGCAAAAACTGGATGCCCTCAAGTTGTATATCAAGTGAATACAAAGACGAGCATTATTTTGTACAGAGTGGAGAAATTGTTCAATTCAGCTGAGATTAATATAAAAAGAGGCAAATGCTGGCAAAGGAAAGGGCAGTCATTCTCATTATTTCTCCAAGCAGAGGACATGGGGTGATCTGCTAAATACCAAAAGTGTATCAGCATCTTACTCTTAATATAATGTACCACTTAATTCCATGGCTCACGAGCAATGATTGTAAAAGTTATATTCATAGGGGGAGAAACACTCTTCTCCAGTGACTAATTCAGCTCCACTGCACACATTGTCTTATTCTCCAAGCTATTTAAATATAAATGGCAATAGCTTTTTGTTTCTAATTTCCATGGCCCCTACTGCTATGACTTTGATCACAGTGGAAAAATTTGAGGGGGAGGGGTGAGTACATAAATTCAGAATTAGGTACCCGAAGTTTTAATTTCATCCATTTTATTCTTTTTTCAATGTAAGGTGTTCTCAGTACTCTGATAGCTTCTGTTTTTTCATCTTTCCAGCATCTGTAAATCTCTTTATTGTCAAGATCTCAAATCTTGGAAATCAAGAAACTACCAGTTGTTGTGTTAGTAAGTTCTACCACTACGAATCAAATGGGGTTGGGCTAAAAATCAATGTCTTCTCTTCCTCCTGTTGCTATAAGATAAATATGCAACTTTAGGGGTGAATGCACGAAGTCTGCACAAGGGTTCTATGTTTTTTTGAGGCTACCTGACATTTTTAAACCTAAAATGAGTTCAAATTGTGTAAGTCAGTAAGTAGTAAGAAGTCACCAGCGGGGGAGAAGTCTGGATGAAGATCCCGTGTTGGGCCCCCAAAACACAGAGAGAAATGAGAAAGGTGGGCCTTTGGAGAGGGTCTCTGACTTGGGTTTTCACTCCTTTCCCTTTTTTCCTGAACTCTAACCTTACACTTGGCAGAGATGGCAGGGGTGTTTTGCAACAAAAACACTGGAACTGTGGCAGCTCTTAAACACCATCATCGCCCTCTGAAATATTCAGCAAACAGCTACTTTGGTCAGGATGGGGGAGAAGCATGCCTTCAGCCTCCTGGAATAATACTGTCCAAAATCCCTGGGCCAATGGGAAAAGGATTGGCATTTTCTCACCGAAATCCAGTTGCCTGAGGCAAACCAAATGTTTTCTCAATTTCCTTCACCTTGAAACCACTGACAAGGCTTCCAGCAAGGTGGTACTTGACCAAACTTGCAGGTCAGAGCACATAAAAGTCTGGAGCGGGGCCTGATGAGTGAGCGTGCCCGATGGAGCTTCCGCCTGCCCTCTGCGAAGGCCAGGCAGCGCCCTGGCTCCCAGCTTCCTGGCGGCCTCCGTGTCACAGCCGAGGAGTGCCAATTCACTCCACTGGGCCTCCCTCTCCCTGAACTCATAACTCATACCCACCACAGTCAATTACAGGAGCCCTGGGGCTGAGGCTCAGGGAAGGAAAGAGAAAGCACATTTTCAGCACTGTCATCAAATCTGACACATTTTCAGTGGGGAGACCCAGAAGCCACAGCTCTCCCCCTTCAAGCTTCCTTCTTTCCTGCTGTGTCTTTTGGATGCCTTACCCTGGAGTCTGTTGTGTCAATGTTCATGGGATTGTGATGAACTTTACTGCACCCAGGGGCTGTCAGCAATTCTAATGCATCACTTTCCCTCCTCCAACGAGTTCCACTCTGGCACATTCGGGCTCTCGGCAGTGGAGTGAGAGCTTGGCCTGGACCACGGTTCCCGGCAACCCTACTGAGTCTTGGCTACTTGAGAAAGGGCCGTCAAAATTGTAGCACCTGGGCTTCCTTGGCGGCGCAGTGGTTGGGAGTCCGCCTGCCGGGTTCGTGCCCCGGTCCGGGAGGATCCCACGTGCCGCGGAGCGGCTGGGCCCGTGAGCCATGGCCGCTGAGCCTGCGCGTCCGGAGCCTGTGCTCCGCAGCGGGAGAGGCCGCAACGGTGAGAGGCCCGCGTACCGCAGAAAAAAAAAATTGTAGCACCTGCCGAGTCCACTTCTTAGACTTGGTTCAGTATAACACTTAGCAGCTCAGAATCTAGGGGAGGGAAGGCAGAGCAGAAAAACGGTAATGACAGGCTTGAAGATGATGTCTACAATTTGTGAAGGTTCAGGAGGATGAAAGCAGCATCTCTCTAGCCCTCAGAGCAGCCGCGCCACGCCTTGCCCGGAGCAAGCGCCCTGTAAGGATTTACAGAATGAATGACTGTATTAACTACTCTTTCAGTAAAGGAATAATCGGTAGTCCAGTTGTTTTTCAGCCCCAAATGCGTTAGGGAAAGCCAATAAACAAGCTCTAGCAGGACAGGAGTTCTCAGTCTCTGGAAAGAGAGGGGAAATGATCTGTCATTTTCAGATAGGAGCTTCTGGATTTAGGCTCAAAATAGACCAATGAAGTCACTGTTGCTTGGCCAAGGAATAAATCGTATAGGTGGTGGCAGCTGTGTTTTTTTGCAGTACTTTGATTTCCAACGGGTACAGAAATCACTGGTTAATGCTTTTGAAAGTAAAACTGATGTTTTTCATGTTTTGTGCAAAATGAAATCTACCTATTGTTTCTTGAACACCAGCAAACTGTCCCATGAAAAGATCATCCTTTCACCAGTGGGGAGCCTGGGGCACAGGGAGGTTAAGTGACTTGATCAAGTCACAGGATAGTAAAGGACCTGAAACAAGAATCCTTAACAAGTAAATCCACGCCCGGGTTTCTTTCCACAGAACACAGTGGCTCCTTACTGAAATCTCTCTTCAGCTGATGGAGTGGGTTGAGGGAGCACATCTTTTTCCTCCCCCTTTGTGTCATTATAACATTTCTATGCCTGGAGATTAGTCAAAGCTGATCACTTAACTAGAAGCTTTAGTGGGTGAAAGGTGAGGGAAGGAGGAAAGAAAGTAGGACAAAATGGCATAACACCGGAGCTTTTATCATCGATGTAAGGAATCTTGCGGAGGTGTTCAATTACTCAGCTGGAAGCATTTTAAAATGGGTTAAGACACTCGGTTAAGTCTGCAAATGACAGGAGAATTGTCTGATGAATGAAAAATAAAAATCTGAATCAGGAAAAGAATTCTCAGCACAGCCTTGGCAGTGATGACAGAAATCCTTTTTCCCTCAAGGGTACCTTCTGACTTGTAATTTAAGAGCCTAGGAAGTCCAAGGCCTAAAAATCTCCCAAATTAAAAAAAACAAAATACTACCTCATTGTAACCAAATCCTTAGTCACCCAGATGCTTTGAATTAGACTGAATTGACAAGATGAGACAAAGGAAGACATGATGGTTACCGATTAAAAGCGGGGTTTCTGGAGTCCACGCAACCTGTGTTTGAGAATGCTGGATTGTCCACTGAAAAGCACACTGACCTCAGACAAGTTACTTAACCTCTGAATGTCAAATGGGGCAGACAACTGGATCTGAAGACTAAAGGAGCTTGATTCATGACAGATCCTTAGCACAGTTCCTGACACAAGACTGTCCACCATGCAGCCACGGCGACGTGTTGGTATGCCCAACTATGCCCACCAAGGAGTTTACTGCTTTCATTAGCCCAAGAGCTGCAAGCTTGAGTTCAGTCCCAATTGACCAGAATGTGACACTGAAGGTCAAAGTTTTACAAGGGCACACTGGACTGGAAATCAGGAGATCTGTACAATCCAGCCCTGTTACCTCTTTGGTTTCAATGTCCCTCTCTACAAGCTCAAGGTGTTAGGCCAGAGCAGTGAGCCGAGCCCAGGGGTTCAGAGAGTTGCCTCCACGGTCAAGGAGGTGTGGATAAACAGTAAGGCCAATCAATGTCCCCTCCTCCCCACCCTCCAAAGTAGGCCATCTCTTTTTTTTTTTGCGGTACGCAGGCCTCTCACTGTTGTGGCCTCTCCCGTTGCGGAGCACAGGCTCACGGGCCCAGCTGCTCCGCGGCATGTGGGATCCTCCTGGACCGGGGCACGAACCCGTGTCCCCTGCATCGGCAGGCAGACTCTCAACCACTGCGCCACCAGGGGAGCCCAGGCCATCTCTTGAATAAAGTATTTTGCTTCATACCAGAAAAGACAATCTCAAAGGTTCTGAGATCCCACGTGGTGAGTAAAATTCTACTGAACCTCTAAAATGTTTAGATCTGCTTTTTGTCTAGCATTAGGGCAACCTACGTTAACCTCTGAGAATTAAGATTTCTCTTTGTTTGTCTGTTTTGTGCAAATAAACTTTCCAGCTCTTTTTATCTTATGGAGTAATCAGCAGTAGCCTGGGGTGGAAGACTGGAACCAGGGAAAGCTATGTTGATGACAGAATTCCGCTAAGGGCAGTCATGATGTTTCTCCATTAAAGTGGGTTTCTGGACCTTCCATAGAGCAATTCTAATGAACACATATGTCTTAGAGTTTACCAAAGCCATGTTTAGAAAAGGAAGTAGATATGCACATAATGATTTCTATGATAATATAAATAATTAAATAAGCTCACAATACAGAAGGTCACAGAAAGGTTCCACAAACCATATGAAGTGCTCCCCACCATTGATGGATCAGATCTGACCACTCTTCAGCATTTCCACAGCCATCACCCTGACTGAGACGCTGATTTTCTCATATCTTTCTCACTGAAATCCCTAATAATTCCCTGGTTGGATTTCTATAAAGTCTGGCCCTCATTTCTTTCATCCTCCAAACTCTTCCAGACGACCTCAGTAGGTCAATTCTTTTATCCCAGCACCCTCTTGGTTGAAGGCACCTGCTTTCCTCCTCTGGTGCATTCCGAGCAACCTATGCTTATCTCTACCACAACCATTATTAAAAGCCTTTGAACTATTGGCTTGTCAGGCTTCCCCGTGAAAGCTTACCTTCCTAGAAGGAAGAGACTGTACTTCCCATATCGGTGTCCCTGGCACTTGGCAGATTACCTGGCTGACAAAGGAGGTGCCGTAAGTATTTGCTGAATGAATGAATTTGCCTGTAAATGCACGAAGAATAGAGCAGAACTTTGTAACGGACTTGGACTGGCGTTCAAGGCCTTGCCTCAACTGGCCTAGCTCCTGAGACTGACCTCACACTTGTTTGATACAGGTGGTCCTTGCTAAGCTTTCAAATCAACCCAGTTGGAGACCCTTTTACTGAGCACCAACCAGGTGCCAGGCACTGGTGTTTTATCAGTGAATCCACCAACAGGCCTCTGGCTTCCTGGAGCAGGGGGGACAATTTAGTTAATTGCTGGCAATTAAGATCAGGCAGGTCTCTGCCCTCCAGGAGCTTACTTACAGCCCAGGAGGTGGAGTTATTACAATACCAAGGGGCGTATGTCTTAGCAACATAGGATTCTCCCTGGTCCCTTCTTGCTCTAAAATGTTGTGTATGCAACGTCTGGAAAGCTTCGGCATGTTCCTCCTGCTACGCTGTGTCTTGTGAAGTGGGCCAATGACAGAGAAAATAGGATCCCTCAGCCAAAGGGGTGAGGTGAAAGCTGAGCGTCTGAAGCACATCATAGCTCCTTTTGGGCCCTGGCTAAAACCTGTCACCTTGTATCTGCAGCGAGACTCAAGTGGAAATGGGTTACCTCCTTCCGCTCGGAGGCTCTCTGTTTACTGAGGCTGATTGTGCCCTGCATGGAGAGAACAAAAAGCCATGCACAGGCAGAACTAGTTTTCCTTTATGTAAAGATATAACGTGCAGGGCTGAATGGGTTCACAGTATATGTTGTGCAGAAATCGGACAGACAAAACTAGATGGCTCTACATTAATTCTAGAAAGCAACACTTACTATGTAACCTTGCCCAAGTGATTTGACCTATCTAATTATCAGTTACCCTGGTGTGTTGTGAGCCAAAGTGATGGGCACGTAGTAGGTGTTTGGTAGAAAATAGGTCCTTTCCAGTACCCATACCACTCTTGGGGCCAAACTATCAAATATGTTTATTGACAGGTTAACAGGACACACTGGGGGTTCAAACATGGATAGGTCCACCTGCGATTCATTGAATTTAATTGAAATCGGTAAAACCACTAAAAACAGGACTATCTCTATAGCAAGAAGAGAGATTTTTCAAGAGCACATTCCCACGAGGTTGGGATGGTAAGTTGCTCTCTTTCTGGGTGGAGTACCCAATAAATGTCCTATTTATAAGTAGCTATTAAAAAACTTTTGTCAAGAGAAGCACTGCAGGTGACAACCATGATTTCCTTTTTCACTTTCTAGCTACCCCACATCCTCTAGAATAGGATGAAACTGTCAGAGTTTCGGTTTCCCAATCGCTAGTCTAACCATCCCAGACGGTAAACGATCTGCTGAAACTGACTTCCATCAGGACTTCTGGAGAGATTTCTCCTTTCTCTGACCTACCTCCAGGGCCCTTTCCAGCCGTGCCTCAGTACAAGCTGGTATGCACCCAAAGCATTAACCCTGGACCAACTTCTAGATGCACTGGTTGATACAGGGGCTTAGCGCCCAGGGCAGCCAAGATGGCATCACAGGGCAAACCGCCTTGCAGGCAGGGACCTTATCTGTATACCTGCACACCGTACCATGCTTGTCATCCACCCTCTGCTGTCTCTCTCTAATGTGCCCTCCACAGCTCACAGGCTGGATTCTACTTCCTAACTACAAATCCCACCGCTGTTGGCAATCTGTGGCCCTCATGTGGCAGGTCCAGAGCTCAGGAGGTTGTCCTCCCCAAGAATTCCCTCCTATTCTGGAGTCAGGGACTAAAAAAGCAAAAAACTAGCTTTCTGCATCTATTCGTTTTTGCTTCATACACCTAAGAAAGGGGGACACAGCCTCACCAAAAAAGTCACCAATAAACATGGGATCAGGGCCTACGGTACACTTTAGTTAGCAGCCTCTCATGTCCTGCCGCAGATTCTTTGCCTTTGGGGCAGAGATCTTAGAGATTATCTAGCTCAAACCTTTCATATTACAAATAAAGAACTTGAATCCAAGTGAGGTTGCAGTTTATTTGTGATAAGAAAGGTCTTCCTCCTCTGAGGCCTGCCCTTTGACCACCATTACACAGTCTAATATTTGATGCTTGGCTTTTAAGCGAAATTGAACCAACATGGATAATGACCCCCGACATGGGCAGGAAGAGACAAAAGTGCTGTTAAAAACAAACTTGGCTTTCTAAATTTTGACAATGAACTGCCGGGTTTAAAACGCGAGCCTACAAGGAAATAGCCTTGTAAACATGTACAGCAGATATGCAGTGAGGACTTAATTAATACGTGAAGTTGAAATGAAGCATGAATTAACAATGGCATTCATCAAACCGAAATTATGCTGCTGTTAGTCATGCGTTGGCATTTGTGGGCTTTATTCCCTCAGTCATACATAAAACATGCCCAGGTGCACACCTAGTAACCATCAAATACAATGGACAAACATCCATTGCTTTTAACCCAAGATGTGTGTAAAATATTCAAGAACACTGAGATAATGCCAGGAAGAGTGTTCTGAGAACACTCAAAGTTTTAAAACATATTAGTCACGCAATATAAATATTCACTGTAAGAAACGAAAAAGAAAAACCAAGACACAAGGAACTCTCAGAACACCGACTTGTCTGTATTCTGGCCAAAGGACTTTTCCCCTGTTACAGGTAAATGCGCTCTCTTGAGACAGGAGAGCAATGCAGCTGCCAGTGTCATCAGCTCTGCTCACCAAGTGCCACAGTCAGTCCCAGGTACTCTATCCATACGGGCTCTAATCGTCTCAACAAAAGGTTGGATGTTATCTCCATTTCCCAGCTAAAGAAACTGATATTCAAAAAGCTAAGCAAAGTCCAAGGTTACCCATGAGACTATGCAGAGCTGGGATGTAAACCCACAGCTAAGTCCATGCTTTTCCACTACACTATAAGCCATCATTCAATTATTCTTTAACCAAGAGTAAAAATGAACTCAAACAAATGCTCTGACACTACCGGCCCTTCCTTGCCTGGCACGAGTCCACACCTCTCTAAGTTGGCTAAGAACCACACGAAAACTAAATGTCAGGATGCTGCAGGACAGTTGTTGCCAACAAAATGATTCAGGTGAAGATGCCTCCCCCGTAATTCTTCTTCTTCCAAGTTGCTTATTTTAAACACAAAAGCTCCTTAGATTTTCACTGTAAATTGTTGGAACTGGAAATGTGAGAGCAGTTTCAGAGGAAAGCTGTGATTTTTGTGGTTTGCCAAAGTCTGCAGCCCAGAAGAGCCAAGATTATGTTATTTTCCCCCAGAACGGTGTTAGTAGTGATCTCTCTCTGATTGCGTCAGATCAAGTATCCCCAAAATACTAACCAGTGAGCTGTGGCCCAAGCTGATCTTTTAACTTTGCTTTTCTATGGTATTTCAAAAGAATAAAAGAAAGAAAAAAGGGAATAATGAACATGATGCCAATAATAATAATAGCTACAATTTATCGGGCACTTTCTATGAGCGAGACTCTGTGTGTATATCTTATCGTTTAATCCCCATAACAGTCCTAGAAGGTCAGCTGGCATCGTGTAAAGGACATTATCATGGACGAGGAAGCTGGGACTCAAATAGGTTTAGTTTTCTGCCATGTTCCCACAGCTAGTAATTGGCAAAGCAGGACTCAGACAAGACCTGCCTCCAGAACCCACTCGATTCACCATTACACACACAGTTTCTTATGAAACAAGACAGGACCAGGGCTGGGTCCCTGAAGATGCCCATTTGGGACTCTGTCACCACTCATCACTTTTTTGTTGGTCCCATTTCAATCTGTGCCAGCCAGTCAGGGGTGATGTCTTACTGGTTCCATGACACCCACTGACAGAGCCACTCTCTACAGACGGGGCACGTTATGCCAGTTCTCAGTCCACTTCCAAATCTCTGCTGAGACCTCCGGGAGCAGATGACAATGACTATCAACCCCAGTGCGTTCGGTCCCTTTCCAAGTTTAGGCAGAACGACGGAGCCAGGCACACACACCACGGTTTTAAAACCTACTGTGTATTCTGCTGTGAATACCCAGTTGTCAAAACTGAAAGTGTCTGGATGCTTACGGAAGGGCCACCCTGTCACATTCCTAGCCTTGAACATCCCGCTGGCTCCAGGAGGGTGAATCTGCCAACAGACTCTTTCCTCATGTGCTGGCCGATCGCCTGGCCCCTGGCTCAGCTGGATCTGAGCCTTCCGAGTTGCCAAGCCAGGTCTCAAGCCAGGCGCTTTCTCTATAACCTCCTTTTGACCCAGTAGCCCAAGAAGTCTTTCTGAATGAGCTAAGGGAAGCACAGTTTACCCACCCTTCAGGACTCAGATCAAAGACCTTCTCTTCCAAGAAACCTTCTACGATCCCTCCCAGCAACTCCTCCTCCTCCAAGGTCTCGGCTCAACCACTTATTCTGGGAGGCCTTCCCCGACCACACTCTCTAAATGGGGCCTCCCTGCCCCAATTACTCCAGCATCACCCTGCGTAACTGCTTCCCAGCACTTACCACAACCTGAATTCATGCCGATTATTTGTGTGTATCTTTATATTTTCCATCCTCCCCACAGTAACCTCATGCGCTACCAGGGCAGGAACCTCACCGCCTCCACGACTGTTGTTTGTGGTCAGCTCAGAGCTGGAGACACTGCAGGGAATCAACACCTGAAGCAGTGTTACCCAATAAAAGGAGAAAGCACACACGTGTATCATTTTAGATTTGTTAGGGACCCCACCCATTAAAGACGCAAAAAGAAACAGGTGAAATAAATTTTAATAAGTCTTTAACCCAGTACTCCAAAATGTTATTATTTCATCATGTAAGCAATATAGAAATTATTAATGAGATATTTCAATATATTAATGAGATATGTTCAGTTTTTTGGTTCTAAGTCTTTAAAATCAGGTATGTATTTTATACTTACAACAGATCTCAATTAAGATACCAAATTTTCATCAATAATACTCAATTCAGGGCTTCCCTGGTGGCGCAGTGGTTGAGAGTTCGTGCCCCGGTCCGGGAGGATCCCACATGCCGCGGAGCGGCTGGGCCCGTGAGCCATGGCCACTGAGCCTGCGTGTCCGGAGCCTGTGCTCCGCCACGGGAGAGGCCACAACAGTGAGAGGCCCCTGTACCACAAAAAAAAAAAAAAAAAAAAAAACAAAAAAAACCTCAATCTGTACTTAGCTTCCATAAAACTGACAGTTGAAACAGCAGATTCACATACCCAAACTGTATCAGACACAAACGATTTCTAATAACTGGGTCAAGGATAAGTTTTAAAATTTAAAGTTAATTAAATTAAGTAAATTTACGAGCCAAGTACACAATGGCCCCCTGTGGCTGGTGGCTGCTATACTGGAGACTCATTTAAATGATTCAATGAGAGAATGAATTCTAAAATATCAACTGATTGCTAAATTAACTGTAAAGAAAATGTTGGCACTAGTCAATTGAAAGGCTTTAAATCGCTCGGATTTTCTCTGGAGGCTAAATCACTTTGTATCAAGTCAGTGCAATCCTGACTCATTTCCCTGTAGGAGTACAGCAGCCCTACCATCTTGTGCCACGCATGGGAGATAAGGCTACGTAGAGGCACCAGATGCAATCAGGAAGCCTGACCTTCAGGCTCAGCTCAATCACAAAGACTCAATCCAGTTGGGGGCGACAGTAACCGGTGGAATCAGGGACACAACTAAGCCACACAGCTCTTCCGTTAGATTAGCAAGAAGCTGTCCTTCTTCCAGCACTTGCCGCCTGACCCAGTCCTTCAGCACTCTACCACTCCACTTTTCATTCCGACTGCATACAGGCTGCAGTTTGCCTTATAAGACAGTCAATAAGTTGAGCCTGGAGAGAGCCCTATTCGTCATGAACAGGGTGACTAGTTGTCCCTGTTGGACAGGACAATTGCAGTTCAAGCCTGTTGTCCTGGTGTCATCTGCACCCCTCTTCGCTCTCAAAACTCTGGAAGATTAGAATTCATTGTGGAACCTCACAGAGAACTGAGCTCCTATCGGGCACTTGGCAAACAGCTGTTGGATGTTAATGAGTAGAGCATGGCGGGAATCTGAGGATGCCCGATGCTCCCCTCTGCCCTTCTCGTCCGTACATACGATTTGGGGAGTCATAAACAAATGCAACCCTGTGATCAATAAAAAGAATAAACTGGACTTTATACTAACAAGATCAAATTTGCAATCTTCGGTGTTTTAAATTTCCTTTTGCTCTTTCCTTATTCATGCTTTTTCCCCATGATCACATGCCCTCCGTTTTCCCTGAATATTAAAATTAGTTTTTTCTCTGACAGTTTCTCTCTATGGCTTTGCTTCCCTCACCCCCACTTCCTTTCAATGATTAGCTGCCCACAAAGCTTTCTCAGACTTGTCACTCCTTCCAAAGTCTAGCCTGCTGAGTTTCCCTTAACTCCGGTTGTTTGCAACTAACCTTATTCCTCCTCACTCTTTCATTTCCCCTCCAATTCGTGAGTCTGTTAGAATCTGACAATTGCCCTGATTGATTCTTCTGACTTAGGATTTAAGAAATGTAAGCAGAAGAAAGATTTGTCCCTTTTATTTTATTTTGTTTTGTTTTATCCTGTAATAAACCTTTTCTTTTTATTTTACAGTTGAAGAAGGACCCTAACTCTTGTCTATGTTATTTCCTACAATCTCCTTCACTCTCAAGTCTCCACCTTCTATTCGTTTAGGCATGTACACATCTGTCTCCATCATATGCCACGAGTAGGCGCTGGAGCAGGGACTCTGGTCCTGGGCACCCGACTCTGAAAGCCCTGCTCCTCTACAAACTAGCTGTGTACGCAAAACTGCGTGTTCTGAGCTAGGAAGAATAGGGATTACAACACCCATCTCAGAGGGCTTTGGAGTATTTAAATGAGTTAACACAAGTAGGGCACATACAACCATGCCAGACCCACACTGAGGGCTCGACAACAGGCAGCTACTGTCATTACTCATCCTTATTTCTCCCCTGCACTTAGCACAGTGCTGTGCCCTGCACACAGCAGTGCCCAATAAATGCTCTTTCAACTTGAATGTTTATTGCTGCAGATGAGACAAATGTGAGCTGACTCTCAGAAGGGTTCTTAAGCTTCACCTGGCAAATATCTCTGCTTGTGCCAGAGCCCCAGAGTCTGGAATGCGGTGGACTGCTTAGGGAAGAAGCTCACTGGATTAGTGCAAATCCTTCTCTAATCTTGGAGGCGGGGTGGTGAGGAGTATCAGACTGCATGTGCAGCTCACGGTAGCTCAGGAGCATCATCATTTAATAAGAACATCGGGGCTTCCCTGGTGGCGCAGTGGTTGAGAGTCCGCCTGCCGATGCAGGGGACGCGGGTTCACGCCCCGGTCCGGGAAGATCCCACATGCCGTGGAGCGGCTGGGCCCGTGAGCCGTGGCCGCCGAGCCTGCGCGTCCGGAGCCTGTGCTCCACAACAGGAGAGGCCACAGCAGTGAGAGGCCCGCGTACCGCAAAAAATAAAATAAAAAGAACATGGTATTCTGTAGTTTCACATGTAGGATATGACACCCTAACGTGCAAGCTGAAGCCTACATGCTTGGGGATGGAATAAGCAGTGCATCGAGACCTGGTTCCTAGGGTACCTCCTTATCAGACTCTTCCTCTGTACCTTCCCACCTTACCTGCCCACCCCCCACACACACCCCTAAGCTCCAGCGAAAATGAAGGTAGCATCATTCCCTGTCACATGCCTGAAAGTCTCGCCAGTCTTTTTAAAACCTCCTTGTGCCACATCAATTTTCTTGCCCCCAGACCAACTTCTATTCCATAATGTCCGGTTTCAGGGTCTCCCCTCCTCTGGGAAGATATTCCAGATTCCTCAAATAATTACACTTTTTTTCTCAATGTTCCCTCCATGTTGTGGGCACACTTCCATCAGAGGCCTAACCCTACTGTACTGTAATTGTCACCTTCTCTGTCTACCTCTGGATTGCTAACTCCTTGTGGGCAAGAATTCAAAGTAGATGTGTAGTGTTGATTGAATGAATAAATGAATGAATATACTGCTTTCAAGTTTACAACATGTCTTTTGCATAAATCAACCTCTGTAACCTTTATATCGTTATGAGTTCTTACCATCATTTCCATTTTATACAGAAGGAAACTTTTGTTCATAGAGCTAAAATCATTTGCCCAAATGTTCACTGTCAATGAAAGATAAAAACAGAAATGGTTTTTCTGACTCCAAATCAAGGGCCCAGAGTCTTCCATGGAAAGAAACTTCCATGTGCATTATCTCAATTAATCTCTAAAACAACCCTGCCACACAGAATAAACTGAGTCCCAGAGTGTCTCAAGTTCATGAATCCTACAGAGGTAGTGGCCTGCTTCCTGAACATAGTTTCTTTAGCCTCTAAAGTTCAAGCCTTTCCTCTGAACTCCAAGCTCCATGGATACACACGGGGACACAGAAAACAAAATGTCTTCCAGCTGCTGTTTACAGTCAGGCTGGGCAAACCACTGTGAAATACACAGAGTAGAATGTCCTAATAAACTTGGCTCCGTTCTCCACTCCTGAACTCCACTCTATTCTAACTGGGACAGGAGCACAGAGAGGTCAAGTCCTGACCACGGTCGAGCCTGAACTGGGTCAAAGGCTGAGTTTATTCTGGGCCTGATGCAGGGCCCTGTTCTCACCCAGGCATCATAGAAAGTTAACTAGGTTTACCCCAATTTCGATCTTACACTTACTATCACTAATGTGTTACTTTCACAGAATCTTTTTGAGTTTACAAAGCAGTTTCAAATGTCATCGGGGCTTCGAAGCAACCCAGTTAGATAGACAAGGCAGATATTATTATTCCTAATAAATGATGGCATACTGCACGGGACAAATCTAAGATCTGGGATTCAGGGCACGAGGTCGATATTCTTTCCTCTGTTTCATAAACTATCACTGTCAGGTGAGAAAAGAGGATCTGTTTGCCTACTTCTGGATCCTTGGGGGGACGTGAAAATGGAAACAGAATCTCTCAAAATAGAATCACCTAAGAGAGACAGTCAAGGCACTCAGCCACCAACAAGCCATCACTCTCTACATGTACATGTTTGTCTCCATAACAAGCTAGACTATTACAAAAGAGATATTCTCATCTCTTCTTGCTTAACAGAAATGTCAATCTTAATATGGCAATGTATTTCAATTGAATATTTTAAATTAAAAAAAAAAAAGATTTGTAAAAATTAGAAAACCAAAAAGCTAGCGACACAGGTTAGAACCCTTGAGACAGAACTCAACAACCCAGCTAATTAGGAGGATGCCAGACTACTGCAGCCCCCGTTCCAGCCTTCCACTGGGAGAGGCAGAACTGCACTTTTCAGCAGATGGTAGCCAAAATCCTAAAATTCTGTTTTTGTCAGAAAATAGGAGGAAGATTTTTTTTTCCTAGTGACAATTTCTGATTCTTTGGTACACCCACAAGTCATCAAGTGTAGGAAATTTAAACTAGAGTCACTAATTTGCTATTTATTGTAACAACACTGCCTAGTGTTTACACAGCACATTCCGTTCTGGGATCTCCAAGAATGTTACGATCCTTTCCACTAAAACAGATGGAGAAACTAAGGCACGTAAGACCACCCACATGGCCACTGGGAGGGGCCAAGAGCAGGAGCCATCTCACTCATCATTGGGTCCATAGCCTTCTGCCAGGACCGAGTCAAGATCTGGTTTCCTGACAAGACACAATAACCAGGAGAAGCTGGACACGGAGTTCGCATCTTGGAAAAGGTGGGTATATAGGAAATCCCATGAAACCGATGCCCAATTTGATTTAGAACCTGAGAAACAGGCCTATGGGTGAGTCTGTAGACAACAGCCGTCTGGGAGGATGCCAGTAGCTCAGTAAAGCCCTCCTATGAATTTCCCCACCCTGAGTCGAAATTGTCACCCTTAACATTTATCCCCTAAGCTTCAACTTGTGCCAAATTACAAATCCTCTGGGGAGGAATAATACTTTAAGCTATAACTGATCTTTTGTAACTTGTTGTGAATTAAGGCTTTGAGAGTCAGTCTCAGAATTGCTGAGGAAGAGAATATTGAGGATGCTGAGAACAAAAAGATGTAAAGATACAGGAGAGAGAGAAGACTTCAGTGAGAGGCAAGCCACCAAGGAAAAACTACATCCATTTTATAATCCTGCCCAAGTTCCAAGACATTTTATCTTCCTTTCTAATTGATCTTCAGGCAGCAGTGCCTTCTAGCTATCACTCCAATATTTCTGTCTAGGCTATACCTTAAATTATGTACAAATCTTTCTATTAATCTCTTTGGTTTGGCAGAAGATACATTTAACTCACTCTGTTTTGTCCATGAATGTAGAATTATTTCAAAGAAACATTTAGATGATATTAATAGATTTTCAAATGCGTGATGAGAAGTTGGAAGCCCACCCAGAGTTTATGCTGCCATGGGAGATTATCTGGGAAGTGACCCAGGACATGCATGGGCTTTGGAATATAACCCATCTGGACTGCTTGCCTAGGTCAGTAGTTTACCAGCCCTGTGGCCCTGGGCAGGTTTCCTAATCTCCCAGCTCCTCCCTGACTTCTCTGTAATATGAGGTTAATAACACCTACTCACCCCATAGGTTATTCAAAGGATTAAAGAAGATAAAAGAGTAAAGGGTTGAGACAGGGGACAGAGTTAAAGGGCTCACGCTGAGAACGACGAAGTATGCCAAGGCCAGAATTCAAATGTATGTTAACCAGGGGGTAACAGACACTTGGACAGACTCGACCATGTTGCTAACGAAGATGACTGTTTGAGGCATAAAGTGTATTTGCAGAAAGGCATCCACTGGTATCAATGACTAAACAGAGGCTACAGAGTACAGTGGTTAAGACGGTTCAGCCTGGAAACTAGCTTCTTGAGCAAGTAATGAAGCCTCTCAGGGTCTTTGTTTTCTCATCTGTAAAACAGGTAGACTAATCACCGGACCTCACTCTTAGGTTTGTCAAGAGCATGAAATGTATTCTCACCAAGAATGCTATCGCTGGAGGGTGATCTTAGACATTACAATGGTGGCGGTGCTCCCAAGCGCAACCCTGCCTGACAAAGACATATTCCTTACTGTTCGATGATTCTTGTTATGGAGAAATTAAATTTTAAATTTAAATTAATAAAGTTAACTTTAATTTAATTTTTCTCCTTAGGAGGACAATAATGAGAAAAATGGTTGCAAAACACTGAGTTAGCACATATAAAGCACCTACAACAGGGCCTGACACGTGATAAGCAGGCAATCAGTATTTATGATGAAGACTTTTTCCTTATTTTTAGATGTAACAGTAGTATCCTGGCTCCAGTTAAGTATGTAATAATTGAATTAATCGAAGGCTACCATTTCAAATTAAGTGTTTTAAGCTATTTAAAATTACTTAAATCACTGAAAATGACTTTAAAGTAGTGTGTTGGTGAGAGGGGATTTGAAGAATGGGGAGAAGGGAAAGCTGATCTTTCAGCCTGCCTTGGAGTCCCTGCCTAAGTAATGTTAATCTTTCTTAATTGCTCCTTTTTACCCTCCTGCTTTATATCTTTGTCAAAGGCAGGAGTTAAGCATGGTGGAGTGAAAACAGTATATGCTTTGACAAAACCACCTAACTTCTCTGAGTCTTTCTCCTGGAAAGAAATGCACCTTCTTTTAAAGTTTGTCAAAAGCATTAAACGACAGCGTTCATGAATTGCATAGCACAGGGCTTCCACATATAGTAGAGGCTTGATACATACCAGCTTTTCTTTCAAATTATCCTTTTTGAATGATTGTGAACCACAAAATGGAGGTTTTCATTAGGATGCAGTCAATATTTAGTGTCAAACTGAAAACATTTTTTGAGAAAGATGTGTATTCAAGAAAAGAAAGATGTTTCATAGTTCAGCATTTCAGAGACCTGTAGGCAACCACTTGTAAGGATTAGCATGCTTTCTGATAATTTCTTCCTTTTTCCCTGGCAAGCGCTGCATAGACCCAGTCTCCTGTTGAGAAAGCCCTAGAAGTGAAAGAGCGGGGAAGCTTTTCAGGCCATGCTCCCCGTCTGTCGGCTGGCTTTGGTGGTTGGAGGCTTCCATGGGGTATGCGTGTATTTATTTCCCTTTGGTTTTCCTCAGGTCTAAATCCATTTGGTCCTGGCAGCCAAACTCCCTCTTCACTCTCCTTAATAGTGACATTCCGGAGAGCCAAGCATTTTAAGTGTAACAAATTGCCATTGTAACAGCTGCAATTATGAGTAAATTTGATCTTGAAAGAAGCCAAGGCACTGTAACTCAATAACGTTGTAACAGAGCTATCGTTATAATAAGGATAAAGTACCACAGTGTTTTCCTGGTGCTACATCGGCTTCCTTGAACAGAAGTGGGGGAGAGAGCTAGTCAAGGATGTGCTTCCTCTCCCTTCCGGGAGGTTCATTAACCAACTGGTATGCTTGTAAATTCATAAGCAGCATCCAGGTCTACAAAGACGGATTATTGATGTTCCTTGAGTGTTAAAGCGACTGATGAACATAATCTGAACGATGAGGTGCCTATAAAGAAAAAATGCATCCCTGATGACACTCTCAGAAATCATCTACAAACTCTACATGGGGGGACAAGTATGCCTGTTTCTAGAAACAAAATTCCAAGTACGTTGCAAAATCATTTGGTTTTCTCTGTTTCCGCGCACTGTTTAGCCACATAATTACCAATTATTAACCTATTTAGATGGTCTCATGTCCCTTTATTCCTAGTTGAAGTTCATCCATTTAGCACCTTTTGGTGCAGTGCTAAATCCAAAGCTTTCTATAAGACTGTCTCCTTCTTGATTCTTAGCTCAGAGAAGGGGGGGAAGATTACCATCCCCATAAGACTTTACTGAGGCAAATATGATGAGTCAAATTTCATCTCGACCCTTAATTCTGATAATAATGACAAAACTGCATAGCAATCTTTTTTCCTTTACTAAGGTCTGATTATTCTGACAAAGTTTCAAAAGTGTGGGGATGTGATAGCTGCTCAATACATTTCTATTGAACACTGAGTAAATGAAAACAGCAGGTACTTTGGTTTGCTATCTCCAACTATATGATAAATGCACACACACACACACACACACACACACACACACGCACGCATGTAAATAAAATGACCAAATTGTTTCTGCTTTCACAGAAAATGCAGGAAGCAAGAAGAGACGAGCAGGTTTCATCCCAGTAGGCACCTGGCAGAAGCTTCTCACATTTGGCACTGGCTCTCTGACCAAAACAAAAGCACAATCCAACGGTGAAATTTATCGCCTCCTCAGTCTCTCAGCTCACTAAACCCTGCATCAAGCCGACTTACTGTTAGGTGACCTGACCTGGTGTAACCGCTGCCACATAGCAACCCAATGAAATATTTATTGGTGGTTGTTACTGCTACGTGGAGCCCTCCCCTCGCCCATAACCTTTTTTCCCAGTCTCACTTTTCTTGCTTCTTCACCATCAAATCTTCCCCCTTGGTGCTCAGAGCATCAGGGTGGATTATACATACTGGCTTCTGAAATGAGACTAGAACATCAAAATATTTGTTCTGCCGAGGACATAAAAATGCTCCAAACCCACTTGGAAAAAAATCACCCATTTTAAACTATGAAATTCAAACAGTTAATGATATTTTTTCAGGTTCCCAAAGTCAAAATGCAAAATGTCATGCAATGCATACTGACAACTTGGATTTCTGCTGCAAACTTCATAGGCGTGAATAACTAAACAATTCTCTACCAAATCGTATAATTCATACTTCTAGCAACTACTGATTGTGCATTTGTCCTGTGTCTGATAGTGGACTGGGAATTTACAAATAAACACCAAAACCTGGGTCAGGCAAATCCACCTCATAGTACACTTAAAAACGTATTCCGTTCAGTGTATAGCAGCTTTACTCATAATTGCCCAAACCTGATATGATCCAAATGTCCTTCAACCAGTGAATGGATAAACTGTGGTCTATCCACACAATAGAATACTACTCAGCAATAAAGAGGAACAAACCACTGATACACACAACCTCATGCCTGAAATCTCAAATGCATTATACTAGGTGAAAGAATCTAGACTCAAAAAGGCTACACACTATGTTATACCATTTATATGACATTCTAGAAAAGGCAAAACTATAGGGACAGAAAACAGATCAGTGGTTGCCAGAAGCTAGGTGTGGAGGAAGGGACCCAGGAGAATTGCTGGTGGTGACGGAACTGACCTATATCTTGATTGTGGCGGTGGTTACACAACTGTCTACATTTATCAAAACTAACAGAACGGTACACTGTAAAGGACAAATTTTACACTATAAATTAGACCTTAATTTTTAAAAATCAACCCTTCAAAATTAATTTATGATAGGAAAAAATTAAACCATGATTGTCTCTGGGTGGGGAGACAAGTGACTGGGAATGGGCTCAGGGGGTGACGGAAACAATCTATATCTCGAAAGGTGTTTAGGTTACACATGTGTATGCATTTGTCAAATCTCAAAGACTATACATTTAACATTTGTGAGTTTCATTGTATGTAAATTTTACACAAAAAACCAGAAAAATATTAATGACATGCATGCTGAAGTATTTGGAGGGGAATGGACTGATGTCTGCAGCTTATTTTGAAATACATCAAAAATTAGATGGATAAATGGATGAATAGTGATAGATGCACATATATGTAAATTAAATGGACTAATAGATGAATAAAGATGGATGGGTATATAAATATGTGATAAAGAAAGTATATAAATGTTAATGATGGATTCTAAAAGTATAGTGGTGGTCACTTTAAATTCTTTAATTTTGCTGTATGTTGAAAATCATAATGAAATGGGGAAAAAACAATTCTAATGAATTAAAATATATACATAACACAATGAGCATTTTAAAGGATTTAATAAAAACGTATCCCATTAACTCTTACAAAGCTGTGAGGCATCATTTTTCCCATGACTATCGTATCCTAGTCATGTAACATATCAGATTCAAATTGTAAATTATGCCCCAAACGCAGAGAGCTGTGCCTGTCACTTCACAGGGTTTGCTCAGCTATAAACTTGAATTAGACACACAAGGCTGAACATAGGCTTTATTTACCACTGATGATAAGAGAAAACTGACCCTTACAGAATGGCTTCCTAATTCCCTACCATCGTATTAACTCAAACACAGGACGCTGAAACTGGTGCAAAAGGGGGAAACGCTCTAAATTTTATTCCCAAGGATGTTATTCCAATGCCCTCAAGGTTGGAGTTGGAGAATCATGGAATTGGAAAAGGCCAGCTCTCTGTACTAGTGATTCATCATGTTATCTTCGTTTAGGGCCACACAGGAGTCTTTGCCCTCTCGGGGTAATTCAGCAGTCTCAGGTTCTGTGCCAGGCTGGACTTCTGACCCTGTTCCTATCAGTTAATAACAACTGCTGGTTAGAACTTATGTCTATGGAGTTGGAACTTTCTCCTGTGACGGGGCACTCTTACAGTGACACTGCTTTAAAATCTCCCAAATCTACAAATCTGCACACTGTGTTGCTTTTCCTATAATCATACAATGTGAAAGCTGAGAGCTGATCAGAAGGCTGATAAATAGATGCTTTCATTTCAATGCCCTTGTTGTGGCAGGTGTCAGGTTAACTACAGTGACCTCTACCCCACCACACACACACACACACACACACACACACACACACACACACACACACACACACACACACACACACACACACACCCCTCTGTTACAGAGGTTTAAGGGTCAGGTATACAGAGCTCAGCCTCAGAGAAAATTGGCTTTGTCTCTTGGAATCAAGAAGAACAGTTTATGAAATGTTTTACTAGGGGCTGAAAGAGATTGTCTTTCTACCAAACAACAAGGAAGTAATCATCATGGTGGGGGCTGGGGGACTTTACTGGCTGGGTTACAGATATCACTATAAGCTGAAGAACCAATCTTAATGTCCCATCATACATGTATGGTAAAATAAATAGTGGTTACTCCAAGCAGGTTCTTATATAGTGATAATGTTTTCTAGAAACACTTCATGACATAGCGAACATGGGATATCTCCTGATTTACTGTGGTCACGGGAGACTGGGGTTTTGGTTAGTCTCTACCCTCAGCTGTGCCTTACGGCATCTACATGTACTAATGTCTCGTTATCAGTGTGTTTTTCCTAACTGTAATCTCAAAATGATTTCCGTATAAGTTAGGGTTGTCAAACGTACCAAATAATAACACAGGACACTCAGTTAAATTTGCATTTCAGGTGAAATACAAATTATTTTAATAAAAGTATGGCCCGTACAATATTTGGGACAAGCTCTTATTAAAAATATATTCTTTTATCTGGCAGCCCTAAATAGAAATAAAAACTTGAGATGGGTTAGTGAAAAGCTATTAAAACTGTATTAATTGATGCCTTCAAAAGTCTCAGCTTTCCAGTGATGTCAGAATTGCATTTGGGGATAGAAACTGATGCTGAGAACTGGGTTTTTTGGCTTCAGGCTGGCACTTTAGGTTTACTAGGTGGTAAGCTCCACTGGAAAAAAGCTCTGGGGTCTACCAGTATCTTGTACACAATTAGCTCTCAGAGTTATCCCTGGAGAAAGCAAATGAATGAATGGCTAACTCCAGAGAGCCCTCCCATGCTACCTCATTCCTGGGAGACTTCAGTTTTCCCGGTATTAAGGAATGACCACATTTCTTTCCCAATCCTCCAAGTAGTCTCCATCTTTGTCATTTTCTCTCCGTGCACAGATGAATTTGAAAAGGGCTTCCTGCTGGTGCAAAGAGTAAGTCTGAAAAGCTTGTCCATATCTTGAGGGACATTATTGGAACATTCTGTCTAGAGCGAAGGCTGCCCTTGAGCTGGGGCCTAGCAAATTTGCCCTAAGACACAGTCCTCTTCCTCACATACTCGCTCTGCTCACCTTTTGCCCTTTTTTTTCGGTGGGGGTGTGGGTCGGGGGGCAGTCACAGCCTAAGCTTGAAAACTCAAACCTGAAAACACTTGCTTAGCTTTGCCAGTGGATTAAAGAAGAATCTATATTCCACCAACAATTTTCATGAGTTGTGTCCACCCTTGATTCTTGGCTTCTTCTATTTCCTACTTCCTACCCACCACCCTCCCAATATATTTCTAATTTCTAATTTCCATGGTAAGCTTTTAAAAATGTGTTCTAGTGTTGTTGTCATCTTAGAAGATGTTCCGTTTCTCCAAAAACTACATAAAGTATTAAATTCCTTAGAAGAACTTGTATTAAGTATGTTTTGCTGTTCAGAACTGCCTTCTGCAATTCATGAGCATCAGTAATGATAATTACCATTCTCGTTGTCACACTCTTGTATCAGTGAGAGACATGTACTCTGAAAACAAAGAAGCAATGTTACTTGTTCCTCATTTATCATGTGCATTGCTGAATAGGTAAAGTCTATCTGTCTCAAGACTAACCAGGTTATTCTCAAGTCTAATTGCAAAATTCACTCTTTCAGGTGGAACAGAGTCCAGGGGAAGAGCTCAAGTGCTAAGAAATATTCTAAGTATTGGGGAGAAAGAGAGAAGGAGGAAGTTTGGAAAGACATTAGAAAAGGGAATATGAAAAGGGCACATCCGATGCGCAATGTGGACCAACAGTAAAATCACAAGTGACACTGGTTCAAGATGGTAATTAATGGATCAGAACAAATGTCAGAAAATAGCTCACCTGCTCCATGATTTTATAAGTGAAATAAGCCCAGTGAGGAGTGACCTGCTAATAGCAGGTTGAGCTAGTAGCAAAGCTGAGACCGGAATCCAAATATCCCAAGTCCAGCCAATACCTATTTTATTTTATGAAACAGTTTCTCCAACTGGCTGCCCCCAAGTCTGCACTAAAATGAGATAGTACTGTGTATGTCATCATAAAATGATTTGAGTTCTAAGGCAATTAAGAGAAATTCAGCCCCTAGATTTATTACTTCCTCTATCATTTATTTTCCTGTACAAATTAATTTTAAATATTTATTCATTCATTTATTCTTCTATTGATGGTCTTTATGTACCAGATATTATTCCAGAATGGGGGAATACCACAGTTAATAAGATGGGGCCCCAGCCCCTACTGAGTTTTATCCTGGAAGGGAAAATCCAATAACAATCAAATAAACAATATGGTTTTGGATTCAGATATGTTATCAAAGAGGAAATTAACATGTTAAAGCTAGACAGAAGCTGGGTAGATGAGATTAAGGGTGTATTTTAGCAAGGATGACTGTCGAAGGTCCTTCAAAGGAGGTGACATTTGCTTTGATACGAGAAGGGTGAGAAGATATCCATCATGCAAAGACCAAAGGAAATATGTTCCAGGCAAAGGGAAAGAGTTTGATGTTTATAGAAAGAGGTCAATGTGGCTGAGAGGGATAAGCAAAAAGGAGGTATTTCAAAGCCTAGCTCAGGGAGGCAAGAAGGGGCCAGATCATGACGGTCCTTAAAGAGCATTAAGAAAAAATTGGATTTTATTCCAAAGTCCATGGAAAGTCTTTGAAAGACCTGATCTTTGTACGTCTTAAGAAGCTTACTCTCTGTGGAGAATGACTACAGAAGAAGAGTGGAAGTAGAGGCAATTGCCGCAGTCCAAGTCAAAGACAATGGTGGGATTAACCAGGCTGGTGGCAGTGCCGGAGAGGAAAGCCCACAGGTTCACAGCTTTAAGATAAATTTTAGCAGGGAGACCCTCTTAATGGTTCCATGAGGGGAAATGAGGAAAAGGGAGAGAATCAAGAATAGATTGCTTTACTTTTGGTTTGGGCAACTAGATAAATTATGGTACCGTTTACTGGGAAGGAAAAGGTTTGAGCACCATGGTGATGGATAGAAATTAAAAGCATCGTATATGTCATATTATGGCTTAGATGCTTACTAGACATCTAATTGGAGACGTCAGGTAGGTGAGAGAAGAAGATATAAATTAGAAGCAAGGACACCAGCATAAAGGAGAGCCCTGGGCTCTCCAAAATTTATAGGTGAGTTGAAAAAGTACCATCCACAGAGACAGAAGGTGCAGGAGAGGCAAGGAGAAAACTGGGAGATGCGGTCTCAAGAAACTGAAAGAGTCATTTTTCAAGAAGGAGCAAATGATCAACCACTGTATTAAGTGAAAGATAGAGTCAGATGAGAACAGAGATGAACTCACCAGATTTGAAATGTCAAATATCATTGTTGATATCAACAAAAGCAGTTTCAGTATAAACAGTTTTTTAAAAGTCATACAATGTGGAAAGGTAACTATTAAGAGTTATTTTTATGTGTTTGTGCTTCCTTCCAAAACTACGCTGCATATAACTACACAAAAATACACACAGGTCTTTTTGTTTGTTTGTTTTTAAATGTAAAACATAAATAGGAACACATCTTATATGTTCTTTTTATACTGCTTTTTGTTACTTTACATATTATTTTGGAGATCTTTCCTTATCAGTATGTATAGATTTATAACATCATTTTAATGGTGAACTTACTATTTTCTTATAAGAATTTAACCTATGCTTTTGATCCTTTCTTAGGTACAAACCATTATACCGTATTATACCATGTACTTCCCTGAGTATGGGCATGAACCATGATGAGGACAGAAATGAGGAGAGAAAATCGATGGACAGAGGAGTTAAGTGCTCACCCCACAGAGATCCGAGCATGAACAAAGACCCAAAGGTTCTTTCTTTTGTACCATATTGCCTCTTTTTATGTTGTAAGAATTGATTGACATTTGGTAGAACTGAGCACAGAAACAAAATTCACAAGCACTTTTTAACAAATCATGCCTTTTCAATGGTGATGTTTTCATTGGATCTCTTATTTACTCTTGCATTCATTAAAGTAAATACGTAAATCAGTACGATTTCTCTTCAAAGCCAAACAATTAAAATGGCTTTGGGTTTTGTTGTTGCTGGCTTGTTTGTTTTTGCTGTTTTCGCTTATTCCCTAGGATTACTTACTTATTATATCCTAACTTGCCCAAGAGTTCAACAGAACCTGTGGCTCTAAAGTTCCCTTCTTAAGACCTGTTACAGACTGAATGTCTGTGTTCCCGCAAAATTCACATGTTGAAACCTAATACTCAACGTGGTGGCATTTAGCGGTGGGGCCTTTGGGAGGTGATTAGGTCACAAGGGTGGAGTGACCTAATGGTCACCTATAAATGGGATTAGTGCCATTATAAAAGAGACCCCAGAGAGCTCCCTTGCGTCTTCCGCCAGGTGAGATTACAGTGAGAAGACGACTGTCTATGAACCAGGAAGTGGGGTCTCACCAGACACCGAATCTACCAGCACCTTGATCTTGGACTTCCCAGACTCTAGGACTAGAAGAAGTAAATGTATGTGGTTTATAAGCCACCTAGTCTATGATATTCTGTCATAAGCAACCTGAACTAAGACCAGACCTAACTAGAAATTCAGAATGTCGTCATTACCCTACATTTTCTAGATCTAGCACCGGCTGCTTTAGAATCTGACACCTTAGAAATACTACAGAAATTAAGAAAATAATACAGATTTTACATTTGTACCTTTCCTTCACGTGGCTAAAGTGGCAAATCCATAATTACCCTTCCCCCACCCTATCTAATTCCTCTCCCTATTTTTACATGGTCATCACTTTATTTGCTTCTTTTTTCTGTTCTTTTCTTTGACTTATCCTATTTCCTCCAGGCTTCATTTCCTGTTGAGACTGTTGTCAGGGGAAAACTGGGTAAAGGCACAAGAGGAGCTAGAACGAGCTCCCGCAACCCTCCGTCCTCACCGGCAGCAGCGTCTGCTTCAGAACCGGAGTGCTCTGAGCCAATTATTTACATCTAAAAGATCGGTGCATTTCAGGGCTTCCCAGGTGGCGCAGTGGTTGAGAGTCCGCCTGCCGATGCGGGGGACGCGGGTTCGTGCCCCGGTTTGGGAGGATCCCACATGCCGCGGAGCGGCCGGGCCCTGGGCCCGGCTGAGCCTGCGTGTCTGGAGCCTGTGCCCCGCAACGGGAAAGGCCACAACAGTGAGAGGCCCGCAAAAAAAAAAAAAGAAAAAAAAGATTTTTGCATTTCAGTTTGGAGACTAAGACACAGAGAAAAATCATACTAGAGCCACTCAGCAGAGCGTGACTGACAGACTGAAACCAGTGTTCAGGTGACGGCAAGACCGAGGCCAAGTTACGAAGGTGCTAACACCCACCTTTCACGCCTCCCCCGCTCTTTCCCGATGCAGCCCACCTCAGGGGTCACAAACTGGGATGCCCCTCGTTTGCATTTTCCTTGGCCAACACGAATATGTTTAAACTTCTGAATTACTGGCCAACATTTAAAATTGGGAAACGTCCCGTGAAAGTGCAGACTTGCCGGCTCTTCTCAACTGGCAACCACGAGCCAGCTTGCAAACAGGAAGCCGCAGGGCTGCGGATGCTCCCTTACACACAGCAAGGGCTCTACACTCTGTCCTATGCCCAGGGACTTTCTGTCTGGCCCATCTTACTCATCCTTCTTATCTGCACGCCACTGTGGGTATGTGCGTTTATAACCTTTCAGAATGAAATGCTGCGATGTGCTCTCTAATAAAGATTTGGCCACTTTTCCTAAGTAGCTAAAAAAATTGGGGTTATGACCCAAACTTTCCCATCAGATAACCCAGCAGTGTACAGTCTGACTCTCTGGTTTCTGATCATCCAGACATCTGGGAGACCTGAAAACAAGACAGAAAAGAAGGGAAGGCGGAGAACTTGGTGGCATCTGCACCCACATACTCCTTCCGTCTCTCCTACACTCCTAGCCATCCTGCCATTATACCTGTATCACAGGTTGCAAACTTATGCCTGAAACGCTTCTCCCAGGAGTCTACACGTTCTAGTGGCGTTTTCAAAGGCACAGGAATGCTATCAAAAAGCAAAGACAGGAATCTGCCATAGCGGTTGCACTTCGTAACTGGTGAAATGTAGTTAAAGAGGGTCACACGGGGGCTTCTCTGGTGGCGCAGTGGTTGGGAGTCCGCCTGCCGATGCAGGGGACACAGGTTCGTGCCCCGGTCCGGGAAGATCCCACATGCCGCGGAGCGGCTGGGCCCGTGAGCCATGGCCGCTGAGCCTGCGCGTCCGGAGCCTGTGCTCCGCAACGGGAGAGGCCACAACAGTGAGAGGCCCGTGTACCGCAAAAAAAAAAAAAAAAAAAAAAGAGGGTCACCCGGAACAAGACAGCCCCCCAACATGCCCCTTGACCATTGCGTCCACATCCTCTCCACTCATCATCACACCCAAGCCCACGCTGCTTCCAAAAGAATTCAGGGCATTCTCAAGCTATATGGTAACTGCTTTTATTCACTGGTGAGATGCTGAGAAGCAAATGCGTAACAATCACGGTTATGACACAGGCTAAGAACACACAGCCTCGGGTTCCTGCCCCAGAGAACACAGCCCCTCTCGTTCCACCTCAACACACCCAGGATCTGTGCACGTGGCCGCCCAGCACAAGCCCAGGAATGTTGTTATAAAACTGCACTTCACAGAAGAAAGTCAAACCATGAGGTTATTATCACAGTTAAAACCAAAGAGCAGAAAATTGAACTGCCAGAGAAAACAGTCCACGGGAGCACCAGCTGGAATGAGGGCAGGTGGGGTGAGAGGAAGTGCAGCAGCGGCCAGATCAGGAAGCACTTGTACTCGGGGTGGAATGAATTTTGAAGCTGCACTAGGACACTAGGAATCTTGTCAGTGAAAAGGCGTGGCTGTGATTCATGCATGGGAGCCAGGCAAGATGGAGCTCAGACACTCCTGAGCATCTATTTCTAACTGAATAAGGTTTCTTTACCTCCAAAGATCCCCTGGCAGATCAGGTGTATGGAAACAACTTTTAAATGGTTTGTCTCAGAGTTAAAAAAAAAAAAAAAAGAGTTAACTAACGTGCTGGTTGTCTCCACAGAAAAATGACATATCAATCCTCAGTGAAGATAAATTGATTCTGAAATTGTAAAGTGGATCCATGGAGAAATGAGGTTTGACTGATAAGAAGTAGATTGGTACAACTTTTGGGGAACAGGACCATTATGTACAGTGAAGTACCCCTGCACCCTTACTTTACTCCATCACATCGTCTTCACCCTTGAGGCAAAAAGAGAAACTCCATTCGCCTGAAAATCAAATTCTGGACACAATAGGTACCAACAGGGATTAGTCAAGAACTTGAACTTCCCCTTCTCCTTTCACAGGTTTGATTCTATCTGATTTCGCTAATTACCTCCAATTACTTCACTTCCGCCTTCCTGTCCTTTTCCTACAGCCCTTTAGCTGTCACTGTTCGGTGCTTGCATGCTCTGCTCTAAAATCCTCTTCAGAGGAAATGGCTTACATATAAATGTCACAAATGAGCAATCTCTCCGTGAGCTAAAGCCTTGAACTTAATTCTGGGCCACCCTGACAGAGGGACAATTGCTGCTCCAGGAGACTAAGAGAGGGGCTCCAAATATTTAAAGAGCTGTTATGTGTAAGTCTGGAAGGTAGAAGTAGATCCAATCAATGGATAGAAGTTACAGACAAGCAAATTTTAGCTCAACATGTTAAATCTCTTTAATTATAGAAATGTTTGCCTTGTCCAGTACTGAGCTCTCTGTCATTGGGCATGTTTAACAGATCTGAAAATAATATTTTTAGGAGTATGACAGAGGGTATGTTAGCATTGGATAGGAAGGAGAGAAGTCTAATTCTAAGGAGCCTATGATTCTGCAATAAATAATACTATATCAATAGTTTTTCCGTATTTGAGATACACAGCCATACACATCCACGCGATGAGGCGGGTTGATAAGTTGAACTTCAGGAAAAAACACGGCAGGAGAGTTGCTCATCCCTGAGCCCAGAGCAGAAGGTAATTCTATCCTAGATTTAGATAAAAATTGATCTTTAAATATATTTGAAGACAGAAAAAAAACGACTGGAAAAGATAAGAGATTAAAAGGCCAGAATCTTCAAGATAAAACCTCATGGGCAAGGGTAGAAGTTGGGCTCGTATATCAAACTACACATGAATAGGACATAAGGGCTAAACGAAGGACAGTTTATGTTCTTTATTTTTGAAAGCCTACTCTAATGGAAAATGCAGGATTCTGATTTTTCTGTTCTGGGTAAGAAGAATGAAAGAAAAGTATCTCCTCCACCACCCCCGCCCATGTCTGCACCGGCAGTTAAAGAACGGTAAAGAACTTTCATTCCAAAGACCTCCCGTAGATACCGCCCTCTTTGACCAAAAGGCCACAGGGCTGGCAAAGATTTCTAAGCAGATTAATGAGAGGCTTCTGAAAACGCTGTCTCTCAGATGTAACCTAGGTCTCTTGGAGAGAAGTTGGTGAGTCAAGAACACTGGTAGACTCACCCTTCTAACTGCTGTAATATTGTACCAACACTTTTTGCCAAACTGTGTTATTATCGTGTAGTGATGCCGTCTTAGCAGTCTGCGGATCCCTGTCATTTAAAAGCTAATCATAACATACCGTTAACATATGGGAATCCAGTCTATTCTTGTTCTCCGGGCTCATGTGCCCCAACCGACCACAGCATTTTCTTAGCACCAGGAGGGTTGTTCTTACAATGTTGTTACTTTTGCATCTCCTCCTTTAGAACCCTCTAAGTAAAAACAATAGCAGGGGGAAGAAGCAGCCATGCAATTTACTCCAGCAAGTAAATGCCAGGATCTGTTGAGTGTGTGTATTCCCTGCAATTCACCCATGTGTGTTTTCCCTTTCTGGAGAAGATGAGGAACAAAAATAACTTCACACATCACCAATGTTTCCCACCAAGCCATTTCACATGGTCCCGTCCCCCTAATCACAAATGTGCCTCCACTCTGGCACACAAATCACCCACCACACACACACACACACACACACCCAAGACTAAAGAAAAGGAGTCCTGCCTAAGAAAGCAAGTTGTGTGGACACTTTATACTCCCCATGAGATCTGCTGGGAGTGAAAAATAAAAAGTCAGCCTGTAGAAATTTACATAATCTCAAAGTATTTCCCCACAAAACGCCTATTAATTAGGTGGGGGAAAATCGTATTTTAAAACAAAGAAACCTGGCAGACACCAGGTTTCATCAAGTGACCAAAGTTAAAATCATCAGCAATGAAACACGTCAATGTCATGCGCCTCCCGATCTGATACACTGGGAAGGACATAGCACTTCTCTGGTGTTCCTGCCAAACCTGCAGCTAATCATGAAGAAACAGACAAACACAACTTGAGAGATTCTACAAAATAAGTGGCCAGTACTCTGAAAAAAAATTCTAGATCATGAAAGAAAAGGAAAGGAAAGGGGAAGGGGTAAGGGGAAGGGGAAGGGAGGGGAAGGGGAGGGGAGGGGAGGGGAGGGGAAGGGGAGGGGAGGGGAGGGGAAGGGGGGGGAGGGGAGGGGGGGGAGGGGAGGGAAGGAAAGGAAAGTATGACAGAGTATACCAAGGGGATTTGGGAAATATGACAACTGATGTGATCCTGGCCCAGAAAAGAGACAACTGGCAATATCTGAATAAAATCTGTAGATTAGATTATAATATTGAATCAATGTTAATATCCAGATTTTACCAAAATGTTAACCATTGTACTCCCAGTTATATGACAGAAAATCCTTTGTTTTGGTAAATACACAGTGAAGTATTTAGAGTTAAACGGGCATCATGTCTGCAATTTGCACCCAAATTTTCAAAAAGAAACGTATATACATAGCTATGTGTGCTTGTGCGTGCATGTGTAGAGAGAAGAGAGAGAAAATGACCAAGTAAGTTTGACGAGATGTAAAATGTAAACGTTAACATTTAGGGAATCTGGGAAGTGAATACAGGAATTCCTCATAACGTTTTTGCAACTTCTCTGTAAGTAACATTTGTTGTTGTTGTTGTTGTTTTAATTAAAAAGGAACCTTAACCTAAGTGGCGGCCTGAGCTTTTCGCGGAGGGAGCTGGAGAAGGAGGAGGAATGTAGTAGACCCCCATCTCCTTTGCTCTTCCGTCCCCAACACTGAGAAGCACTGTAACGTCTTGTGTTTCCCTGAAAGCTACTGTGGGAGGCTGCAGAGAGTTCCCTGAGGGCAACACCCTATCCCCAAATCCCCAGAGCCTAACACAGGGCCTGGCATATATTAGACGCTCAAGCAATGGCCAATGGAAGGAATGATCGGACTTTAAGAAATGTCTGAAAGAAACTGCAGGCAATCCCCAATCTGCAAAGTTGGTAGAACAGTGGCCCTTCTGTATAAACAGCTGGGCGGCAATGAGGGGCAGGTGGCATCAGAATGAGGAGTGAGAAGCAAGGTACAGTCCTATCCTAGGGTATTCTTTATATGGAGGAGGAAGAGGAACTGAGCATGTACCCTGGGGCTGGCCTGAACTGGCTCTGTTCCTCTGGGCGGGGTGGGGGAGGACATACATGCCAGGCACTACGTGTCCCAGCAGCTGAGGTCTCCATTGGGTCCTGCGTGAGCTATTTGATGCACTGAGATAAGAAGAATGGAAGGCCAAGCTTCCCCAAAAGAACGTTAAGGCTTGAAATAGCTCTGTATTCAATTCTGTTCTTACCTCCCAAACCATTTAGTACTCGGTTTTTCAAATTCACGTGGACTGGGCTTCCCTGGTGGCACAGTGGTTGAGAGTCCGCCTGCCGATGCAGGGGACACGGGTTCGTGCCCCGGTCCGGGAAGACCCCACATGCCGCCGAGCGGCTGGGCCCGTGAGCCACGGCCGCTGAGCCTGCACGTCCGGAGCCTGTGCTCCGCAACGGGAGAGGCCACAACAGTGAGAGGCCCGCGTACCGCAAAAAAAAAAAAAAAATCACATGGACTATGCACATGAGGTCTGAAATTAAAATCATTTAAATTACCAAAGTTCAAGAAAGCTTGGAAAACGTTAACAGATGAAAAACGTGACTTTGCTTCGAAAACTTCGCTAATTCAAGAACATCCTAACAGATTGCTTTTCCAGTAACATTTAATTCTGAATAGAGATAAAGGGAAAATATACATATAATTCACAGGCTGCCGGAGTGTTAAGTATCAGGGGATGTTCCTATAATCCACAGAAAATTGGGCCTTACAACAGACATGCTTTTTCTAACCACCAAGATACAATTTCACAAGCATGAACACTGTGTGATAATATTCCAGACAAAAATTAAACAGGAACTGTGGCACATAACCGAGGACAGGACTCCAAAGGGCCAACCTGATTTGCATATTAATTCAAACAGGGACCTTTTTGCTTTAATAAGGAATATCATTTTTGAGGAATCTCTAGGTGAGATTGCCATGCTCACTGGTATAGATTTGTTGACCAATTTATTTGAAAATGAGCTCCTATGATAAACCCAAACCATAATGAGGAAAAGACAACCCTTCCTGATCAGTAAGTGACAAACAGTGAATCCACAGAGGAACCAGGGCAGGCTGGTACTGCTGTCCTCTCTCCCTCTTTACTCGTCACATCTGGGAGGCCAAGCAGTTCTCTGTCAGAGTCAATCCCTTCCTCCAACTTAATAAGGACAGAGGGTTATCTCATCCTCAGAGTTTTAGTTGCCAGTTATTAGCCTGTTTGTCCCTAACACCCTCCAGCTTCCTATCTCCCATTTCAAAGCTGTCCGGCGTCTCCAAAATGGATTGGGAGAATCTAGACATGACACGTCTCCTGCTAGGTTCTCCTAGAAGTATGCTTTCTGTACAACCCAAAAGGATTGGGGTCAAGACAATGTGTAAGAAAGATCCCTGTTGAGCTTCCAAGAGGAGCACAGCCAGCTTCTGTCCCTTCTGTGCTCAGAATCCCTCCTGTCTCAGACATGGTCTAGGCCATGGTCTAGGCCCTGGGCCACCAGTGGCATGGCTCTATTAATGCCCGTTGAAACTACAAGGATTCGTGGTGACCTAAGGCCTGACCTAAGGGTTCTGGAAGAGACTCCTCTACAGAGCTCAGATAGAACCTCAGATCTGTATGCAAATAGGCAGATAGTATGGTCTTCTTAAGACCTCAATACTTCTGAATCCATCCCTATCTGTCCCCACATACACTCCTTCTCATTTCTCCATGACAACTCCTACTTCTGATACCCCTGGGCTGTTCTACAACTGGGATGATAAGGGCACTTCAATAAAAAATCAAGCCACTGCCTATTTTTGGTCTCAAGAGGAAGCAAAGATATTGGACCAAAGGATAGTATGACAGCTCTTGAAATGTAAGCTTTCGTGCTGGTCACCAGTTCCTAGTGTGATGTTACCAATGAAAAATGCAGAAGCTCTGCCTCTTGGTCCCCACCCAACTGGTTCTTCTTACCTTTGGTTCCATTGAAATGAAACTGTGTGTTCCTCTGCTTGAGAGAACTGACCTTTTAATCGTCCTGCTGTGATAGAAGTGGTAGTAATCCTTCAGGGCCCCGATCTGCAAAGGCAGGAGGGAAAGAATATAAGAGAGTTAACGTATGAAAAGTCTTCTGTTTTCCTGGTTTTTCATTAAAATAAGAACACAAAAGCAAAAAAAAAAAAGAAAAGGTCCATAAATTATGCAGTTGCTGGCCATGCTTAAATGTTACTTGAAGCTTGGTGATCACTTTTCAAAAGAAGGACATGTGATATGAAATGGAGTGTCCTTGAGGCGGTGACCGTGGAACTAAAGATTATAATGGGGCAGCTTGGGCTCTCCATATCTCCCTTTTAATGTTTAATTTATATGCAGCATTTTAAGTAATTCTATATCAATCTGTATCCAAATGTATGAAAGAGAAACAAATATCAAATAGCTATCTGGTTATAAAAACACATCGCATTTGGTTTGCTCCGAGAAATGTACAATGAAAGACCTTGTTAGATTATTTATATCGTTAATTTGAAACAAGTCCTAAGCAATTGATCATTCGCAAAGAAAACACTACTTAGTTTGTTTCCTGACTTCAGCAGACAGTATAAATACATAGCTCTTATTCATGTGTTGCAAAACTAAAAGTGGAATGAATGGCAATTTCTAAAACAAAACAAAGATCACACGTCCTACCTATCAGCTAAGCTTCCTGTGTGACAATAGTTCAATCGACTTTATCTTAACCATTTCTTTAACGAATTAGTTTTCTCATTTATGTACCCCTTTCTTCAGTTAAAAACAGGTCTGTTTAGGATAGCTGTAAAAATAAATCCCTGTCCATTCTAAGAAAACAAACTAACACAATTCCAAACAATCATATTCTTTCAGCAGACTGTAAAATGTGGATCACATAATGGAAATTAAACCATACAATGAGCTAAGGCAGGAGAGCTTGGTTCTAGTTTCGGCTGACGGTCACCAGAAGTGTCTTCTTAGCTAAATCGCATATACTTACTATGTCTCAGTTTCATTATCTATAAAATTGGACTTCAAGCCAGTTCATTTCTCAGATCACTACAGCTGTCAAATTCCATTCTTTACCACTGACACTTTACTCGCCTTGGGCAAATGCATTTAGAGCACCATTGCTCTACCCTAAAGAATGACCATCATCAAGATGTTTTCCAATTAGGACAATTCAAAAGTTAGGCCTTCTTAATTGATAAAAAAAAAAGAAAAAAAAGTCATTGCCCCAGCTTAATTTTTTCAGATAAAAGGTTTACTTTTCATTCCCATCTTTTCATCACATTCTCAATCATCGTCCCGCCCTTCCAATAAGGAGGATCAACCAAATTTCTGTGCCAGTTAAGAGTCATCTCCTCACTGGGACTTCATGCTCTAATTGAATGTTTCTTATCTTCATTAAATTTGAATGCCTGAAGTCTCCCATTTCTGATTCAAGTGGAACTGCCCAGATGTACACAGAAGAGATTTTGGACTCTGAAAACAAGTAGGAAATGAGGCAATCCTAGCTGAAACCTCTAATCTCAATGATTCTGGACTCTGAAGCAGTAGAAAACAATGAGGAAGAGGGCACAGGTGCCAGTCCCAGTCTCCACGGGTGTTTCAAGGAGGGTTTTACAGGCCAACTTTAAAATTCCAGAGGAGTAGGGGTAGAATTCAGGAGGGGCTGCATAATCCTCTATCAGAAATCTTAAAATCCCAAGAAGCTTAGAGCTTTCACCTCACATAGTTTCTGTCAAGAATGCTCCTTGGGGGCTTCCCTGGTGGCGCAGTGGTTGAGAGTCCGCTGCCCATGCAGGGGACGCAGGTTCGTGCCCCAGTCTGGGAAGATCCCATATGCCGCAGAGCGGCTGGGCCCCTGAGCCATGGCCGCTGAACCTGTGCGTCCGGAGCCTGTGCTCCGCAACGGGAGAGGCTACAACAGTGAGAGGCCCGCGTACAGCAAAAAAAAAAAAAAAAAGAAAAAAAAAGAAAAAAAAGAATGCTCGAGTAAATACAGTAGTTTTTGTGGAAAGGAACAGAGAATCTCTGAGGAAGAACTTTTTATCAACGTGAAAAGCGCCAGTATGTTTAAGATCATGTCCACTCAACTATTATGGAACCTCTTCGACTATAGGAAATGACTGAATTCAACTCAACTATTAAACTCAAACTGTGGATGAAATACACCCTGAAGAAATATTCAGATCCTTTGTGGCTTCAATGGTACACACCAGAATGCTGGCCTAATGCAGGGTACATGGAGCTGGAAAGCGGAACCCTTGTCCTGACTTAACTTGCTCTGGGATTTTTGGATACATCACTTACCCTCTTTGGGCCTTGGTTTCCTCAACTGTGAAATAAGGACACAGGAGGTACAGTGGACAGAGACTGGGCGTCAGAGTCTAATGGGGGATAATAGTGTTTATGGGTTAGTGTGGTTATAAGGATTGAACGTAATAGCAGGTACACTGCCTAGTCAAGTCACTGTCCAGCACATAGTAAGTAGCAGAAGGTTATGAGTTTCCCTTCTAAGTTTATATTCAAATCCTACCTTCCCTCACCTCCTATCCTCTAATTAATCCCTCACCTCTGTCTCTTGGCAGGATTCCTCTTAATCTGCCCTGGTATCACCTCCCTTATTTCACTTCCCTTATTTCACTGGCCAAAAATCAAAAGGGTTGATGATACACTGTTGGCAAGGATGTTGGCACAAATGCGGCTCGTACAGGATCAGTAAAGAGCGTACCACGGTACAAGTGTGTGGAGAGCCATTTGGCAATATCAATAAAATTATACACAGTACTTAACCTTCGACCTAGCCTTTCCACTTCTTAACATTGATTCTATAGGTAGAGTCATGTACGTCAAAGAATGGATGTTAGTTAGAGCAAATTTTGTAAAAGCAAGAGAATGCAAACAACCAGCTGCCATCAGTAGGCGACTGGTTCTATATGAACTGAAATGCATTGTCTCCAAGGTAGTGGATAAAGAAAGAAAGAAATACAGGTGCAAAAGAGGCATATAATATGACCCAATTTTTGTAGGAGAAAAAAGGAAGACTCTAGATGACGTGTGCTTATAGGCACAGGATATTTCAAGAAGGAAACTTGACAAACTGGAAAAGAGGGATTTTCTTTTCATGATTTATGTGGCTGCATTATTGTTTTAAATGAAACTAACCAAAAATGAACAAATAATACAAATGAACACGTGAAATAGCACACACACAAATCCCACCTACTTTTCCAGGGGCAAATACGCTCCCCCAATTCCATGGGACTGATACAAGGGCCACTTCTATTGGGGCCATTAAATCTCTTTAGCAGTACACTCTATTTAATCTCCATCTTTCAGGGATTCTGTTTCCTCTATAGGGTTATGGAATGGTGTTCACTGATGGGCTGATGCCTCAATTACAGAATGCCTGCCACGTGCCAAGCATCTTGCTGCTCTTCCGCATGTTATTACATTTAACTTCACCTCCCGAAGAGCTTCTGAAGACAAATATTATTACCTCCAACTTGATAAAGGAGGCTATTGAGGCTCTGGTAGTGCCCGAATGTACACAGCTGGTATTGTGAGGGGGTAAAGTGTGAATCTTTGTCGAATGCCTAGCATCGGGGTGAATTTAGTTAAGTTTCATGGTGCATCCCGTCAACGGGCTCACAAGACGCATTCCGACATCCTTCTAGTGAGCCTTCCTATGCTGCAGAGCTAAATTCTATGCAGCCAGGGTTCTGAATGTGATAAGGTTCTACCAATCAAAGGCAGACTGTGGCATCGTGAGGCATGCTCCTGGAGGCATTTTCGTGTTTAGTGGTGGCTGTGGCTAAAGGTCTTAGTACCTGGTTGCTAGCTTTCTGGGCATTCATTTGCACATCCTGTTTTGTCAGTCAGTTGGTAAGAGATTTTAGAAGAACTACAGGGGCATCATAGGGTAGCTTCCTCCTTCCTCAGCTTCCTCACTGAGGCAGAAGCAGCAGCTCCGGTGTAGGCCCATGCTGTGGGGTGGCTTTGGGGGCCTTTTCTGAAAACTTGGCCCTCCTGATTGATACTCCAAGCTATTTAATAGTCAATACTGAATGCCTTCCAAAGCAGACCAAGCAGTGGATTCAGTAGTTGGCTCCCCTGAATATTCCAAACTGGACAGATGAGAATTTCTGAAAACGTAGCTTTATATATATACAATCTTGCACAACTTAGAGATCCTCAAAGATATGTACCTTTTGAGTCATGGGCTACAGGCACCACTGAGCCACAGGCTACGGATGACCCACTGTGTCTGCTCTAACATCCTGTTAGATGACTACACTGGCTTCTTGGCTTCTCACAGCCATTCATACCAATCTGCTCTCTCAAGTCTTTCTATACAGTAGCCAGCATAAGGTTATAAATGTACATTTGACTGTCATAGTTCATACGCCAGCTTCAAATCCTTGAGTGGCTTCCCTTTGCTGTTAAAATAAATAGTAATATTTAATAATATAATTTTAAAGTTAATAATAATATCAACATTTATTCTGTGCCAGGAACTAGTCTACATGCTTTATCTAACTCATTGAATGAAAGCACTGTGGCCACCTCGATGAACCTGTCAGCTCTCTCAGGCTGCTTGTTTGCCTTGTTTTCCCTCCTGCCCTGTCCAACTTACAGATTTCCCCAAATTCTGTACTCCTTTTCGAAAAGTTATTTACTATCAGCCTACAGATAAAATTTTTTTAATGGGCGAAAGTTTGAACAGACATTTCACAAAAGATATACGAATGGCCAATAAGCATGTAAAAAGATGCTCAAATGCAAATTAAAATCATAATGGCACTATACACATACCAAAATGGCTAAAATTTAAAAGGTAGACAATACCCATTCTTAATGAGATTACGGAGCATCGGAACTCTCATACATTGCCAGCGGGAGTAGAAAATGGTTCAACATCTTTGAAAAATCATTTGGTAATTTCTTATGAAACATATATCCTCCTCATGACCCAGCCATTTCATTTACAGTATTTACCCAAGAGAAATGAAAACCTATTTCCAAACAAAACTCAAACATAAATGCTTATAGCAGCTTTCTTAATAATAGCCCCAAACTGGAAATAATGCAAATGTCTATCAACAAGTGAATGGATAAATCACTTGTGGTATATTTACAGAATGGAATACCCAGCAATAAAAAGGAACAAAACTCTGATGCATGCAGCTACGTGGATGAAGGTCAAAACAGCATGCTGACACAAAGAGGATACACTGTATGATTCCATTGGTAAGAAGTTCTAGGACAGTTACTCTATCGTGACAGCAAACAGATGAGTGATAACCTTGGGGAAAGCCTGGAGAAACTTTTGAGTTTGGGAAATGTTCTATATCATGACTGTGGTGGTAATTCCATCAGTGGTTAGTGCTCCGGCATGTTGGAACCAGCTCATTGCAGGCTTGCCAGATCCAACTGCATCTTCTCCCAACACCCTCTGCAGGGACATCACATTGCTGACTTGACATCAACAATGATGGAAGTTTTTAACACATCAGGAAAAACTGGCAAAGGCTACAAATTAGGGCTTCTTTTTTCCCTGATCAGTCACTTGTTTAGTATTTATCAGCACAACCCCGGCCGGGTATGTACATTTGTCAACACTCATCCAATCTTACACAGAAATGGCTGCGATGGGGAGTATATCAATTATACCACAATAATGGCGAGTTCAAAAGTTATATCTCCTCTACTGATCTCTGGTTGTCTTTCCCATCTGTAGAATGATTCAGAGATTGGGAAACGTGAGAACCCAGTGACCTGGGGCTCTTCAGCTCAGATCTCCTCCCACCCTCTCAGGTGAGGTGGGGAGGAACCAAGACAATTGTTCTTGCCGATCAGTCTCCAACATCCAGGAGTTAAAGTTTGAAACTCCTGCTTGCTAAATTCCATTCAGACAGAAAGCTACAGAAGCACCGCCTGGATATACTGATTTCCCTTCATTAAAATTTGACTGCGATGCCTCATTTGTACTTCCCTGAGAATATTAAAACCATTTTAATTACTTGCCTTCTGTATTTCAGACTCTATAACATTCAAAGGAGAATCAAAGAGAAGGTGGCCATGATTGCTTTCCCCAAAGTCACCAAGAACACTCCAACTTCAGGGCCTTTGCGCCTGCTTTTCCTCTGCCCAGAATGCCCTTCTAGAAATCTCCATAACTCACATCCTCTCTGCTTTCAGGTGTTTGCTCAAATGCTCTCTTCTCAGGGAAGATTTCCACCCAGTTGACCACCCAATTTGAAACTGCTGTCTCCAGCACACCCCACTGCCCCTTCCCTGATTTATTTTTCCCCTTCACATTTATCACCACTTAACATATTATATATTCCCTTTATTTGTCCCATTTATTGCTGGTCTTCCCCTACTAGAATGTTAGCTCCATAGGTCAGGAATTTTTGTTTTGTTCACTGCTGAATTAGACTTAGCTCCTATTAACAGTGCCAGGCATACCCAATAAATGTTAGAATGAATGAATGAATGAATGAATGGTCCCTGATCTTCAGGAAATCAAAGCAGCAGTGAGCATGTCTCTAAACCTTAGGGAAGGCTTCTTGCAAATCTCTTTATAACCCTTTCTGTGATACAACATTAACATATAACATACACTTTATACTTAATAAATGTTGAATGAATGAATGACATTATTACATGTAAACATATCTGAAAATTAAGAATTTACTACCAACAACCACCTAATCACCAAAGTCTGCCTTTGTATTTCCCTCTCTTATTTCATCATGGTCAATGATCTATTGGAATCACTGAACAAACGTGATATTTATAACAAGGCTGTTGAACTTATTAAATATTAAATTAGAAGGCAACTCACTGCAGAAATCTGATGAATTGCTAATATTTATGAAGTACAAACTAAGTGCCCAGCATCATTGCACTGTGTCCTCAAGGCCATATGAAGTAGGTATCACGATTTCCATTTTATATGCACGGAAGCAGAAGCTCACAAAGTTTACGAACTTGCCTAGGGCCACACAGCAAAGGGCCAAGCTCAGGTTGATTCTGGGCAGTCTAACTCCAGAGCATATGTTCTCACCTACTCTAAAAGATGTTTAAAATAAAAGGTTTCTAAGGATGAATTTAAAACAGTTACCCAGAAGACTGTGCTCCTAAGAGTTGTACACAGAGGGGATGTTTTCTAGGGATATTTCTATCTACTTTGAACAGATCCAAAAGAGAAAGTGTTGACAAGCATCTTTGAGAGTGAGAGAGAGCCCATTCCTGTCCTCTGTGGGGGGCAAGGAACTTGCTCTCAGTTTCCTGTTCTACCGTTGACCCCAAGGAACTTACATTAGTGTCTCCTTTAGGTGAGAAATTATCTTTAAGGGCTTCCCTGGTGGCGCAGTGGATAAGAATCCGCCTGCCAATGCAGGAGACATAGGTTCAAGCTCTGGTCCGGGAAGATCCCACATGCCGCGGAGCAACTAAGCCCATGCGCCACAACTACTGAGCCTCTGCTCTAGAGCCCGCGAGCCACAACTACTGAAGCCCGCGCGCCTAGAGCCCGTGCTCCGCAACAAGAGAAGCCACCGCAATGAGAAGCCCACGCACCTCAACGAAGAGTAGCCCCACTTGCCGCAACTAGAGAAAGCCCGCACGCAGCAACAAAGACCCAACACAGCCAAAAATAAATAAAAATTAAAAAAATTTTTTAAAAAAAGGAATTATCTTTAAGGCACACCTTCACCTTGAAGTTCAAGGGGCATTCTACGCTTAACAAGTACAACACCTGGCACCAAGCATCTTGGATGTTACTCCATGAAACACCACAAATGACATGAAAAATGTCTTCCTTAGACTTTAGTTTCAAGTCAGTCACTCAGCTCTTTAGAGAATGACATTAGAATACATGAATTCAGAGCAACAGAACTATAATCATTTTATTTTTCATCAGGATGCTCAAGGAAAGATGTATAACCTCTGTGATTTTACAGCAACTTTCTAAGATATGCAGGAATGTGACAGCTGAATAACGGCCCCCTAAAAATGTTCATATCCTGATCCTCGGAGCCTGTAACTATGTCACCCTATATGGCAAAACGAACTTTGCAGCTGTGATTAAATTAAGGGTTTTGAGATGGAGAGATTATCCTGGATTATCCGGGTGGGCCCAATGAGATCACAAGAGTCCTTATAAGAGCAAAGTCAGAGAGGTGTGATGGCAGAAGCACAGAGAGAGAAGGAAACAGAGATCAGAGATGGGGAGAGGGAGAGGGAGAAAGAAAAAGAAGGAAAAGAGAGAGAGATTTGAAGATGCTATGTTGCTGGCTCTGAAGATGGAGGAAGGGGTCACAAGCCAAGGAATTCTGGTGGCTTCTAGAAGCTGGAAAAGGCAAGGAGATGAGGCTCCTCTAGGATTTCTGGAAGGAACGCAACTCTAATGACACCTTCATTTTAGGTTAGGACTTCCGGCCCCAGAACTGAAAGATAATAATTTTGTGTTTTTTTGTTTTGTTTTTTTCTAATGCGGTATGCAGACCCCTCACTGCTGTGGCCTCTCCCGCTGCGGAGCACAGGCTCCGAACGCGCAGGCTCAGCGGCCATGGCTCACGCGCCCGGCCGCTCTGCGGCATGTGGGATCTTCCCGGACCGGGGCACGAACCCGTGTCCCCTGCATCGGCAGGCGGACTCTCAACCACTGCGCCACCAGGGAAGCCCTAATTTTCTGTTGTTTTAAGCCATTAAGTGTGTGATCATTTGTTACATACGGCAGCAAGAGGAAACTAATACTAGGTAGAACTGGTATCTCAGCAGACATCCATGAGAAGCAAAGGAAACGAAACTAGACTATTTGTATTTGGAGCCTGTTTATTCTTCATAATCTTCAGGACTCTCTGGGTATTCAGTTATCAATTTCTAAGTAGCTACACCAGTATAAAAATAGTGATTAGTATCAGCCCAGTACTCTGCTCAGCACTTCGTTAGCATTCTCTTGCTTAATCCTCAAAACAAACTGAAAAGCAAGATAAAGCAACTGGCCCAGCAAAAGAGAACCCGTAAGCAGCTGTTTATTCAAAGCCAACGTGTAATTAATACTACTAATAACAACAGGTACCACTTACTGCTTTCCTACATTATCTCCAATCTCTCCAACAACCCTGCAAAGGAAGGAGAATTATTCTAATTTTATGGAGAAGGAAATGGTCCAAACCTGGGAGAGGCTAAGTAACATGCCCAAGTGAGGAAATGTCTGAGTCTGATTTCAAAAATCTAAGCTTTTTCTAGTCATAGCACTTTGTGTTTCATTTAAAATGTATTCAAAGGGTTTTCTATCACCACATTTAATTCAGTATGCACACTCAAATATCCCCACCCCATCCCACTCCTTTGCCCTCACCAAGATGAGGCCTCATTATTTTATTCTCAAGCTACCTGATCAGCAGAGTATAGCAGAATCTAGGTCCCAATAGTTCATCTTAAAAGCGGGTGATCAAAAACATCCTGTCTACAAATCCCAAGCAAGCAAGAAACGGACACAGCAATTTCACCAAGAAAATGTAAGACAGAAAAAACAGAGCGAGGACCAGATTTTCCCAAGTTCAAGTGAGAAACCTACAGTCTACCCCGCTATTCACACAGGACAGGAAGTTTCCCTTGAAGCAAATCAGAGAATGTCAGAGTTGGAAAAGACCTTAACAGGATTTTGATCTGCCTTTCCTCACTGAATGCAGGAATCCATTCTTCAACCTTTAAACATAGAGCACTGCATTTTCTGAGACAGTCCATTTGTTAGGAAGTTCTTCCAGATAATTAGTCTAAATCTACTCCTCCTTCCTGGTTCTAGCTTGTGAGGCCAACCCCATAGGGTCATCCCTCTTCTGCATGCCAGACAGCCAACACGTCCCTACTGGGTCTTCCCTGTTCTTGGTTGAACATCCGAGTTTTTCCATTTTTTTCTCATGTGACAAGCCTTTGCAAGGTTGCTTCCCCTAGATGTGCCAACATCCATATTGCCTTCCCAGAAAACTTGGAACCCAGAACATAACACAGCTCAACTCTAGGTATGGTGGAGCCAGGATGGAGCCATGATCCCATGACCTCCCTGGGCAATGTATTTCTATTAGAAGTAGCTTAGAATTGAACTATTTTTAGCTGAATGAACTTGGCCAGCTGAAAAATCCTCAGATGGCCTTTTTAATTTGGTTCTCCTCCAGTCTATAGTTTAATTTCTTAAATGTAAATGATAGAAATTTACATTTCTGTTGAATATTGAATGTCATTTTCTATATCCTACTCTATACATTTACAGCCTGCCAAGACATTCACTTATTTACTGAGAGCATACTCTATGTCAAGCACTGATCCAGAGACCCTGGAGACGGAGTGAACAAGACAAAGACCCTGCTAAGATGCAGATAACATTCTGACTTGACTCTGACAACCCTGCTCTGTCAACTGCAAGTTTGAAATTTACATTTTCCCTATTGAATCAGAATATTTCTCCCAAGAGAACTGAAATAATTTTCATATTAGTCCATTATAGATAAGGATGGGGTTTAACATTCAACGTAGAACATGTTTGGAACAGTTATTTAAGAATGAACTGTAAACGGCATTAGGCTTTTATTTTCTTTGATCCAATTTCATCCAAAATGAATAATTATATCCTTAATGTAATATAATCCGTGTACTGTATTCCTCAGATAAAAACATTTATTACTGCTATTTATAGTCAGTTATTCTTTCCAAGAGCTTTTAAAACTCATCTGTAAGTAATTTCTGGAGAAATGAAAAGAAATTGTTTAATATTTAAACTATTCCACCTGCTTATAAGACACACATCACACACACACACACACACACACACGAAGTAAGAGTCTAAGAAAGGCTGAGCGAGAATGAGCACACGCAGCCTATATTTAGATCTGTATTACTCCTTTCATTACTGATCACTGTTGCAACTTGAAAGCATTTCCACGTACTACATGGAAACAAACACAAAATAGTACCTATTTTGATAGGTGGCAACATTTCTAGAATTACCCCAGGAACAGTAAATTTTCTCTTTAGATTCAATGATTCTCAACCCTTGCTAAACATTAGAATAACATGGAGGCTAAAAAAAAATACTAAGTGTTCGTTTCCCCCCATGTCCACCCCAGAGACTCTGACATAAGGATCTGAGTTAAAAGCCAGGGCATGAGTATTTTCTTTTAAAAAGCATTCTAAGTGATTCTACAGGTGAACAACCACTATTCTAATCCATCCATCTCATTCTGCAGAAATAGAACAATTTACTCTGAATTCTGCAATCTCCATTCAATTATTCCTATCTAATTAATTAAAGTACGTGTAAATGAGAAAATATCTAACTAATGTGATCTCAGCACTATTGTAACTGGTATGTTTTGTTCTTTTATTCATCCCCTTAATTATTTCAAAAGCCATCTCTCCCCCCAAAAAAAGTTTTTAGAAATATGTATTTAGTATAACCAGATTAGTAATTTCCAATATTTTATCATACTGGTAAACAGAGGCTAGTCTGAGCTCTACAGAATTTTAAATGACACGTTTTATTCTTTCTTTTTTTTTTTTTTTTTTTTGCGGTACGCGGGCCTCTCACTGTTGTGGCCTCTCCCGTTGCGGAGCACTGGCTCCGGACGCGCAGGCTCAGCGGCCATGGCTCACAGGCCCAGCCGCTCCGCGGCATGTGGGATCTTCCCAGACTCGGGCACGAACCCGCATCCCCTGCATCGGCAGGCGGACTCTCAACCACTGCGCCACCAGGAAAGCCCACACGTTTTATTCTTAAAAAGAAAGATTCCGAAAGTAGAAGCTGTGAGCATTAAGAACATGTGATAGCTACCAAATGTAAAATAGATAGCCAGTGGGAAGCAGCCGCATAGCTCGGTGCTTTGTGACCACCTAAAGGGGTGGGATAGGGAGCGTGGGAGGGAGACGCAAGAGGGAGGAGATATGGGGATATATGTATATCTGATTCACTTTGTTATAAAGCAGAAACTAACACACCATTGTAAAGCAATTACACTCCAATAAGGATGTTAAAAAAAAAAAAGAACACGTGATAGAAACTATGTGTGCTCAAGACAGCTGATGGCCTTGTCACCCTCAGTTAAAAAACTTATTAGATGGAGAAGCTCCGTGTCTTTTCTAATGGCTGTTCAGAGATGCCTTGCTCCTTTGTCCCTATCTTGGTCCTTCCCGGGGACTGGCAGGGTTAACACTTGCAGGGTAGTGAACTTAAAAACAGGGTCCAGAGCAGGGGATAAGCAACAGCATCTGTAGCACAATGGCAGATGACAGGTGGGTGAGGTATGGAGCCAGGCGTGAATTTCTCCATCTAGGCAGATGTGAAGTTGGGACCTACTTTTATAGCTCCTGAGGCGTTGCCACTGTAGGCAGCTATTGGTCATTGGTATTAAAGATGTCACAGATACACAACTAGTAGAATAGATCAAATAAAAGAAAAAAAAAAAACAGCAACACCAAGTGATGGTGAGGATGCAGGTAAATCGAAGGTCATACAGTGTTGTTGGGTAACAGTCTGGCAGTTTCTTACAAAATTAAACATTCATTTACTATATGACCCAGAAATCCCACTCCTAAATTTTTTCTCCAAGAAAAATAAGAACTTGTGTTCATCCAAAAACTTGTACATGAATGTTTATAGTGGCTTTAGTCATAATCACCAAAAACTGGAAACAACCCACTGGCCTACAAGTGGTGAATGAATAAACAACCCAGTGAATCCATACAATGGAATACCACTCATCAATTAAAAGGAACGCATTATTGATTGATTAATTAGGGATGAATCTCAAATGCACTGTAACAAGGGAAAGAGACCAGGTTCAAAATGTTATACATAAATGCATATTCCACTAATATGACATTCTGGAAGAGGCAAGTAGACCAGAAAATACATTAGCAGTTGCCACGAATTGGGGGTGAAGCAACAGGCTGATTACAAGGGAGCACTAGGGAGTTTTTCTGAGGTGACAGAATTGCTCTGTATCTTTATTATGGAGGTGTTTACATGACTATATGCATTCATCAAAGCCTACAGGAATACACAGGGAATGTTACTGTATGCAAATGATACCTCAAATAAACCTGATCCCCAAAAAATGTCCATAGGGGAAAGCCCGGTCATCAAAGTGAGTTAGTTGGAAAGGTGATGCAAATGGAAAAGCAAAAAGTTTAAAAAGCTGTTTGGATTAAATATATTATCAAATTGGCTTTATTTGATTAAGGAGCTTCCCTAAATCCATCGCAACCACTTCAACATTCACAATATGTAAATCTTTCCTTTTATCAAAGGAATGAAGTCTTGCAACGTATTTTAGTACAGACCTGCTTTCCAGGAACGTGACCACCTTAGCCACAACAAAATATGACTGATTATGCTAAATGATGGAGTCATTTGAAGCTACTGTAAACTCTGAAAATATGGCTGGTAATTTTGAAACAAAGATGAGAAAGCATAAATGGCTCAGTCTCCTAAGTGCTGTTAACTCTACACCTAATATAACTGCCTTGAAAGTAAGTAAAAATCTATATAAATTGGTAGTTCTTGAAGTGTGGCACCAGGATGAGAGGCATCAGACCAGCAGTAGTGGCATCATCAGGAGCTTAGCAGAAATGCACATTCATGTGTTCCACCCCAACGTGAATCAGAATCCAGTCATTTCCGTGCTCAGCAAACTCTAAGTTCAAGAGATGAGGAAGTGGCCATCATTAATGGCTGATGAAAAAAACATCCAAAAAAGGACACAAGCACATTGCTGTCCATCTAGACCCATGCAGTCAAGATGAAGTACAAACCTACCCCGCCATATGCCCATACAATCTACATAGTAAAAAAGGGTTTTAATTACAGGCTTTACCCTTTTAAAACGCTCTGAGCCCAATCTATATTTAAAATGAAATTGGATTTCAAGTAGAATTTTATGCAAACTCAATTCTAGGAGATAATTAAAAACATTTATAATGTTCACAGTACTAAGAGAGGTGTAGTTATCTGTGATAGATCAGTTCATTCCATAACCAAGTGAGTAAAGTTTCAGAACTAAAATTTCACAGGTGATATACATACTAATAATTGTAACTATTAAAAATCAAAAGTCGTCTCCCAATAACCATTGGGTCCTGCCATATTCTACTTTATGTGGACTATATCTTCATAGCTTTTTCTTTTCAGGTGAAGGATGAATAATGATTTCTAGATTTTCAATAAATACCTCAAGCCGTAAAGATCAGAATATGTTTTTCTTCCTCTTTTCAAGTAAAATGTTTTGGTATTTCAACAGATGTCTTAGTAGAAAAATGCTATTTTCATCCATCCGAATGAGAGTTCATCAAGCACAGGGAAAATGAATAAAGTAGCCCCAAATATCATCATAATTATACCAGCACATACGCTCAATTTATAAAACAAGGCTTTATTTGCATTAAATTATCAATGTCTCCTCTTGGAGTCCTGCTTTATTGATACTATCTGTCCATGCTATCCAAGGGCTATAAATTCGTAATTCTGCACAAATGGACTATCTAATCTTTCAATCATCTAGGGGCAGATATTTAATCTGATGCCAGTTCCCAGCTGACATTCAGTTCTTCTGTGGATGAATACTCACAGGCAACAACATCTGAACATCAGTTTAAGCAAAACACCACCAAGGTAGATCTGTTGCCCCTCACCTCCATGCGTACACTTGGCCCAAAACACGTGTAAAACTAATGCCAGTGTTTTGGATGATCTGCATGTTTTAGCACCATTGCCCACTTTCAGAATTTTACAATTTTGTAAACAGGATCAATAACTCATCAGGCCACATGTTTTTGTCTTGTTTTATCCTAGGTAACAGCAATATTAATTTCCACCTTTAAAGTGCTTTCCCTTACACTGTTCTGTTTTTTGTTTTTTGGGGTGTTTTTGTGGTACGCGGGCCTCTCACTGTTGTGGCCTCTCCCGTTGCGGAGCACAGGCTCCGGACGCGCAGGCTCAGCGGTCATGGCTCACGGGCCCAGCTGCTCCGCGGCATGTGGGATCTTCCCGGACCGGGGCACGAACCTGTGTCCCCTGCATCGGCAGGCGGTCTCTCAACCACTGCGCCACCAGGGAAGCCCTCTTACACTGTTTTTTATGAGTAATTAAGATAATGTTATATACCCCTTTGTAAAACTGGCCATTTACTTCCTGTTATTTTTATAATTAAAAAAAATAGGGTTAATTTGGCCCAAGAAGGGCTACCAGATCTGGCTCCTATTTACCTTTCTATTGTCATCTTCTAACACTTCTCCCCTTCACTCAATCCAACCCCATTGGCCTCCTTTCTAGCCTCAGGACCTTTTCACTTGCTGTCCCATTTGTCTTGGCATTCCTCTTTCTCCAATCTCCCATTGCCTAATTCCTTCTCCTCTTTTAGATCTTAACTCAAATATCACTTCCTCAGAAAAAATCTTCTCTGACCTTCTCCAGTTCCTCTCCATCTGATCAAGCTGTTTATTTTCTAAGTTTTAAAATATTGGTATATTGGCTGCACCCACCACAGTGCCTGGCACAGAGCGGCTACCCAATAAGCATTTAATATACAATGAATAAGTGAATGAATGAACACTGTGAAATAAGTGAAGAATTATTACCTTAATTTTCCAAATAATAAAACTGAAGCCCAGCTAAATTCAGCAATTTACCCAACTTTATACTATGAGCTAGGAATAGAAACAAGATTTTTCTGACACTAAGCTCAGTGCTAGTTTCACTATTTGATACAAATCCTAAATAGACTTAAAAAAATCATAATTTGTGCTTAGAGTGATATTTTCAACTCTTATTAAAGTTTCAGCTCCAACACGATTAACTGTAGGATTAATACCTTTATCTCAACAATTCCTGAGCTTGTCTGAAGTTTTTAATTTTTTTTCTTAACATAAAAAGTCCATTGACCTTTATCTCAGCAGCTTGCTTGATCTTAAATATATGTCAAATAACCCAAAAGGAGAGTTTAAATAACCATTATGCCTACCAAGTAAATGTTTGCATCCATAAAATAGAAAGTTAGAAGTGATGTTTAAGAAAATGTACTCAGGAGGTAGACTGAGTTATAAGTATTTCTCTTCTATCATTCCTAAGTACTTACTGTTGACATAAAAGATAAACCAAATACAGTGTTTTACCAAAAGAATCATTGCAACGTTTACAGTATTTTGCAGTAACTGAAGACATATACTTATCTGGACAAATATCTCATATCTGGATAAATGAAGAAAAAGTAAGTGAATTTAATATATATTAATCTTCTATCTGAGGTGTCCACAGGACTAAAAATTAATCCATGAATTATTTTGATACTCCAAACACTGGATATTGCCTGACTGCTACATTTGTATCGCTCAAATAGAGGCAGGCAATTTAGTAGAAAAAAAGGCTTCACAAGTTTTCCTCCCTCTTAGCTCAAATATGGCGACATTCTGTAGCTAAATTGTGAAATAGATTTAAAGCCCAAATAAACTAAAGTGATAAAGACCCAGGGTGGAGAATGGTTTGGGCAGGCACAAGTCCCATTTCACATGTATCATATTAATTTGAATTCTTACAGTGACTGCAGTAGATATTCTGAAATGTCTCTATACTGTTACTTTAGTTATTGCCTAACTTCCTACCCCTCATCACACAGTTTAATAAACCCGCCAAGGAAAGCTGAGTTTAGGTTACAGTCATGGCTAAAGGCACCCCCATTATAATACGGTCATATTCCTATTTGCAAAAGTGACCACTACACCCACCTTTCCCAAAACGAACCTTGTGACCTTCCCCAGGAAAGAGCTCTCTGGTTCAAGAGACCAACCAAGGTATTCACGCTTTAGTCATTAGATCAATCATTTACCTCCTTACTAAACAGCCAACACAATAAAAATGACATTTTGATGTACCAAAACCAGGAAAAAACATCTAACATTTCTTTTCAAGGTAGTTTAATGAAAAGGGTATAAAAGTGAGATTTTCACAGAAGTAGGGAAAAAAATATTGCCTCCAAAATCGAGATTTTTTTTTCGTACACCACATACCTAAATATGCAAACACCTTTGACAAATTTTCCCCATTCATATATCTCCTAAAGAGACACAGACCCTGATAAATACAAAAATTATTAGCAAAACTTACTAAAGAAATATATGTTCTTCCTATAAAGGATCAAGATGACTAGAAAAGCTTCTTTATATTATTAGTAAGACAATTCTCAGGAGTCACCTTTAAAATCAGAGCTTGAAGGTACTAGAACTCAGGTCCGCTAAATGCCCAGTTCATTGCTCTAGCCATACCTCTTCTTCTGAGGCCTCAGATTCTTCATCTTTATAATGAGGGGCTAGGTGGTACAATTGCTAGCAAACCTGAAACCCAACAGGTCTCACTACCTATCGGGGGCATTTACATTTTAGGAGACAATATTACAGGACTCCTCCAAAGCCACAGATTGTTGGAAGTGGCATTTGTCTTTCAAAACAAACAGATTACCATTAATTAAAACACACACATGCACACCCTTCCTTTCCAACAATAAGGAATAACCAAATCTGATGTGATAACGTACAAGGCAGTGCCTTAATGGAATGCTGGATCCAGCAAGATTTAAGCAATAAATTTTATGGAACTTGATCATACTCTCCCATCACAAAGCCCTTTATGATAACACTTGAGTAAATCCATCTGGTTGAGTTAATAATTAGTTTAAATCTGTTACAAGTTAATGATGCATAGACAAGTCATTCCAGGTACATGATGATGCAGCGAATTTGTGACACAAGTTACAGATAATATTTTGCACCGCCTTTCATTTTTCTTTATTTCCTACTCTGATTAGAAAACAAAAAGCCATTCAAGAACAAATAAGACCTTCAAATAAGACCTACATACGTACAGACCGGATTCAAAGGGAAAAAAAAGCACTTTCCTAAGGACTTACATAGGGTTTCAGAAAGACCTCTCAAAGGTTGAGAAAGACCCCAGCCCATTTCTATATTCTGAGCTGCCTGGTGGATTGTAAAATAAAGAAATGCTTAAGTATGTAGCGTGTTTATTTAAATGTTTATGTGTAATACAAAAATAGAACTATGCTGTCCACCAGAGTTTCAGAATGCACAATGTATATTCATGCCTAGTGTACTTACTATAACTAGTGAAATGTAGTAATGAGAAATGAGATGAAAGTAAACAGACATTGTAGTTCAATATGGTTGGGGTATGAAACTACATCTATAAGCAAATTGGAAGATATTTCATAAACATGAAACCTGGAGCCAAATGATCTTCAGCCCATGCTCCCGGTATTCCATCCCCTGGGTAAGATCCTGGAGCTCATTTAAAGATTTATTATGTGGCCAGGGCCTTTAAATAGAAATTACACACAAAAGCACAAATCTGTGACCTTCAACATCAACAAATACTTATATATGTGTAGCTATCCAAAGACCAGCCCCCAGTCCAAAAGAAAGTAGACTGTACTTTAGCAAAATCTGTGTACTGAGGCTGGAATCATCAAAGCGCAATAGAGTTGAAAATGAGCTAATGATTCCCGTGTTTTGATGTTAATGAAAAGAGAGAAGGCTGAGACCAGAGTGGAGGGAGAGTGGCTTCCTTGGGGAGAGAGAGGCTCTGAGCTCTGGGGAAACAGCCAGCCTATCAGGTGTTGAGGAAGAACTGGGCACAGTGGATGCTGTCAACCCTGGCTGCATATTTAAGACAACTGATGCCCAGACCCCACACAAGGTCAATTAATCAGAATCACTGAAGATACCTTTTAAAGGCTCCCGGGTGACTGGAATGTGAGCCAGGGATTGATGGCCACTGACTCAGGGTCACTGAGGCTGGGGGATAGAAAAGGCTGAGTAAGCACAGCTCCAGTAATCAGGACCTGAGTGACTGCAATAAAACAGAGCCGGTTCCTCCTAGAACGAATCTGGTATGGGAGCGGGGTCGCGTAGGGGGTGTCCAGAGATAGGTCTCTCTCACGTTCACCAACAGAGTAGAAGAAAATGGCCCTATAGAGGACAGGACATTCAGATGATTAAAGCCACAGCAGGCTAAATTGAGACCATGTTCCTCTCCACCTGAGACTGCACAACAGTTCCACCCAGTGTGCTTTACGGATGTTAACATTCTAAACAATTAACGTCTCTTATCACATAGTAGGGAACAGGTCACATCTCTGCTCAAAAATGGCCTTCCCCTTCCCTCAGAGAAAATCCAGCCCTTACTATGCACATCCTACGCAGACTTGCGCTAAAGTGTGGTCCCAGGACCAGCAGCAATAATAGTACCGCCCGAGAGCTTGTCAAAACTACAGAACCTCTGGCCCCATCGATCAACTAAATCAGCATCTACATTTAAACAGGATCCCCATGTGACTTTATGCACATTAAAATGTGAGAAGCTATAAAACAGATAAACAACAAGGTCCTACTGTATAGCACGGAGAATTATATTCAACACCTTGTAATAACTGATAATAGAAAAGAATCCAAAAAAGAATATACATATGTGTAACTGAATCACTTTGCTGTACACCTGAAACATTGTAAATCAAGTATACTTTAATTAAAAACTTGTGACAAGCACTGACCTACCGAGTCTCCCTCACCTCTCCCACCCACCCCTATTACCTCTCTGCTACCTGACCTGTTTGCTCAGCATCTTCTTACCATGCCTTCAATCTACCAGGCTCTCTTCTGTTCAGGGCCTTTACACTGGCTGCTTCCTCTACTAGAATGTACCTCCTCCAGATATCTGGAAGGCTCATTTGTTTACCTCACCTTCTTCAGATCTTTTCTCATGTCACCTCCTCCATGAAAACTTCCCTCACCATCCTGTTTACAACTGAAAAAATTTTCCAGACATTCCCCCTTCCCTGCTTCCTGTCCACAGGACTTACCGCCAGTGGACATACTTTTTTGTTTTCTATTCAATTGTTTATTAACAGTCTCCCTGTGATAGACTGCAAAATATGGCCACAAATTCTTGGCATCTCTTTCTATGGAGGAAGAGATGTCTCTGCTTCTTGAAGCTGGGCTTAGTAATGTGACTTGCTTTGACTTATGGGATGTTAGGATATGGACACGAGCAAAAATTTGAAAAGAGCTTGCACGTGAGAATTTCTCTCTCTGGTTGCTGGGATACCTTCTTGTCGCTAAGGGAAGAAGCACAAACGAGCCTGCTGGAGGATGGGAGACCCATGACCAGTTACCCCCATAATCTAAGCTAGCAGCCAGCAGAAACCACAAGAACATGAGTGAAGCCATCCCAGACTAGCCAGGCCCTAGATGACCCACCAGTTACCTGAAGAACCTAACATTCAACTCACAGCCTCACAGAAATAATGATTGTCATTTTAAGCCACTGGGTTTTGGGCGGTATGTTTTGAAGCAAGCTGGGGCCCTTGTAATTTCCAAGAGGGTAGAGATTTTTGTGCCCCACTGCATCTCCAGGTTTAGTAGTGTACTTAGCATAGGGGAGATAGTCTAAAATATTTGCAGTGAATGTTGAAGGACAGAATGATGATCACAAAGGAAAAAAAAAAAAAAAAAACCCACGAGTGAAAGAAATAAAGGCCCGAAATGGCCTCCATCACTGAGAGACTAAAAGGTAGGAACAGGACCTCCTAGGTTCATTAGAACCTTGTCTCTTCAGATTCAGGGTGAACTAAATAAGATTTCAACTACTTTGGTAACAGAATATTTTAGCAAAAAAAAAAAAAAAGCCACATGTTCATTCGCATGCGGTGTTTCAAATTTATTCAAAACAGTTCTAGTTTCACGGTGCTTAACTTGTCTAAGGCTGCATAGCCATGTGACCTTTAGAATAGTTTTCACATTATGCAGCACTTACACTCCTCATTTTAAATTATTCCGATTTTTAACAGCTCGCAAATCGGCGAACCAAATCACTGCATGTTGCTTCAATTCTGTCTTGCCAAAGAAGAAAAATCTGCTGCTTTGGATTCATGTCAAGAGTTGGAAATTCGGGCCATAACATTTTAAATCTCAGATGTTCCCCACTGTGTCCACCTCACATAAATCAATAAGCACACAAATACCCACATGTTTGGGAAGCCAGTTCACTAACAACTAAGGCACAATGGCCTGTGGAATGCGGCGGCAAATTTAAGTGGATTCTGCAGCAGTGGGTGTCATAATCTGAGAGTACAGTGTGGTCCTTAGCAGTGGCACAAACAAGTGCAATTGGCAAGCAAAAAGCAAGTTCGATATTAAACAATTAACTGAGGTACAAAGCTAACATGTTATTTTCATTTGATGGGAAAAAATAAAAGACAAACTGTAGTACACTAAGTTTCTGTCTTCTTGGAAAAGGAAACAAACCCTCAATTTTCTCTAGTCTTACCAGTCATGGACAGGCATATCTAAACTTATGGAACAAGTCTCCTCTGGAGAGCTGGCAAGGCTGGAGAGAAGCAACTCGGAGCAACTAAGCTCTGGGATCTTCAGGGTTTCTTTCAGGAAGTGCAAATCTCTAAGCAACAGAATCCCATACACACATTTGCAAATACCTACTATCTGGCTTCTGATTTTTTTAAACACATGTCATTATCACTTGCATAATGAGCACAATGTATACTGGAGATCCATGAGGTCTTCCTATTAAGTCACAGGATTCTTATCTAGAGTATCACATAATCTTTCTCCCTCTTCCATTACCAATCTCCATCTATACTGTGTGCAAGGCTAAGGAGAAAGCTCTTGAACTTTTGTATTAGTGGGAACAGGCAAGATTCCACAGTAGGAACAAATGAACCCATGAATCTCAGTGACTGAAAACAAGAAAAGCTTGTTTCTAGCTCATGTTACACATCCACTGTGCACTGGCTGGGAGTGCCGCTCATCATGGCCCGCAAGGACCCAGGCCAATGGAGCACCCACCACCTGGAGCTTGGCAGATCGAAGTAGGGCAGATGGGGAGCACAGTGAATCATGCACTGACTGTTAAGAGGGGACGTGTGTCACTTCTGCTCACATTTCCTTGGCCAACAGAAGTTACATGACCAAATAGGAAATACACCCACTTACACCGCAAATAGGGAAATACAATCCTATCACGTGGTGAGAAGAACTGAAAATATTCAGAGGATGGTATTAACGACGCCGCCGTCTCTATTCCCTCCCGGCCTCCACGTATTCAAAGCCATTTATCCGTTTCAGAGTATTTTCCCGAGGGCATCTGAATGGCAGAGCACACTCTTCCAGGTACCATAAAGTACCAGAGTTTAAACAAAAGAGGTTTTAGCCACAGGCAATTTCATTTGAGGAAATGACGTCTGAGAAGGGCTTTGCCGAATGAGTGAGAACTGGACGGAGGATGTCCAGGCAGTGGGAGCAACTCGAGCAGGGGCAGAAAAGTAGGGCATGGCAGTGCATGTGCAAAGAATGGCAAAATGTTTAGGCTGAATGATATTCAGAATAGACGGGGTGGGGGGGGGGAAGGAGGGGGAGGGGGGAAGAGGGGGAGGGGGGAAGAGGGGGAGGGGAGGGGCGAGTGGGAAGAGGGGGGAGGAGAAGAGGAAGAAGTCTCTTTGACCACAGTGGGTTCTGAAAAGATTAAACTGCCTTATGTGGCATGTTTTGAAGGGAAAGACAGTGGGACAGGATAGGACTGGCGCAATAGTCCAAACAAGAAGTAACAAAGGGCTTAGCTACAGTAGACCCACCTCAATGGAGAGAAGAGAATAGCTCTACTCTAGAATCGTATACAGCAGAAGAAGACTCAGCTTTCCCATCTCCCTTTCATCTGACCCAGAAAACATAACTCACCTTTCCCTCTATCTGCCTGAGCCTGAAGGGACTGGTCATTTGAGGCTCAGAACTGATTAAAGTGACGAGGTCAGACAGGGAGACCCATCTCGATTGAGAGACTAGCTTCTGGCCATGTCACCCAACCAAGAGGGCATTCCTTTCATAATTAAGTGGAGTTAACTCCCAGTGGATAGTTCCTCTATTTGTTCTCAGTTTATTTCCTATCTCCAAGGATATCTCTGAAGCCACTCCTTAAGGACTAAACTGCAGGACTTAATTTATGTGTTTATCCTGGAGCCTGTAATTCCTCCTCTCATGCAGATTTAACTTCAGCGCTTTGGCCCTTCAAATTGGCCAATCCAGGTAAGCCCTTCCATGGTCGATCGAGGTAGGTCAGCCACGGGCCATCACAAGATTCTACGGCTTATATTATACAGAGCTTTAGGACCCGTCGTGTGCACCAAATCTGCTTATTTTTGCTACTCCCACGCATTCCACAAAGACAGTAAAATTAGCCTGTGATCTGAAACCTTCTCTTACTACTGACCAATTCCATCATTGGGGGGTCCCTCTGTGCTGTTCTTCCCACTGCTCCAGTAGATACAAGACTTGCACTGTCACCCCCAGGGAGATGAGCGTAGCCAGCAGAGCCCCCAGCGTTCCTTGGAATCCCTGGAGAAGCCATCGCAGTCCTCGGATGATCTGGGACTTGGCTCTTGGGGTGGACAATGTCACACTGTGTACTCTGACTCTCCCACTAAGAATTCTCATGAAGTCAAAGCCAGAAAGAATGACCCTGCTGACGATGCCAAGTTCTGAAACATTCAAAGATAAGGATTAGGCTATTTCCCAGGAAGCCCTGGACTTTAGAATCCATACACACATGACTCATCAATCCTAGATCACTCCTTTTTACCACACTCCACTATAGAATATACTATGCACTGTGAGCCTTCCTTATTGACTGGGTAATAGAATTTTTAAAAATTTTTCTCCAGTGTTCAGATTTGTTTCTCATTTTATATATACTGCAGGACTATAACATACTTTAGGATTTGACCAATATTCAGTGATTACCTTTACAGAGCCAAACACCATGCTACATGCTGTGGAATAATAATTAAGCCCCTTACAAGGAGAAAAAAAGAAAAAAAAAAAAAACTTTACTAAATTCCCTGGGGAGATTTTGGGCAAAGTATTGGAGTCAAAGCACTGAAAAATCAGAGTGATTGTACCTGTATTTTACCTGTATTTCCAGAGTGAGGTATGGTGGAGGTGACATTTGAGATGTGTCTTCAAGAAGAGAATTTCCAGAAGGGCAAGGGGTCAGATGAATATTCCAGGTGGAAAGACTGGCACAGAAACAGGAAAGGATTGAGTCTAGTATCTGGGGAACAATGGGAAGTCCAGTTTGGCTTTGTTAAGGGACGGAGCAAGAAAGTCGATGGAAAAAGTATTTCAGGACTAGTAGATAGAGGACTGTAAAAGCCCAGAGAAGGAATCTGTTTGTTTAAACACAGGAGGCAAATGGCGGCTACTGGTGACTTCTGAATAGGTACATGGCATCACCAAAATTAAGCTTTAAGATCACCCTCTTCAATCTCAAGCTCAACCACTTCTTCCCTGTTGACTAGACTTCATTGACACCTGCCGGTTTCTGTTCCCCTGGGGCCTTTGCACCAGCTGTCTCCTCTGCAGGGAACTCACCCCACCCCAGACCTCCATGTGGTCGGGGCTCCTTCTTATTCAGATATCTGCTCGAGTGTTCCGTCCTCAATGAGCTTCCCTAACCAGCCTATCTGAAGGAGTCCTCCCACCCTTAGGCACTTTTTACTCTACTAATGTATTTAGCTTTCCAATAGCAACTTATCATAATTTGAAATTCTTTTATTCACTTCATGGCTGCCTCATAGGTTGGTTCCTCTCACTATAAGCCCCATGTGAGCAGATACCTTATTTAAAGACAGATACAGTAGGACTGGGTCTAACAGAATGGCTGATAAACAACAGGTACTCAATAACTATTTTTTAGCAGCTTCACCGAGATAAAGTTCACATACCATATATTTATTTAAAGTATACTATTCAAATGTTTTTAGTGTAGTTACACAGTTGTGCAAAAATCACAACCCATTTTAGAACATTTTCATCACCCCCGAAAGAAACCCCGTACCCATGAGCGGTCCCCCCATCTCCCCACCCCCCAATCCTTTCAGTCCTAGGCAACCACTAATCTACTTTCTGTCTCTGTAGATTTGTCTACTCTGGACATTTCATATAAACAGAATTATACATTCATGACCTTTTGTGACTGGTTCCTTTCACTCAGCCGGTGAAGTGTTTTCAAGGTTCATCCATGTTGTAGCCTGTATCAGTACTTCATTCATTTTTATTGCAGAATATTCCATTGTAAGGATACACTATATTTTGTTCATCCATTCATCAGTTGATACACACTTGTGTTGTTTCTATTTTCTGGCTCCTATGAATAATGCTGCCACCAACTTTTGTCTGCAGGTTTTTGTGTGAACAAATGTTTCATTTCCCTTGACTGTATACTTAGGTGTGGAACTGCTGGGTCGTATGGTAACTCTATGTTTGTTTAATGTTTTGAGGGACTGCCAGACTGTTTTCCAACAGTGGTTGCACCACTTTGCATTTCCACTAATAGTGTATGAGGGTTCCAATTTCTCCACATTCTTTTTTTTTTAAATTTTATTTATTTATTTATTTTTGGCTGTGTTGGGTCTTCATTTCTGTGCGTGGGCTTTCTCTAGTTGCAGCGAGCGGGGGCCACTCTCATCGTGGTGCGCAGGCCTCTCACTGTCGCGGCCTCTCTTGTTGCGGAGCACAAGCTCCAGACGCGCAGGCTCAGCAGTTGTGGCTCACGGGCCTAGTTGCTCCGCGGCATGTGGGATCTTCCCAGACCAGGGCTCGAACCCATGTCCCCTGCATTGGCAGGCAGATTCTCAACCACTGCGCCACCAGGGCAGCCCTCTCCACATTCTTGTCAACACTTGTGATTATCTGTCTTTCTGATTATAGTAACCTAAGTGAATATGATGTGAATTAGTATCTCATTGTGGTTTTGATTTGCATTTCCCTGATGACTAATGACGTTGAGCACCTTTTCATGTGCTTATTGGCCATTTGTATATCTTCTTTGGAGACATGTCTATTCAGATCCTTTGTGCCCATTTTTAATTGGGTTATTTGTCTTTTTATTATTGAGTGTAGGAGTTCTTTACATATTCTGGATACAAGGCTCTCATCAGATGTGATTTGCAAATATTTTCTCCCATTCTGTGCATTGTCTTTTGACTTTTCTTGATGGTGTCCTTCAATAACTATTTTTAAAATAAAACAATGAATAAAACGAATCCTTTAAGACAGAAAACTATGACCAGTTCATAAGCATGTGGCAAATTAGTGGCAGGGCAGGACCTAGAGGAGAATTCAAGTCACCTGTTTTCAGCCCTGAGTTTTGTTTACTGGTTCTCAGCATTGCCCAACTAGCCCAGAAGCAATGACATCATCCTACGATGAGTCAAAGAATGCAGCATTTGGTAAATTGGCTCATGAGCATTAACCAAATGGAAAGATGCCCCAAGGTTAAAAAAATAAAGAAAAAAGGTTTTGCTGGACGCTAGGCTATAATAAATCTTAAGTGGCCTACAATTTAGTTTTCTCTTGAAAAACTCTGAAATTGATGAATGGGTCCCACACACACACAGGGAAAAAAAAAAATTAGTTAAATGCAACTAGAATAGGTCCAGGATGAGTAAGCAGTAAACTTCTAAACTTGTAGTTACGGATATATGCTTACAAGATTAAAGGCTCTGAAATTGTCTTCCCTCCCTGCACTGCATTCAAACTCATGAGCACTGCCCAGTTTTATTATGGTTGAGAAACTTCAACTAGTGAAAACAAGGTACAAGCCTGGGAACATCGATATGGAGAGAACTGGTATATTTTTACAGCTGTAAGAGCTTCTCAGAGTAGAAAAATACCAGACCTTAAGTACTTATTACAAAAATATCAGCTCTAAGTACTTAGTACAAATATATATGATATATATATATGTGTGTGTACACACACACACACACACACACACACACACACACACACACACACACACACACTGGGAAAGGCAGCAGGGAAGGACTTGCTTTTAATAAATCTTAACCAGTTTCAATGCTGGCAGGGTATCCACAATGTAATTTTCCCAGGACAGAATTAACCCCTTAGATAATGCACAGAAGATTCAACTAGAAACTTCATGCTTCTTTTGTGGTGCTAACCCTAACCTAACAATCAGATTCACATATAAATGCAAACAAGATTAATCTAGTATTGTAGACAGCAACCTAAAAATATTATACAGAGAGCAATTTATAAATAATTTAAAAAACACATTTTAAAATATGTCCATATTCTTACAAGGCAGTAAAGTTAGATTAAGAATACATAAAAAACATGTTCAGAACATACATCATTATACTATAAAAAAATATATGTGAAGGGCAGAATACATGACGTGAATAAATTATAGGTATAATTATTTATTATAATGGAAAGTAGGCTACATGACGACTTTAGATAGAGGCAAACATAAAATGTGACATCATATATACCATTTTTAAATCATCCTTAAATATTATTTCTGGCTTCACATTCTCTGTTTACACTCTTCCCTCTACATTCAGCGCTCAATGCAAACTTCAGTTTTTAAATCAAATATGGGAAGGCTCATTTGGGAAGCAATCCCCCATGAATCTATCTTTATCCCTTAAGTTGATACAGGACCTGCAGTGCAAATAATAGTGCACAGATGTGTAAAGTAGAGATAATACCTAAATTTATCCAAGGAGAATTGAAGTATGGGGCAGACTTCGTGTTTATCTGCCTAGTGAGTATACCAGCACAAAATACTTGGAATCCTTATCTTATCCAAGCTGATAACCCTGCCAATATCACAGCCTCACAGTTTCTTGATCCCATCCAGTCCACTGGCCTTCACCTGTTCTCTATCTGGTCAGCCCACCTCGGACCTTATCATGCAGAATAGCTCTAACCTAGAGCTTACAAAGAAAATTACCCTCTGGGACGGCTCCCATCTTTCCACTTCTACCACTCTTATCAAACAGGCTTTCCATTTTTATTTTGAACCTTTATACCTGCCCTATTCCTTTGGCTCCCCAGTCCTATTTTAGCCCTACCATCTTTCTCAAAGCCGGGACACTGTGGTCTATCATTTCAAAGACAGTATCCCTTTGTGTTCGAGAACCATTCATCTCCGTCACCGCCAGCTTCCCACAGTCTCTTGTTCCCTTCTCTCTCACTCTGATACATTCTAACTCCCTGTTTTGTCTTTATCTAAGCTCAGGTTCCTGAGCATTAGTCACAAAAGCACAAAACAATATAGACTGGTGCATTTTCTCACTCATTCACTTAACCACTACTTACTGAGCACTAACTATGCACAAGCAGCTACTGCCATTGCCGTTTGGCAACTCTTCTCATTAGGCACTAATTAGGTCGTTAATTCCTATCAGAATTTTCTGGTAGGAGCCCTGGAGCACCAGGCCACCAATTTCACCCAGTTCCCCCTCTCTCTGCAGGTGACCTTCACCTCAGAACCGACAGTGAGATCCAGACCATTGTCCACACACGCTCACCTCCTTTCCTCCCCAGTGCGAACTCCCTAAATCTCCATTCACCTTCATTCTTCTTTAGGCTCAAGGCACCAATGTCCCTCTTCCTTTCCAAACCTACTCCTCTCTAGGTGCACCCTTTATGCTTCCTGTCCCAAGGGCTCACTGTGCTTCTCCAATGCCACCCACTGGGCTAGGTGCTGGGGACACAAATAGGAATGAGGCACAGCCCTGCTTTCCCAGCTAGTGGAAGAACAGATATGCAATTACACACTCACACACAAACACACGCACAAATACACATGCAATCAGGGTGACCATATCATTTCTCTGCCAAACTCAGACATGTCTGAAAAGTGAAAGGGATATAAAAAATACTTAATGGAGGTGAACTGATTTACTGTAGGCAGAAACCAGTGCTGTCCCTGGCAAAATACGATTATGGTCACACTAATTACAAGATAGTATGGTACCTTCGACTATGCAGCCATTAAAATTTGCCTAAAATTATTTAGTAACGTTGGAAAAGGCTCATAATACAATGTTAAGTGAAAACAGTATATAGAAACTGAGCATAACTTGGTTGAAAAAAAGAACAAGACATAATAACTGACATTTATTGAGTATGCAGTACGTGCCAGGCACCATTCTAACTACTTTCAACTAATCCTCACAACAACCCTATGAGGAAAATACCATTAGATCTTTTTCACACATGAAGAAACTTAGGCACAGAGAGCTTAAGATGCTTGCCTAGGGTAGCCCAGCTAGGAAGTGGCAGTATTAGGATTCAAACCCTTTTGGTTCTAGACCTATGATCCTAAATACTCCAGGACATTGATGAGATGAAGGGAGATAAGGTAGGTGGGCAGGCAGATGTGCAATGAAACTCCCCCTCACTGCTCAATCAAGCATTGGTGCTAAGAGCACGGGTAACCTCCTTGTCCCCAATTCTTTAAGCCATGTTTCAGTTCTCACCTCCTAGATTCTCTCTACAGCATTTCTCTTTAGTGCCATGCTCTGTGGCTCTCTGACTCTGTGTCTTCAGGGCCTCCCCGCCCCCTTCATCTACTCCCTTTATCCCTTGCCTTCTCCAAGGAGGTTGTATTTTAGCCCTACCATCTTTCTCAAAGCCGGGACACTGTGGTCTATCATTTCAAAGACAGTATCCCTTTGTGTTCGAGAACCATTCATCTCCATCACCCCCAGCTTCAGGCTGTATTCCCAGCCCTCCTCTCTCTTTGTGCTTCACTTCTTAGCATCCTATGCCCTTCCACAGTTTCACTTATGTTGAGGTGGTGAGTGCCAGTCTTCACTTATTTCCTGCCCTAAATTCTCTTCTTCCTACTGGACATTTGCATCTGCATGACTCTCTACCTGCCAACAACACTAAGGCTGAACCTACCATGTTGCTCCCAGCAGACTGCCCTCATTCTACAGACAAGTCCCCATTCTCCGGGTCCCCGGGCTATAAACTTTGTTCTCTTCACCTTCTCCCTTCTCCTCAACCTCCACTTGCATTTGGTTACCAAGCCATGTTGAATCCACCTGTATAAGAGCTTCCAAATCTATTCTCTTTCCATTGTCACAGGTTTTGTGTTTGTTAACAATTAACTTTTCCCAACACAATAGCCCCTCTGCCTCTTCCAGGTCATTATGCACACAGCTACCAGAGAACTCCTCCCAGGCGGGACTGAACCATACCGCACTGCCTGTGGCTCCATCAGTACTTGTCTTGCTTAACAGTAGCTATGGATAAAAATGTCCTAGGTCCACGGGCTTCCCTGGTGGCGCAGCAGTTAAGAATCCGCCTGCCAATGCAGGGGACATGGGTTCCAGCCCTGGTCCGCGAAGATCCCACATGCCGCGGAGCAACTAAGCCCGTGCGCCACAACTACTGAGCCTGCGCCCTAGAGCCCATGAGCCTCAACTACTGAAGCCCGTGCGCCTGGAGCCCGTGCTCCGCAACAAGAGAAGCCACCGCAAGGAGAAACCCGTGCACCGCAACGAAGAGTAGCCCCTGCTCGCCGCAACTAGAGAAAGCCCGCAAGCAGCCAAAAATATAAATAAATAAATAAATTTTACAAAATCACCAGTGCTCCACTACAGAAACCCCCAGGAACCCTGGCATTCTCTTATTTTTCCTTTGAGCAGCTTTTGCATCTCCGTGGAGTCCTTATAGATCATATAATGCTTCCTATGTCTTGTTTTATTTATATATTCACATTCATTATTAGGGCACTTGATAACACAGCAACCCTGTGACGTGGATGGAGCAGGTGTTAAGGTCCCCAACGTGAAAAATCAGGCACTGAGGGTCAGGTTGGTAAATAAATAAAAGGTTTGAAGTTTCACTCAAACCTTCTGACTCAGTCTGGTTTTCTTTCTGGTCTCTTTTTCCTCCCAGCGTTAACCTAAACTGAAGAGTTTATTGGCATGGATTGTTCCTTCTTGGTACACTTAGACGGAGAGATGTAATCGGTTGAACTAGTGAGAATGTTGCATGAGTAATTTCACTTTAAACTATGTGCAAATTTAACTTTGATAAAAATAGAAATTCATAGATACATACATATGTATCTTATAGCACGCATGAGTGTGTATCAGCATTCATTTTTACCACCCATGAAGATAAAGTCGGCTTCTTTGTCATTTAATCCAACCTGAATTAGCCAAGTGATAAAGTCAGAAGCCAGAGCGATGCGGGGAGATACTGAAGCCTTGGGGGAAACCCAGACACTGCTTCACATAACTTGAACCGACAACACAAATTCCCCTCCCTGCCCAGGGGATGTTTCTGGGTCAGGACTCCCTCCCTTAACCAAAGAGTTAGACATTGCTGGACATTTTCCCAGCACACTACCCTGCTTCTCTGGCTGACCTTTACAGTTAGGACCTCTGGATATAAACTCATGAAAGATAGCAATAAGGCAAATTCAGCTGCCTTGGGGCTCACAAAAATGCAGTGTTTCAATTCAAACAGACCCCGAAAATCCCAATGGCCACATACAAGCCATTCCTAGTCTATGAGGTTAAAGCAACAGACCCACCATCGTCAGGCCAAGCACCCTGAACTGCTTCTTCTCATGAATGGTTCCCCCACTCATGAGAATTACGCATGTGACAGTGGCTAGCAGAAGTCAAAGCTAAGGTTCTTGGGCACGGAGGTCAGAGCTGAGGTTCCTGCCTGGTGCAAAGGCAGGTGCATCACACAAGGATCAACCTGGGACTCCCACATCCATTTACAAATGCCTAAGGATATAACTAGGGGAGGACGGTTCACTCTCATACAACCTACCGGACTAGCCCCATCCCCTATTTCTAATGCCATCCATGAGCACCCAGAACTCACTCTCCACTGTTTACCAGCACTTCAAGCGTCCCAAATTACTCACAGGTCAAAACTAACCAGCAGAGTGGGAGGCCTTCGGGGCATTGCTGAACAAGGTTCTTCCTGCTAAAGCAGCTCTTCCTGCTGATTTGGAAAAAGCTTCTTCTAACCTTCCTCATGTAAACCACATTCAGAATTAAATGAAATATGAATTCAAATATGATCTATCATAATATACCAAGGCAAGATGCTTTATAAAATATTGTCTTCAGATATTTTTTGTCCCTTTCTTCCAACTCCATTGAGCTTATCCTATACTATTTAATGGGCTACGACAAAGATCAACCAGGGAAGGGAGCACTGCCACGGGAAATCAGCCAGAATTGTTTAGAACCCAATGGAAAACAATTTTTAAACTATTTTAAATTGTTAGTTGAAGTGGAAAACGAGTTTCCCTGTCTACAAAGCTCTGATTTAGCTCTTTTGACTTGGTCATCAAAAATGTATTTTCCTGACCTTCAATGAGTTGCATCTTCCTGCTTTTTATAAAAATGTCTTCCATTCTCCATATCGAAATAAAGTCTGAATCTCACTTATTTCAGATTCAGATTCAACAAACCTTCCACAGCAAGCTTAACTATATGCTGGGCAACACAGAATCGACTCCCTCTATTATCTAGAGATTTATCCTTTTACAGATGAAGGAACAGGGGCTCCATTAAGTTCAGTGACTTTCCTGCTTTCCTGGACCTTGCAAGTGGCATCTGCAGAGCTTCCAAGTCTATGCTCTCAATGGCAACACCAGGTAAAACATTTTTCCCAGTATTGCTTGCAGCTGGCTTTATCTTTCTGGACTCTTGCTGAAGATAAGTTACAAGGTTTGGGGAGGGGTTTTTGCTCCAGGTGATGTCAATTTGGAATCAAGGATTCTAAGCACCTCACAGAAGGATAAATACAGCTGTTGCATACTGCAAACAACCTTTACAGAGGACCTTCCTCCCTGGGTTCAAATAACCAGAAGTTAATTCCTACTGGTTTGTAGATTTTGTCCAAACAAAGGTTCACAATTAACATTATGTCAGGTCTTATTCCTTTATGTCTTTTCTATCCTCTAACCACTATACCGCTAGTTCAAAGGGTCAGAGCACACGATTAGGAAGGAAGAACTAGGCCTGTTCTTCCATCCCTGTGCAGGCCAACAGGCAGACGTACGTACCCTCAGCCACCCGGGGTACGGAGGTCGAACTAAATATTAAGAGGGCTTGGAGTCTGGGCTTGTAGGGGAAGAAAGGAAGGGCTTTCTAGAATTTCAGAATTTCGAGGCATAACCATTCACAAAATATAAACATTGTGTGAAAACCTACCAAAGCAAGCACTGTTTCTATAACCAAAGACCAGAAAACCTTCATTATTATTCCTTTCCAGGAAGTCAAGTATGTCCTTTTTGCCTGTTGCTTGCTTACTTGCTCTTGTGTTACTCTCCATTTCCTATCTTTCGTGAACATGAGAGGCATGCCTATTCTTTTCTGTAGAAATCTCCAGGCCAGAAATGTTACCTCTGGTGGCTTTTAAATGCTAAGATGCTATACGAAACATGATACTGAAACTCTGAATAGACAGTCAAAACCGTACCTTTACTGTGGTGGAAAGTCACTGCCTTATTCACCTAAAATATTATATAGAAAGATATCAAAAATACTACCAGGATATTAAATGACTTTAGAAACAATAACAGGTCTCAGATCCAATCTGTGACATATAAGGTGGGACACACCCCCCCCCCCCCCCGCAAGCCCGAAAGGGTAAAAATAGGAGAGCATTCCAGAGACATTTGCAAATAAATTACTGCCCTCAACTGAACCACAGCTGGTTTACTGATGGAAAGAAAGAATAACAAAAGGATGGCTCTTACAGTGCAATGATATTGCATGTGTGAACTCAATTTACCACCTGCAAGACTTAGCTTAGGGTTATGCTCCTTTGATCTACAGAGGAAATGCTTTACACAGTAAGAATAGCTGATCTTTTTACACTGGTTAGGGCATGAGTTCAAGGGGTTCTCTGTCAGCTCTGTAAGCACTCAGTTTCCCCACTGGCATTGTAAAAACCCACAACAAATCATGTTTGGTGCTATTTGTATGGAAACTTTCTTAGTATTACCTTTTAAATGAAAATCCATGGATCTTCACTAGAAGGCCCTTTGTAAAAAGTCAGGCCAGGTTGCAGGATACTGCAATGTTTGCTTCTTCACGAGTGGGTTCTGTGACAATTTCTTCTCCCCCACGCTGCCAGGCTCCGAAATGTGTAAATTCTATTTAATGAGTTTAGTTTGATACAGATCTTTCTGCTTTCGTAATTCCTGAAGCTTCTCAGGTTCAAGAAGTCCAGGTCGGCTTGAACTAAGTATCTGTGAATTAAGACTGGACGTTTGCTTCCAGTCTACTGAGCCACTAAATCAGAATTCAGGGAAATGGGGATTTTACTTACTTCCTCCTTCTCCCCCATCCTCACAAGCATGAGTAGGCCTGGACCAGACAGTCCTAGGTCTGAATCATGCCCTTACCACTGTCTAGCTGGGTGACCCTGTGCGGGTCAACTTCTCCAGAGTATTAGGTTCCCTGTTGCTGTATGTGAAGTAATATGCACCAAAAACGGTCATTTTGTGGATTATGAAATAAGTGTACGGTCAAGAACTATTCTTCCAAATATGCCTGTTTTATGAGAGATGCTCAATGTTAGCTGAACCTGAGTGATGCATCTGGAAAGATTATTAACATGACTACTTTTATTGTTAGCCTTTCCTGTTACATTCTCCAGTCACATGCAGCACCCAACTTCAAGCTCGTGTAAAAACACTTGAACAGACTCAATGTTTTCTTCCAGAGGAAAAAAAAGAAGCAGGTAGAATCCTACCAAGCCATTAGAATGAAACTCTCCTGAAGATGATAGGCACTCAGGCAAGAAAATCTGGCTGGCTGTCCCTTCCTTCCTTCCTGGTGTGTGTTGGTCTCGGCGACGGGGGATACAGACGATGCCCCTTGCCCTGGTCTCAGCCCTGCACAAGGTTGGCTTCTCCGCAACACGTCCTCCCTCTGGACCCACAAAGAGCAGCAAGACCTCCCGCTCCCCCGATGGCCCCAGTGCTCTTTCTAGATGCGGCAACAGCAGATCCGCCCGCTCTCGGTGCCGCGCCCCAGGCAGCCGATGAAAGTCCCCGTGCTAGAGCACTTGTGCTCCTGGACATGGAGCTCGACGGCATCAGAAATCGTCTGTGCTCTCCTGCTCCAGTGGCCCCAGCCGGCACCCTCCTCTCCCCTCATCCTGGCAGGGCAGGCAGGGCGCGTGCAGACGCAGCAGCCCCACAAGCGCGTCTGCTGTGAGGGCGCCCCCATCACCCTCGCCTCCCTCCCCCAGCAAAGTCTCACCAGGGTCAGGCCAGGGCCCCCTCCTCGGGCCAGGCCGGGAGAAGCGAGTGGGAGGGGTGTAAGGATGGGGGTGCACTTTCTGGGACCCGCTTATACAGCCTTTGTCACCCCATTTCTTGCAGGAAAGAGAGCGAGGAAGCCAAGACCGTGCGGAGGTATCTCCAAATCTGTTGCGCTTCCAATCTTCCCCGTAACACCACTCAATTCACGGTCCCCCAGCCGGGCAGCTCTGCCCAAAGCCCGCGAACGGCACCCCACCAAAGCCCCGCGCCCCGCTGCCCGCCCAATTCTCGCCCCACCGAGCCTCCGCAGACTCGCCGTTTTCCAAAGCAGAACCCCGTCGATGGTCTCGGAAGTTCTCCCACCTCCCCCTCCGACTCCCCAGTTGGGAGCCCCACGCGGATCCAGCTCGCGAGGCGAATAAGCCGGGAGGTCTCCCCTCAAACCTTTGCTCACGCCGGGTCCCGTCCCCTCTTCTCTCCCTCCTCCAGTCTAGCTCCAGTCCCAGCGGTCCTCTCCCCACTAGAAGAGGAAACTTCTTTCTGGACTAAATTCAGGTCCGAGCAGGAAAGGCTTTCCCTTCCCCGCCTCCCCCTTACACCAGCTCTCAGAAACCGCAGGGAGCCGGCACCAGGGGCGCGCTTACCCTCTACCCCCCCAAAGAGCCCACTGGTCCCCGACTTTCCACTGCAAAAGTTCCGGTAGGGTCTGAAACCACCAGGAGCGTATGTACATTCGCGATTCTTCCGGAGACCCTACCTATGCCTCGTGACTTGCAAGAAACAAGCAAACAAAACACAAACCCCAGCAACTTTGGGGAGCAAATGAGTGTGTGTGCGTGTGTGTGAGAGCGCGAGAGCATCGCTCAAGAGTTAGGGCAACAGCTGCAAGAGCACATCTGGAAGGGGGGAGGGGGACTGACGAGGAGGGGACCAGAGCGACTCCCCCCAGCCCCCGCCCCTGCCCTCTCAGCTTCAGGGCCGAGAGCCCGACCAGCCAGCGCTTACCTGTCCTAGGTTGATGAATCCATACTTGCTGGCTATGCGGTTGGCCTCCGGGAAGCCGCCGGCGATTTTGACTGCCCAGTGGTTGGTGTAGACGCGCGTCCGGCACACGGGGAGCAGGCAGCCCCCGAGCAGCGCCAGCACACACAGCAAGTCCAGCCGTCCCGGGCAGCAGCAGCGGCTCCCCCAGCCCATGGCCCCGGCGCTTCGCTGCTTCTTCGGTCGCTCGCTTGCTCCGCGCACTAAGCTGCGCGCACAACTAACTTCTCCGGCCTGGGCCGCCCCGGCTCGCAGCCCCCGGCCGCCGCGGCTCGCAGCCCTGGGCGATCGGCAGGAGGCGGCGAGCCCCGGCAGGGAGCAGAGCAGCGAGCCTCGCGCCGACTCCTAGACCATCCCTGGGGCTCCGGAGACCTGTGCTCCCAGCTCTCCGGCCCGCGGGGCAGTCGGCCGGCGCTACCCGGCTCGGGCGCAGGAGGCGGCTGAGTGGGGCGGGCGCCCTCCCGCAGCTGGGTCTCGCCGGGCTCGGCTCCCGGACTCTCCGACTCGCCCTCGCTCCTCCAGGGGCCCCCGAGCGCGACGGAGGCGGCGGTGCAGGCAGCGGCCGGGCGCCCCCTCTGCTGGCCCAGGTTCCGAGCGCTCGCTAGCTCTCTCCCCGCGCTCCCTCCGGCTCCGAGCGGCGCGCCGGGAGTGTAAGTGGCAATGGCAGCAGCACCCTCTCTGCATAAATGACTCCCCCCGCCCCGCTCGACACCCCTCCTTTCCCACATCTCCCTCCTCCTCTCCCTCCTCCGCCCGCCCGAAAGCGGCCACGGCCAGGCGCCAACCAGGTCCTAGCGCCGCCGGGTTCTTCAGGCTGTAGCCTCCAGGGTCCTGAGCAGCAAAAGCGAGTCTTTCCAAAGGGCTGGGAAGAGAGCCCCGGTGTGGAGGTTTTACCCCCTTCTCTCCCCTCCCTCATGGATTTGTATTAATTTACCGCCACTTCCCGAAAGACTAAAAAGATTTACAGGCTGGTTCTAGTCAAGTGCCCCGAAGATTCATTCATCCTAGCTCTGAACGTCCTCAAGCAACGAAGTATTTAAGGAGCTCACTTGCGTGTCAATTGCCGAACAAATAACCCGAGATTTTCACTTCGTTAATTCTTCACGCTTCTCAGCAACTGTTTATTTTACACATTCTGCTCTCGGGAGAAGCTACCACACAGGACCGTAAGGCGCATCGACTCTTGCAAAAGCCAGCCACCGCGGTTCCAAAGCCGAGTCTGCTGCCTGCTGACTTTCGAAATCCGTGCTTCCAATACTAGGCAACGCCACGGAAGAGTAAAATTCCAGTCGCGCAAGTGGGAAGAGATGTTTCTGTGTATATTTGGTTTGAAAGTGGATGGAGTTGTTGGGGCCAAGGAAATAACTTCATTCATTCGTTCCATTGAGTCTGATGAGGGCTTCTTTTTCTCCACCAAGGGAGAAGTTTTGCAACTTTTTCAAGCACGGCCCTGTAACAGTGAGAGACTTCGATAGAAAAAGGACCACAGAGGAATTTCGAATGAAATAAATGTGTGACTGCGCCGCCTTCATTACTGTATCTTGCACTGTGACTGCAGCAGGCAGGAGGGAGCACGGATTAACCCGCTTCTGCTGAACAACCTCCCCGCCTTTTCTGGCACAGGACGATTTCTTGTGAATAGAAAATGTACCCTTATGAAATAATTCAATTGACCTTAAAAGTATTCACTCTATCCCTAACCCGGGCCCCCCCTTTTCCCTCTCCTTTTCCCATCCCCCATTCTCTTTCTTCCTAGGCATTGGTTAAATGTATTTGAGGGTAATTAACCCATCACACCTATAGCTTTGGGTAATGATTCTTTCATCTGCCTAGGGCTTTACTTTCCTCCCTTATCCCCTCAGCTGAACCATAGCTGCAGACTCAAAGCATATAAATTTTATAAAATTCAGTTAAATTCATAAAATTATCATTTTATGGCATTTTACACATCATATAATGTGTGCCCTATTATTTAATCTGGAAAACAAACCCACCAAATAACTTTATTCCCACACTACTGACGAAGAAGTGGAAGATCAGAAGAACTAAATCATTTGCAGAAAGACATGTATTTTACTCATTTACTTATTTGACTGGTTGGACACATATCTTTTGAGCACCTAGAATGTGCCAGGCATTGTGCTAGATACTGGAGGAAAAGGAGGAGGGGAAAGCTGGGGAGGCACCAAGGACTAGTGGAATTCAGACTCTCTGAATAACTCTAAACGTGGTTTATTGTTATTGTTGTTATTCGTAGATATTAAAGCATAAGTACTATGCTTATGCTTTGGGCTTTAGAGTTTTGGTCCAGCCTTGCTACTGGCTAGTCCCTTTGCACATTCCCTCTTCAACCTGGAGCCTAGAAAGTTTACAACCTATTAGGTCACTGTTTTTGAATTTTTGTCTTTTTGGGGGGTGTTTTTTTTGTGTGTGTGGTACACGGGCCTCTCACTGTTGTGGCCTCTCCCATTGCGGAGCACAGGCTCCGGACGCATAGGCTCAGCGGCCATGGCTCACGGGCCCAGCCGCTCCACGGCATGTGGCATCCTCCCGGACCGGGGCACAAACCCGTGTCCCCTGCATTGGCAGGCGGACTCTCAACCACTGCGCCACCAGGGAAGCCCTTAGGTCACTGTTAATTGCCACCCAGACTACCGGCATCTATTCACAGGGACATTGGATTATTCCTCTAGAAGCCGATGGATTTCACATGGGTTGGGAAGACCTCAGCCAAGATCCAATTCTCAATATTCGCCAGTCAGCCGTATTGAAGAATTGAAGGCATTTGCTGTCAGATTGGAGGGAGAGCCTGTCTGCCAATGATCCACAGGAGGGTGGCCACTGCGAGGACGAGTTCGTCATGAGTCGAGTTTGCATCATGGCCTGTGGGTTTCTCTGTGACTCTGGAGCCATTATTATTTAGGACAGCAAAGGCAGCACAAAAATGCTTCTCTTTGAAAGCTATGTTGCCTCTGGGCTTCGACTTCTGAACAAAATGAAGGGGCATCACCACACCAGGTCTCCTGAGGCCTGGAGGTTGTTTCCTAAGAGTGGCAAATTACTCATTGATATTTTTTCTCCGGAGTGTCTCTCTCTTTTTCTTTCCACTAACACTCTTGCCTTCTGTGAGCATGCCCTGCTTGTAACACACACACAGCATACACTGCATCGAGCATGAGAGAGAACTGGAAAGTCAGGTAGGAAATGGGCAAACCACTTTTCTGCTTTGTAAACCAATCCCTGGGCCAGCATTTAGCTTACTCAAAGGGTGTATTCTTCCATTTGGATGAATACTTATTCAGAAGGGAAAAACCTAGCTCTGTTCAAAAAAATAAAAAAGATTTGGAGCCTCCATTCATCTGTCAAATCAAACATATGAATGTAGATTCATTCATCTTGTTGTCCATCGCTTTCACGGTTCTCTTCCACTTCAATTATGTGTGTTTTCTCAAAGAGTGGGATTCTTAAACCTAAATAATACTACTCCCACTGGTGCACAAGCACACCCTGCTTCCTGCTTTGAGATCTACCTTAATGAACTCATTAGTTTCCTTGATTAGAGCCAGTTGGCCAGAATGAAGCTTCCAAATAAGGATCAATAGCTGAAGCAAAAAAAAAAAAAGAAAAAACAAACCTTCTTTCATGACCTTCAGCTTTGTTGGTTATCACACTCAGCCCTATTATCAATGCCTCAGTAGCCAAAAGAACAAGGAACTGACAGAATAGTAATGATTAGTGCACAACCATCACTAACATTGGAAAAGAAGCTGAAAAGCTAAAATCTAAGTCTTCCCCAAATGCTTCCTTTTTGTATGCTAAGAGTAGCACCCACGATTTGACCCTCCTCTCTCCCTCTGTAACATGCCATATGGCAGGAAACTAGGCAGTTTTAAGTTTTCCCCTGCCTTATACTTAGCAACATATTACTTGATAATGAGGCCCCACTAGTGTTTGGCCTCTCTGCCAAGGTCCCTCACAGCTCTAACAGAAAAATCCAGTGAAATGAGATGAACAGAAATCCAGGCAGTTTAGTACAAGAAGTGAATAAGAACTCCATGGGACTCATCTTGAAACTCGGCAAATGGGAATTATTCTGGGAAGAGTTTGCCTTCTGAGACACCTCATTTCTTCCTCTGCTATATCCTTTGTTGGAAAATGACCTTTAAGATCTCTTCCAACCTGAGGTTCTGTGAATCAAGAGTAAACTGGTAATGGAAAGTTTGGAGCTGCCAAGGGGGAAAACTGCCCCTAGAAATTTCACTGCCCAGTAGGGGAGTCAGTAAACTTACGGGGATTCTAATCACTTTTCTAGTATATCAAATTCAGAATCGGCAGTGGAAATTTGTCAAATTTAATAATGATAATAATAATAAATGGTAGTTATTACTACTGTTTATTAAGAACTAGCTCTATACCAGGCACTGAGCCAAACACATTTCAGGCCTTAATCTCATTCACAGAACATCAGAGCTGAAAGAGACCTTAGGTATCATAGACTCTAACTTCTTTATTTAATAGAAAAGAAAATGGAGGCCAATACTCTGTAATAACCTATATGGGAAAAGAATCTGAAAAAGAATAGATATATGAATACGTATAACTGAATCACTTTGCTGTACACCTGAAACTAATACAACATTGAAAATCAACTATACTCCAACAATAAAATTAAAAAAAAATACATTGGCTTTCATGTTAAAAAAAAAACTAATTTGGAAGACATTAATCCTATCATGGAAAAAATAAGTTAAGAAATGGATGAATAATAGAAATAGAACGAAGGAAGGAACTATACAGAAAGAAAGTAGATCAATGATAGACAGTTCTGGGGATTAACTGCAAGAGAATACATTTAAGGCAAAGAAAGCAATCTATATCTTGATTGTAGTGGTGGTTATATTTGTCAAAACTTGTCAAATTATAAAATGAATGCATTTACTTTTACATAAATTATACATCAATAAAGTTGATTTTTTAGAAAAAAACAAAAAAAACCAAAAAAAAAGCGAAGGAAGGGATACATGGACCAAAGATAATAGTGTGCTATGAACCTAGGATTAACATTAATCTAATTTGCAAACTTGGGTTAATAAATTCAATGGGTTAATAAATTCAATCAGGAGAATGGACACCTGACTTAACATTTCAGATTCTTTAGATGTTTAACTACCACCATCTAAAAATATGACCCATGACACATGTGAGCCCAGGAAACAAGTTAATTCAGGGCTTGATATTACCTTTTTGTATAATATTTAAATAATGGGACACTAATAGGTGACTAACATCTTGCAGATTTCGGGAGGCTTTTGCTCCTTCTTCGACCTGCTTGAAGTTGTCTAAGATTGGCATAATTGGCCCTCACCTGTGGACATTTAAATCCTACAAAGACAAGCGGGGTCTCAGAAAGCTTTCCAGTTGGAAGCAAAGTGTAAAGGTTGTGGGTGACTTCCTTCAGATATACATATGAAAGAAGTGACACCAACGCTGTCACCTTCTAGCTTCTATCCCTCATCCCAGAGCAGTATACCCATCAGGATGGATATGGTGGATGGATGTGATGTTCCCCTCTCCCTAAGTTAGACTCTAATTCAGGAAAAAGCAGGTTGAGAGGGGTGGGGAAAAAAATCAAAGCAATGGGCTTGGGTCTTGGAGCTTTACCCACCAAAAGGAATGAATCCTATGACAATGGCAGCAGCCTTCCCCCAAGGTCAAGACTTGGTCTTTTTGTGATGCCTCTGGGCCCTTTTCTCCAAGACGTTTTATTGGCTCTTTTACTCTTAAACCTCTCAGAGAATCAGGGGTTTAATAACTACTGACTCAACTGATCTTGCCTGGATTAAGTTGAATGGACCCTTGGAATTAAAACATTTTTTGAGTTCAGGCTGTGTAGCTCTAATTCAATAATGCCAAATGATATACTGTAATTCAAAACACATCTGCTATGATGTTTACTTGTTTATCTGAAGCAAGATAAATTATGACAAAATTATTTCACAAATACCTTGTATGAGGACATCCTTTACACGTACTACATTTCACCATTTCCAGAAACTGTATACCTAGATCACTCATCATTATGTCATGTGCATGACATAACTTCATTCTTCCCAGGGTGTATTCTGGATGTAGTTATTACACAACAATCGTAAAGCTTCTGCTCCCTACCAACCTTCCCTAAACCTACTTCAGATTTTAGGAATGCATGAAAAAAGGACAATTTTTTGTCACCCTTAACCTTTAGATGCATGGTAAATAAACGTATTTATCAGTAAGATACTCCAGAGCTGAACCTCACTGCAGTAGTTTGCCTGGAAAGAAAGGAGTTCAGCTTACACTTAATGCCAGTGAGCATCTACTATTCTTTACTGTTCTGTATAGAACGGCAGCAAAGTTCTATTTTCAAAAAGGTTACCCCATACTTACAAATAATTCATTGATAAAATTTTATTTGTCTAAAGGCAGTGGAAATACAATTCAACAGGACGCCTCTTCAGGGCTTTCCAAGTTTAAAAAAGTGTAAGATTTCCCTGGCTTTTTATTTACAAGTTTCCTGCGATGGCTCAAAACCAGATCCTGCGTTAAAAAAAACTATGATTTGGAGGCTGGCAGTGCTACACTTTTAAGTCCTATGACTTAGTTGGCTCCCCCAGAGTGTCAAGAACTGAGTCCACTAAATCACTGGAGACCCTGAGGCAGGTTTCTCTCTTCAATTTTCTCCAAATATGAGCAGGGAAACTTGATTCATAGATGTGCTAAATAAGACTGTAATATAAATAGGCTGTATAAATGCTAAATATTGCCTTCTGTGAGTGAAGATGAGACCAAGTTTTATGAAAATACTGTGCATCACAATTAGAGTTTGGGTGAGGAAGACATTTCTCTAGTACTGCTGTTCATTTATTTAAAAAATAGAGTATTGTTTTGAGATCCGGCAGCATATTGAACCGTGAGAGGTGAGCATAGAGTGAATCCTGTAGGAAAGAACAGGCAATATATTTGGTATCATTAATCCTTTCTTATGCTAGTCTTTGTCATACATATTGTGCGTGTGTCCACACAGATACGAGCTGGCAAATTCATAGGATATTTGAATGTTGACATTTTGGCAGCGAAATGAAAAATGAAAAGATTTTGCGGAAAATGTCAGCAATGCAAAACTTAGTGACATTCTATAAAACTGAGCTAAGCATTACTAGGAAAAAAAAAATCTTAAGGGATGGTGGAAGTTAAGATTTCTAGGCTCGGACTTCCCTGGTGGCGCAGTGGTTAAGAATCCGCCTGCCAGGGCAGGGGACATGGGTTCAAGCCCTGGTCCGGGAAGATCCCACATGCCGCGGAGCAACTAAGCCCCTGCACTACAACTACTGAGCCTGCGCTCTAGAGCCCGTGAGCCACAACTACTGAAGCCCGTGTGCCTAGTACCTGTGCTCCGCAACAAGAGAAGCCACAGCAGTGCGAAGCCCGCGCACCACAACGAAGAGTAGCCCCCACCCCCGCTCGCCGCAACTAGAGAAAAGCCCGTGCGCAATGAAGATCCGACGCAGCTAAAAATAAATAAATTAATTAATTAAAAAAAAAAGATTTCTAGGCTCAAAGGAGCTGGGTGCTAGATGTTAGATGAAAAACTTACAGGCAAAAAGCTGATCACCTAAAGGTCAGCGAAATATTCAAGGCCACACCACTGACTAGATGAAAGAATTGGATGCACATGGAATTGATTTTGCATTTAATAATGTGGACACTTTGGAAAACACTTTTTCTACCCAACTGTGTTGTTTGGGGGTGAGCTCTGGGTTTGGCAGATGGAGTCTCATGATTTGAGAGGTGTGAACTTCCAGAAGTGGTTCAGTTATGTGTGGAAACTAATGACTCTGAAACAAATGATCTAATCAATATTCTATTATCCAATAGCCCTTTGACTTACATTGGGCCTGGAATGCTGCAATTTCTCCTGTGTTAGTCATGCCTTCTGTATGTTTAATGATAAACTCTGCCAAATGGAGTCTAGGCAGGAACAGGTCTTTTCCGTTCTACAAATTCAAAGCGAAATTCCCTGAAAGCAACCGGATCAAAGGAAAAGAGGAAATTGGCAAATCTCTATAGCCAAGGGTGAAAGTCAGCCCTGTCACACTGATTGGACAAATAATAACTCTGAGTGATCTTGAGGACTATTATTGATAGAGCATTGACAGAGCATTTCTTTAGACTTTTCAAGGTACTTTCAGGTTATTATAATATTTACTCCTCAGAGTGACACGCCAAATAAGTGGAGACATCGTCATTATTTTAACACTGTCACAGCCATCACAGTCACTTTACAGATATGGAAAGAGGGTGCTGAAATGATGTTTGCAGCTGCACACAGCTACGGAGTGATGGGACTTGGCCTGGAAGTCAGGTTTTCTGAATCCTGTATTTGTGCTAATTCCACTATCCCAGAGTTACAACAAAGTCTCTACAAAGATAAGCCCTCTAAAATATATACTTCTGTCCTACTCCTGTGCCTTTACCCGTCACTCATTGTGGAAAGTTTTTGTGCTGTTAGCTGGGGAGGAGAGACTGGAGAATTCACAGCTAAGGGCCTTCCTTCAGGGGTTCCTGAGTCCGTCATCAAGTAGCAGTTACCCCTCCCCTCATCTTTCTTCACCTCAAAGTCCAGTCATTTCTCAGCTCTGTCCCCAGATGGATATCCAAATCAACACCACTCCAAAAGTTTCTAGGAAGAAAGCAGACGTGGGATTCATTGTGTCTAAAATGCTTTTTCTCCTTTCTGACTGAATTCAGAGGTTTTCTTTTCATTTGCTAAGTTTCCACATCCTGCAAACTATGGATGTGATTAATTGCAATGTGCCCATATGATGAAACTCCACTAGTTTTAGGAGAAGCAATTGTGAAGTCTTGTTGGAATTCATTATAATGGACACTCTCATAAAGAATGGTTTTAAGGTTCTCAGTTACATGCTTATTTTATAGGTGACCCAATTATCAGAGCTGTTCTTACTTGATGGCCAAAGGTGCATTTTTAAAATTGGACCTTTTCCTTATATCAATTATACCTCGATAGAGCTATTTTTAAAACTGTGTTCTCCCAACACACACATGCCTTGCATAATTATCAGTAGAACTTTGAGAACAACAGAAAAAGGCTCACACAAAAGTATATGGGTAAGTAACAGATGCCACAAGTAAGATTCATCACAGGTGAGGCAGCATCAACTGAATCTCCTTCCCTTTATAGCAAATTTAATTCCTTCACCCTATTATCCCCATTTTTCTTCCCATATCTCCCTTGTTCCAAGTTTCCTATCAATTTGTCTATTCATCACATGTTGTCCTCCATCACCCTGATCTTCATAAATAATAATGAGAAAATAGTTCAAACAATTTGAAAAAAGGAAATATATAATAATATTTCCACTGCTGAAACATAGCTACTTTCATATTTATGTACTCTCTCCTAGTATTGGTATGAAATCAACTATACCTTTACTAAGTTATAAACACAACACATATACACTTTTATATTCTGCATTTTTTATATAATGTATACTATAAATATGTCTCTGTGGTCTTTGTAATTATCATTTTAATGATCATACTCCATTGGGTTGATGTATCATAATTTACTAAACTCTACTAGGACATTTAAATTGTTTCCAATTTTTCATTGTTGTAAATAATACTGCAGAGAGTATCTTCATGAATAAAGGCTGTGTGTGTTGTAGATTTTTTTCCTTAGATGAATTAACATCTTTTGGGTCTCTCATGCTCCAAAAACTAGAGAATGGTTTGCAGCCTCAAACTTTAGAGGGACCAGGTATGTAATTTAAACAAGGGAAGCGGGTCAGTAAATACGGTGAATGAATCAGCTCTTATCTCAACTCTGACAGCATTCCCCCAATCTATTTCTCTGACTACCAGTATTGCTGCATCCATCCATCCATCCATCCTTCAGTCAGTCAATACTAGTATTAAAGAAAACAGGCCCCAAATGGAGTTGCTTATGCTAAGACCCACATCAACAAACTGAGACTTCAGTTAATTACAGTTTTGACTCTCCCTGAAATGGACTCTTAAAGCAGCCAATCAGGAATCACCTGATCAGCAGTTAGGCAATCGCCTGATAAACCCCTGCCATCCCCTAAAGGGAAAGTAACCTTGCAAGAACCGATCTGCTTTTTTCTGTCTAGTGTAACTTCCTTGTTCTTGCTACTTTCTGCCTATAAATGTCTTCCATTTTGTACAGCTCCTCCTTTTAACCTGCTACATTGGATGCTTCCTAATTCATGAATTGTTGAATAAAGCCAACAAGATCTTTAAAATTTACTCAGTTGAATTTTGATTTATTAACCCTGGACTAAGTGCTATGTTCAATGACTAATACAGAAGTCACAGTTTCATAAAGCTTTAAGCCATTTGTTGAAACATTTGAATTGTTATATTATTATTTAGTTTGTCTAATTTTCAATGCTAAGTGCTGACACTAAGAAAGAAGGTGAGGGGGTGAAGATACTGCTGGAGTGGTCCAGGCAATTTCATGGAGAAAACAGAGCTCGAGATAAATTTTAAAAGATAGGTTGGGGGTTGAGTTTGAATAGAATGAAAATATCATACGATTTTCATATTTGGTATACTTCTCAGTGCCAAATCTCAGGGAGGTTAAGATTTTAAGAATTTTTTTTTTCATAATTTTAACCAAAGTTCTCTAACTCACAAGGAATTCCTCTTCAACCAATGAGAATCGTTATGACTCTCTGTTTCCCCTTAAGATTAAAAGTCAATTTCTGAGCAAAGTATGAGGATTTGAGCTCTTGACTGGATGAGGGGAAAGTGCTCTCTGAGACATTCAAAATCCATTCAAAATAATCTCCTAGACTCCAACAAGGCCAAGGCAGGCAAGTGGAATACCATTAACCTTCCCTGTAAAGGTTGCCAGTCTGCCAACAGGATTCCCCAAATGCAGCTTTACGCTGCTCCAGTAACCAGAGCACAGAGGTTTGTTTCCAATAAGTTCAAGCAACCTGAAGGATGCTTTGATGGGTCTATAAAGTAATTTAAAATTTACTTGAAACTCTGCAATCTAATCAATAACACCAAAGGCCTTACTCAAGTGAAACAATCAACAAAAATCACCAATTTCCTGTTCTAACAAAGAAAGAATGGCCATTTCCCCTCTCCCTTCAGGTCTCATTCATGCAGGTTTTCTCTTTAAATAGCAGATGCATTAAGGGTTTCAAGTATTTTCTTTAAAAATGTTCACTTCTTTCCTTTCACTCTTCCCTCCTTTTCTGCTTAAAGTCTAATACATCTTGTCTGCAATTTTAATTATTTAATTTCTTCACTGCATTAGTTAAAGAAAAGACAGTTTTGAGGATGCAGTATGCATGAAAGAAGTATGACTCCATGTAAAAATTGAAGAAAATTGTGTTAACACCACACTGCAGCAGATTTAGTACAGAATATTTCGCGAACTCTATCTTTTTCCTTAGTGTATCCTCTTGTAAATATGGACTAAATGACCATTTTGCTTACTGTGTCAGATAAATACCAATGAAGAAAAGACCTTCAGGAGCTTGAAGAAAGGTGATGTAAGTAAAGGTAGGTCACTCTATTCTGTAAAAAACATTTAGAAATGGGTCAAGATAAAAACAAGACTAGAAATGCTTATCACAGCACTTAACCATAGTTCTCTTTGAATCTTTCTCCCAACATAAAAATAAGATGGAATAGCAGTAGCTTTGGAACCAAGTTCAGTCTGTAAAAATGTATGGTTAGCTTACAGTTAAGACACATTCTTCAACCAAAAGTTTAATTTCCTCAAAGGTTGAGATAGCTGAACTTTTTTCAAAATGTTCTTTTTTGATTGGATGAGTATAAGTTTACTGCAGAAAAAAATTTTAAAAATAAAAATATTCCATAACTTTCCCAAACACCTCTAACCTCTAATCACTATCTGGGCTTTTTTAAAAATCTACTCTCTCTCTTGCTATTATACAGTAGGCAAATTATACATATGTGTATATGTATAATGTACACACATACACATATGTAGTTTTTCTCCTAATATTTCATTTTCATTTATTTTCACTTATATATTTCAAATATATTCTATTTCCCCATTTATTTTTTAAATATGTCTTTTCATGGCTGCAAGAGAGTTATCATACAGATATACTACACACACACACACACACACACACACACACACACACACGTTGTATATACACACATACATAACCATTCTTCCATTGTGGACAATATAGGTCATTTCCAATTTGGAGGGAGTATATTACAGATAACTGTATTGACATCTGTATAGAGGCACATCTTCTTGGTTCAATGATTTTCACAGAGCAAGCTTTGCAGTCTCAAAATGACCTACGACATAGCCTGATTCTACATGGAAGTCATAAAATATCAAAAACTATAAAGAAGCTATGCTGTGTGGTGTCAACACTGCAGGCGACCTGGGTTTAAACATCAGATTTACCACTTGTATGATCTTGGGAAAATTCCTTAAAACTTTTCTGTTTCTATCTTTATCTGTAAAATGGGTATACTTCTAGGACCTACTTCATAAATATGTAGTGAAGATTAAATACAATAATTTATGAAAAGGGATTTCATATGTGACTTCACATAGTAGTCTCTTAATAAGAACTAGCAGTGAATATCATAAATGGTCTATGAAATACATAACCATAATATCTCTGAATACCATCAAGTGGTATTTCAATTTCTCCCTGCAAATATTTTAACAGTTTTTCAATGGAGCACATGTGAGAAGAGAACAGTTCAACCTTCAGAGTCTATCTCGTTGATTTTGTTAGCATACCAGCTATCATTTGCAGCTACACTGCAAATACTCAAATCCAAAAGACCCATGGATAACACACAGAGATCGCAGTACTGAGTCACCCTCTGTAGATGATGCCTTCTGATTCACCCAGATCCACATGTATCACCTCCATGCTATACCTAAGTTTTCTAGGTGGGCTAGGGGATCCAAGGTAAAAATGCTGGTACAGGCTGTCAAAGAGGTCATAGATGAGTAGACCTGCCCTCTGTGACTACATTCATTCTGGAAGTTCTTTCTAGAATAAGAATGTGACTGTGACCAAGTGTCGAAGGGATGCTAAATGGCCTCCGTGGGAAAGCTGATTGGATAGAGCAATTTCAACGATGGGCAGATAGGCACTTATACTGCAGAGGTGAGGAGTTTCATATGGTTCTTCCCACTGCCTGGAACATCCTTCAACCTCCACGTCATCCTTCGGTGATGAATCTTCAAAAATTCACTCAAGAAATTGGCAAAGAGCCTTTCCCATATCTTGTACCTCTCTTGCCCACAACAATCACAAACTGCATTGTAGCCAACTTCATGTGTTTCTTTTCCTGCCTCCCCCTCCAAATAGCTACTTACTTACACACACACACACACCTACATATACATCACACACCAAGAACTTAAAACTCCTGAAGGCAAATACCATTTCCAATTCTATTTTCAATTCTAAGTAACAAGCACGTATTAGATGCCCAATATCTGTCTGCCAAATGAATAATTCCAGTCTTCCATTTCTGATCTAGACTTATAGCTCACATCAGTTCCAGGATACGTGCTGATAAATTAGTAATATTAACAGGGATTAAAGAGCATGTCTCTTCTGAAGTATTTGTGAATGGAATGATATAGCTGGGATATGCCTACGAACAATCCAGGTTTTTTTTTTTTGGGTGGCGGGGAGAAGGGGTGATGGCAGAAATGATAGGTATTGATGAAAAAAATTGGCCGTAATATTGATAACTGTTGAAGCTAGATGATAAATAAGGAGGAATCAAATATGCCATTCTCTCTACATTTCTTTTTGAAAATTTCCATTTCTATATTTGAAAATTCTCATAGCACAAAATAAATTTATATACACACAAAACCACAAGACACAACACATAAAAGCACATCCTGGGAAGAGTGACTTTATAATGCCAGTATCTTAGAGAAGGGGATCATTGATGGAATTTTAGATTTTACAGCACTTGACTATTATGTTTCAGGGGATATGATTTGAATGAGGCTCATGAATAGTTTGTTCTGCTCTGAAAGGCAACTACCACTGTACTTTGGCACAAACTGGTGGGACTACAAGAGCCAGGTAGATAAAAGTCTCCTTTATACAAGGACCCAAAGGCAGACATTGAACCAAAAATAAGAAGAAAGAGAAACAAACCACGAGCTAGAGAAAGAAAAAGATACAAACTCTAAGCTTCAAACATTTAAAATCTAGCCAATAAAACCCATCCACAAAGTCTTGGGAGGTGGCACCATGACTGAGGTGGTGGTGTATGTGTTTATGTTGGCCATTTCATTCCCCTAAATGTGCTTGACATCTCTCATTAATCCCTTTGGAGCAGTGGTGGCTGGAATTCTCAACTCACAGCTTTGCCCCATGCCAGCCAAACGTAATCCTGAGACGCTGCATGTACATGGTAAGGGACATTATCACCCTTCAGATTTAAGAATAACGGTCTGATCTATTAGATATAGAGGTACCAACCCTGGCTACACATTGAAATCAATTCAATTAGAGTAGGAATTGGGTACTGACATTCTTAAAAGTTGCACCAGATGATTCTAGTTTGTTAGACAAATACCCTCAAAGCTAAAAGACAGCAGCCCCAGGACATAAATGGCATGGAGGAGTAAGAAAAGGAAATTTTGCAATTGGTCACTGAAGTGGCTGCTATGGTGTGGTACCCAGATATTTCCCCTCCACCCTTTCAAGACAAAGGCTCTTGGTCCCTGAGTGTCCTTTCTAAGATTGTTGGCTGCTGTAGGCTCTCTTCATACCTGATTCCCACCTGGGAATTGCCTCAATCCAAGGAAGCGCCTCATCCAAACTTGCACCCCTCCCCAGGAGCAGTCCCTATCCAATGACTGCACAGGTAAAAAAAGCATGGTCCCCTAGCTTCAACCTGGGACATCTCTGAAGGTCATCCCTACTTCAGAGCTCCCCGTGGGATCTGCTGAGTGTCGCCGATCAATTCTCCTTCTACCCAATCCTTCCTGGAAAGACCTCTGCATCCCAATCCTTCCCAGCTTCCTTACAGGTAGAGTTCTGCGTCGTGCTTCCCAGTAAACCCTCTCCCTGGAAATCTCCAATTCACAGGCAATTTCCCAGGGTGTCCGACCAAGATAGCATTGGAGGCTTACTGGAATGCTGCTCAGCCTTCATACTTACCCATCTGCATCAAGCGGGGACATGAAGTCTTGGTATTTGCTTTGCTAAGAGTGATTATTTATAAAATCAATTCAGAACTGGACTAGAGCTGCTTTTCCAAAAGTCTCATCATTTCTACTAGTCATAATAGATGGGAAACTCGAGGCTATGATCCAAAATTAATATATCCAAAATATAACTGTGAGAAACATTTATCTATGTGCTACGAGTCATTCAAAGCAATCATGAACAACTGTATTATTTTTCTCAGATGTCACCAGAAACATTGTGTGATCTGGGTACTTTTTGGACTGTTCAGCTTCCTCCCCCCACAGTAGGCATCCCTCCAGGCTCTCTGATGCTGCTTTGTTCTTCTTCCAAATGCCCTCACTTCCTGTTTTTTTTTTTTTTTTTTTTTTTTTTTTGCTCATGGTCAATACAGGCAAAGACTGATGTATGTTTTTAATGGGAAGGTTTGTTAGGAATAGATCTTTTGGTTTATGGAAACCCATTGGGTTATTCATAGGAGATAGCAGAGGCTGAGTGTGTAGATCTGCTGGACTTGGGCCTTATTCTAAGCAGAAACTCTCTAATTTGTAGATTTGAGGTTCTGTGATAAACTTAGAGATAAGATACATGGGCAGGAAAAGAAGTGTATTTGGCAATCCAAGAATGAACGTCTTTCTACTCGCTGGTGACCAAGTTCGACATGGACTGGAGCACAGTTTATTAGGCTGTGCCAGCGGCAGCTCTCCTCACAAGCTTACGAGATCAAGGGCTTATGATTTCCTTCACTTTGATAAGCAACTTTCAAGTCGTACCCAGTTACAGAACAAACAGAACCGTGACTTGTGTTTTGCGATTTGATAACTTAATTTACTTTAGACCCTTGCTTGTCAATGTGTGGTTTACAAACCAGCCGCACTGACGTCACCTGAGAGCTTGTGAGAAAGGCAGAATTTTAGCCCCTAGATCTACTAAATTGGATTATGCTTTTTAAGAACACAGTCCTGTATTTCCGGAAGACTTCCAGGTGATATTGATGTTACTGTGGTCCACACAACACATTTTGAGTAGCAAGGCTCTAGAGAGTCCCATCATATTTCTAGTACTTACAATTTTTACTCCTTATAGGAAGCCAGGTTGTCAGTGTGTCCTTCTATATTTCTCAGTGCTGTGTTTGGCCCTACCCATTGCCACAATAAGCCAAAACCTATGAAAGATAATTAGACAGAAAGCAGCATCCGGGCGATGATGGTGGTGGCTGTCCCCAAAGAGATGAGGAGAGTTCCTGTCTTCTGGGCCAAACTGCTGGCAGGTGTAAGGCACGTAGCTTACAGCCCAGCACTGAGAAACGGTTAATGGTGCCAGAGGGAAAGCTCACCAAGAAGCAGCTTTCCTGTGAAGAACACTGCCTGTTCAGACTGAGGACAGCGTCTCTCTCAGTTCTGTTCAGAGGCAACAGAAAGCAGAGCCTCGAAAAAGGAAATCACACCAGTGAGGGGCATTTCTTCAATTACTAAAATATAGAGAAAAAGCCCTTGACCAGAAGACAGGAGACCTGGGTACTGAATCTGGCTCAGTCATCAACTAGATATAAACACTGATAACCTACTTGTCCTCTTTGGGTTTCAGTTCAGCTGTAAAATGAGGGGGTTTCTAAGATCTTACACAGCTCTTTCTCTTTAGCATCTGAAACTCAGATGCTCTAGAATTGGCTGCAAAAACTACTCTTGCCACAAGAGGGAGTTCTCTTTCTGAAATCATAGAAATTCTGTGCATTGCCTTAATGAAAAGATTTAGGCAAACCAAAACATTTGAGCATCCAGAATTTGTAAACAATTAAAACAGATTAAAAGGCTCATTAAAAATTTTTGTTAACTTAGATTAAATTATGACTAATTCCTTGCTTGAGCAAAGCAAAAAATGGAGACTACTTAGACGGATGGGCGGCAGTCAACAAAAACAAAGATTGAGAATCTACAAATTTAACAAAGGTGAATAGTCCTAACTTTCCTCCTCAGCTTCGTTAAGAATTTGATGCCTGTTCAGTGCTGTTCTCTTTCTTCAAATTGGCAAATCCTGGGATTGTTCTGGCCCTGTAATAGAATTTTATGTGTCTGTGAATTAAATATGGGACTCAAAGTGTGTAAAGGACAACAAATAATTCTGGCAGGGAGTAGAGTGGCACAGAGGGTGATGGGAGGCACTGTTTATAGCGTTCCAAATATCTGCATGAAAAGTGAAACATTCCATCAAGATTCAACATACCGCCTCCCTAAGAGATGGTTCCAAATACCCTGATGTCGTCAGGTGACTGGGGGCGCTACACTTAGCTGAGGAGCTAAGATTTTCCTCCATTCATCCTGGATCACCCAGACCCCTAGTTCTGTGACTGATCTACCTTGCTTTCTTTCCTCTATTTCGCTGTGTTGTTAAAGAGAGATCTCCAGGCTGAAGTCATTTGACTTGTCTCCAGCAGGTAGAAGACAGAAAATGGGATGTGACATTTTGGCTAGGGCTGGGAGAAGTGGAAGCACTAGATGACTCTTGGGGGGCTTCAAACGGCATCTGTCCTCCTGCCCCTACAGTGGGTGTGTCTCAGAGTGTGTGCCACTTCAGAGCTGGAAGGTCCTCTCAAGCCCATCTAGTCCAATGTTTCCCAAGGCATAGAGAGTCATCCATTCCTAGAAGAGATTATTACTTTAGCTTATGCATTGACATGACGATAACACTGGATCACAGAGGGAGAAATGTTATTCCCTTTTCAGTGCTCAGGCCACTCCTTCTAGTGGTCTCAAGGAGATAGCTCATGCTTATGCTGGAATGTCTCTAAAACCCCTCTCACAGCTGCCAATTTCTCTTTTTAACAAAAAGAGAGAAGACCTCAAGAACCAGAGCCTTCAGCAGACAGCATTATCTAGCTAGAACATAATGGTATTGCTTGTTTTATTGTATTGATTTTTAGGGCTGAGTTCTATTTCTGGCAATTATACTGGTTTTCCATCCATGGTGACATCAAATTTGCTTTTTATGGCAAAGAATGAGTCAACATGAAGAAAAATATTGTGTATAAGTAATAGTACAGGTGGCACACAGATAAGTCAAAGATTGTGCAGATGGTAGCAAGAAGTAGAGTGACTTGACAATAAACACCCAGCTCTATCTTCTGACTCTGTGATAAATTCTCTCACATGTTGGGTTTCTGGTTCTACGATGGGATTGACTACTAATGACTTGCTTGAGTCAGGCCGACAGAAAAACAAATGTGCCCTAATTTTCTTTCAACTAGTCAAGTTTTTACTTCATTACATACATTAAATAACTCATATTGCTTCTTAGAGACAAACAGGGGAAAGAGGAAACTTCTTCTTGTGCCAAATAATACAGTTCTATGTGAAATCCCATGGTGGCCCACAGGCAAAATCCCATTGATGCCAATGCCGTTTCGAAGAAGGTTCTTTATTTCCATGTCCCTGCAGCTCAGAGTTAATAGTACTTGGTTTACCTAATTACAACAAATTCTTTCCGATAATAATCCTTATAACTAGCGCTTTCTCTGGCCCTGAACCAGTGACTCAATAAAGCAAAAACTGTTATGTCCTTTAGGCAGGAAATCCTTTCTCTATCACCTCAGATACATTTCATAAATTATAATTTTATTTGTATGTTTATCACCAACCAGTATAATCACATTTCTTGACTTGTGTGATCTCCTTGAAGGCAGGGCTCTCTGTGTTGTTCACTGCTGTATTCTCAGTGCTTGGAATAGTGCCTGCTCTTCAATAAACATTTGTTGATTAACTTGCAGATTAATTAACTGCACTGGCGGGAACAAGTCTTGATTCCGGGGAATTGCTTGTTTATGTAAAGCCAAATGGAACATCTGCTCTGTGTAGGTGCACATCGCAGAAGCAGCTTTCATCTTCAGGAGGGAGATAAAGAAGATACTAGCAATGCAGGTTATGCTCAGCTTGGGAAATCATGGATTCCAAAAAAGTGCCAGAGGTTATCCATCATATTGAAGAACAGAACCATCCTGGGTGGAAAAATGCCTAGCGATTGTCCAAGGCCATCAGGGAAGTAGATTGGATGGCAACTCATTGTACATTGCCAGGAGCTAAGTGTCCTTCTTGTGAAAGAATACAGAATTTTCAGAGGCTCCTGAGGTTATTATGATTTGGGGTTTGATTTTGTTTTAGCTAAACACTCGATTTGTTTAATGCACTTTGGATTTCACATTGCCAACAAAAATAGTTTACTTTAGTTCAGTGGGAAATACAAAATCAACAGGAAAACTCAGGATCACAGATTGAACTGTTGGTTTAGAAGAGACTGATCCCTCGAATCTCACCTGTAGTCACAACACTTCGTTTTCTCAACAGGTATTTATTCACGTGTTGGAGAGCATCAGCAATACAGTGTGTAGTCCCTGGCCTCAAGGAGTGTAATGACAAGACAATAACTACCATTCATATGTGTCATAGATCCTATAAAAGGAGAAAGTACCTGGTCCTGGCGGAGCATGTGACAGGGCCATGTACCCAGTCTCTATGCGCAGAGTCGGGGCCAGCGGGAGCCTCTGGGATGATGCTAATAACCTAAATATCTTTTAGTACCTAGCCAGTAAAGATGGGTAAAATGTTCCATGAAGAGGGAAGAGTTTGCTTCCCTTAAATAGTCTCATCAAGTTTCCACTCTCAGGGTTGCCTTCTGCTTTGCTCTGCATTGTTTTTCTCTGTACAGTCTTGATGTGTCATTACAAGAAAAGGAAAGGTGCCTGCTAGGGACTGAATATTTGTGTCCCTCCCAAATCCATATGTTGAAGTCCTAATCCTCAGTGCAATGGTATTTGAAGGTGGCGCTTGGGAGGCTAGGCTAGGCTACGAGGGTGGAGTCCTCATGAATGGAATTAGTGCCCTTGTAAGAAGACATGAGAGAGATGATACCTCTCCACCATGAGAGGTTACAGCAAGAAGGCAGCCACCTGCAAACTAGGAAGCAGGCCTTCACTAGACACAGAATCTGCAGGCACCTTGATCTTGGACTTCCCAGCCTCAGAACTATGAGAAAGAAATATTTACTGTTTAAGCTACCCATTCTATACTATTTGTTATAGCAGACAGTGATGATGAACTTCAGCCCATTACCATGTAAGAATATAATCTGACCTGCTGCTTCTAGTCTAAAAGAGTCATGGCACCTCCTCTGTTATCCCAATAAAACCTTTATAAACCCAGGGTAAAGTCTGACCAGGGACCCTGATGTAGTGCTTGGGCCAGATGACTGGGTCATAAATAGAAAAACTGCAAATACTCCCCTTCTCTAGACAGCATCGTAGTTAATGCTGCTGTCAATTGTTTGCACAGCACATTGTGATGTTCAGGGTTTAGAGTTCACATACTTTTTAAATGTGGTTCTTATTCTCAGATGAAAAGGGAGAGAAGTCTTTTTGTATCATAGGCTGTCTTTGGACAAAAAATGGGTGGGGGGAGGGGAGGAGACGGAGGTAATAACCAAAATGCCTTCTAAGTTTTCCTAAGAAATTCTCAGAAGATGTCACCCATTCTTCTTTAGGAGAAAGTAGAACAACTGATTTTAATTTTTTAGAAGTATGTTGATTTTTGAATAATTTATAAGAAATTAATTGCTACATGGATTTGCTCTTTTCCTTAGATTAAAAAAATATATTTTGAATAGTTTAAGACTCACTGGATGCTGCAAAAATAGTACAAAGCATTCCCATATACCCTTTACCCAGCTTCCCCAATGATAATATGTACACAGACACAAAACACTGTCAAACCAGTTTTCCTTAGATTTTCATACGTAACTTTCTAAAATAGAAAAGTTTTCTCTATTGTACATTTGTTCATTTCTAAATGTACAAATTTCCCAAATAGTTAATGAAGAATCACCCTGTTCCAAATATTCTACCAGGCCAGTGATTGAAAGTTGACTAAGACATAGTTCATTCCCTTAAGGAGCTCATTATCTGGTAGGGTAAGCAGACCAGGATAGTAAGTTCTAGGACGCAGAAGCATGGTTCTACCAGAGGCCAGAGGAGATCTCCAAAGACTGTGTGACCACAAAGACTCCTCAAAGACAAGCCTGAGGTGACTTGTGAGGGATAGTGATCTTTAATTACACAAAAGGACCAGAGAATATTTGAGGCACAGGAACTGTACATGCTGAGTCCCAGCCATGTAAAACAGGAGGATGCATCCAGGGAACCAAACTAAATCAATCTGGATGGATCAAAGAGCAAAGAGCATGTTTGTTCTTTGGGTAAGAGGAGGAGGGAAGGGAAGAAAAGGACAGCAGATGAGTTACAGCAGGCTGTCAGGGGCCAGATCATGAAAGGCCCTGTTTGCTCAACTACTACCTTTGAAAGTTAACCTGAAACTCAAGATGAGCCATGGATGGGCTTTGAGCCGAGAAGTAATATTATTCTATTTGCATTTTAGAAGGATAGCTCTGACAGCATTGTGGAAAATGCAGCGAGAAAGAAATCCAAAGGCAGGGAGATGGGAGTTGGAGATTTGGGAGGAAATTCAGTTTTAGATACATTATACTGAGGTGGAGTTATCCAGTCGGCAAATAGATGTATAATATATGGCTAATAATAGTGATAAAAGAATATTTATTATAGTTTATACCTTCAGTACCTGGTTAGAGCCGCAAACTGGTTTGAGACGAGACAATCAAGCTAAAGTTAGTTCCCATCTCAAACCAGTTCCCATCTTTCAATCCATTTTGTTCCTTTGACAACAGTAAGTCTCCACCAAAACACCAACTTGGTGGCGATCACCTGTTATCCCAGAGTCATGCACATAGTAGGGGCTCAGTATCTCCTAAATAAGTGCATGACCACTCTGTTGGTTTCCTAGGTTATTTAAGTTCTTCCCACTTTAATCTCTTTCCCCTCACTAGTTGACTTCCCATCTGTATGACCCCCACCCCCATTTATTTCCTTTTCTTTCTTCTTGTTTATGTGACAACACCCACTTAAGTGGCTTGACAGACAGAGCCTTCCTTATCCAGCAGAAGTCAGAATGGCAGGGGACACTCAGGCACCCAACTTGTCTGCTGAGAGAAGAGAGAGGTAGCATCACCTGGAGGCAAAGCACGCAACCGTCAGCCTACGGACGCCACCGCTACACATCATAGGCAGGAAACCCACATCTCTGGCCTCTGTCTTCTCCATAGAATGGGGACTCAGTGTTTGTCTTTGTTCACCATTTCCAGCTTTACAAAGTTTCTGAGATATTACATAATATCTCTACTCCAATAAAGACAGAGCATGACAAAGTAATTTTTGAAACGTGCACTCAAAGAAATTGCGTTAGCATAAAGTTTTCCAACTGAATTTTGGTAAGGATTTTGGCAAATGAAACTCCCTGTGCTGCTGTTATTCAATAATAAGCAAACACACACAGAAAACTTGGCAGCAAATATGAACAATTCATTCCCTCTTCTATTTATTAAACAAATACTCCTTGGGTGCCTGGTGATACAGCAGCAAAATAAAGAGCTTGCTTTCCTGGAACTCATGTTCTAATGGGGTGAGCAGGTGGAGAGACAAACACACCTTGTCAGAGGGTGCTGAGCTCTAAGGGGGTAAAGTGTCTGGAAACACACGCTAGTAGTAGCCACCACCGTTGTCCTCATCCCCATGTTTGCACCACACTTTACAGCTCCCAAATCATTTTCTCATTATTTCATTTTTCACATCAGAGGGAGGGCAGATGTTTTAGTAGAAAGGAAAACAGAAGTCCAGAGGATGCAACATCATGTGGGCAGGGGGTCTAGTAGTTAAGCAGAGGTTTTGGTTTCAGAAACACTAATGTCCCAACAAAGATCTAATAAGGAGATAAGTCTTTATCATTTGTGGCTTGACAAATAGATTGCATTTAAAGTAAAACCCATGCAAACCATCAAGCAACTATTTACATTTTTCCAAATTGATAAAAAGGGCATTGTTCACAATGAAAAGGGCTGCAGGAATAAACAACAGGTAAGGAAAGGAGCTCAAACATGGTGTCCTCTTGTGAGCCTAGAGGGACACCGCCAAGTACATCCTCAGGGTTGGGATGGGGCCCAGAGAGACCCACAGAGGGACTTCTCATTCTATATCCACAAGCTCCTTCCTTACCTTGGGGAGCTGCCTTAAAAGAGTGGCCATTTGATTCTGAAACTTCTAGATTTGGAAGAGCCTGTATTACCCTTCAGAAAGGGTAAGCGATCAATGAATATACATTAACTAGCTAAAGGGATGATTTTAATAATATAAAAATTATTTTACATTAGAATGCATCCCTATGCTATCTGTACTACTTCTGCACTTATTTACCAGAATTCTGTCGTAAGAAAGTGTTTCACTAGAGCACAACCTTTTTGTTAATAGAAAGGTACTCCTTTATTTTTGAAAAACAAACAGAGCTTGGTGATTTCAGTAAGCTTCTTGCTACTCACTAGTTTATATTTGTGTACAGCTGTTCATTGAGGTAGATAATGCAGCTCCTTGAAAATGCTAACATTGGAGCCTTGCAGGTCCATCTTATTCCATTGGTTTAAGAGGAGAGCAAACAGTTATCGAGTTTTAGGGTGACAACTTCTGACCCCCAAAGTCTGTCTGAAGTCCAGAACCAGATGTGCTATAATACTGATATACTATATTTCCTCCAAATTTAATAAATGCATTTCAACTTGATTCAGATAACACTTTTTGAGGCCCTCTACATGCCAGCCTTGTTGGAAAAGCTGGCTTTGTTTGGAGATGTACTCTTGGAAACTTTTGTGAGGACAGTCCTCAGGATGAGAAAACAAATGGGGATCTTAACACTCAGGCCACCTTTGCTCTTCTTTGGGTCACGTGATATGAGAAGGAGAGTGGCTCCCCAGGTAGCTGTTATACTACTTTGCACTTATAAAATGTGTTTGCTGTTGTTATGTTTTGTACTGATTGAGTTAGTAAAAAAACAAACACAGAAGGAAAATTAAATTGGCAATGGGATCCCAGCAAGGGGACGCAAAGGCAATATCTGAGGATTGCTGTTGTCTCTAGAGCAGTGTCAAGGAAGAAGAAAAACTATCTCCTCTGACACATATCTATGCTTATTTTTGTTGTTGCAAATATGATTATAATTATGGCATGTTTCTGTCTTTCCAGACACCTCTCAGGGAGATGACGATGTATTGTGCATGGTTTTAGAGCAGCTGAAGCCATGGTTTAGCAAAATGATTTTCTCAGGGCACTGAGACCCAAGATTGAATGGATGGTAGTGGGGCTGCTGATTTTTGGAAGTTGGCCCTACCCTTCCGGCTGGCATGTTTCAGGGTGGCTGTTATCTGGAGAGACCTATTCATTCGATGAAAGGGTGAGATCATTGGGATGCCCCCACCCTTCCTACACTTACAATGCTGAGACCTTTCCTACCAGTGTCAGATGCCAGAAGCTGGCAAGGGGTGGAGTACACCAACCAAACTGAACCAGGAGACTCGCCTTCTCGAAAAAGCTGATTTCACACTCCATGTCTGACAGCTGAAGACAGTGTGTGGGAGACTGGCTTGGATAAGGAAAATTGCAGAGGCACAGAATTTTCAAATAATCCAGAAAGTCAGGGGTCACCTAAGTCGACCAAATGTGTACCAATTTAAAAAAAACTTTAAAATTACATAACCTTTTTTTTTTTCCCACCCATACTCAACAATGGAGAAAATAAGATTGTTTTAAGGAAGCCTTAAATGCAATAATCCTGAGCATTATCTGATACAGCCATTTCCCATTTTGGCTCAAATTATATAAGCAAGTGCTTTTCTCAAATTCTAATTCCCAAATCCTGCTTTTTATATGCCTAAAGAGAGAAAAAATAAATTTAAGGTTAGTATTTTTCTCCCCCTGCTCCTATTTAGTGTCAGTGGTTCTTGGTGTATCACTCATGATAGAAGAGTACCTAGTACATAGTAGGTGATCAATATGTGTTTTTGCAGGAATGAGTGAATGAATGAATTACAGGTTGATGTCTTCTTTGTGCTAGGCATTTGAGGACCACTGAGATTAATCCACTAGAGTTCTTATTTCCAATGAAGCTATGGGTTAAAAGATGAAATAATATATGTAAATAAATTAGAAGCATACAAAGTAGAAAGTAACTTATGTTTACATATATCATCTCATTTAACCTGTACAACAACCAAACAGGTAAATATTATGATTATTCCTATTTTATAGATAAGGCAAAAATCAACCAGGACACCTTTGTGAAGGAGAGGCACTTGAAGTAAACTTAAAGGTAAGCAGGATCTGGGTTTTTAGGGATAAAATAAATGTGAAGAACTGTGAAAGGTTTGAGATTTTCCCTATATGCAAGCTAACAGGTTAACCTGCTCTGGTATAGATGCTGGCAGAATACATGAGACTCTGGGGTCAGAAACAAAGAACAGTTTATTATTCACACAGATAGCTTGCTTCTATGCCTGGATATGGGTTCCAGTTATTGGTTCGGTTGCCTATTTCCAGGGCGCCATCTGCAGGTGGCGCCAATGAAGATGCCCAACTTCATTTGCCTTGCTCAGATCTTTTTCTCCTTCACAGTTGTTTCCAAATGAGAAAGACCAGAACAATGACTCTAGTTACATGTCACTCCAGCACTTGGAAGAAAGTATGCTAGCAGAAGTATGTTTCTAGTGGCAAGGAAATTACTTTGGGTTAATGCTAAGCTACTCCAGAAGTGAGTTAAACTCCTAACAACAAAAATTTTAACATTCTCTTTATTAGAGCAAAGGAGAAGAGGAAAGGAGAAAGGGAACATTTTCAAATCCCTGGTGGGGTTTTATGCACATTTAATTATGATACTGTATTAGTCTGATACCTTGGGCCACCATAACAAAATACCATAGAATGGGTGGCTTAAACAACAGAAATTAATTTTCTTACAGTTCTGGACACTGGAAATAAAAAATCAAGGCACCAGCAGTTTGGTATCTGGTGAGCACTCTCCCCCTTGGGTTGCACATGGCTGCCTTCTCACTGTCTGCTCACAGGGGCTTTCCTTGGTGCAAATGAACAAAAGGAAAGGGAGGGAAAGAGAGAGGGAGGGAGCGAGCAAGTGAGTGAGTGAGAGTGAGAGAGCATGCTTTCTGTTATCTTTTCTTATAATGACACTAATCCTATTGGATCTGGGCCCCACCTTTATGACCTCATTTAACTTCAATTACCTCCTAAAGACTCTGCCTCCAAATACAGTCACCTCAGGGTTAGGGCTTCAACATATGAACTGGGGTGGGGCGGGGGAAAAATTCAGTCTGTAGCAACATCATGTATCCTCAACCAATTCCAGAAAGTCTTGATTTCCATTATACTGAGGAAACTGGCTCAGAAAGGTTCAGTGAATTGTGCAAGGTCACGAAACTGATAAGTAGAACAGCTCAGGATGAGACCATTTTCTGGCTTTAAAGCCCATTTGGTTTTTAGCATCATAGGCTTCCTTCCAGTGGTCATTTGCTAATATCTTGTGTATATGGAACACTCACAAGTGTCAGCAACTTTGCCATGGACTTTACAAGGTAAAACTTTCAATCTCTCAACAACAAAAGGAAGGTACAGAGAAGTTAAATGACTTGCCAAATAGCATAGTTAGAAAGTAGAATGGTCGAAAACTTAAATCCAGGGTAATTTTACTCCAATGCACACATTTTTGTTCTGTTCCTCCACTGTGCATTTCTGGGGTTGCTCAATTACTTACTAATTGATTTTTAACCAGAATGTATTATAACCCAATGTAATTCAAACTTTCTGAGACCATGTTAATTTTATAACATAAAAAAAATCCACAAGACACTGATCAGTCTATAGAGTTTTAATATATGTAAAAGGCAATGACATCAAAATCAAATTATGTTTGGGTTGTGCCTGAAATTCTATGTTAAAGGAGGTCAATATGAATTGCAATCATATGGAAGAAATATCAGTTGGTATTGGGGCTGCAGGCCATGAGTTTCAGTACAATATCTTTCATTTCAAAGTTGTGTCTGGTCCAGTTAAAGTTATGTTTTCCACCCAAAGGTGGCAGCACATGTACTATTGCTTTTTGGTGCGCTTTTGATTGCATTTAACACAATAGTCTTTGAGAGCTTCAAGGGACCTAAAAGATCATCTAGGACAGCCCTGTCATTTTGAGGAAATGAAGCTGAAGCCAAGAGAGATCCTGTGACCTGCTGAACACCCCACAGCTTTTAGAACCACAGCCCAAACTAGAATCCAAGTTACCCGACCTCAGACCTGTCTTCACTATACTAAGCTCTCCTTAGCTTTATAAAACATTCACAGCTGACAGGTGAAGATGAGAGAGTAAACTCAAGTTTGAAAGAGGAAAGGAAGAAAGGACGGAAAGAGGAAGAGAAGAAAGGAAAGAAAGATAGGCATTGGATTCAGGAAAAAACACACTGGATGCAAACTTAAAGTCTTGAAGCATGCTATAACTTCACGGCAACTTCAGAAGCGTAATTCCACTTGCAAAATAGCTCTCCTGTTCTAGGGAACACTGTGGAACCCCTTGTTGTATACAACACCAGATCTACTTGGGCCAGATATACTGAGTCAGCAATACCTGGGAGCTTGTTAGATATATAGGGGCTTCAGTCCTCTTTCCTCCAAAATTGCTGAATCAGAATCTGCATTTTACAAGATTCCAAAGAGATTCATAAGCACATTAAAGTTAGAGAAACACTGGTTCAGAGTCTAGCGTGGTTCTCACAGTGTGGTCACTGGACCAGCAGTGCCAGCAACACCGACTAAATCAGAAACTCTGGGTGGAGCCCAGCAATCTGTTTATTACAGGCCTTCCAGGTGATTCTGATGCATGATAAAGTTTGAAAAGCACTGCTCTGAACTTTCTGACTCCTTTGCCCTCAGAAGTCCTACATCTCTGGTAACTATATCTGCTGCACTTGCTCTAAATTGTTTTTTCTCCAGATGCCATCTCCAGCTCTCTTCCCTTCTGCCTGATTGAGTGGTTTATAGCAGACCTACTCAAATAAATGGCTGGGCTTCTATTTGCTGGCTTAATCATATGTATACACATATAGATCTACATAATTGCTGCTAAGCAACTAGTTTCCTGGTTAAGATACCAGTAGCCATTAACTAGTTAGAGAGAATGACAGTGTCTGAAATGGATCATTCAAACTTGCAGGATTTTCTGAAGAGGAGACTGTGATGAGATTTGTCATCATTTTGTTCTGGCCACAATCTATTTTCACATACAGGGATGAATGCATGGGACCTTCTGTATTCCCTTCAGGAACTTATGAAGTGACCAAAAGTCAGAAACCTTCTGTAATAAAATATTGAATTGGGGTGCATTTACAGAAGCACATGAAAGAACACAGTAATACCTACTCTCCCCATAGGAGAATACTGAGATGGAGACACTACTAAGGGAAACAAGGGTCTTTACAACCCTTTGTTCGTTCTGCAAACACTTTTTGCAGTAAAAGGCAGTGCTGTCTCAGACAATGGGGCCCACAAAGATTTAAATGAAGTAAACTCTATCTAAATAAGAGGACCACGGGCCTCCAGCATGGGGAATTTTATGAAGCAGCACTCTTCAAAGCTCAGCCCTGGACATCTCCAAGCACCAGCTTAGTGGTAAAGAAGGAATAAGGGTATAAGGCAGAACTGTTATTATTTTGTTGTTGTTCAGTAACTGGGTATTAGGAAAAGACCCAATCGGAAATCAAATTTTTTTAAACAGTTTATCCCCCAGAGCAAGTAATTTAATTTATCTCCTCATTTGTAAAACAAGGATATAATTTCCCTGTCTACCTCATCCAAATGTTAATAGAATCAAATGAGATTACATATATTAAAAATTTTATAAGTATGTTTTTACATATGTAGATATGTAATGTATCCCCAGAAAGTTCCCCATTATTATAAAACTATCATTAAATATTATTATTTTCTGTACCGGGGAATTTTCAAGGCTTCTTTCCCTTGTTCATAACTAATACACAAGAAGTGCTGTGGTTGTGTAGTTTAAACAAGCAGGGGTTGGCAAGCTTTTCCTATGACGTGCCAGACAGGAAACGTTTTTGGCTTTGTCAGCCATATGGTTGCAGCTGCTCGACTCTGTCATTGTCGCTGGAGAACAGTAGCATAGACCCTACACACACTCATGGACATGGCTATGTTTCTGTAAAAATTTATTTACAAAAACCAGTGGCGGGTAGAATTTGACCCTATAGTCTTCCTACTCCTGACCTAGAGTGTTGGCGCGAGTCCTTAACCTTCTGATAAGCTTCTGTCATACTTGGAAGTCCAGAAACAAATAAAAGAAAAAGTAGACGTATTTCTCAATGTGGTGTTCTAGAAGGAGAAAGGAAAGCTTTTAGTAAAGGTAGTGTTGAGAATTCTATTCAAATTAACAACTATTTATTGCATGTCTACCGTGTCAAGTGCTGTCCTGAGCTGTGAGGGTGTAATGTTGAATGAGCCCACCCCTAACCCCCTCATGGTGTTTGCCATCTAGACCATAGCGGAGAGCCCACTGGTGGGGATATGTGGGTTGGGCTGAGAAAAGGCATAGTCTTGGACAATAAGCTGTGATGTCAGAATAGATCAGCTTTGAGCATTTACTACAGATTCTGCACTGTGCTGGTCACCATGGGGAGAGACATGATCTTCTCACCCAAGGAGTTTACTATCTGCTGGAATTCATATGCAATGCAGACCAAATACTAAAGACAATAACTAAGGACTAAAATGAGTGTGGGATAGGGAAGGCTTCATCAAGGAGGAGGGACTAAGCTGGAGGGTCTGGGATACGCTCAGTTAGACCTTCCCCCAAAGGTTGGCAGTTTGGAGGCAGAATGGATCTTGGAGCACATCCACCTCCATTTGGGATCAGGGGTTTTGGTCAATGAGTAGAGAGAAATCATGCACCTCTTCTTTCACCTTGTGCCAATTCTCACAAAGAAAGATAGACCAAATACTCTCCTTCTTCCCTCTCCAAAAGTAATCTGGAATTGTTGAAAACTTTGTTTGGCAATTTCTTTGGGCAAAAAAAAAAAGTCCATTCCAACCGTTTTGAGACTCCAGAGAAAGCCAACTTCACATGGCCTTAGGGCTGCCTATCGTAAGGCAGTAAAGCCAGATTTCTTATTGCTGGAAAGCTAAAGTCATTGCCAGATTATGCTGGGCCACCCTACTTGGTGGAAGAAACAATGACATTTTTTCAGATGCCTGTGATGCCACTGAAAAAACTAAGGTTAGAAATAGAATCTTGACATACTAAAGAAGCGATTACCTATCTGTGCTCTGTAGCTCAGAATACACTCTTACTCGGTCAAAATTCAACCAACAAGGTGGCAAATGTGACATCTGTAACCTACACATTTCCTGAAACCCAGCCTAACAAATACACACTTAAATATTTTATTTTTAATTTAGAAACAAAAAAAGTTAGCTCATATTCCTAAACACTTGGGTCAGGCTGTGAGAATATGAATAAAGTCATAAGAAAAGAGAAACTACAAGAAATATTTTGGAGAAATAATATTAATGGTAAGTAATAGCTAATATTTATTCACTACTTGCCATGCATTAGGTAGGGCTTTATATTAACTTATTAAACCTTACAGTACCTCTGTGAACTATATTATTCTATATTACTCTAATATAGCATTATTATTGCTATATTAGAGGTGATAAAACTGAGACTAAGGATTACATAATTTTCCAAGGTCTCCCAGATGGTAAATCCTTCCCAAGCCAAAGTTAAAACCACAGAATAAGACTGCTTGGGTGTAATTAAGGGAAGATATGAGAAAGACCCTCCAAAGAGAGAATTTTAAAAGGGAATGGTGAGAACAGGAACTGCCTATCTTTGAAACTACAAACTGGAGACTCACCACTATTGTGGCTGGTTGAGAAAATTGTGGCCAGAGTCACAGAACATGTCAATGTCCAGAGTGCAGGTCTCCGGACCCCATTTCCTGGACTTTGTCACATTCTCCAGACCACCTTGAACCATTTGCAAGACTTGAGAGGGAATATATGTCACAGCTGGCAGTGCCTACTGGGCTCATTCATTCTACATTTACCAAACATTGTCTGATACGGTTTGGGGTGAGAAGAGGGAAAGCTCCCAATTTCTTTTTTTAAAAAATGTATTTCCACTTCTTTTTAAATCTTTCTCAGTTCCCACATTGGCAATGCATAGCTTTGTTCTTCTAAAAGAATGAATCCAATATTTGTTTACTGCATATTTTAAAGGAGAGTCACAATTGCACAAAATTAAACTGAGGAAGATAGAGGGCTTTGTCCAAATGTCCAAAAGGAAAAAGCCTTCTCAAAAGCTATAAATGCTGTGCTCTATAACATCTCTGGTCCTTCATCATTCCAGCTTGCATTCAGCACACTGAATGCTGCTCTGAAGCCACTGTTGGGACACATGCTTTGTTTTTCTGTGACTGTTTAAGAAGCTTCCTGAGTCATTTGTGCTTTTTTTGGGTGAGATCAAATTCTTGAGCAAAGAAGGAAACATTTTCCAGGCTCTTACTGCATTTTACACTTTATTGTCTCGTTGAATCTTACAATGTCACTCTACTATGGGTACTGTGATTCAAGGTGAGTTGTCTAGAGCCAACCAACTTGACAAAACAAGGATCTGAACCTAACGCCTTTCAGTTCCCAAACTGTACTCTTTCCCTACTGCACTAGATAACAGCCTATAATACTTGGTGGCAGAATTTGGGAATAAAAACAGTATCTTCAAAAAATTTTTAACTTTATCTTATTCCAAAAAAAGCATTTGAATAGGCTACAAAGTTCTGTAGAGAATAACAAAATTTAAAACAATTACAACTACAGCAAGTGGAAAATGAGGTTAACATTGATTTTTAACATATTGCAGAATTCTTCAGGATGTGCAGTGTGACTCAGCTACCTGATCCTATTCATTACCCTTTAACAGATTTCTAAGGAAAGCAGGGGAGGTGACTCGGTTTGGTCTAAATTCACGAGGCTTAGCTGAGCCTATAGATCTCTCGCTCTACCTCCATCTCACCCCTCCCAGGTTTTCTGGCCCCCTCTCCCCATGCTTTTCCTGTTAGAATGTTTATGATCTGGAAATTGACTACAATTGACTGAATTCCAACCTGAATTGACTGCAGTGATTTTAGAAGGTAAGTTAATATGGCTCACAGTTGCACTGTGTTATTTCCATTCATGGGTGAGCTGGGCGGGAGATCTTGTCTAGCCCCACACCATTGGTTCTGCTTTCCAAAGCAGCTTCCTAAAGCATGTCTTATAGGTAATAAAGAGGAGCATTAGCATTAGAGATCAGGATTTCCGAGTTCTCAGGTTGCCTCTACTATACCATGCACTGGTAAGTTGTTGTGTTTTTAAATCTTTTCATTTATTTATTTGAGAGGCTGGATTTCGTAAAAGGTAGAAATGGACTACTCCATCTTAATTTTAAAGTATTGAATCTTTCCAGTAATGGGCTATGTTTGATGCATTGCTTTTTATTTTGTAGGGTCCAGTGCTGACCTTTTATTTCCTTCCTTAGTGGATTCAACATATCAGTCTCCTGAATGATTCCCTCCTAGGGAGACTTAAGTTCTGTCAAACTTTTGACTCCATATGGGATAAGATGGTTTCTGATGAGGCAATTTAAATTTTTAAAAAATTTATAAATGGGATATAGGATTATTCTCATTGAAAAAAGAAACTCAAGGAATATGAAGAGGGAAACCAACTCCTACCCTGATCCCATTTCCCTTCTTAGAGGTCATCCATGGTAAAGTTTAATGTGTTTCTCTTTAAGACTTGTTTTCTATGTATTGTGTAAATAGTTTTTTCCTATAGTTTATGGGCCATGGTTAAAACTGTGGCCTCTCATGCATGTAGTGGAGTTTTGACAGTACCCAAGGTGCTAATACTGTCACAAAGACACACTGATGGTATGGCTAGATTATCATCAGTTAATTTAAAATTTGTGTCTCCAGAAATCTCTTGCATTCCTATACACTAACAGTAAAAGATCAGAAAGAGAAATTAAGGAAACAATCCCATTTACCATCATATCAGAAAGAATACAATACCTAGGAATAAACCTACCAAAGGAGGCAAAAGACCTCTACACTGAAAACTATAAGACACTGATGAAAGAAATCGGAGGGCTTCCCTGGTGGCGCAGTGGTTGAGAGACCACCTGCCGATGCAGGAGACACGGGTTCGTGCCCTGGTCCGGGAAGATCCCACATGCCGCGGAGCGGCTGGGCCCGTGAGCCATGGCCGCTGAGCCTGTGCATCCGGAGCCTGTGCTCTGCAATGGGAGAGGCCACAACAGTGAGAGGCCCGTGTACAGCAAAAAAAAAAAAAAAAAAAAGAAATCGGAGATGACACAAACAGATGGAAGGTTATACCATATTCTTAGATTGGAAGAATCAATACTGTCAAAATGACTATACTACCCAAGGCAATCTACAGATTCAATGTAATCCCTATCAAATTACCAATGGCATTTTTTTTTACAGAACTAGAACAAAAAATCCTAAAATTTATATGGAAACAAAAAAGACCCCAAATAGCCAAAGCTATCCTGAGAAAGAAAAATGGAGCTGGAGGAATCAGATGTCCTGACTTCAGACTATACTACAAAGCGACAGTAATCAAAGCAGTATGGTACTGGTCCCAAAACAGAAATATAGATCAACAGAACAGGACAGAAAGTCCAGAAATAAACTCACGCAACTATGGTCAATTAATATATGGCAAAGGAGGTAAGAATATACAATGGAGAAAGACAGCCTCTTCAATAAGTGGTGCTGGGAAAACTGGACAGTTACATGTAAAAGAATGAAATTAGAACACTGTTTAACTCCATACACAAAAATAAACTTGAAATGGATCAAATACCTAAATGTAAGGCCAGACTATAAAACTCTTAGAGGAAAACACAGGCAGAACACTCTTTGATATAAATCACACCAATACCTTTTTTGATCCACCTCCTAGAGTGATGAAAATAGAAACAAAAATAAACAAATGGGACCTAACGAAACTTAAAAGCTTCAGCACAGCAAAGGAAACCATAAACAAAAGACAACCACAGAATGGAAGAAAATATTTGCAAACGAAGCAACCAACAAGGGATTAATCTTCAAAATATACAAACAGCTCACACAGCTCTATGCCAAAAAAACAAACAACCAAATCAAAAAATGGGCAGAAGATCTAAGTAGACATTTCTCCAAAGAAATATACAGATGGGCAAAAAACACATGAAAAAATGCTCAACATCACTAATTATCAGAGAAATGCAAATCAAAACTACAATGAGGTATCACCACATACTGGCCAGAATGGCCATCATCAAAAAGTCTACAATAAATGCTGGAGAGGGTGTGGAGAAAAAGGAACCTTCCTAGACTGTTGGTGGGAATGTAAATTGGTCCAACCAATATGGAGAACAGTACGGAGGCTGCTTAAAAATCTAAAAGCAGAATTACCATATGATCCAGCAATCCCACTCCTGGGCAAATATCCAGAGAAAACCATAATCTGAAAGGATACATGCACCCCAATGTTCATTGCAGCACTATCTACAATAGCCAAGATGTGGACGCAACCTAAATGTCGATCGACAGAGGAATGGATAAAGAAGATGTGGTACATATATACAATGGAATATTACTCAGCCATATAAAAGTATGAAATAATGCCATTTGCAGCAATATGGATGGACCTAAAGATTATCACAGTAAGTGAAGTAGGTCAGAGAAAGACAAATATCATATGGTATCACTCATATGTGGAATCTAATTTTAAAAAAGAAAAGAAAAGAAACAAACGAACTTATTTACAAAACAGAAACAGACTTACAGATATCAAAAAAAACCCTATGGTTACCAAAGGGGAAATGTGGAGGGGAGGGATAAATCAGGAGTTTGTGATGAACACACATACTACTACATATAAGACAGATAACCAACAAGGATGTACTGTATAGCACAGGGAACTCTACTCAATATTCTGTGATAACCTATATGAGAAAAGAATCTAAAATAGAATATATAAGTGAATCACTTTGCTGTACACCTGAAACTAACACATTTAAAAAATACTCCAATACAATTTATAAAATAAAACTTAGAATAAAAAAAAATTCAATAAAATTTGTATCTCTCTTCCAGTCTACACTGCAAGTCAAATGCTTAACATACATTGAGTTTACTATACTATTATATATTATATATAATATAGTATTATATCCAATATATTATAATTAATATATAATATATCCTGTAGTTGTCTTGTGAAGATAAGAATCTTACAATTATATCTTATGTATTACAATTATATATGTATATATAAAACATATATCAGTCATTCTGTGAAGATAAGAATGTTATAACACTTTTTAAAACATTAAGCCATTACTTTAATGTCAACCTATAGGATATCCTACAATTTCTGTGATTCTTTCAGAGATCTTCATTTACTAGTAAACCAGGAGCCTGAAGAAATGGCCTCTGCAAAGCACTGGCTTGGGAAGCAGTCTGTGGCTCTGCTTTTGTTGGTGCTGCTACAAACTAGTTAATGAGACCTGCGCTCATCACAGAGAAAGGCTTTTCTGGATCTTGTTTTTAAAAGGAGGCGGCTGATTTGGTAAAGTCCGCACTTGATCAAGATGCTGGCCAGGACCTGTGATAGACTTGGCCAGGCTGCCCTTCCCTCTACTCCCCTCAGTCTATCTGCTGCCTGACCAACCCCCTTTCCTTTGTCAGGAATCAGGTACATCTGAACGAGGACAGTGTAAGAGATTACACGGTTGCTGTGTGCGAGACAGCATACATATGAGGCACTTAAGGCAGGGGCCCGTTACAGGCAAAATCTCCAATCTAAACAGCAAAATAATCTGCTCACTTCTGTAGTTCCACATTCAAATATCTTTCACACCTCTAAAAATTAAAAAATACCCAAGGGGCCTTTATAGCTCTGTGATCTTAGATCACTTTCTGGGCCTTAGTTTCTTCATCTATAAAATGACAGGGTTAGACTCATTAGAAAACTTCTGAGTCACACTCCTCCCCAATTTTACATGAAACAGATATTTATTGCTTACCTATTATGTTCAAATCTATGGACAGACATACTTTATATGCAGACAATCTCAGGCTTCTTTCCTAGTCATCTGCTAAAGTTTGCCTGAAACGATGCTATCTTTCTCATATGAGTATCTGAAACATCTCAAATGGCGTGACATTTCTCAACTTGCAAAATTATCCAATTTAAGATAATTTGCACCTTTTTACTAACAAAAAGTCGTTTCACCCACAAATCAGGATAATTGGTTGCATTTTGCAAGAGAAACAATAGCAGCTTTTGCCACCTTGTCTGGCTGTTGAAAAATTAAACCCTATAGTACATGAGAGAATTAGATTACTCCTGGAGAAAATATCATTTGCACTGGAAACTGTCTATGCCACTAGTTCCAAATTCTGTCAACTTGCCACCTTCTCAACAGCACATAGAGAAATGGATCAACAATTGTAACACCAAATGGGAAGTTAGAAATTATGTGTAACACCCATGAAATAAGTGACATTTTTGTGGTGGTATTTATTTGTGGCAGGCTGAATAATGGCTCCCAGAATGTCCAGGTCTTATCCCCAGAAGCTGTGAATGTTGCTTTATATGGCAAATGGAATTTCGCAGATGTGTTTAATCGTGTGTTGGAGAGATTTTCCTGGATGAGCCAGTAATCACAAGTGTCCTTATAAAAGGTGGACAGAGATTTGCTGATGGAAGAGGTAGAGTGATGTGGCCTCAAGCTCAGGAAAGACAAGTAATACCAAGGAATGCAGGCAGCCTCTAGAAGCTGGAATAGGCAAGGAACAGACTTCAGAAGGAACCAATCCTGCCAACACCTTGATTTTAATCCTGTAAGACTAACTTTAGATGTGTGACCTGTATGAGAATAAATTCGTGTTGTTTTAAGCTACTTAGTTTGTGGTAATTTGTTACATCAGAAAGAACAAACGAATGCATTCTTTTTCAGGCTTACTTATTTATTTAACAGTTTGATTTCAAGAGAAAGAATGACAAGGATCTTTAGGGCCATAAGTAGTCATGTGCCTGAACATTCTTTGGTTGGTAAGGTTTCTCAGGGAAATCTCTTTCCAATACAGTACAGAAGGAGATATTGATAGTGGTTACACACTCTTAGAAACAAGAAGAGTAGGAGGATGGGCAGGTGGACATGAATAAGTCAACTCAGGCTGCCATAACAAAATTCCATAGGCTGAGTGGCTTAAACAACAGAAATCTCTTTTCTCCCAGTTTTGGAGGCTAGGAAGTCCAATATGAGAGGTCTGGCCAATTAGTTCCTGGGGAGGACTCTCTTCCCAGCTTGTAGTTGGCTGCTATCTTTCTGTGTGTTCCCATGACCTTGTCTTTATGAATATACAGAGAGACACTTGCTCTCTCTCTGCCTCTTCTTAAAAGAACACTAATACCATGTGAAGGGTCTCGCCCTTATGATGTCATCTAACCCTAATTACTTTTCAAAGGCATCATCTCCAAATACCATTGCTTTGGTGTTAGGGCTTCAACATATACATTTGGGGGTGGGAATTCACAATTCAGTCTACAGCAGCAGGTAACTATAATAACTATGGAAGTTCTCTCTTTTTGGAAATGTTTATAATGTGGACTGGAAAATATTAAGCAGTTAACATTAATGAATTATTGGAAATTAAAATATTTATAGCATCTGAGTTTGAGAAGTCTTCCCTCCAAAGATGAAAAATTGAAAATATTGTTTATATTTCATTTGAATTCAGAAGATGCATTTAGAGATAAAACACTACTAGACACACAGCCCTTGTCAACTTCATGTGAACACAAGTTAGGTGTATGGATGCATAACCTCTCTGTAAATGAAGTTGGTTTGGTGATTGCCTTCTGTAAATGCATGTGTTCTTCTTTGGACATAACACATAAGCATGTGAAAATGTACAAATAGAGTGCTCTGTTCCAAAATGATTAACTTGGTCATTGAAGTATTTCTTTAAACCTCAAGACTCCCATGGTTAAAGAAAAAATTGTTAGTAGCTCCTGATAAAAGAATCATCTATTCCATGGGTACACGTAAGTAAAGATGGTAAGAAAGCTTGGATCATGGCTTCCTGCAGAATGGTCTTTGTTAGTAGTATCTCAGTCAGTTTATAGATATACATGAATATAGTGTTGTCAGATGAGAGTGAATGCATGAAGCTGTCTTCAGAAAGTTCCGGACTTCCTTTCTCTTATCTAATGATCTCCAGTCACAAGACAGTTCACTGAAGTTCGAACCTTCTGATAGAAGACAAAATTGTATGTAGATTCTTACAGGAACAATTAACAAAGAAAGAAGTGTAAAATATTCCCTAAGGCTTAAATACTTTCTTCCAGATAGTCTATAGTGTAAGGCTATGAAATCTGAGTTGTGTGTGTGAATATATACATTTCAGGTATAAATATTTTATATATCTATATATCTACAGACATAGATATTTCAATGGATCAGAGAAACTGTCTAGCCTTAGCAGAAGGAACATTAGGAAAGATGCCATTTCAGAGATTATAGGGAATCTGGTCAATGTGGAAGGAAAGACAAAGGTCCACTGCTGCTGAGACAGGATTTTTTGCAGCAACAATATACTCTTGGATGAAATGTGGGCCTTTTGAAGGCAATTATTAAACCTCTTTCTCAGAGAGGCTCCACTTGACAACCCCTGCTGCAGACACTTTTCAGGGCTCGTCTATCTTCTCATAGGTATGTTGGTGCCTAGCACAGTGTGCATATATTCACAGGAAGTGTTCAGGTGAGCCTCTCAGACCAGCCTCAGCTGGGTTAAAATCAGTACTACTCAACAGAAATATAATGTGAGCTACATATATAGTTGTAAATTTTTCCATAGCCACATTACCAAAAAAAGGTAAAAAGAAACAGGTGGAATTAATTTTGATAATACAATTTAACACCGTATATCTATCTATCTATCTATCTATATTTTAATTTATTTTTATTTTTTTTTTTGTGGTACGTGGGCCTCTCACTGTTGTGGCCTCTCCCGCTGCGGAGCATAGGCTCCGGATGCGCAGGCTCAGCGGCCATGGCTCACGGGCCCAGCCGCTCCGCGGCATGCGGGATCTTCCCGGACCAGGGCACGAACCCGCGTCCCCTGCATCGGCAGGCGGACTCTCATACACTGCGCCACCAGGGAAGCCCAGGTACATATTTTATACTTCAGAATAGCCAAATTTCAGGAGCTCAGTAGCCACCTGTGGCTACACACTACCATGTCGAGCAGCTGCTCTGGATAAAATACCATAGATATCTGACTTTCCCTTACTAGGTTGCTGGGATATGAGTAGGACATCGATATTTGTCTGTTTTATTGACCAGTGTAGTTCAAGGGCATAGTAGGTACTCACTGAAATGAAAGTGCGCACTTGCTTTTTCAGGTGTGAGAGTTCCTGCTTTGGTTTCTGGGTGTTCCAGGTTTCTCACGCTGTCCCCTGCCTTCCACGTACCCATCCCCCGCCTCCATTCTGCCACTTGGCTCCACACCAAATGTCTCTCATTCATGCTCCACCACTTATAACTATCACGCCAGCCCCAGCCCAGGCTCTTTCCACTCCATGCTCCTTTCCCCCTTCCCTTTCCTCATGTGACATGCTGCTGTGAGGTTTTGAAAGGCTATTCCCAGAAATTGGCAATCAGATCCCATAGTTAACCATAGGGCACAGATTACCTCTTGTTCTAATTTCAGAGAATGTCCAGCTGCAGGGTCAGCTCCCTTTTCAGAATATGCTGAGAGGTGCTGGTCAGAAGAACCTGAACTCACATTCCCTCTCTTCCCCCATATAGAAGAAGGCTTATAGGAAGCAAGAAGTCATCTTATAGGAAAGAGAGAATTTATAAAATAGCAACCATCTTCTTGCCCTCTCTTCCTATGTGTCTTGCTATCTTCCTATCCATCTATCTATCTATCATACCATGTAGTACTTATTGTATAATAATGCCTTGCACTGGTAGAGGATTTTATTTTTATCATAACTGCATACTTTCACATTTGTTATCTCATTTGATCCTCAAAAAAATCTTGTGACCTAACATATTAGTTTTCTTCCTTTCTTTTTTCAGGTTATGAAACTGAAGTCCTTGCATAAAAGCAACTGACATCATTGGTTTAACTATCCCTTCTAGGACTGTATTCCATAGCTCAGGGCTGCACTGTCCAAATTGGTAGCCACTAGCCTCATGTGACTATTTAAAGTTAATTAATATTAGAGAAACGCAAATCAAAATTACAATGAGGTATCACCTCACACTGGTCAGAATGGCCATCATTAAAAAGTCTACAAATAACAAATGCTGGAGAGGGTGTGGAGAAAAGGGAACTCTCCTACATTGCTGGTGGGAATGTCAATTGGTGTAGCCACTATGGAAAACAGTATGGCATTTCCTCAAAAAACTAAAAATAGAGCAACCATAAGATCCAGCAAGGCCACTCCTGGGCACGTATCTGGACAAAACTATAATTCATAAAGAAATATGGTTGGCTTCCCTGGTGGCACTGTGGTTAAGAATCCACCTGCCAATGCAGGGAACAAAAGTTCGATCCCTGGTCCAGGAAGATCTCACATGCCATGAAGCAACTAAGCCCGTGCACCACAACTACTGAGCCCACGTTGCCACAACTACTGAAGGCTGTGTGCCTAGAGCCCATGCTCTGTAACAAGAGAAGCCCATGCACCGCAACGAAGAGTAGCCACTGCTCGCTGCAACTAGAGAAAGCCTGCATACAGCAACAAAGACCCAATGCAGCCAAAAATAAATAAATAAATAAACTTATGAAAGAAAAAAGAAACATGCACCCCAGTGTTCACAGCAGTACTATTCACAATAGCCAAGACATGGAAACAACCTAAGTGTCCATCGACAGATGAATGGATAAAGAAGATGTGCTACTTATATACAATGGAATACTACTTAGCCATAGAAAAGAATGAAATAATGCCATTTGCAGCAACACGGTTGGACCTAGAGATTATCATATTAAGTGAAATAAGCCAGAAAGAGAAAGACAAATACCATACATCACTTATATGTAGAATCTAAATATGACACAAATGAATGTATCTACAAAACAGAAACAGACTCATAGATATAGAGAGCAGATATGTGATTGTCAAGGGTGAGGGAGGGTGGGAGAGGGAAGGATTGGGAGTTTGGGATTAGCAGATGCAAACTATTATATACAGAACAGATAAACAACAAGGTCCTACTGTATAGCACGGGGAACTATATTCAATATCTTGTGATAAACTACAATGGAGAAGAATATATATATGTATAACTGAATCACTTTGCTGTACAGCAGAAATTAACACAACATTGTAAATCAACTATACGGCAATACAATTTAAAAAATAAAGTTAATTAATACTAAATAAAGTGGAAAGTTCAGTTCCTTGGCTCTGATAGTCACATGTAGATAGTGGCTACCCTATCTGACAGCACAGATATAGAGCATTTCTAACATTGTAAAGAGTTCTATTGAAGAGTGCTGGCTTAAAGAGTTAAGGAAAGAGTTTCCTAGCCCTAACCTCCTTCAAAGGATCAACCTTCTCTTGTGTCATCCTGGTTCCTACACTTCCATCTTCACAATAGAGCTGGCCTGCAGTAGGCATGCCCTGGCCTCCACAGTTTGACGCAACCTTCAATCAGATGACATTTTAGAAAAATCCCTCATTGTTAAGGCATCACTCACCAGTGAGGAGAAGAAGCCTGGAGCAGTACCAGTCCTCTTTGGATGATGCTGAAGTTGAACCTGAGATTTATAGAATTCACTGAAACTCCATCCAGGCACTAACATCAAGTTTATGTGACAATGTAGACAAAGAGATTGCTCTCTAAGTAGCTGTCTGATTGAGGCTTGGAATTGCTCTTCCAAGATAGTAGCCATAACTAAGAGGGATTTTCAAACTCTATTTCTTCTGCATACTTCGGAGTGGCTTTTCAGAGGAATCAGTATTGACAATAATAAATGTTTACTTCATGTTACAATTATTTCTTTAGCTGAATGGGATCCAAGGAACATAGGGCATAGACAGGCAAAAAAACCCCACAAAAACTGTGAAGTAAGCAACCTCATTTCTTCCATAAATATTTATTAAGACAACTATGAGCCAGACCCTATGCTAATTTCTATGAGGATACAAAGAAACATAAGACTTGGTCCCTGTCCTTACGGTGCTTAAAGGTAATTAGGGAGGTTAAAATAATCAGTCATAATAATAGTTTCCCTTTATGGAACACTTATTCCATCCCACAAACTATGCTGACCGCTTTATTTCACTTAAGGCTACTCGCAGTCCTAGGAAGTAAATAACCAGACAACTGTCAAAGCAGAGATAAAATAGGATTTAAGAAGATACCGAGAATCCCAGCCTCTCCTGTGTCTAAGGGTGGAGCTAGCAGCCCTTAGGAACAGACCTCACTATTCAGAATAAAGCCACCTAAGTGGCCACTCAGGTTTATAAATTACAGTGTTACAAATTTTTTTTTTTACTTGATCAGTACTCCCACTCCTCTAGGTCTTTGGTATACAAAGCTGGTCCTAGGAAGAGATGGCCCAATTTACATAAGAAGTTCAAAGTTCTTCTTCTGAGGAAGGACAAATACCAGCTCCCCTTTCCATATCTTCTCTCTGAGATTTGAATTATGGTGGTCCATCAGGGTGGACTAAGTGGGTCCCAGCCAAGACCCTGTGGTTGGTGATCTGGACCAGAGATAGGTGTCTATGTATCTGGTCAGGGTAAGAGGCCAAAAATTATGCATGGTTGTTAATGGAAATGCCAGGGTCATGGTACCTTTGCTTTGGGGCCCAAATTTTCAGTTTCTACAACAGGGGAAAGCAGGTAAGTGAAGAGATTTATAATTAGTATTAACTGAATAGACTCTCTGGGGTTATTCAGAAGTAATAGATTTTGCCTATAGATTTTGTTGAACTCAGTGTTTCCCAAAGTTATTTAGTTATTTAGATGGAGAGAGGTAGACAGATACAAGATATTTTCTTAAAGGCAAAGACTATAGAACTAAAATACATTCTTGGGTATGGAAAGTAACAGAAAGAGAAACGACAAAAATAATACCCAAGGTATTTTTACCCAGGGTACTAATACCCTGTTCTGATTTGTGGAACAGGTTACATGGGCATGAAATGTGCTGAGGTAAGCACACTGGAAGAGGGCCAAGTCTGGGGGACAGTGGGGACGGCAGAATATGTCAATTTTAGAAAGGTTCTATTGAACTGTGTTTGAAACATCCAATAGAAGTGTTAAGTAGGCAGTTGGCTAGTCGGGTTGGGGATGGGGAAAGGTGTGGACTTGAGATAGAATCTTAGAGGATATTTGCCTGTAGGTGGAGATGGAAGCTATGGGAGTATAAGAGAGCTTAGGGAAAGAATATAACTTAAGAAGAAAAGAGGGGCCAGAGATGAGGACCTTGGAGGAACTCTAATAAAAAACCTGACCTTGGAGAATATGCAAGCAACAGAGACTGAGAAGGAATGGTCTGAACAGGACAGGATGTCTTGAAAGCAAAGAGTGGAGGAGTATTTTCAAACAATTAAGATAGCAAACAATATGATATCAAAGATGGTTTCTAGCTCTGAAATTTTATTCAGTATTTTAGAAAACAGTATGAAAATTTCTACTCTATAGTTGTGTTTTGAATATCACTCAGCACAATGAATGTAGATAGTCAAGAAACACCTTGATATTTGACATTTGTAGTTTGACATTTGCATAGTGCTTCCACATACGCTGTTATCTTGGCCCTCACACATCTGACGAAGAATGAGGAATATTTCTTTAAGTTATTTCCCAATAAGAAACTGAAGTTCAGAAAATGAAGTGTTTTGCCTAAGGTTATGTAACTAGGAGAGATATCCTGATTTCTTGGCCAATTAATTTTCTTTCTCTTCTACACCATTTCTTCATATATAGTGTAGTATTAAATTGCACCCAGTCTCTTTTGAAATTTAAGAAATTGTAACTGTTTGACATGTATATATTTGTATATATTTCTAAAGCTCATAGCTTACCAATCTTAAAGCTGAATTGGAGTGGGGCTGAAAATACAATTTTAAAAATCATTACTATCTAAAATCAAGAGATTCACCTGTTTTATCTAAAATCAAGAAATTCACCTGGATTAAAATAACTATTTTTTTTAACTTTTTAAAAAAATTTATTTATTCGGCTGAGTTAGGTCTTAGTTGTGGCATGCAGGATCTATTGTTGCCTCGAGCAGGCTTCTCTCTAGTTGTGGCGCGAGGGCTCAGTTGCCCCGTGGCATGTGGGATCTTAGTTCCTCCATCAGGGATCGAACCCGGGTACCCTGTGTTGGAAGGCAGATTCTTAACCACTGGACCACCAGGGAAGTCCCAGCTTTTTTTTTTTTTTTAAAGAATAGTCTCTTTTTACATGTATTACTGATCAGTTCAGTACTTTCATTCTGTTAATTTATTGCCATGGAAATATGTGCCAGGTTATAAGCTGTTAGACCAAACCTACAGTTGTTCGATGCTGAGTTCCCCATTGAAGATGACTGCAATCAATGTAACCAACTGAAATTTTGATTTATGGCACTAATTTAGTAACTAATTTTGAACTCAAAGCCAATCTCATAGGTAAATAAAATAGTAAAACAAGTTTTTCCTGCAAGAAAAAAATGCTTGCTAAGATTGGCAACAAAAGTGAATGCAACATACATAAAAATCAATAGTGGTTTAAGAAATAATTCTCTTGGCTTTAATCATAATCTGTTAAAGGCATTGCAAGAAACTCTGCTCAGAAGGTATTGAGGAGAACAACTTAGTCAAGAGAATAATAAGCTACCACTTACATCAAATGTTGTACATACTATCTTGGAAGCCAGTTCAGTTCATTAAAACAAAAGAAAACAAAATGAATAAGCTGCCATCTTTATTTCAGAAATTGATGATTAAATAAAGCTGTGAAATTTTACTCATATTGTATAACAACTGTCTGGGACTTCAAAATATTTTGAAATCTCATATCTTATATCTTGAAATTTATTTTTCTTTAGTTTTCCTTGGGTGACTTTATAGTCACCAAAAGATACTCCCTCCCCTCCAGCCTGATAGCATAGCATTTCCTCCCACTCTTCCCTTCTCCTTCCATTCCAACACTCACAGCTGCCTTGGAACACCCCTCTCCCTTGCCCCCAACACACTGCTTTCAGAATTTAGCATTAGCTTATTATGCTGTCTGCTTCCTTGTTCACACACAGACTAATTAGAAGTAATCTCCTCTCTTTTGAGTCCACCTGGACTGGCAATGTTTTATGTTGGGTTTTTTTTTAATCTAATTTATTTTTTTATACAGTAGGTTCTTATTAGTCATCAATTTTATACACATCAGTGTACACATGTCAACCCCAATTACCCAATTCATCACACCAACACCCGCACCCCCGCGCGGCTTTCCCCGCTTGGTGTCCATACATTTGTTCTCTATATCTGTGTCTCAATTTCTGTCCTACAAACCAGTTCATCTGTACCATTCTTCTAGGTTCCACATATATGCATTAATAATACAATATTTGTTTTTCTCTTTCTGACTTACTTCATTCTGTATGACAGTCTCTAGATCCATCCACATCTCAACAAATGACCCAATTTGTTCCTTTTTATGGCTGAGTAATATTTCATTGTATATATGTGCCACATCTTCTTTAACCATTTGCCTGTTGATGGGCTTTTAGGTTGCTTCCATGACCTGGCTATTGTAAATAGTGCTGCAATGAATATTGGGGTGCATGTGTCTTTTTGAATTATGGTTTTCTCTGGGTATATGCCCAGTAGTGGGATTGCTAGATCATATGGTAATTCTATTTTTAGATTTTTAAGGAACCTCCATACTGTTCTCCATAGTGGCTGTATCAATTTACATTCCCACCAACAGTGCAAGAGGGTTCCCTTTTCTCCACACACTCTCCAGCATTTGTTATTTGTAGATTTTCTGATGATGCCCATTCTAACTGATGTGAGGTGATACCTCACTGTAGTTTTGATTTGCATTGCTCTAATAATTAGTGATGTTGAGCAGCTTTTCATGTGCTTCTTGGCAATCTGTATGTCTTCTTTGGAGAAATGTCTATTTAGGTCTTCTGCCCATTTTTGGATTGGGTTGTTTGTTTTTTTAATATTGAGCTGCATGAGCTGTTTATAAATTTTGGAGATTAATCCTTTGTCCATTAATTCGTTGGCAAATATTTTCTCTCATTCTGAGGGTTGTCTCTTCATCTTGTTTATGGTTTCCTTTGCTGTGCAAAAGCTTTGAAGTTTCATTAGGTCCCAGTTGTTTATTTTTATTTCCATTACTCTAGGAGGTGGATCAAAAAAGATCTTGCTCTGATTTATGTCAAAAAGTGTTCTTCCTATGTTTTCCTCTAAGAGTTTTATAGTGTCCTGTCTTACATTTAGGTCTTAAATCCATTTTGAGTTTATTTTTGTGTATGGTGTTAGGGAGTGTTGTAATTTCATTCTTTTACATATACGTGTCCAGTTTTCCCGGCACCACTTATTGAAGAGACTGTCTTTTCTCCATTGTATATCCTTGCCTCCACTGTCATAGATTAGTTGACCATAGGTGTGTGGGTTTGTCTCTGGGCTTTCTATCTTGTTCCATGGATCTACGTTTCTGTTTTTGTGCCAGTACCATATTGGCTTGATTACTGTAGCTTTGTAGTATAGTCTGAAGACACGGAGTCAGATTCCTCCAGCTCCGTTTTATTCCCTCAAGACTGCTTTGGCTATTCGGAATCTTTTATGTCTCCATACAAATTTTAAGATTTTTTGTTCTAGTTCCGTAAAAAATGCCATTGGTAATTTGATAGGGATTGCATTGAATATGTAGATTGCTTTGGGTAATACAGTCATTTTCACAATACTGCTTCTTCCAGTCCAAAAACGTGTTATATCTCTCCATCTGTTGGTATCATCTTTAATTTCTTTCATCAGTGTCTTATAGTTTTCTGCATACAGATCTTTTGTCTCCCTAGGTAGGTTTATTCCTAGGTATTTTATTCTTTTAGTTGCAATGGTAAATGGGAGTGTTTCCTTAATTTCCCTTTCAGATTTTTCATCATTAGTGTACAGGAATGCAAGAGATTTCTGTGCATTAATTTTATGTCCTGCAACTTTACCAAATTCATTGATTAGCTCTAGTAGTTTTCTGGTGGCATCTTTAGGATTCTCTATGTATAGTATCATGTCATCTGCAAACTGTGGCAGTTTTACTTCTTCTTTTCCAATTTATACTCCTTTCATTTCTTTTTCTTCCCTGATTGCCATGGCTAGGACTTCCAAAACTATGTTGAATAATAGTGGTGAGAGTGGACATCCTTGTCTTGTTCCTGATCTTAGAGGAAATGCTCTCAGTTTTTCACTGAAAATGAATGAAGTTTGCTGTGGGCTTGTCGTACATGGCCTTTATTATATTGAGGTAGGTTCCCTCTATGCCCACTTTCTGGAGAGTTTTAACATAAATGGGTGTTGAATTTTGTTAAAAGCTTTTTCTGCATCTATTGAGATGATCCCATGGTTTTCATTCTTCAATTTGTTAATATGGTATACCACATTGTTTGCTTTGCATATATTGAAGAATCCTTGCCTCCCTGGGATAAATCCCACTTGATCATGCTGTGTGATCCTTTTGATGTGTTGTTGGATTCTGTTTGGTAGTATTTTGCTGAGGATTTTTGCATCTATATTCATGAGTGATATTGGTGTGTAATTTTCATTTTTGGTAGTATCTTTGCCTGATTTTGGTATCAGGGTGATGGTGGCTTCATAGAATGAGTTCGGGAGTGTTCCTTCCTCTGCAATTTTTTGGAAGAGTTTGAGAATGATGGGTGTTAGCTCTTCTGTAAATGTTTGATAGAATTTACCTGTGAAGCCATCTGGTCCAGGACTTTTGTTTGTTGGAAGATTTTTAATCACAGTTTCAATTTCATTACTTGTGATTGGTCTGTTCATATTTTCTATTTCTTCCTGGTTCAGTCTTGGAAGGTTATACCATTCTAAGAATTTGTCCATTTCTTCCAGGTTGTCCATTTTATTGGCATAGACTTGCTTGTAGTAGTCTCTTAGGATGCTTTGTATTTCTGTGGTGTCTGTTGCAAATTCTCCTTTTTCGTTTCTAACTTTATTGATTTGAGTCCTCTCCCTCTTTTTCGGGATGAGTCTGGCTAATGGTTTATCAATTTTGCTTATCTTCTCAAAGAACCAGCGTTTAGTTTTATTGATCTTTGCTATTGTTTTCTTTGTTTGTATTTCATTTATTTCTGCTATGATCTTTATGATTTCTTTCCTTCTACTAACTTTGGGTTTTGTTTGTTCTTCTTTCTCTAGTTCCTTTAGGTGTAAGGTTAGATTGTTTATTTGAGATTTTTCTTGTTTCTTGAGGTAGGCCTGTATAGCTATAAACTTCCCTCTTAGAACTGCTTTTGCTGCATCCCATAGGTTTTGGATCATCGTGTTTTCATTGTCATTTGTCTCTAGGTATTCTCTGATTTCCTCTTTGATTTCTTCAGTGATCTCTTCGTTATTTAGTAATGTATTGTTTAGCCTCCATGCGTTTGTGTTTTTTACGTTTTTTCCCCTGTAATTGATTTCCAATCTCATAGCGTTGTGGTCAGAAAAGATGCTTGATATGATTTCAATTTTCTTAAATTTACTGTGGCTTGATTTGTGACCCAAGATGTGATCTATCCTGGAGAATGTTCCATGTGCACTTCAGGAGAAAGTGTAATCTGCTGTTTGTGGATGGAATGTCCTACAAATATCCATTAAATCTGGTCTATTGTGTCATTTAAAGCTTCTGTTTCCTTATTTATTTTCATTTTGGATGATATATCCATTGGTGTAAATGAGGTGTTAAAGTCCCCCACTATTATTGTGTTACTGTTGATTTCCTCTTTTAGAGCTGTTAGCAGTTGCCCTATGTATTGAGGTGCTTCTATGTTGGGTGCATATATATTTATAATTGTTATATCTTCTTCTTGGATTGATCCCTTGATCATTATGTACTGTCGTTCCTTGTTTCTTGTAACATTCTTTATTTTAAAGTTTATTTTATCTGATATGAATATTGCTTCTCCAGCTTTCTTTTGATTTCTATTTGCATGGAATATCTTTTTTCATCCCCTCACTTTCAGTCTGTATGTGTCCCTAGGTCTGAAGGGGGTCTCTTGTAGACAGCATATAGATCAGTCTTGTTTTTGTATCCATTCAGCGAGCTTGTGTCTTTTGGTTGGAGCATTTAATCCATTCACGTTTAAGGTAGTTATCAATATGTATGTTCCTATGACCATTTTCTTAATTTTTTTGGGTTTGTTTTTGTAGGTCCTTTTCTTCTCTTGTGTTTCCCACTTAGAGAAGTTCCTTTAGCATTTGTTGTAGAGCTGGTTTGGTGTTGCTGAATTCTCTTAGCTTTTGCTTGTATGTAAAGCTTTTGATTTCTCCATCAAATCTGAATGAGATCCTTGCTGGAGAGAGTAATCTTGGTTGTATGTTCTTCCCTTTCATCACTTTAAGTATATCATGTCACTCCCTTCTGGCTTGTAGAGTTTCTGCTGAGAAATCAGCTGTTAACCTTATGGGAGTTCCCTTGTATATTATTTGTCATTTTTCTCTTTTTGCTTTCAATAATTTTTCTTTGCCTTTAATTTTTTGCCAATTTGATTACTATGTGTCTCGGTGTATTTCTCTTTGCATTTATCCTGTATGAGACTCACTGCGCTTCCTGGACTTGGGTGGCTATTTCGTTTCCCATGTTAGGGAAGTTTTCGACTATAATCTCTTCAAATATTTTCTCGGGTCGTTTCTCTCTCTCTTCTCCTTCTGGGACCCCTATAATGCAAATGTTGTTGTGTTTAATGGTGTCTCAGAGGTCTCTTAGGCTGTCTTAATCTCTTTTCATTCTCTTTTCTTTATTCTGTTCCACAGCAGTGAATTCCACCATTCTTTTTCCAGGTCACTTATCCGTTCTTCTGCCTCAGTTATTCTGCTGTTGATTCCTTCTAGTGTAGTTTTCATTTCAGTTATTGTATTGTTCATCTCTGTTCGTTTGTTCTTTAATTCTTCTAGGTCTTTGTTAAACATTTCTTGCATCTTCTCTATCTTAGCCTCCATTCTTTTCCTGAGGTCCTGGATCATCTTCACTATCATTATTCTGAATTCTTTTTCTGGAAGGTTGCCTATCTCCACTTCATTTAGCTGTTTTTCTGGGGGGTTATCATTTTCTTTCATCTGGTACATAGCCCTCTGCCTTTTCATCTTGTCTATCTTTCTGTGAATGTGATTTTTTTCAATGTTTTATGTTCTTATTTATTTTCTCAGGAGCTTTTTTTCCCCTCTGATTACTAAATAACATCCTTTGCACAAAATCCAAATAATACAGAAATGTAAAAATCAGAGGGTGATAATGCTCTATAACCTCACCATCATGGCCACTGTTCTATAAGTATACAAAAATATGTACTTTATTTTGAGTGTATTTATATTTTACATGGCTTTTGGCTACATTTTCTCTTCCAAAACTTACTTTTTTAAAATTATATTATATTGATTAGTTTTTTCGTTCTCTATTTCACATAGAAGCTACATAAAACTTTGTTAACAACTGCAGAGAACTCTGTTGCATGCACGAACTCAATATAATCCCCATGTTATGCTTGTGACACCTGAGAGGACATATAAACACAATGACAGAAGGAAAGCCACAGGGTCTAAAGTCGATGTAAAACAGGGGTCAGGAAACTTTTTTGTAAAGGACGGATAGTAAATATTTTAGGCTTTGGGGACCATATTGTCTCAGTTACAACTACAGTGTTCCCTTGGTATCCTAGGAGGATTGGTTCCAGGATACCCTGTGGATAACAAAATCCTCGGATGCTCAAGTCCCTTATATAATATAGCTTAGTATTTGCATGTAATCTAAGTACATCCTCCCATATATTTTATCTGGGTTACTTATAATATCTAATAAATGTAAATGCTATGTAAATAGTTGTTGGTGCACAGCAAATTCAAGTTTTGCTTCTCAGAACTTTCTGGATTTTTTTTCTAATATTTTCAATCCAAGGTTGTTTTTTTTTGTTTTTTTTTTTTTTTTGCGGTGTGCGGGCCTCCCACTGCTGTGGCCTCTCCCGTTGCAGAGCACAGGCTCCGGACGCGCAGGCTCAGTGGCCATGGCTCACGGGCCCAGCCGCTCCGCGGCATGTGGGATCCTCCCAGACCGGGGCACGAACCCGGCAGGCGGACTCTCAACCACTGCGCCACCAGGGAAGCCCCCAAGGTTGTTTGAATCCAAGGATGTGGAACCTGTGGATACCTGAGGGCCAACTGTAATTAACTCTGCTCTTGTGGTGCTAGTATAGCCATTGACAATACATAAATGAATGAATGGAGCTGCGTTCCAGTAAAACTTTATTTACAAAAGCAAGCAGTGGGTCAGATTTGCCCCGGGTCATACTTCTCCAACTCTAGTATAAATCACTGTTTTTCCTATTGTGTCAGTCTGTTCAGAGTCCTCCTCTGCTGGGCATTTGGAGTCACTCTCTTTCTGGTCTCCCTCTTTTCTTTCTCCTCCATATTCCTCTTAGATTTACATATTCCTTTGCTCTGTTGCCAGGGCCTCCAGCTCCATCCTAAAGTGGTAGGTTCAGATCTGGAGGTTCTGTCATAGCTGTAAAAGTCCTTCAGATTTTTCAGAGCGATCCATCTATAAGACAAACAATGTCTTGCTAATATTGATTGTTTCTCTAAGCATAACTTCCTTAAAATATTGATGCTGTGGCCCTTTAAGAAAAAATTTGTTGACCTCTGTTTTTTATCTACCTTTGGACTCAGAACTGTTCCATTTTCACAGAGGAACTCCCTTGTGTCACCCCTTTTTAGTGGCATGCACCCCCTTGCTCTTGTCTCTGTCCCCTGGCAACCACTAATCTATTCTCCATCTCTACAGTATACAATCCTGTGTTTTCTCATCTTTGCATCCACATCACTTAGTATAAGTGCCTGGCACTCAAGTATTGAATAAATATTTGCTGAATGAATGAATGGAAACATGTTAAATGCTCCCTTTTAAAGTTGAAGACAAAAAATAGAATATTCCATATTCATTAACAAAATTCTGATTGTTCATAAATTATGATTAAGGTTACAAAATAATTAAAATCATTTATACTAACATTTTAAAAAATAATGTTTTCTGAGGGTATAAATGAAGTCCACAGAATAGTGAGCAAGATGAGGTTAAAACATAGCAATGACCTCCCTCGAGGGCTTGTTAATTGTGTTACACAGGAAGTGTTATCCTGGCACTTCACAATGGGCAATTTCTCAGCTCATGCACTAATCAGGAAGTGACTGTGACCAAAGGAGTTTAAAAGGCCCACCCTTTCCTGTACCACTGCAGAGACAACTGGAGCAGGTCTTTGAAGAGAGATTAGACCAAGTCCAAAAGCCTAGATGTTCACTGTCATTTCTGGAGTCAAATATTCCAGGGGTCCTCAAGGATAGAGATTTCATAGAGGAAACCTCAGGCAAGTTGATAAGTATGTCACGTCTCACACAAACCGCAAAAACCACATAGAAGACCATTAGCTGAACCTAAACCCTGCAAGGAGAAAATGGACTAGGCCAGCAGTCCTCAAATTGGGGTACACAAAGATTTTCCAAGGGTTTTGCAGGCACAGATTTAGATGTTAAATTTTAGGCTTTCAACATCCATATATGCACTTTCCTAAAATTTCAGTAGCTGAAATTGAGTCTGAGCTCACAATAGCTTTTCTCTCAGTTGACAAAACAAAGGCATTTCTTCTCATTCATCCAAAAATCTTTCCTGGTATATAGAAATCTCAAGAGTGCCAACTAAAGGAGGAGGCTTGCTAAGGATGGATCAAGTCCCCATTACCTGGTAAGATGTCCTGTCTTATACATACTGCATCACTCTTAAGGGTGAAGCTTGTTCTTGGAAAGTGGCTATGTTTGTCCTTGTTGGCATACTCAGAAGTCAGATATGTGATAGAGTATGGTAGTAGTGATAAATTTATTTAAGTCCCTGACTATTGAGATTGCGTAACTCTGAGGGAAGGTCCCATAAGAGCAAAGCAAAGTGGTAGAAAATATTGAACACTGCAAGCAGCTTTAAAAAATATCTAAATACAAATTCATTTCAACTACTCAGCATATTTATTCTTAGACATATATAGTTAGCTGAGAACAAAAAGCATCTTCCAACAGCCGAAGCAGTATAGATTGGCGTTATGGATTCTTTTAAATATAACTAGGATATTTCCCAGCACTATCTAGATTTTTAAGACATAGTGGGTAAAACCCATGGATGAAACTTCTGTGTGATTTCTTTAAAATTCTGATGTGTTATTTAATGGTAATTATTACTTTATCAAAAATATGTTTCAAAATGTTTATTTCAAATATAGTAAACTATTTTATCTCATGTAATATTTAGAATTTCCATTTCCTATTAACAAAAAAGAGGATAGCCAGTTATCGAATTTTTAGTAGGATATGCTTTTTCATTAAGTACATAAGTAAAGTTTGATTATAATATCTAATGAATAAGTAGAGTTATTTCTCATTTTTTAAATGTGATTCTTATTACTCCTAAAAGCCAAGGATCAAAATATATTTACTGAATTTCATGCCTTTTTAATCATACTTCTTGCTTCATAAAGAACACAATTTTAGCAACATTTTACATTTTCATGAGGTAGAAAATGAGTAATAGGACATTAATTTATTACCTTAAAACTTATTAGAGAATGGATGTATTAATTACATTAGCTCTATAATAGTTTAATCCTGAATAATTTTAATAATATATTTTGCAAGATGTAGTCTATTATTCTGTATCTATTTAAAAAAAACATATTCCCTGAAATACATAATAATATGCTTATTGCAATTGAAAAATAGAATCAGACTTTTTCTGATGGAAAATAGATTTTATATGACTGATAGGTAGAAAATAAGCGTCAGCCTTCTTAACTAAGTTATATGGCAGAGAATTCTCATAACCTGAATAGCAAAATCTGTAGCTCCAGGGTTTTGATGAAAGTATATTTAAAGCTTGTGATTAGATAAAAGTATTTCATCAGAAAGTAATGCAACTGCAAAGTATACTAAGGTTCACAATATTATGCTCTTTCTCAATTCTTTCTGAAGTTAAACATGATGCTTTTAAATTGAAGAGTAACAAATATAATTAATAACAATTCTCTAAATTTGGATAAAGACTATATTTCCTGATATATAAAACGTAAATGACTCAAATGTCTAACTCATAAAGAAAATTTTGCAATTCAAGTGGCTTCCGATTTTTCACATTCCACAAAATCAAAGAAGGATCCAATTAAATTGTACATCGTATATATTATCTTTAAAAAACTTTTGATGATAGAGCATTGTGTTTATTTTGGTTTATAACCAGGAAGGAGTTTTAAAAAATCAAGTGACACAGATTTTTAAAAGAAAACATAATATTCATACCATATATGTGTGAACGTGGTTTCTCAGGGCTTACATTTACAGAAGTAAATAATGGATAAAGAATCAATGGTGACCCTATTTGATTTTGCAAATAAGCCATTTTCATCCATCGATACATGTACTAACTGAGAAAAAAAAAATTTCTCTCATTGGAGGGCACTTATACTAAAATTCTACTTCCTATATTTTACTTACTAAAATTTGTAAAATATAACTGTTGTTTAGATCAAATATTTACAAATAAGAATTGTAATGACAACTTATTCCAGAAATAATTTGATCACATGAAGACTTAAGGTCACAGGAAATTAAACCAATTTGAAATTTTTATAGATACATTTTGTTTTACAGTTGTTTGATCCCATGATTAATGAAAGACTTTCAACATTACATTTATATAAAATTATCTCAAGGAAGTAGAGTGAAATTTTGAAAAACCCAAAGAGGAAATAAAGCAATGATTAAATTTTTCAATTGATAATATAAAGCTTTAAAAAGGATGATTGTAGTGTTGAATTGACTTAGAATCCATAAGATGAGAGCTAGGGCCATGGAAGGAGGTGTTAGTCTGGCCTGGGGAGAGAGAAACCATGGAGAAGAGGCAGCCACTGTCAGAGATCCTTCTAGAAGCACAGAAAAATGGGAGGAGGGACGCCCTAGCTTCTTTCTTCCTCCTGCTGCCTATTTTATTGGCTGAATCTAGCCCCGAACTGGCTGGTAAGGAAGCTTGAGAAATATAGTTTCAGGGGGAGGGCATTAAATAGATCAAGAGCCAACAAACAAATGACATTACACAAGTTAAAGTTTGAAGACAACTGGTTGGAGCCGAAGCCCCCACTATGGAAGATTAAGAATTAGCTCCTTTTTATGAGCCACTCCATACACTTTCCATTTTCTCCTCGTCCCAATATAGTTATATCATAATTATGATATCAATAGCCAACGTTAACATTACTATGTTTAACAAATGTTTTACATCTGAGCCATGCAGTATACTGAACACATTTTTTCCCCCTGTGTATCTAATATTAAAAACAAACAAAAAAAATCCAGATATACACAGTAGTATAGTAAACCTCTAGGTACCCAGTGCCCAGCCACAATAATCACAACCTCAGGGCCACTCTTATTTTATCAATGTTCCACTTCATATCACATTTTTTTTTGGTGGGGAGGGGGTAAATTCCAGACTAGTAATTGTCTTTTGTTAATTTTTTATTGTTTATCATTAATTCATCCTAAACTCTCCACCAGTTTTTCAAATCCCTTCTCAAGGCATTCAGATATACTGGTTATTCTACCAGTGTTAAAGAAGGCTTTCCTGGGACCGTCTCACCTGCTCCAATCTGGACAGGTTTCTCTCTCTCTCTGGTATACGTCTGTTATTCTGGGATCTTTAACCTTTTTCTCCTCACCCTGCTCTCTGAATTTCAAGTCTTCCTTTTTTATGTATGTATGAGTATGTATGAATTTGATTTTCCAATTAATTTTGATAGTGTTCATATTTCAGATGCCTGATGAAAAAAGAGGTAGGTATGGTAAACTTTTTGAGACATTGTGTGTTTGAAAATGTCACTCTACCCTCATTCTCAACTAATAGAGTGATCATATATAGAATTTGGGGTTGGAAAATATTCTTCCTCATATCTCTAAGGCATTCGTCCATTGTCTCCGAGCTTCCAGTGTTGCTGTTGAGAAGTCCCAAAGCCATTTTGAGTCCTGATTATTTTCTCCCTTCTCCATGACTAGTTTTCTAATTTTTTTATTTTTTCTAATTTTCTAGTTCTTTGTCCTTTTGCTCTACTCCAAGGGAAATTTCCTTAATTTTATCTTTAAACACCTCTATTTAATTTTTAATTTCTGCTATCATATTTTTAATTTCTAATAGTCCTTTTTTGGTCCTCTGGTCTTTTTTTTTAAGTATTCTGTTCTTGTTCCATGAGTCCAAATCTTTTCTTACCCCTGAGCATATTAATGATATCTTCTTTCTTTCTTTCTTTGGCCACATCGTGTGGCTTGCGTGATCTTAGTTCCCCCACCAGGGATTGAACCTGGGCCCCTTGCAGTGAAAGCACCAAGTCCTAACCTCTGGACTGCCAGGGAATTCTCTGATACCTTATTTTTTTTTAATTAATTAATTTTTGGCTGCGTTGGGTCTTCGTTGCTGCACACAGGCTTTCTCTCGTTGCAGTGAGCGGGGCTACTCTTCGTTGCAGTGCACGGGCTTCTCACTGCCGTGGCTTCTCTTGTTGCAGAGCATGGGCTCTAGGTGAGCAGGCTTCAGTAGCTGTGGCTCACGGGCTTCAGCAGTTGTGGTTCACAGGCTCTAGAGTGCAGACTCAGTAGTTGTGGCATATGGGCTTAGTTGTTCCATGGCATGTGGGATCTTCCCAGACCAGGGCTCGAACCCGTCTCCCCTGCATTGGCAGGCGTATTTTTAACCACTGTGCCACCAGGGAAATCCTGATACCTTATTTAAAAAAATTTTTTTCCTCCCTGTAGTTTGTTTTCTCTAAAAAATTTGGTTTTTGTTTTCCTTTGTGTTTATTTTGGTATATCATTAATTTTAGACCCATGTTCTCTAATACAGTAGCCACTAGATATATGGACTATTGAGTAATTGAAACGTGGCTAGTTCAAATTGAGATGTACTGTAAGTGTAACACACACTCTGGATTTTGAGAAATTAGAATGAAAGAAAGGATGTAAAATATGTCGTTAATATTTTTACATTTCTTACATGTTGAAATGATAATATTAGGGATAAATAAAATATATTATGAAAATTAATTTTTACTAATTTAAATGTGGCTACTAGAGAATTTCAAAGTACATATGTGGCTTGTATTTCTAATGGGCAGTCCTGAGTTACACCCTTTCTCAGATGTCTGGTGAATTTTGGTTTTGTGCATGTATGTGGTATGCAGACATACTTATTATAACAGGTTTATTGAGATGTAATTCACATGCCATAAGTGTGCCCTTTTAAAGGGTACAATTCAGTAGTTTTTAGTATATTCACAGAGTTGTACAATCATCATCACTATCAAATAACAGAACATTTATATCACCCCAGGAAGAAACCCTGTACCCATTACCACTCACTCCCTATTCCCACCTCCCTCCAGTCCCTGGAAACCTCTATCTATTTTGTTTCTATGGATTTATCTATTCAGGACATTTCACATAAGTGGAATTATACATTATATGGCCTTTTGTGACTGGCTTCTCTCACTTTGTATAATGTTTTCAAGGTTCATCCAAATTGGCATGTATCAGTACTTTACTCCTGTTTATTGCTGAATACTATTATATTGTATGGATATACCACATTTTATTTATCCATTCATCCATTGATGGATATTCGGGTTGTTTCCCCTTTTTGCCTTTTGTAAATAATGTTGCTATGAACATCCATTGCTATGAACCCATGTCCTCACAAATACTTGTATTTGTATTTGTGAGGACATGTGTTTTCATTTCTCTTGGGCAGAGACCTAGGAGTGCTCATATTTTCACAATGAGGCACTATAAACCTGGCTGGACTCTCTGAGCATGGATGTGAGGTTAGTACAGTGTGACCCTCCCTGTATGGAGATAAGGCTTCATTTCCTTTGGGCTGGAAAGATTTCACAGAAAAGCTCTCCAGTGCCTCACTAGTATCCTGCAGGGACCTTCTCTCTGACAGTGTTCTGGAAATTAACTGAGAGAAGAGGGTTTGGTTTTTCAACATAATATTCAGTTATTCCTCCTGTTTCCATATTACACTTTCACCCTTGACTATCTCTGATATCCTCCAATTAGAAACTCTCTGGTTTCTGTTCACTAGGAAGAAGGTGGGAGAGTGGTAGTACTTGACTGTACAGAGTGGGGGAAGGGATCAGGACCTCACCCTTCTGAACCAGGCTTTTCTCTGGATTTTAGTGCCACCAATAAGGCCTAGTTCCAGAGATACTTGCAGTGATTAGTTCTAGAGCCTTTGGTAGATTCTGTGGAATAAATCTGTTTTCTTCTTGGCTTCCCCACTGCCAGTTTAGGATTTAGCATTCTTAGCTTTCCTTATCGCTTCCCAGATTCCAAAGTTTTGTGACTGTGGTCTTCTCGCCCACATTGTTTTGTTCTTGTGGGTGTATGCCTTAAAATCTCTTCTGTGCAACTGTAGAGGGCTTTAGAAGGGACTGAAATTAAATGCAGGTACTCGATCAGTCATCTTTACCCAAAGCCTCTGTTCCATGCATTTCTCATGTATTGTTTCAAATGCTTCCTCAGATCTTTCCTCAAATTGGCAAACCAAAGCATCCTTCAAGACTCTTGTACCCTATTGGGGTACCTGTAATTTTGGAAGATATAATTATTTGTAGTTATTTGATTCCCCCACTAAATTAAAAGCTGTTTGAAAGCAGGAATTGGAGACTTCCCTGGTGGTCCAGTGGTTAAGAATCTGCCTTCCAATGCAGGGGACGTGGGGTCAATCCCTGGTCACGGAACTAAGATCCCACATGCCGCGGGGTAACCAGGCCTGTGTGCTGCAACTACTGAGCCTGCACACCACAACTAGAGAGCCTGCATGCCGCAACTACAGAGCCTATGCGCTCTGGAGCCTGCGCGCCACAACTAGAGAGAAGCCTGCACGCCCCAACGAAGACCTGATGCAGCCAAAAATGAAGGGAGGGAGGGAGGGACTTACTTTTTTCTTTGTCTCTCCTGATGCTTAGCACAGTGCCTGGCTCTCTCAGAGCCCTCAGTAAATGCTTGTTGAATTTGATTAGCATGTAGAGGACTGAACAATGGTGGCATGGGCAGATGAGGGCTTTAGGAGGAAAGGAAGACCCAGATGCCCAAATTACTCACTTTTCATGCAATGTTTTCCTCCATCTACTCTCTGCTTTTGCTCGTAAAGAAGCTTGTCTATTTAGGGATTTTCAACTTTGGAATTTTATGGATGCAAGCCAGGGACAAATTATATCTACCCTGTCCACCACCAACAGATGGTACCAGTGGTCCCATGCACATTGTCCCTTTGGATGTGTAGACAAGTGGACTTAGGGGCAGTTTAGGAAGTCCCAGGTTTAGGAACTTCCAGAACCTAACCTGCTCATGAGCTTGCGGAGTTTCTATAACATGCACACACAGAGCTGTCTATCTTCCTTGATGTCATGGTTATTCTAAAGAAATTATCTCTTAAATGACTGCCTTTCCCCTGCCCTTTGCTATCTTCTGATATCATTCCCCTCAGGCCTTCGGGCCAGGTTGACTTGCAATCAGCTTTCAAGTGAGCAAGGGAATAGAGATGGTTCCGTCCGAGAAGGTGGCTGCCTCTGTCTCCAGACCCCTCCCTGATGCTGCTGTTGCTGTTCTTACTCTGCTGCCACCCTTGTGTGTGCATTTTCTTGCCTTTTTTGATACATTCTCTGTGCAACCACATGAGTTGGCTTTGGACCTCCAATCTGCTTTGCACTTGGGCCACATATTCTCTTGGCTTTCCAAGATTTTCACTTACAGTGGTCTGGCCCTTCAGTTTCATGTTTGACTTCCAATATCCTCAATGGCCTGGTGGAGTAAGCACTGAGTTCCCTTTTTGTCTGGCTTCTCAGCACTGGCTACCCCACTCTAGATCCAGCCTTCCTCGTCTCTGCTATCAAAACCATTTCCTGTACTGTGCATTCTCAATTCACCCAGTCACAAATTGGCAAATGGGAATGACCCAGGACTAAATGCTGTGACACTTCCTTGGGACTTAGGAAAAAACTTGGACTAGAGTTCAGACATAGACAGTTATGTTGGACGCCTTGGAAAAGGTGACTGGGTGGCAGATTACAGGCTGCACCAGACTCAACAATGGGGCATGAGCTGAGGAGGGCACTGGTTCAAGGACTGGAGTGATGTTGTATCTGAACCACCCTGAGGCACCCTAAGTGTTTAGGGTAAGAGAAGGATGCAAAATAAAACAACTAGAGGGCTTCCCTGGTGGCACAGTGGTTGAGAATCTGCCTGCTAATGCAGGGGACACGGGTTCGAGCCCTGGTCCGGGAAGATTCCCTATGCCGCAGAGCAACTAGGCCCGTGAGCCACAACTACTGAACCTGCGCGTCTGCAGCCTGTGCTCCGCAACAAGAGAAGCCGCGATAGTGAGAGGCCCACGCACCGCGATGAAGAGTGGCCCCAGCTTGCCACAACTAGAGAAAGCCCTCGCACAGAAACGAAGACCCAACACAGCCAAAAATAAATAAACAAATTAATTAATTAAAACCAACTAGATCTCAACATTAAGATGCTCGCGTGACTATACTAAAAGACCCCTTCTCTTACTTTCCAAACAGCAAGACGTAAGGCAGTAAACTTTCCCCCATCAGCTGGAGATGTGGGGAGCAGAGGTGAAAAGCCAGTCAGGGACACTACATGAGTGGTCTGAGAGTATGGGCAGCATAGAGAATCATGGCAGGTGACATTCAGTGATGGAGAGTCATAGCCAGGCAGTTACCGAGCTCCAGGTGGCAGCAGCAGTGACGGTATAGGATACAAGGGCACAGGAATAAAGGTTAGGTCAGTGGTTCCTCGTAAGTAGCCCCAGGGGAATGTAGGAAGCACTCTAGGCCAAGTGATTAGAAAACAGATCAGAGGGATGGCAAGGGTTCGGCTGGAATGTAAGGACAGCAGAGGAACAGGGAAAATTACACGTAAACCCATAACCCCCGTATTTTGGGCCTCTCAGCAAAACGTAATAAAGGGAAAAGGGGGTTCTCTTAGCGCTTGCCCCTTAGAAAGTAAGAGGTTATATAATCCAGGAGGACCTAAGGATACAATGTTACTGTGGTCATAACCTTTGGTTCATAAACTGATAAGACCTGGGGTTATATGCACATTATCTCGGAAACTACACTGCAGAGTGCCAAACGGTCCAAGCGAAATTTAATATTTATGACTCATTGTGGAGCTCGTAATCACTTGCCGACTGACTTTCCTATTTATTACAGTTGTACATAGCTATTTCCTTCCGATGTGAAAAGAAAACACACACACACATACACACACATACACAGAAATGCCTTATTAAAAAGACTGGAGGGCAATAGGGTAGAAGAGTGTTAAAAAATTGAAAATGACAATTACAATTTCCCCACGAGTGGCCCACATTTTAAAGTGTGCTGTCTATCTGCAGTGCTGTTCTCACCTCTGTTGTTCATTGTTCGTGACCCTTTGGCACATTAAGTTATTGGAAAAGATAACAGTCTTGCATTTATCTTGCAACTTATTTGTAGAGATGCAAAATACTTGTCTGTGGTTGTGTAGTCTTCAGTTCCTATATGAATGCATTTTCCAAGACGTCTATGTGGGAATCACAACGTCCCAGTTTTTTTGTTGAATTGATAAATCCAAAACCACCAGCCCATTTGGATATAGTCTTCAGAGCCCACAGACACTTGCTGTCAGTACAATTTGGAGCCGGGAGTTGGGAGGACGATGAGGTTTCACAAATCAGAGAAAGAGTCGATTCAGACTCCGGGCAAGGGAGGGTTGAGATGTTAACAAAAGCAACAAGCAGAGGAAGAAGTTAGGAGGATATCAAGTCGAGGAGATCAACTTCCAGAGGAGCAAGACTAGATCCAGGGTGAGGTGCAGAGTTTGGATCCTTAGAGAAGAGTCAGGGCACTGAGTCAGATGAAGATGCTGGTGATATCTGAGCAAGGCTTACCACTTACCAGATGTGTTACCTTCGGCTAGGCACTTAATCCCTCTGTATCCCAACTTCCTGAATTTTTAAAATGGGGATAATAGTAACCACCTAAAGTTGATAAAGATTAAGGGAATTGGTATTTGTAAAATTATTTTAAAGTGGCTTCAAATTAGTCTTCAAAGAATGATAAGAGAGCTGAGCATTGGGTTTCAATAAATGAACCATACTTCAGCTTCACCAGACTATGTCTGGGTCTGTATCTCCCATGTGCAGCAGAGGGTCTGGAGCACACTATAGGTGCTCAGCAAACGCTTCATGAATTGCCTTGATTTCACATGATGGCCTGTAAGCTGTAAGCCAGACATTTGCTTGACACAGCCCAGTCTGGCAGGTACTTTGAGATGCTGGGTCTCTGGCAGTGCATTGCTCATCCTGGACTCAGCCTTTGCCTTTGGGCCAGTGCTACTACAGACTGGCATCCGAGTGAATGGGACTTTCTCTTGGGCACTGGCTGCTTTCCTGTCACAGGGGGCTCACCAAGTAACCATCAGTTTAGGGATGTTCGATGCTGAGTCTGTTTTCTTAATATCAACTAAAATAACATACTAGTATGTTATTATTAGCGACCCAACATCTTTTTAAGTTGGCAAATCTGTGCTTTAAATATGGTAACAGTCTCTGTCTCCATAGTGATTGAAGAAACTGTCAAAATGTTCAATATTCTCTTTAGTAATCTCAGCTGGGCATAATAAATAAATCATTCCATATCAATCAAAATCTACTGAGGGCCCCCAGCTGGCCAACAGTGTGCACAGGTGTGCAAAGGTAAGATTTTAGGCTTCATGCCTCTAGCTCCTGGCATCACGCCTGGCACTTAATAAGGCACTGAAAAAATGCTTGTGGGAAGAATTGACTAGCTTTTAGGAACTGAGGTAGGGCTCAGGAAATGCAGTCCTGAAATACATGTAATCATTAAACACGTCATTTATTGAGTTCCTACTAGGTGCCAGGCAGTCTTCTAGGATCTGGGGATAAAGTGAGGAACAAAACAGACTACCTGTGTGGGGCTTACATTTCATACATGATACAAATAGAACCAAAAATTTTAAATAAAGATAAGTACTATGATTAAAATACCACAATGTAATGGGAAAGGTATGAGATTAGTCATCACTCAAGATACTCTGAGGCAGTGATTCTTAAGCTGGGACTTGAAATGACCAGAATGTTTCAGATATGCAACCACCTAAACTGGGGGTCAGCTTGGAGTGTTAGCGGAAAAGAAAGAAGGCTGCTGTCTAGCAAGTGAGGGCAAGTGGAGGAGGTCAGAGGGGGAGGCAGGGGTCTGAGAGAACAGGGCTTTGTAAGTGGTTTGGATTTTATTTTACATGCCATGGGACACTTTTCGGGAGATGGGTTTGTGTAGGGAAGTGAATTTCTTGCTGAGGCCAATCTAGTAGCTCAGGAGAGAGTGGCTCGCAGTGGGGTGACTGTGGAGTTGGGAAGACCAGTTAGGAGGCTATGGCAGTGGTCCTCGTCAGAGAAAATAATGGCTTGGACTCGGATAGTAGCAGTGGGCTTAGAGAGAAGTAGATGAATTAAAGCGATGTTTTGGAGTTAGAGCCAATAAGACTTGATAATGTGTTGGATGTTGGAGGTGAAAAAAAGGGAGGAATAAGGAAGTCTCCTGGATTTTTAGCTTAAGCAATTAGATGGTTTGTGATGCCATATACTGAGGTGAAGAGAACTAGGGGAAGAATGGGTTTGGAAGGGTTAGAAATCAATGATTCTGTTTGGGGCATATTAAGTTCAAGATCTAATTACTTTTTTCACAGTTTTTAATTTTTATCTCAGTGAGCTACGTGGCAATTCACTGGAGTAGGCTTATCTATTAAATTTTTAGTGGAAAAAAGCAATTATTGGAGAGACTGAAAGAAATGGCTTAGATCTCAAAGAGCACAGATAGGAGGCTGCAGGGACCCTTCCATTCCAATGAGCCCTGGGGCTCCCATATGAGAAGTTGAAAAGCAACTCACAGAATTCTCTCTAGCTTATTGTGGTTTTCTCAGAACCATTCTCTTCAGGAAAAAAAAAGAAGAAAAAAAAAACAAACACAAGAAATGTGCTTACACCATATTGCACATTCTTTTCCTGGAAGAATCAATCAAAGCTGTGTTTATTGCCCTGGCTTGCTGTATATGGAAATGAGAATTCTCAAGTACTATGAATGATGTCTATCTGCATCAGTACACATGGCGCCCTGAACCTTAACACGTCTCTTTAGAATTAGTTCAGTAATAGTTCCCACACTTCTCAAGATGGGAAAATTTCTTAATCTTTGTATAAATATTCTTTCTAAGTGAAGGATATTCTTTTTTTCTACCTCATATGGATTTTTTTTTTCTTGGAGGGCATATTCCTACCAGGAGCTCTCAAACTTCCAAATACTGAAGTATGGCGTTTAAACTGCAAAGTTGCTTATTGGGCAGAAGGATGATATGCCCAGTAAGAGCCAGGGTTTGTAAATTAATGAATAGTAAATAATTACATTTGTCTTTAGTGTGTTCACAAAGTTGTACAACCATTATTGCCATCTAATCTAGCATGCTTTCATCACCCCAAAAAGAAAATGATTCACAGTCCCTCCTCATTTCCTCCAAATTGCCCCTCTCCTGACCCCTTAGCCTACTTTTTGTCTCCATGGATTGCTTACTTTGGACATTTCATATAAATGGAATCATACAATATGTGACCTTTTGTGTCTGGCTTTTTTGACTTAGCATCAGGTATTAAAAGTTGATTTATATGTAAAGTAGTATCTCATGGTTTTGATTTGCATTTCCCTAATAACTAATAATATTGTGCATTTTTTTTGTGCTTTTTGGCCATCTGTATACCTTCTTTGGAACAATGTCTATTCAGTTCCTTTGCCCACTTTTCAATTGGATTGACTGTCTTTTTATCATGGAGGGACAGATATTCTTTATGTATTCTGGATCCTAATCCCTTATCACATATATGATTTGCAAATTTTTTTTCCAGTTCCACGGGTTGTGTTTTCACTTTCTTGATGGTGTCTTTTGAGGCACAAAATTTTTTAACTTTGATGAAATCCAATTTATTTTTTCCTTCCGTTGCTTGTACTTTCAGTGTCATGTCTAAGAAACCACTGCTTAACCCAAAGCCACGAAGATTTATGGCTTTTTTCCCTAACAGCTTTGTAGTTTGGGCTTTACATTTAGTTCTCCAATCCATTTTGAATTAGTTTTTGTGTATGGTGTGAGGTTGGGATCCACTTCAAATTTTTATATGTGGATATCCAGTTTTCACAGCACCATTTGTTAAAAAGACTGTCCTTTCTCCATTGAATAGTCATGACACTTTTATTAAAAAACTCTTTGATCATATATGTGAGGGTTTATTTCTGGGCTCTCTACTCTATTTCATTGGTCTATATGTGTGTCTTCATTCCAGTACCATATTGTTTTGATTACTGTAGCTTTGTAGTAAGTTTTGAAATCAGGAAGTGAGAATTCATCCAGTTTTGTTCCTTTTCATGATTGTTTCAGCTCTCTGGGGTCTCTTCAGATTCCACATGAATTTTAAGATGAGTTTTTCTATTTCTGCAAAAAAGTCACTGGAATTTTGATAGAGATTGCATTGAATCTGTAGGTCAATTTGGGGGACAACTGCCATTTTAAGATTATTAATTCTTCCAATCCATGAACACAGGATGTCTTTCAACTTATGGAGAACTTTTAAATTTCTTTCAGTGATGTTTTGTAGACTTCAGTACACAAGTCTTGCACTTGTTAAAATTATTCCTATTTTATTCTTTTTGATGCTTTCATAAATAAAATTGCTTTCTTAACTTCATTTTCAAATTGTTCATTGCTGGTGTACAGAAAAACAATTAGCTGTTGCATATTGATCTTGCCACACTATTAATTCTAATAGCTTTTTGGAGTTCCTTAGTATTTTCTATACGGGATCATGTCATTTGCAAATAGAGATAGTGTTACTTTTTTCCCTTCCAATTTTGATACCTTTTCTTTCTTTTTCTTGCCTGATTCCACTGGCTAGGACCTCCAATAAAATGATGAATAGAAGTGACAAGATTGTACATCCTGTCCTGTTCTGGATCTTAGAGGAAAAAGTTTCAGTATTTCACCATCAAATATAGTGCTGGCTCTGAGTTTTTTAGATGGCTTTTATCAGTTTGAAAAATTCCTTTCTATTCCTAATTTGTTGAGTGTTGTTATCATGAAAGGTTGTTGGATCTTGTCAAATGTCTTTTTCTGCATCAATTGAGATGATCATGTGGTTTTTGTTCCTTATTCCATTAATATGGTGCATTACATTGATTGATTTTTGTAAGTTAAACCAATCTTTCATTCCTGAAATAAATCCCATTTGGTCCTGGTGTATAATCCTTTTTAAATGTTGCTGGATTTAGTTCACCTGTGTTTTTCTGAGGAGATTTATGTCTATATTTGCAAGGGATATCGATCTGTACTTTTCCTTTCTTGTGATTTCTTTGGTTTGGGTGCCAGAGTAACCGTGGCCTTATATAATGAGTTGGGAAATATTTCCTCCTTGTATTATTTTCTTAACATGTCTGGCTTATTTCATATAGGATAATATTTTCGTGATTCATCTATATTGTGGCATGTATCAGAACTTGATTCCTTTTAAAGGTTGAATAATGCTTCTCTGGTTGTATATATCACATTTTGTTTATTCATTCATCTGTTGATTGAGACATGGGTTATTTCTACCTTTTAGCTACTGTAAACAACACTGTAATAAATATTGGCATACAAGTATTTGTTTGAATCCTTGCCTTCAATGCCTATGAGTATATACATAAGATTAGAAAATCTCAGTCATATGATAATTCTGTGTTTAGTTTTTTTAGGAACTGAGAGTTCATTCTTTTTAAACATTTCATAAAATTCATGAGTGAAGCCATACGGGACTGAACTCTTCTTTGTAGAAAAAAATTTTCAGCTTTATTGAGGCATAATTGACAAATACAATTGTAAGATATTTAAATTGTACATTGTGGTGATTTGATATATGTATACATTGAGGAAGGATTTCCACCATCTAGTTGGTTAACACACCCGTCACCTCACTTTTTTTTTTTAATGAGAACATTTACATTCTACTCTCTTACCAAGTTTCAATTTTATAATATAGTGTTATCAGCTATAGCCACGTTTCATATTAGATCCTCAGAATTTATTCACTTTATAACTGTAAATTGTACTCTTTTTACCAGCTTCTCCCTATTTCCCCACCTCCTCCATCCCAGGCACTTTTCCATTCTCTGTTCTGATGTGTTTGAATTTTTTTTTTTTTTAGATTTCACATATAAGTGATGTTACGTAGTATTTGTCTTTCTTTGACTGGCTTATTTCACTTAGCATAATGCCCTGAAGGTCCATCCAATGTCACAAATGGCAGGATTTCCTTATTTCTCATAGCTGAATAATATTCCACATTGTATGTGTATATACATATATCAGATTTTCTTTATTCATCCACTGATGGACCCTTAGGTTGTTTCCATGTTGTGGCTATTGTGAATAATGCTTCAATGAACATGGGGGAGCATATATCTTTTTGAGTTAATGTTTTCATTTCCTTTGGATAAATACCTAGAAGTGGAATTGCTCAATTATAGGGTAGTTCTATTTTAAGTTTTTGAGGAACTGCCACACTGTTTTCCATAGTGGCTGTATCAATTTACCACCAACAGTGCTCAAAGGTTTCCTTTTTTCCATATCCTTGCCAACACTTATCTTTTGTCTTTTTGAGGACAGCCATTCTAACAGGTGAGGTGATAACTCACTGTGGTTTTCATTTGCAGTTCCCTGATGATTAGTAATGTTGAAAACCTTTCTATATACCTGTTGGCCATTTGTATGTCTTCTCTGGAAAAATATCTATTTAGTTTCCTCTGCCCATTTTTTATCTAGATTGTTTGGTTTTTTGCTTTTGAGTTATATGAGTTCTTTATATATTTTGGATGTTAATCCCTTATCAGATATATGATTTGCAAATATTTTCTCCCATTCTGTAGGTTGTAGGAAATTTTTGGATTACCAACCAATTTACAACCTGAATTGTACAAAAAGACTGACTCTCCCATGAGGAAGAATGAACTCCTCCTGCCTGACTGCCTTGAGCTGGAACACTGGTCCTTTCCTGCCTTTGGCCTCACACTGAAACATCAGCTATTTCTGGGTCTTGAACCTGCTGGAATTTGGACTAGAAGAATACCATTACTTTTCCTGGTTCTCAAGCCTTCAGACTTGAACTGACACTATATCACTGGCTCTCCTGGGTCTCTAGCTTGTGACTACACATCTTGGGACTTGTCAGACTCCCTGAATGAGCCAATTCCTTATAATAAATCTCTCTCTCTCTCTCTCCACACACACTAGTATTGTCTTATAATCATTTTTATTTCTGTAAAGGCTGTAGGGATGTCCCATTTTCCATTCCTAGTTTTAGTAATGTGAATTTGTTTTTTGCTTGATAAGACTAAAGGTTTATTAATTTTGTTTATATTTTTGAAGACAAACTTCTGCTTTGTTAATATTCTCTACTGTTTTTCTATTCTGTTTCATGTATTTCCACTCTAATCTTTATTATTTCCTTCCTTCTGGTTAATTCGTGTTTAGAATGTTCTTTTGTTTCTTAAGGTAGAATGTTAAGTTACTGATTAGATATCTTTTAAAAACATATAGGTGTTCAGAGGTATAAATTTCTCTCTAAACACTATTTTAGCAGTATCCTATAAGGTTTGTTGAGTTTTAGTTTTAGTTCAATGTATTTTGTAATTCCCCTTGTGATTTCTTTGACGTATTGATTATTTAGGAGTGCGTTGTTTAATATCCATATATTTGCAAATGTGCCAAATATTCTTCTATTTTTGATTTCTAATTTTATTCTGTTGTGGTTGGAGAACAAACTTTCTATGATATAAATCCTTTTAAACTTAGTAAGACTTATTTTATGGCCCAGCATATGGACTAGCCTTGAGAATGTCTTAATTTGGCTATCTTTGGTAGAAATGAGGGTGATTTTTAGAGAAAAACTATCTTTCAGTAATATAGTTTTGTGGATATTAAGTTCTAGTGCTGTTAATTGTCTTTGAGATATTACTATTTACTAAGACTCATTCTTCGATGGCTCCTTGTTGCTATGTTACATTATTGCAAAAGTTTAATTGAATTATTAAAAGGACATTCTAAGCTTGTTTCTGAAGTTTATCACAGCATTCTATCTTTAGATGAAGATCAGATGTCCCATGACCTACAACCAGGTCATAATCATGTATGCTGAAAAAGACACCATTCAAAGCACTCTCTCCAACATAGATGGAAGGGCCCTTATCAGGTACTCTTAACTAGCTCATGCCCAGCAAAACTGAAAGGAATTGACTCTCAGATTTATATTTCCCACCTAAAAAGGACCCCTGCGCCAGACTGATCTATAGGGAGGGCTGCTGACCTCAAACTCACTTTAAAACAATGCTCAGAGAAGAAACAACACCCACACCGGGACAAGATGACAACACCAGAAATAGATAGCTAGCCCAAGATTCTGGACCTGACCTGAATGATTATTTATGTTTTCTTGACTTCTTAGACTTTTGCATATAAGCCAATGTTTTTCTATCATAGGCATGATCCTACACATACAGGTTTTTAAAATTAACCTAATTTCTGGATTTGTGGTCAATTACCTACGTCCAGTACTTCTGGTTTACCTTGGTGGACTTCTTTTCTCCAAGCCTCTGATTGGATGACACTTAGAAAATTTATTTTAGAAGAAGGGAGTTATAGTTCTGTTCGAGCCACTATTGATATTACTAGGTGGTATTCCCTCATTTGGCCTATCAATAATATTTGCTCTGACCTTGACCATAAAGATTAATTTTCTTTAAAAGCTACTCAAGCTTGGTCAGAGCAATGAGCTAAGTTTTGGTAAAACAAACAAACATAACTTCCCAATTATCAGGAGGGGTTCCCCCTCAATTATGGGATGGATTTACATAGATAACACCAAGCTCTGGTCATTTAAGTTTAAAGGCCCCCTTATGTTGGGAACAATTAAGTAGTTCTAGAGAATATAATGCATTTAGGGAATCTTTTTTTTTTTTTGCAGTATGTGGGCCTCTCACTGCTGTGGCCTCTCCCGTTGCAGAGCACAGGCTCCGGACGCACAGGCTCCGCGGCATGTGGTATCCTCCCAGACCGGGGCACGAACCCATGTCCCCTGCATTGACAGGCGGACTCTCAACCACTGCGCCACCAGGGAAGCATTTAATGACCCACATGAAAAATCAGATTTCTGCCTTAAGTGATCATCTTCCTAGACTTAGTGATCTTTTAAGGACCTGGTTTGGTTCTGAAGTTCTTGACTTAAATTCTTACTTATGACCTTATTAATGTTACTAGTTATATTACTTGTATTCTGCCTATTTTGTGAGATTGTTGTTTCTTGTATTACTCAATGTGTAACTAACCATCTGACAAAACTGATGACTAAGTGACTTGAAATGATTCACTAAATATATAGTTCTATATAAGATCAAAATGACTATAATAGTACAACTCTAGATATGGGAAGAAGCAACAAGGGAGAATCATGTCCTAGACCATAACAGACTAGTAAGAGTAGTAGGGGTCCAGAGACTTTAATGGCTGCCATTAGAAGAAAGCAGTCCAGTCATAGCACATACATACATGCATACAAAAGCACTAAAGTCATTAACTTGAGATTTCTGTTCTTTGTGACTAGCAGTCATCTTTTATTCAAGATGTATGCTTGATACCACGTATTCTCTGGCTAAAAATCATATACATACTGGCTTCTCCCCTACCTCTGGGGAGCAGTTCCCTCAGAGCTACTGAGAGGCTCTCCAGGCTATAGTCCTCAGCAAGGTCCCTGAATAAAACTTAAACTCACAACTCTCATATTGTGCATTTTTTAAGTTGACAGTTTGTCTGTGTCAAAATTTGTTGTTGACAATGGATGTTTTTAACAATATAGTGCGGCAATTCTGGAAATTAGATTCTCCTGCTTCCCCAGAGTTTGTTATCAGTTATTGCTGCTGTTGCTGTTTGTCGAGCGAGTTTTCTAGAACAGTTCTCTAAAGTCTCAGTTCTTTGTCCTCTGCAGCCACCGAAATCTCTGCTTGGTTGCTTCAGTGGTCAGCTAATGTTTGCACAGAGATCCCCTTAAATACCTGCAACGGGTAAGTCTCCCAGCCATTGCTGAGGTGTTCTGGGTGTGTGCTGTGGTATGCCTTCACCACTCAGTTTGCCACTCTGCCTTATCCTTCACTACAGCCTGAGATGAGTCTCAAGGTCAGACATACATATGTGTGCTTAAGGCTTTCTCAGGTCTCTCCAAAGTATGCACACAGCCCTGGGCATGTGCACAGCACTACACGTGTGTGGTCTTCTAGATTCCCCAGGAACATGTGGGAGTTTTCCAAAACTTTTTATAGATATCTCATCCTCCAGCTTTTTGTTTTAACTTTTTTTAGTCAGCCTACCATTTGCCCCAAGTTACCAGCTGCCCACTACCTCAGGCAGCTGAACCATTAAACGATCATTTTCAACAAACACCACTGGAGGCAAATCTGTCGTCCATGGGCAGAGTTCTGAGTCAGGTCAAATGAAGACAAGCCATGCAAGTGGAGTTTTCCAGGGAACTGCTAGACAGAATAATGACAATTCTCTGGAAGTAGGGCTTTGGAGGATCTTCAACCTCTTTCTGTCGCCTCCAGAGGCTGCTAGGTTGCTGCTTTCCATGTGATTGTGGAAATGTTGGTTTTCAAGGAAACCAAGAAGGGGATGGGAATAGAGCAAGTTAAAATGCCACAAAGCTTGTTGTTTTTACTGATATTGGGCTGTCTTTCTTAAACTATCCCTGGATTGTTACAAACCTTTGGCTAATTTCTAGAGTTCTGAGGAAGTTGATTTGACAATTTTTTTTGCCAGTATTGGTGGTAAAAGTGTGGGGTAAGAGTTGATTCAGATAAATAAATGTTAATGCAGTGTGAAATAATCACAATTGTCCTCAGATGGAATGGACTGCCTTAGAAGATAATGAATTCCCTGACCTGGTGATTTTTAAACAGAAGCTCAACAACAGATGGCCAGGAATATTACAGAGGAATTCTAACATCAGAAGAATGGCTGGGCAGGATCATGTTGTTTTGTGTTATTAAAATATTTTACTGTTGTTCAAATTTTTAAATATCCACAAAAGCAGAGAGAATAGTGCAATACATCCCTATTTACCTACTATTTAGACCTTACCACGTTAGCTTCATCAGTGCCCTTTTTGTTTTTCTTTACTGAAGTATTTAAGGCAAATCTCACACATCACGCAATTTTATCCCAGTATAATTCAGTCTATATCTCTAAAATGGATGGATTATTTTTAACATAAATGATTTATAAAAGCTACTCCGAGAGACCTGGCATCCATCACAGGTGCTGTGGAATTTGGGAAGTTACAGAGACACTGAAGAGCCAGTTTATCCTGAATGAGTTGAGGATAAAAATCGGAGGGAGGCAGATACATAATTCCCCCAAATACATAACAACATTCTGAAAGATACCGTGGTGAAGGTTTAAATTCACCATCAAGTCAACACATCAAGATGGAAAATGCCTTAAGGCTTTATCAGTTGCTTTGTATATTCCCAAAGTATTATCTCAAGGGAATAACCCATGTTTTATTGCACTTTAAACCAACTTCAGCTTAGCTATAAATTTTAATGCTTTAAAAAATAAACAGTGCAAAGTTCTAGATAAAATTTTATCTTGGCTAATATTTAGGTTTGCACGCAAATTTCCACGAACTGCAGAAGGAATTCCATAAAAACTCTGCTGTCTGGCCATTGAAGAGTGTCAGGAGACCCAGAGATGGCAAGCTGTGCTTTCCTAACAATTGTAGATCTGCCCTCTTTCAAGTCACCTTCCTCCACACCAAGGCCTCTCTCAGGCTGGCCCAGGGTTGACTGTGGGGCCTTCTCCTTAGCTACATTTTGGTGGAATAAAAGAGTTGAATTCTTTGCTGAGTAGACATTATCTTTTATAGCTATTATTATGTAAAAAAAGCAACTCTTTTAATGTTTGTGCAGATATCTGCTAAATATCTCCCTTCTCTCTGAGAACTGCCTTGTGAATGAGAAATGTTGCCTGCCATATTGGTAAACAAAGGATATTGCACCCATCAAGCCACTTGTAGCTGACCCAAGAGCGAGCCCTGACGGAACTCAGGATGGAGACAAACAGGCTGCCCGCTGCCATGCCCTCAGCCACTGCAGCTGCCCCCAACCGTGCACCCTGAGGCGACTCAGGATGGGAAAGAACTGGCACCAGATAGCTAAGGTTCTTAATCAAAGGAATGATTTCAACGAGCCCAGACTCTTGAATCCTTCATACATAGAAAAGTGCTAAATTCATTAACTTGAGATGTCTATTTTTCTGATTAATTAACAGTAATCTTTTGAAGTTCCAACTACCTAGTTAGTCTTTGTTGCAAAAACTCCTATATATCCCAGCTCCTCCCTTACCTCTCCCGAGCAGTCCCTCAGAGCAATCTGAGAGGCTGCGTCCCGGGCTTAAGTCCTCAGTTTTGTCCACCAAATAAAATATAATTCTCAATTTTTAGGTTGTGCATTTTTTTCAGTCTACAGCCGACTAATTGCTCACAGAAATGGGGCTCAGATATCCATGCTGGGTCACACATCCTGTCCCCCAGACTATGTACCCACACTGACGATACTTATTAGACCACCAGAGGACATCTGATCTGAGCTCACTAGGAAGGTTTGACTCCTAGTAACTCAGAGTTGGGATTCAGAGATAACTCATTCATTTCTGCCTGTGGATGTGACCAAGTGAATGTAACTGAGGGAGCTGTAGGTTGGACACTTTCTGCCATGTGGGCAAGGAGATGGTGAAAAATTGCTCAGAAAAGAACAGTATGGAGATTCCTTAAAAAACTAAAAGTAGAGTTACCATATGATCCAGCAAGCCCATTCCTGGGCAGATATCTGGAAATGACAAAAACTAATTTGAAATGACACATGCACCCTACTGTTCATCACAGCACTATTTACAATAGCCAAGACATGGAAGCAACTTAAGTGTCCATCAACAGATGAATGGATAAAGAAGATGTGATACATATATACAATGGAATATTAGTCATAAAAAAGAATGAAATAATCCCACTTGCAGCAACATGGATGGACCTAGAGATTATCATACTAAGTGAAGTAAGTCAGAACGAGAAAGACAAATATCATATGATATCACTAATACGTGAAATCTAAAATATGATACAAATGAACTTATATACAAAACAGAAACAGACTCACAGACATAGAAAACAAACTTATTACCAAAGGGGAAGGTGCGGAGGAATAAATTAGGAGTTTGGGATTAGCAGATACACAAATAGATACCTGTGTAAAATAGATAAACAACAAAGACCTACTGTATAGCACAGGGAAGTATACTCAGTATCCTGTGATAAACCATAATGGAAAAGAATCTGACAAAAATATAGATAGATATAACTGAATCACTTTGCTGTACACCTAAAACTAACATAACATTGTAAATCAACTCTACTTCAATAAAAAAAGTTTAAAAAAATTGCACAGTAGAGAAAGAACAGAGACACACAGAGAACCAGAGACAAGGAACTGAGAGAGGGACAGCTGGATTCCTGTTCCCTTTCCGGTTCTGGTTGCAGTTACTTGACAGGCCCAGTCTCTCCTGAATTCTGGAAGCGAACTCAGTAACTTTCCAATAAGTGCATTTTTTCCCCTCAAGTAAATTTCAGTTGCTGTCAATTACTTGCAACCAAGAGAACCTTGACTAAGACAGTTTGCCTATATTTAGGGGAAGATGGAATAACTCCAAGTGTCAGTTGTATACAGTCATGAGCAGTCAGTTTCAAACAGGCTTTTTTGAAAGTGAGGTCGTTTTTATTTCACCAGGAAAGGCACTAATCTTCTCTTATTTACATGTTGTCAATAATACACTTAACTTTCACTCCTCCGAGATGAGATTCTCAACGCTGTCAATAAAATCGGCGGGAAGCAAGATGTCGATCCAAACCCCTTTGCCCCATGATGATATGAAACGGTATAAGTTCAAAATGACACCCTAAGCAAGGTCTTGCTGAACTAGACCCTAGTCTTTTTAAGATAAAAGGGCTTTATTAAGATGCCAAATCAGCTCGGTGCTTTGTGACCGCCTGGAGGGGTGGGATAGGGAGGGTGGGAGGGAGGGAGACGCAAGAGGGAAGATATATGGGAACATATGTATATGTATAACTGATTCACTTTGTTATAAAGCAGAAACTAACACACCATTGTAAAGCAATTATACCCCAATAAAGATATTTAAAAATAAAAAAAGATGCCAAATCCAACAAAGCAAGATGGATCATGGTGACAGAATGACGGACAGATCTCCCTTTATGTGAATCGGCAGTCATTTTTTCTTGTGCAAGGAGCAATGCTGACCCTCTTTTATCTGTGTGTTTGTTTACGTGGCACATTTTACCCCAATGGATGAATACTGACTGACAACTCAAATCAAACCTACAATTCTGAAGCTCATGAAAGCTGGCAGAGACAAAAGTGATTATAAAAGTTCCAGGGGAGAGTGTTTTAATTTTTATTTCAGCATTAATATTATAGTTTTTAAATTCCTTTTTTACTCTTTGGGGGAAAAAAGAACTTTTTATTAAAAGACTATTCTATTTTTAAAGATTTGCTGGTTGCAAAAATAGATAATTTTTCAGGAGATCCTAAGGGAAACTAGATTCTGCCTGGACTTGCAAGTTCACTCCCCAAGGAGATGCTGGATTCTTTCCTTTACCAAAGCACAGCACTTTCTCTACCCAAGGAGCCTGGAGCTGAGTCTGTGCTTTGGGATGTTGTAGGCGCAGCCTGCGGAGGAGCCTCAGGAACACAGCCACGGGAACACAGTTTTAGCCGGTCCTATGTACTGTGCAAGTCTGCCTCAGTGCGTAAACCTGAGCTGCACTGAGAAAAACACCGTGCTTGGCATTCCTTCTGGAAACACATCACGTTAGTGCTAGAACGTGGTTGTTTGCTTCTCATTAAATAGAAGCTGACATTTATTGAACACTAGCTATTTTCAGGCATTATTGTATCTTATAGTCATCATCTCATTTAACCCTCACATCCCTATAGGTAGGATCGTTATAATCCTGTCTTACCAATGAGAAAACCAAGGCACAGAGAGCTTAAGTAACCTGCCAGAGACTCCTTAAGCCGAGTTTGGGACACAGGCTGTTCTTGAGCCTTTGTTAAGAATCACCACATCATGGGGGTCTTAAATACATGTTGTTTACTCTACATACCTGCCTCCACTATTAGAAAAAACCAAAATGGATATTAGACCCATTTTACAGATGAAAGAACACTGAGGACCAGCAGCTAAAAGTAGAATACTCAAGACTCTTTATTACTGGTTTTCCACAATTTGATTTTAATACTACTGTACTTAGGTTTTTTGTTTTTGTGCTTATCCTGCTTAGGTTTCATTGAGATTCTTGGACTGGTGGGTTTAGTCTTCATCAAATTTCGAAAATTGTCCAACCATTATTTCCTCAAATACCATTTCAGTCTCCTTCTTTCCTTCTGGAACTCAAAATATAGGTATGAATTAGGCTGCTGAATACTGTCCCACAGCCTACTGAGGCTTTGCTCATGCTTCTTTTTCATCTTAAAGCCTACCGTTCTGGATTTACCACAGCTAAATTATACACAAAAAACAGATCCAGGACATGGGGGCAAATTTCACCATCACAAAAATATTGTGCATTACCCAATAAACTATGACTTCTTTACTTTTTAGCTATTTGCTGGAATTCAAAATTTACAAAATTTAATGTACATACATTTTTTTAGAACTCCCTATTTCATAGGATAAGCTATATTTGTAAATATGCATGTATCATAATGTATTTGGAGGTGCTGTTGTTTATTTCTTCTTATAGTGAATTATACTGGTTAATAAACAATCACTTATTAATCACCTGCTGTGTGCAAGACAGTGCTCTGGCACTGCTGAAGAAGCGGGGGGGATACACTCTGCTAAAGGATTAGACACAATCCCGATGCTCAAACTGCTTACAACAGGAACTAGAGAGATAGGACACGAACACACAAGTGAAAAGCTAAGTAACGAGACCGCACGTTGTCCTATCACGGTGCCCAAACCTATCTGTCCGAAATCACCTCTCTCCATCCCTCATGACCATTCCCGTCTCTCCACCACCCCATCTCCTTCCTTTGCCTGGACAATCTTCTCCAGGATGCTAATTCTGACCCTCTTAGTTCAGGATAGAAATCCTCTCTCTGGGTTCCCTAGACTCTCGTGCATCTCTCTCCACATAAAATACTTCATTCAAATAACAAGTATTTTTTGCGAATTTACAAGCTGCCAGGGATACGTCAGTAAAGTGGTTCCCTGACCTCGCAGAGCTTATATTTTAGTGATTACACCATTGCTCTTAACTATCACTGTTAACGTGACTTCTTCAAAAACAAGGCTATAAGTTCTCTAAAATCATATTTTTATGTAGGGTCTAGAGCACAGTAGATATTCAGCAAATATTTGGTTTTAAAATGATGAATGAAGTAAGTAATAAAGGAATCAGTAAACCATGGAGACCAGGGTTTCTCTACCTTGGCATCACTGATATTTTGGACAGGTAATTCTTTGTTGTAGGATGTTTAGCACTGTTTATGGCCAGAAAGCCTAAGATAAAATTTCTTTGGAAGGGGGAGGCGAGCATAAGTGGACAGTGCGTGTGTGTGCTGAGCTCAGCTGAGTGTCATCAGGACTCCATCCTGCAGTCTGGAAACTCAGGATTATTGAGTCAACGACTTAATCAACAAATTAACTGTGGATGAGCTACAGGAGGGAAAATCACAGTGGAAAGATCTGCAAGAGAGATGCTAGGTAGCCATTCGTGGATCAGAAAATAAGGAACAAGCAGTTTTCAACTTTCTACAAAGCCGATGATCCAACTCTAACATTCATCAGATGTTTCTAAACTTTCTTCGAAAAAGACTACAAATTTATACTTACAAAAATCACACTGTAGCGTTAAGACATGAATCAAATGATAAGCAAGTTTAACTAGTTTTTTAATTCTACAAGACTTGGCTATGAAATCAACCCAATATCTGTATTAACAGAGCAAAATTACTTTTTGGTTCCTGACTCAGTTTTCTACTGCTCCTGCAACAAATTACCATAAACGTAGTAGCTTGAAATACAAATTAGTTACCTTACAGTTCTGGACATCAGGTCGGAAGTCTGCAATGGGTCTCAGTGCGTTGAAATCAAGGTGTCAGCAGGGCAGCTTTCTTTCTGGAGGCTCTGGGGGAGGACCCGTTTCCTTACGTTTCCCGGTTTCTAGAAGCTGTCCACATCCCCTGCCAGGTGGCCCCTTCTTCCATCTTCAAAGCCGGCAGCATAACACCTTCAAAGCTCACTCAGCCTCTGACACTGACTCTCCTGCTGCTTCTCTTTTGCCTTTAAGGACCATGTGATCGCATTGGGCCCACCTGTGTTATCCAGGAAGCTCCTCCCATCTCAAGGTTTCCTGATTAGCAAACTTAATTTTCCTTTGCCACTAAGCCTCACATTTTCACAGGTTCTGAGGATTAGGACGTGACATCTCTGGGGGACCATTATTCTGTCCACCACAATAAGTATAGTCTTTTAAACTTTAATTCATACCTTTATTGCGCCACATCAGAGATGTGGAAGAAAACATCTCAACCTAGTCAAAACTACAAACTAAAGAGTGGCGCAGGAGTGAAAGGAGCAGGCAGTGTGGTGCTCGACGCAAGGCCATTGTAGGGTCATTCACTCGTGCTCTCAGCCACCCACTCCTCAACCGACGACTGGGCACGTGATGTCCAGCTCTGCGCTAAATGCCGTGAGGGCTACAGAGGACTACTGGGCACAGTCTCTACCCACAAAGAGATGATATGCAAACAAGTGTTGCCAAGACGAGGAAGAATACAGGGGCATCTCCAGTGTTACGGGAGGCCTCTGGGAGGGGAAGGAAAGGAGATGGGATGTGAATTCTGAATAAGGTCATGAGAGTAGCCTCATTCATTGTGATGGCAGAAATAGAATCCACTCTGGACGGTTCAGATGGAGACTTTCGTGAAAGGAAGGTGAAAGTTGGGCAGGCTTTGGGGAACGAACAAGTGGGGAGTGTGGCACCTAGATTCCAGCTGCAGGTCAAAGGGATAAGGTAAGGAAATGCATTAACTAGGACCCAGTGAGACTTGAAACATGGAGGCATGGAGGAGGGCTCCCCTGATAAGAGCTGTGGTCATGGAAGGATGGAGACACTCAGAGGCATTGTGCCCAAGTAGGGAGAAGTAGGTAGGATGGCCAACTGTACCAGCGTGCCTGGAACTGAAGGGTTTCCCGGGATGGGATGGGGGATTCTGCTGAAACCAGAAAGTCCCAGGCAAACTGGGATGACTTGTTCAGCCAGGGGGTAGGGAGGAACTGCTCTGAGCTCTCTCTCCTCCCATTTTCTCTGCACTAGCTGAGGCCAGTCGCAGGTCAGTGCAGCAGCCAGGAGGTGTACACAGCCCACAGAGGCCCAGCAGAGAAGGGAGAACGACGGAGCTGGGTGGGCGATGACACATGGAGACTAATTAGCACATAGGTTTTCGCTAAATTTTGAAGAACAGACAGAAGTTTATTAGGTGGGGGTGGGAGAGAAATGGATTCTAAATTGGCCACAAAAAGCTTCACTGAAATAGTGAAGCTTTTTCATTCTTACGGTTTAAGTTTCTTCTTCTTCCATGTTTCTCCACCTCTGTCCAATCACCCACTCCGAAGCCCATTTCTTCCTGTTCCTGCCCGCCCCGGCTCTGATTGTCACGAATCTCCCATCAAGTTTCTGTGCAGGTGAAGCGTTTAAGGGAGAGCAGTAGCAGAGATTAAAAAGACTTTGCCCATGGCCCTTCACCCACAGGGTCTTCTATTGCTCCAAAGCTAGTCTGATCTAAATTTGCCCTAAATTGAAGTGCTTTACATTTCAGAACCCAAAACAAAGAAAGCGCCACCTTGAGCCACAGTATCCTCTAGCACCTGACGCCGTGACTGCCAGTGGAATCTCTTCAGTTGAAACAATTCCAGTATTATGTACCACCCTCAAGCTGGCGTTTATCATGCTGAACATAACGTTTTTGATGTATTCTGTCTGAGCTCTGGATCAAAATGCATCTTGCCGCCTACCTCTCTCCACATAGCCCATGTAACTCGTTCACGAGCACGGCTTCGGAGGCAGCCTGGGTTAAATCCCAGCCCTGAGTCCTGACTGGGCGCCTGTGGGCAGGTTGCTTGGCTTCCCTGGGTCTCAGTTTCCTCAGGTAAAATATAGACAAGAAAGTGTTCCTGCTTCACAGGTCATTCGAAGGATTCTTTGAGCTAATACATGTGAAAGATCTGAAACAGTGCCTGGCACATAGTGAGGACTCAGTAAACGTTTTTATATATTTTTGTTTCTATCACTGCTTGTCTTATATTAAAATGCCTTGAAGATGAATAGCGTCATATATAAAGTTTTCTTATCAGTGACTTGTGCTTATGTGTTGAAGACAGTTTTTAAATTGATTAAGTTTGACAAGATAAAATCGATTCTTGTTGTCTGTGGTAGTTAGGTTCTATAAAGCTGTCCTGAACACTGAGTTGGCCAAAACTGAAGCACTGCTCATAGGAGAAATGCAGGGCCAGGTTCGTGTGAGCTTCTGGGCACATTTTTGTCAATCAGTCAACACATAGCCTTGTTTTATGTGTGTTTCTATTTAAGGACACCTTATTTAAGATAAATTATTGATTCGTAACCATCATATTGGGTTGGCCAAAAAGTTCATTTGGGTTTTTCCATAACATCTTACGGAACCCAGTATATGTGCATATTGTTATATATATATACATGCTTATATATTGTATATTGGCCCACAGCACGATAACTCATGCCTGAATGAAGCTTATCTGACACATTTCCTCTGTAGGCACATCACAGCCTTCTTGTTCTTAGGAACACTAGATCACACTTCAGCACTACACATAGGGGTATTTTAAACAACTAATTCATCAACAAACAAAGCACAAAAAATGCAAAAATAAAAATGTGGCACTAAATGTACTGTGAAAAGGCCACTCGTTGCAGTATGAGAGCTGAAACGAGAAGGCAAAGCCTTGCCTTGTTCCCCTCAGCTGGAAACACATGCATTGGGAGACAATTTCTTTTGCCTCTCTGCATATGTCTGCAAATGACCACAAAGCACCAGGAGTATTGACTTGGGAGTTACACATAAATGGTGGCCAATAGGCAGATTCGTGAATATCGAATCTGCAAAGAATTAGGATTGACTGTATATAATTGATTCAAACTTCCTGCATAGCTAAGGCCTTTATGAATGGGATGGGGGCTGTGGAGGAGGATTATTAAAGTATTCATGTAAGCATTAACCTGACAAGGTAAAGACGTGATGTTCTCAGTTTCCGTGTAGGTTAATATTTTCCTCAAATATATTTAAATATATTGAATAATATCCAGCCTGTCACTGTGTTGCAGAAACCTTCAAAGCCTTTAATATGCTAATGTACATTGCAAATGTCTACAAAATATGGTATTTCCTAAATTTGACCATTATACCCTCTGGGAAATGCTGCTCTAAGGCCCTTCTGACAAAATCAACTGGAATTCAATCCTAGTGCTCTGAAAATTTCTATTTGAATAGAAAAGCATTTTACATTATAAAGGCTGTCATTCATATAGCCAAATGACCACTCTCTGTAATGTTTCTTAGGGTCAGTGGGTGGATTAACCCTACTTCCAGATCTCAGACATATTGTGCATTTCTCCCTTCCGTGTTCTATTTGATAAAGTTACATCTCTGGTACTCAACTTGCTGGGGTATTTCCTGGAAGAAAGACTGCTAACAGAACATTTGCATTCTTCTCGCTTTTCATGGTTGTACATTTCCAATTTTAATAAGCAATTAAAAACAATTTATATCAAGAGGCAGAACCTATGCATGTCCGCGTAAAACTTTGCTAGGAGAGAAAAGGTTGAGAGCAAGATGGTTGAAGATTGACGACTAAGTCACAGCTCTCCAGGCGCCCCCTTGGAACTGCTGTCTTAATGATATACAGTGATTTAGCCCTTAGAAATGAAAGAGTTTTTCATTAATCTGCAGTTCATTCTTCACGAGCCCATTGCAAGACAGATTTGCAGCCTATTAGTTTAGGACTTTGTTTAAAGCTTTCATGTGTTTCTTAGAGAAAAATATCATGAGTAATTTCTTTCTGAAATAGTTTTCTCTATCTTAAGCCTGAAGGCTGTGAAGCCAAGTCTGAATGCTGTGAAGCCCGTTGTGGACATTGCCTTTTTCTTTGTTGGAACCAGGGAAGTGGGATGACTGGGGCAGGGTTTGAAGAACGTGCAAAGGTCCTGACGATCTGTAGGAACCAAACAGAGAGAGAGAGAGAGAGAGAAAGAGAGAGAAAAAGCGAGAGCTTAGGTCAGGATGCTGGAAGCAAAGGTCCAGGAGCAATTGGCCTAGGTGCTTATCCTACTCCCTCCACTTCCTGCCTGAGAGACCTTGGCCAAGTTACTAAATCTCCTTGTGTCTTGTTTCCTCACTAGAAACATACGGATTTAAATAGTCCCTACCTCTATCAGTGGGGATTAGATTCAGCTGCACAAGACAAATGTGAGTTCAATGGCTTATTCAAAGAGTGGTTATTTTTCTAGGGTAATAATTCAGGAGTAGACAGTCCAGGGTTGGAACAATGGCTCCAAGAGGCCATCAGATTTTTTCCTTAGCTTTGTGTCACCATCCTTAATGTGTGGAACAAATATGTAACTTTTATTCTCATGGTCTCAAGATGGTTTCGCACCTGCAGATATTCATATTCCAGGCAGAATATGCAAGGGGGAAAAGAGAAAGAGGTAAAGCAAAAAAGGTCTTCTCTTGGCTTGTTCTACCTTACTATTTGATGATGCAAGCCTCTTCCAAAACTTCTGTTTCTATCTCATTGGATAGAACTGCATCACATTCACACGTGAACATCCTTCACATTATGTAAAGGAAGGCTGGGGATTTCACTAATTTAGCTGGCCACATTGCCACTCCCAAACAAAATTATGGTATTATTTACGTGGAAGAAAGGGGGGAAATGGATACTGGCTAAGCAAATAGCAGTATCACTGGACAGTTGTAATAATGTTGTGTGGATCAAATGTGTTAATACTTGTAATGAACAAAGAACCACAGAGGAGTATCGGGAATATCCAGTGTGTTTATCACAGACTTAGAATGGAGCAACGTATGGATGCTTTGGAAAGGGAGAAGAATAAACTCCCCACCTGTCTCCACCTCCTACCTTGACTCCCTAGTCTTCTACCAAGTGGAAACAGTTTTCTTAATATGTCCTTATCTCCTGATTTTCAAATGCTTGCAGACCATTTATGAAATGGTGACTTTTGGCCCAAGGCTCTTTCGAACAATGGTAAGTCATTATGGTCTCTGCCTGGTGTGCTTTTTCAGTCTGTGGACTGTGTCACCAGGTAAGAATGCAGGGCAGATGAAAACAAAACGGCTCTGATGCAGCCAAACACCTGGATGCAACACAACAGCATTTCTCAACATCCAAGTGGGTCTTGACTGCCAGATATGGGTTGAGACTTGCAAAACACTCCACAGGAAAACATGTTATTTAGATGTTTCCATGAATATTTTGGTATAAGGCACCAGGGACTCAGAATCCAATGCCAAATATATTACATTCTAAAATAGCAAACATGCTGGTGGTCGCTGATGTCTGTGATTTCCTTTGGAGCAATATTCCTCTCCTGGATGTCTTAAAGAACTTTTCTGCTCACCTCAGAGTTCTACTAGAAGCTTTCTTATCCTCTTTCCTTCACCAAAAATGTACTGAGTGCCTACCCCGAATTTAATAATAGCATCCATGCTGGGGAGACGAAGGCTCAGTAGGCTATAAACCATTAACTCATTCCAAAAATACATAACTGCATGTACTATGTAGTGCTTCCCTTTGGGAAGTGCCCAGGATGCAATGGTGTGCAAAATAGAGGAACAGGATAAGGTCTGAACCCTGGGGTTCTACTTGGGACAGAGATGAGTAAACACAGCACTATCTATACTGAGTAAAATGATATGAATGAACAGGATGTCAAGGTCAACTGCAGGCTGGCTGGATTTGATTTAAGCTGAGAGCACCTGGCCCTACTATCTCCCTTTAGAAAAGGGGAATGTTTAATTAGAATGATGCTTAAAAGTAACAGGGAAATTGAAAAGTCCTTTCCCTTTTAGATTTGTTCGATAGAACATACTGAAAATTGTGTATTTAGAGTTATGCCCTTTCTTGGCTGAGATACTTTGAAGCTCTAAAGGTGTGAGCTATAGTAATTTGCCTTCAAGTTATTCATAAAAATCTTGGCTTTTCTATCAAGTTTTGCCCTAAGTAAAACACAACTTTTAGTGGAGAAAAAAAAGATATGATATGTATGTTATTATATGTTGCCTGAGGGATGCTTCAATTTTGTCTTGTCTTACAAAAATAAATGATATTTCAAAAGTATTCATAGGGGATAGTGGAACAATGGTTGGAGAAGTGATGGGGTGTTTTTTGAGTAAGAAGTCTGTAAGTTGGGAGAATCAGAGTATTTCCAGGCTGAAAGGGGCTTTAAAGCACCTCGCACGCAATGTGTAATGTGGTATGTAGAAATGATGAAAAAGTCAACTGGGATTAAAGAATCCAGCATTCTGTACGTTCTTTAATGTTGCATTTTTCAAGTCAAGAGGGCTTCGACGTGAATACTGATGAAGCCAAATGAGATCATCTCATACATTGTTGAATGCATTACTCCAAACACCATGTTCTGGTGATGGGAAAGGAAGACACAGTAAACAAACTCTACCCAGAATTTAAAATTTTAGCATGAATTTAGGAGCAGTTTTTAGATTCAGCTTTTAGTATGTGAACTACTATAGCAAAATATATAAACAAAAAAGAGTTTGTTTTGTGTTCATATAAATGCATATGCTAGTAGGAATCATGAACCATTAAAATATATGCTATTATAATATAAAAGATTCTACAGTGTAAATGAGTTTCAGGAAATACACTTGCATACTGAGGTTTAGCTAGAATTGCTATGACAACCATAACTTTTGCATTTCCTAATTTTTTTTTCAGTTTGAATTTGCAACTTAAATGTCACATTACCATAGGTTTTGGCTTTCTCTTTTCTATGTAGTTCAAAAAGGAAAATCACACACCGGTGCTCCTGTTAAATCCTCATTTAATGAAGTGTACATCTTGAACACATCACACTTGTTCAGGGATCAAACATCTGGGTGGATATGATTGCAGTTAAGAAAAAAAGAGAGAAAGGAAAGACCACAGTGAAGTCTTAGAGCAGAATTTGCAAAAGATTTATAACATGTAGAATTTTCAGTCAATGTACCACATTTTCCTATTACAGATTTCTTTCTTCCACTGACAGAAGAACAATATAAGAAAAAGGAGACATAATTTGACTCTTAAGACATGAGATCTATCTACATATGAAACACACATAAAAGTTATTTCTAGATTATTTGGAAAACAGAAATAACGGAGGATCTCTCATAATAATCGTTGCTTGGCTTCATCATATCCTACATTAACTTTATGGAGTAATCATTTTTACAAGGTCTGAGTCACCCTGTGTTTTTATTTGAACCTATAGTATTTAGCTGTATTTCCTTGGAGCTCAACTGTGTCACACAAAATTCTACAGACTGTGTTTGCTTGTCCCTTCTATCTTTTTATAGGGGTTCATCATTATTTTTGGTTCTTCCACGCGCCATTTTGAAAATTAACAAATACTAACTTAGTACTGTAAAAGATATTTAAAGAGTCTTTAGATGTAGTCCTTGATCTTAGGAGTCAAACAGTCTTATGGGGAATTAAATCAGTATATATATTCACATTCATTCATTTATTCATTAATTTAACAAGTATTTATTGGACACCTACTATATGCCAGGTCTTTGTCTCTCTCTGTTCCCACCCCCCACCCCCCGCCACACACACACACACACACACACACACACACACACACACACACACACACACACACACACGACAAACTGGAGATACTGCCTGTATCTAGACTTTGTTAAAATGTGAGAGGAGCTGGGGAAGCAAAGGTCTGGGCAGTTGGGATATTAGAGACTGAGTCCCTAATCAGTTCACCTAGACATTGGCATGTGTGGACAATTTGGAGCTTGCAGGGAAATCCAAGAAGCTAAGCACATCCTGTTTCTGAAGAGAAACTGAGTAAGGGGAGCACGATTGCCTCTGTATGGAGCATCTGGGGTCGGTCTGTTCAGCAGCCTGGCCAGCGTGGGCAGGAAATGACTGGATGTGGAGCAAAGCAGAGTTGGGACAGGCTAGGACCCGCTGGGCTTCTCCGCATCCTTCCACGACAGTGTCTGATTGTGAAAAAGACTTTCTGAGAACACCGACTCCTGCTTCAGTTTGCCTCCCAAATCTCATGCAAGGTTCTCCTTTGGCCGATTCTAACCAGCTACAAAGACAAAAGAGATCCTACTTCCTCACCTAACCAAGGTGACACAGCACAGTCCAGCACAACAATGGGCAATATAGAAACAGTTACTGCTTCTCAAATGCTTAAGGACTTACAGCACATACAATGAAATTATAAGAGAAAAAGATGAAGAAGTGAGTCTAAGTGAAAGGATAGAGCTGTGTAGAATTACGGGGGAAAGACTGTGGGAGTGACTCCTGGACCTGTAGTCTAAAGAAAGGGAATAATGGGTGATGAAGAATATAATAGTTCATGTAAAATATATGTTGAGTCAAATACTGAGCTCACGTGAATTAGATGACTTTATTCCTATTTTTCATTCAGAGAACCAAGGGTAGGGAGGCAAAGTGACTTGCCCAAGGTCATACAGCTATCAAATACCAGAGCCAGAGTTTTAACTCAGTTTTCCTGAATCAAAGTCCTGTGCCCTTTCCCCTGTACTGTTGCTTCATTCTGAGTGGCCTCTTGATTAAAGGCCTTCCTTTACTCAATAACGCACTTTTTGAATGGTTACTCTGTGCACAACCTGACAGTTGGTTCTGGGAATGGAAAAACAAGAACATTCTCTACCCTGGGGAGCATAGGACCTTGAGAAGGAGATATACACTAAATGAACGTACAAGAAAGCCAGTCTCCTTTAAGTGCTATGGTAGCAGGACAAAGAAGGTTCAGTGGGAGCTCAGGGGAGGAAGAGAACAATTCTGAGTAGTGGCAAGACAGGGCTTCATCAGAGCACGGTGGAGTAGCACGTGAGATCAGGGCTATCAGAATCAGCCTACTTGGGCCCAAATCTCAGTGCCACCACTAGACAGCTGTTTCTTCTTGGACAATTTATTTACCCTTCTTTGCCTCAGTTACTGCAGTTATAAAAAGAGGGTGATAGTAATAGAATCTATCCCTGGAATAGTAACAAATATTTGCTGAGTTAGTAATTTTAAAGTGCTTAAGTAGTGCTTAGCACATCCTAATAGTAAGAACTAGAATTTTTTGAAAAAATTAAGAGTGTAGCATTTAGTTTCCACGTAGAATAAAGGAATAGAAACGAAGGGAAAGAATAAGAGAATAAAGGATTGTGGGTGCGGAGAACTGCAGAGAACAAACTGTGGAAACCTAGGACCAAGGCTAAAGATGGAAACACAGAAAGCATGTGGCCAGTGAGCAGCCATGGAAAATAAGTTAAACTGAAAAGTATGGTGTGTAGAGGGATAAGGGGCAGGTGGAGGGGTGGGGAGCAAAGGGGTGGGTGAACATTTCAAACTATATATGAAACTAGCAAGAGGGAAGTTAGGTTGAGCTCATCAGGACCCAAGACAGGGAGTCATGATAGGGAGATGGACAAAAACACAACTGGATGAAAAACTTTTCAAAGGATAAAATGATTGGAAGTACAACCCATTAAGGTTGCATATCATCAGGATTAAGCCCAGGGATTCTTAGGCAGGGCTCTGGCCTGTAGCCTTTGACTGTGATGGAGACAGTGGACAGTAGAGGAAAGCTCAGAGCTTGTGGAAAAGACACACACCTGTGAGGACCTCAAGACATTTGTGGCTACAGATGCTCTTAACAGTGAGATGGGAATTAGAGAAGCCAGAAGTGGAGTGGAGTGGAATGTCATCCAGCCTATGAGTGATAGAAAAGGCCAAGGGAAGCAGCACTGAGGGAGAAGACCAGAGGTCTTTAAGGGCAAAGGAAATGAGTTTCCTACAAGGTTATTCTTGATGAGTGATTAGAAAGATAGCTTCCTCTGAACCCAAAAGAATTTCAGTACAAATCAAAATAACTTTAAACACCTGTTGTGATTAGAAAATTTTTAAATGAACCACAATGGAAGATAAAAATTTCTTAGAACTGAATGATATGAAAATACTGCTTAAACAATTTGAAGGATGTTATTAAAGTGGAACTTAAAAATAAATTTATAGACTTAAATCTTATATTAGAAAATAAGAAAGGTTGAAAATTAATGAGCCAAGTATTCAATTTAGGAAGAACAACAAAACTAACACAAAAAAGTAGAATAAAGATAAGAGCATAAATTAATGAAGCAGAGAAGACAGACTAAAGAAGATCAGCAGAGCTAACAGATCTTTGAAAAGAACAGATTTTTGAAAAGTATAATAAGGTTGACTAACACTTAGCAAGAATAATCAAGAAAGGGCTTCCCTGGTGGCTCAGTGGTTGAGAGTCCACCTGCCGATGCAGGGTACATGGGTTTGTGCCCCGGTCAGGGAGGATCCCACATGCCGCAGAGCGGCTGGGCCCGTGAGCCATGGCCGCTGAGCCTGCGTGTCCGGAGCCTGTGCTCCGCAACGGGAGAGGCCACAACAGTGAGAGGCTCACGTACAGCAAAAAAAAAAAAAAAAAAAAAAAAAAAAAGAATAATCAAGAAAAAAAGGGAATACAAAACAATAATGATAATAAGAATGAAAAGGATCACAACTGCATAGGGAACAGGACTTTAAAAAATAAGAAAATAATATTATCAACAATTTTATAGAAATAAAATTTTAAAATTTTGGCATAATGGATAAATTCTGGGAAAAATATTCCTTACATGAAGGAGTAAAAGAAATATAAAATGCAAATGTTCATCAATCATTAAAAAACAGAGTCAAAAATTTGAAGTTTTCTTAGAAAGTTATTTTGGAAAACTCTAACAAACACCGTGGGGCTAAATAATTACAAACATACACAAATGTTTCCAAAGAACAAAAAAAGAGAGAAAATTCTCTAATTTCATGAAGTTGGCATAAACTTGATAAAACATCCAGACAGAAAGACAATAAGAGAAATGAAAATTACAGGTCAATCACACTCATGACTGTGGATGAAATAAAAATACTAGCAAATAAAATCTAGAAATAAATAAAAATGACAATAAATCATGACAGCTGACTTTATGTCAGGAATGTGTGATTAGTTCAATGTTAGAAAAAATATGTAATTCACCACATTGACAGATTAAAGGAGGGAAATTGTCTGAGAACCCCAGTTTTACCCTTTGCTAATAAGCAGCTGGAAAACTGGGAACAGAAGGGAACTTTCTAAATTGAAAAAGAATATGAATATTTCACAGAGAAGATCATGCTTGATAATGAAAAGTTAAACGAACTCTTCTTAAAATCAGGAACAAAGGAGAGATGTCCACTGTCACCACTTTCAGTAAATATGAGTACAATAAGGGAGAGAGGAGAAAAAGAAATAAAACACGTAAGGATTGAAAAAGCAAAAAAATGAATCTAAGTCCAGATGGCATAATTGTTTACCTAGAAAACCAAAACAGACTGATTAGTAGAATTAATAAGGAAGTTTAGCAAAGTTAATAGATAAAAGATCAATGTATAAAAATCAATGACATTCTTAACTTTTAACAAAGAGCTAGAAAATGGACTAAAAAAGGTACAACTTAGGGGCTTCCGTGGTGGCGCTGTGGTTGAGAGTCCACCTGCCGATACAGGGGACACGGGTTCATGCCCAGGTCTGGGAAGATCCCACATGCCGCGGAGCGGCTGGGCCCGTGAGCCATGGCCGCTGAGCCTACGCGTCTGGAGCCTGTGCTCCACAACGGGAGAGGCCACAACAGTGAGAGGCCCGTGTACCGCAAAAAAAAAAAAAAAAAAAAAAAAGGTACAACTTAGGAAAAGAACAGAAGTGCAAAATGCTTAGAAAGAAACTTAATCAAAATATTTCTAGAAGCAAAAAAATAAAATTTAAAACTTTACTAAATTATATTTTAAATACAGAAGTTGAGAGAAATGTATATTCATATGTAGGAAGACTCAATTATCCCAAACTCAGTATAAAGAGTCAATGTAATTAGAATCATAATTTAAAAGGATTTTTGTTGGAATGTGATAACATGATTTTATAATTTATAAAAATCTCATTTGAATAGCTAAATCAATTTTAGGGAAGAACCAGACTGAGGAACTTGTCCTACCAGATTATCAAGACTTTATTATGAAGTTATAATAATTTATATATTATCACATTTGGTTCAAGGATAGACAAACAGACCAATTGGGTATGATAAAGGGTCTAGAAAGAGATCTAGGTATATATGTAAACTTGCTACATGACAAAGCTGGTATTGCAGATCAGTGAGTAAAAATAAAAAAGATTATTAAATAACTTTTACTGAGAAAATTGATTATCCCTATGTCCCTACAGGGAAACAATAAAGCAAACAAAAAAAGAAATTAATTCCTAACTCACAGCATGTCCAAAAAATAATTCTAGATGGCTTAAGTAATTTAATGTGAAAGCCAAATTTTAAAGCTTATATTTTAGAAGCAAATGTGTGAGTATATATTTGTGACTTTGGTGTAGTAAAGGATTTCTTAAACAAGACCTCCAAATTGGAAAACACAGATCAATAAATCCAAATAGTCCAATAGAAAAATACAGTATGTTTATGTAGATATAAAATCAGAAATGAAAGCATTAATTAGAATAAATGTATAAAGAAATGCTTGACCTCAGTAGTATTCAAATATGTAAAACAAAATTACAACACAATACCATTTTATACCCACCACATTGGTAAAATTTAAGTCTGACAGCCCATGTTGGGAAGATAAGTAATGTCAAGAACTCTCACTACCACAACTTGGGTACTATGACATTACCCAATGAAACTGAAGTTGTACATACCCTAGAACTAGTAAGTGTGTATATTTATACCCTAAAGAACTCTTGCACATTTGTTTCCATAGATAATGAATAGCAAATTCATAACCAAGACAACTGGAAACAAATCAAATATCCATAGAATAGAACACTATTTTTTAGTATATTATTTATACAATTTAATACTATATGAAAATGGGAAAGAATGAAATAAAAGCTTTCACAATGACAGAATAAGGAGTTTGGTGGACCCTATCCCTGGCAAAACAACAATTTAGTGAAAATTATAAAATACAAAAATTTAAAGTCCTTGGAAATTGTCTTAGTACACAAAGCAAGTGAGGAAATATTCACTCAAGTAAAGCAACTAAATCTCAGTAAGAATCCAGCAACATATAAAAAGGATCATACACCATTACCAAATGAGCTTTACCCCAGGAACGTAAGGTTGGCTCAATGTACAAAAATTAATCAATGTAATATACCATATTATTAGACTAACGGAAAAAAAAAAACACATAGATGCAGGAAAAAGCATTTGAGAAAATTCAAACTAGGAATAGAAAGGAAATTCCTTAACAAAGACCATGAAGATCATATATAAAAAACTTACAACCAATATCATATTTAATGGTGAAAACTGAGTGCTTTCCCCCTAAGGTGAAGAATAAGACAAGGGCATCAATTCTTACCACTTTTATTTGACATTGTACAGTATTAGAAGTTCTAATCAGAACAATTAAGCGACTAAAAGACATAAAAACTTTCAGATTGGAGAGGAAGGAATTATCTCTACGTGCAGATGACTTGATCTTTTTTCTCCCCTGCATTTAGAAAATCCTAAGGAATCCACTAAAAACTATTCTTAAAAAATTTTGTGTTTCAAATGATATCATGAAGAGAGAAAAAGAGAAGCCCACAGAATGGGAGAAAATATATGAAAACTATGTATCTGATGAGAGACTTGAATACGAAATACACAAGTAACTCTTGCAAGTCAATAATAAACAGACAAATAATTTAGTTTTAAAATGGGCAATAATTTGAATAAATATTTTTCCAAAGAAGATACAAAAATGGCCAATAAGCACATAAAAAGATATTGAACATCATGTCATTATGGAAATGTGAATCAAAACTACAATGAGATATTACTTCACACCTATTAGTATAGGATGGCTATAATAATAATATAAGAAAGCAAAACAGGTGTTGGCAATGATAGGGAGAAACTGGAACCCTCCATACATTGCTGGCAAAAATGTAAAACAGTTATTTATTTCTTTTTATAAATTTATTTATTTATTTTTGGCTGCATTGGGTCTTTGTTGCTGTGTGTGGGCTTTCTCTAATTTTGGCGAGTGGGGACTACTCTTCGTTGCGGTGCACAGGCGTCTCACTGAGGTGGTTTATCTTGTTGCAGAGCAGGGGTTCTAGGAGTACAGGCTTCAGTAGTTGTGGCATGCGGGCTCAGTAGTTCTGGCTCAAGGCTCTAGAGTGCAGTTGTGGTGCACGGGCTTAGTTGCTCCACAGCATGTGGGATCTTCCCAGACCAAGGCTCAAACCCGTGTCCACTGCATTGGCAGGTGGATTCTCAACCACTGTGTTGCCAGGGAAGTCCCAACAGTTATTTATCACTCGTCACTTTGAAGATGTTCTTACTTTTACTCCTGACTTTTATTTTTACTGATGGAAAGACTGCTGTTCACCTGATTATTTTACATGTTCAGATAATGGGCCTTTTACTTTTGATAGCTATTATGATTCTTCTCTTTATACTTTATAGTTTTTGTTATGATTTGGATTTGGTTTTACCTTTATGGATCTGCTGTCGGTTTCCATCTAAAAATTATGTTCTTCTTTGAGCTAGTTTTCTTTCAGTTATAATATTACCTCTTCACTAGTACCTCTCCATTTTTTTTTCTTTTTGGAAATTCAGATATATTTTAAAGCTTGTTATTAGTTACTCTATACTCTTTCATAATTTCCATCTCTTTATCTCTTCTGACTTCTTTGTTCACCCATATATTGTCTTTTATTTAAATAAATTTATTTACTTATTTATTTAAATTTTTGGCTGCACTGGGTCTTTGTTGCTGCACGCGGGCTTTCTCTAGTTGCGGTGAGCAGGGGCTACTCTTTGTTGTGGTGCATGAGCTTCTCAATGCGGTGGCTCCTCTTGTTGCAGAGCATGGGCTCTAAGCATGCAGGCTTCAGTAGTTGTGGCTCGCGGGCTCTAGAACACAGGCTCAGAAGTTGTGGCACATGGGCTTAGTTGCTCCGCAGCATGTGGGATCTTTCCAGACCAGGGCTCGAACCCCTGTCCCCTGCATTGGCAGGCGGATTCTTAACCACTGCACCATCAGGGAAGTCCCAAAGTGTCTATTTTTTAATTTTCAAAGTCCATGGTCTTCATCTACAGATGTTCTACTTGTAAAAAAAAAAATTGCTGTGAAGGTTCTATTTCTTCTTTTATCTCTTTGAATATTCTCTATATTAAAAACATATATAACTTCATTTTTTTAATCTAAAAGATTTTAATTGAAGTATAGTTGATTTACAATATTATATTGGCTTCAGGTATATAATATAGTGATTAATTTTTTTATAGATTATACTCCATGTAAAGTTATTCTTTAATACTATATATCATGCCACTCTCTTCTGGCCTGCAAAGTTTCTGCAGAAAAATTAACTAATATCCTTATGGGGGTTATCTTGTATACGATTCTTTGTTTTTCTCTTGCTGAGTTTAGAATTCTCTCTTTAACTTTTTCATTTTGATTATGATATGCCTTGGTGTGGGTCTGTTTGGATTCATCTTGCTTGAGGACTTTTTTAGCTTCTTCTACTTGGATATCTATTTCCTTCTTCAGGTTTGGGAAGTTTTCAGCTGTAATTTCATCAAGTACATTTTCAACCCCTTTCTCTCTCTCTCTTCTCCGTCTGGGACCCCTATTATGTGAATGTTAGTATGCTTGGTGTTGCCTCAGAGGTCCCTCATGCTGTTTTCATTTTAAAATTTATTTTTCTTTTTGCTGTTCTGACTGAGTGATTTCCATGATTCTATCTTGAGATCACTTCAGTGTTCTTCTATATTACCTAGTCTGCTATTAAGTCCTTCTAGTGTGTTTTTCATTACAGTTATAGTATTCTTCAGTTTTGACTGGTTCTATTTTATATTCTCTTGTCTCTTGTTAAAATTCCCACTGTGTTCATTTATTCTTTTCCTTAATTTAGGTAGCATTCTTATTATTAATGCTTTGAACTCTTTATCTAGTAAATTATTTGTTTCATTAGTTGTTTTTTTCCAGGGGTTTTCTCTTGTTCTTTCACTTGTAATAAATTTCTCTGTCCTCTCATTTTGCTAAACTTTCTCTGTCTCTATGAAATTAGTTGAAACAGTTACCTATTGTGGTTTTGAAATGGTGTCCTTGAATGGGTGTGTCCCTATGCAGTCTGCTTGTATCCAGTGGCTTTGGTGGGAGAGCTGGATTTGATATGAGCATGAATCACACCCTCCCCCACAGGTGTGCTGGCAGCTATCACCTTGGTAGGAGGTGGGGCTAGAGATGGAGGGGATAAAGCCAGAGACAGGTGTAAGCTGGAGCTTCTCCTCTTCTCAGTGACCAATACTCCCCTATTGTGGGCAGGGTTGGGTCCCAAGTTGCTAACCCACTGCCTCCTCAGGCCCCAGTAGCAGCCACCCTCTCCCCATTCAGATGCTGCTCTGGTTCCAAGCCAGCTCTGTTCCTCACAACTGCACATTCCCCTCGGCCACTGCAGCCCTTCCCCTAGTGTGGCGCTGCGCCGTGGGGTGAGTGGTGTTGGAGTGGACACTCTGTTCAGGCTAGGGCATGCACCAGGGCAGTCACGGGAGACCAGCCAGAGTCCTGGGCAGTTTCAATCTGTGTACACTGCCTCGTTTCAGGAGTAAGCAAGCGTGTATGTGCTCTTCAAGAGCAGAGTCTAGGTTTCTTACAACCCCACTGTCAGTCCCACTGGCTTTCAAACCATCTAAGGGGACTCGTCCTCTTGGTGTCAAACCCCAGGCCTGGGGCACCCAATATGTGGTTCTCACCACTCACTCCCCACAGAAGATCTCTGAGCCCATTTATTACCCCTCTTCTTCTGGTCCTCCCAGGGGTGCTGTTCCCAACCTGATTGCTTTCTTCGTTCCTACCCAATTCCTGTGTGGATCTTTCTTACAGCCATTCAAAATATATTTATTGATTTCCAATAAGTACCAGAAAATAGAGACAGGGCATGAAAAAATATAAAGTTACTACCCTCAGAACTATGCCCCCTCCCTCTAATATGTAGATATCACTGTAGATATACAGACGATCTAGCGACAGAGTTAGCTCAGATGGTGTTATGTGTTATGAAGAAATATATTGCAGGGTAAAAGGGATGTGGTGCATCAGGGACTGAGAATTGCTGAAATTATATATAAGGTGGTCAGGGAAGGCTCGATGATAAAGCAGTGTTTAGCAGAGACCAGAAGGAAGGAAAGTAGCAGATCATGTGGATAACATGCAGAAGAAGCAGGGTAGCTAGAGGGGACTAAGCTAGGGGGATATTTGTAGTATGTGAGGTCACAGAGTTGATGACAGGAGTGGGGCCAGATTATGTAAGGCCTTCTAGCCCATTTCTAAGCCCTTTATTCTGAGTAAGATGGGAGTCATTGCAGAGTTTGAGGTGAGCAGTGACTGGATCTGACTTTTGTTATAAAAGTATAATTATTTGGCCTTCAGAAGCAAAGAGTGATAGTAGGGCATTATTGGAGTAATCTAGATAAAGGATGATGGTGGTGAAAATGGTAAGAAGTGCCTGGATTCAAGATAAACTTTGAAAGCAAAGCAGCAAATAGGGTTTGCTACTGGTTTGGATATAGGACGTAGAGAGAGAGGAGATTCAAGATTTCCTCCAAGGGTTTTGGTCTGAACAACTGAGAGGATGGTGTTGCCATCACTGAGGTGATGCACACTATGGGAGGCGCACTTTTGGGTGTATTACATATGAATTGCCTGTGAGATACCCTAGCAGAGATGTTGAGCAGGCAATTAGAAATGTGAGCCTAGACTTTAGAGGGATGTGCTGCACTAGACAGATAAATTTGGGGATTCATTGACACCTAGATAGCACCTAAAGTCATAATATCAGATTCATGTGCTACCAGGAGTGGGTGTAAATGGGATCAGAAGGGTGAACTCAGCAGCAATTCCATGTTTAGAAGTTGGGACATAAGGAGGGATCAGCAAGAGACTAAGAAGTAGCCAGTGCTTTAGCAGGAGAATCAAGAAAGAAAGGAATCCTGGCAGCCAAGCTAAAAATGTTCAGCAGGAAGGAGGGATAACTATATTAACGCTGCTGATTAATGGTGCTGAGTGAGGAAGAGACAGTCAAATTATGCCACATGGGGGTCACTATAAACCTTTACATGAGCTATCTAAGTGAATGCAGTGGGGGCAAAAGCCTGATGAATACAGAGTTAAGAGAGACCTAGAAAGAGAACACAGAGATATCAATTGCAGCTAATTCTTTCACAGTGTCTTGCTGTAAGGGAGAACAGAGAAATGGGATTATAGCTGAAGGGGAATGAATCAAATGAGTTAAAGAAAGCTTTTATTTTTTAATGTGGGAGGTATTATAGCTTGTTTGCCTACTGATGAGATATCCAAAAGAGAGGGAGAAACTGATGATGCAGGAGATATGGGGGATAATTGCTATAGGGGCTTGGAATCCACTGCACATCCAACACAGAAACAGAAGCAGAATATTTGGTGACAGATGCAGGTGGGCTGGGAGATGTATCAGTGGAAGCATTATAGAAACTCTATGCTCATTACTTCTATTTTCTTAGTGAAATAGGAACCAAATCTTTGGCAGAGAATACACAGTGAGAGGAGGTGCTGAAAGTTAGAGGAGTTGGGACTGGACATAGCACATCTGTCTAGGAGAGTGAGAGCGAGTGGACTAGAGAGGTGCAGTAAAACTGAGAGAAGTAAAAGCCCCCTTGAAGTTGGTGGATATAAACTTAAACTGAGACTGGTCGGCATAGCTGTGTGTTTTTCGCCAGCCACATTTAGTCACCTGAGGGCTGATTTAATCAGGGCAGTATTTTGCCACATTAGTAAAATGGAGAGAGAGGCAAGGGAACTGGAGATATATACCAGGTGAATCTGTGCAACTCTTGGGATGAGTCTACCAGAGCAAGTGAGTTGTAAAGAGCGAGAATGGCGGTTGGTGTGGGGGTTGTCTGAAATCAGCTTTTTGGAGGAGTGTAGTTGTTGGTAACATGTTCTAGGGTTTGAAAGTAGACGCTTGATGTAGTATGGAGGACAAGCCACTTGGAAGAATACAGGACAAACACCTGAGAGCACTGGCTACTGAAATTATCATCAGTGTCTGTGCTGCCCACAATGGTAGGCACTAGCACACATGGCCATTTAAATTAATTAAAATTAAATGGGGCTTCCCTGGTGGCGCAGTGGTTGAGAGTCCGCCTGCCGATGCAGGGGACACGGGTTCGTGCCCCGGTCCGGGAAGATCCCACATGCTGCGGAGCGGCTGGGCCCGTGAGCCATGGCCGCTGAGCCTGCGCGTCCGGACCCTGTGCTCCACAACGAGAGAGGCCACAACAGTGAGAGGCCCGCATACCGCAAAAAAAAAAAAAAAAAAAAAAAAAAAAAAATTAAATGAAAGGAAAACTTTAGTTCCCAAGTTGCACTAGTCACATTTCAAGTGCTTACTAGCACATGTGTCTAATGGTTACCATATTAGCTAGGGCAGAAAGATAACATTTCCATCACTGTTCTTCAGTTTATTGGATTGATCTACAAGGATACTGATATTGAGCTCATCAATAATTATGACAAGACTAATTTTGGAAAAAGTGACAGTAAGCCAGGTGATAAAACCTTCAAAGAATGAGTACAAACGAGGATATCTGTCCTAACTCTAGTGGCCCTGACAGGTGTGGGAGAAAAAAATAGTTACTTTGGGGAAGGATAACAGGGAACAATGTGCACAGGAGAGAATCAGGTCTTAGACTAAAAAGGTAAAAGAATCAATCAGAAAAGAGCTGAATATATAGGGATTGGTGGACAGTGGAAGGTTTTGTGAAGGTGAGGAGAATAAGACATTGGATCAGAGTAAGGAATTTACAGGGCTATGTGGGGATGAGTGTCCAGGTGAAGAAAAATGACCTCAATGTCTTGAGCTTCTCAAAGTGACTTAGGTAAAAAAACTTTTTCTGATGGTCTCTTAGGCAGGTCATATTGTTGAAGTTGTTGGTACTGGTAGCAAGGGATGAGCAGGGTTCTAGTCAATGGTGATATCAGGGGCGGCAGAAGACAGTCTTCCTAGGAGTCACTGATAGGTATGTGTTTATATATGTTCGTTTTTATGATATAGACAATACGTGTGAAATTTTTATAAATTATATATCTTTCTTGAAGTAATTATTTTTCACTTCCCCCATTCCATTTTTTAAAAAGCTTTAAAATACTATTTCAATATTTTTAAATTTAATATTGCTCAGCCCTTTTATACTATGATTTTCCAAGTCCTGGAGTACTTAGTATTGCTTCATCTCAGTTGATTGAAGTAAGACTTAAATATATTTTTTCTCAAGATGGGTAAGTGGGTAGCCTATTTCCTGGGCTTTTTAATACCTGAGAATGTCCTTCTATTGCCTTTTTATAAGGATGGCATTTTTAAATTATATAATTATTGGGCCTTAGCACTGCTCCTAGAACTCCAGGTGTTCGACTATTTTTCTGGAATACTTTTCTTTTCACAAAAAAGAATTTTGTGGTAAATTGATTACTGCTTCTTATTTAAAATGTTTTCTTTGGAGATTGGTTCAAGATGGTGCAGTAGAAGGACGTGCACTCACTCCCTCTTGTGAGAGCACCGGAATCACAACTAACTGCTGAAAAATCATTGACAGGAAGACACTGCAACTCACCAAAAAAGATACCCCACATCGAAAGACAATGTAGAAGCCACAGAGAGATGGTAGGAGGGGTGCAATCACAATAAAATCAAATCCCATAACAGTGGGGTGGGTGACTCACAAACTGGAGAACACTTATACCACAGAAGTCCACCCATTGGAGTGAAGGTTCTGAGCCCCATGTCATGCTTCCCAACCTGGAGGTCTAGCAATGGGAGGAGGAATTCCCAGAGAATCAGACATTGAAGGCTAGCAGGATTCGACTGCAGGACTTTGACAGGACTGGGGGAAACAGAGACTCCACTCTTGGAGGACACACAGAAAGTAGTGTGCACATCAGGACCCAGGGGGGAAGGAGCAGTGACCCCATATGAGACTGAACAAGACCTACCTGTTACTGTTGGAAGGTCTCCTGCTGCTACTGTTGGGGGGCAGCAGTGGCTCACCACGGGGACAATGACACTGGCAGAAGAAGTTCTGGGAAGTACTCCTTGGTGAGCCCTCCAGGAGTCTGCTGTTAGCCCTACCAAAGGGCCTGTAGGCTCTGGTGCTGGGTTGCCTCAGGACAAACAACCAACAGGGAGGGAACCCAGCCCCACCCATCAGCAGACAAGTGGATTAAAGTTTTATTGAGCTCTGCCCACAGGATCAACACCCAGCTCTACCCACCAGCAGGGCCTCCCATCAGGAAGCTTGCACAAGTCTCTTAGATAGCCTCATCCACCAGAGGGCAGAGAGCAAAAAGAAGAACTATAATCCAGCAGCCCATGGAACAAAAACCACATTCACAGAAAGACAGACAAAATGAAAAGGCAGAGGACTATGTACCAGATGAAGGAAAAAGTAAAACCCCAGAAAAACAACTAAATGAAGTGGAGATAGGCAACCTTCCAGGAAAAGAATTCAGAATAATCATAGTGAAGATGATCCAGGACCTCAGAAAAAGAATGGAGGCAAAGATCGAGAAGATACAAGAAATGTTTAACAAAGACCTAGAAGAATTAAAGGACAAACACCTAGAAGAATTAAAGAACAAACAGAGATGAACAATACAATAACTGAAATGAAAACTACACTAGAAGGAATCTATAGCAGAATAACTGAGGCAGAAGAACAGATAAGTTGACCTGGAAGATAGAATGGTGGAATTCACTGCTGTGGAACAGAATAAAGAAAAAAGAATGAAAAGAAATGAAGACAGCCTAAGATATCTCCGGGACAACATTAAATGCACCCACATTCGCATTATGGGGGTCCCAGAAGGAGAAGAGAGAGAGAAAGGACCCAAGAAAATATTTGAAGAGATTATAGTTGAAAACTTCCCTAACATGGGAAAGGAAATAGCCACTCAAGCCCAGGAAGACAGAGAGTGCCAGGCAGGGTAAACCCAAGGAGAAACACGTCGAGACACATAGTAATCAAACTGACAAAAATTATAGACAAAGAAAAATTATTAAAAGCAAGGGAAAAATGATAACATACAAGGGAACTCCCATAAGGTTAACAGCTGATTTCTCAGCAGAAACTCTACAAGCCCGAAGGGAGTGGCATGATATATTTAAAGTGATGAAAGTGAAGAACCTACAATCAAGATTACTCTACCCAGCAAGGGTCTCATTCAGACTCGATGGAGAAATCAAAAGCTTTACAGACAAGCAAAAGCTAAGAAAATTCAGCACCACAAAACCAGCTCTACAACAAATGCTACAGGAACTTCTCTAAGTGGGAAACACAAGAGAAGAAAAGGACCTACAAAAACGAACCCAAAACAATTAAGAAAATGGTACTAGGAACATACATATTGATAATTACCTTACATGTGAATGGATTAAATGCTCCAACCAAAAGACACAGGCTTGCTGAATGGATACAAAAAAAAGAGCCATATATATGGTGTCTACAAGATACCCACTTCAGACCTGAGGACACATACAGACTGAAAGTGAGGGGGTGGAAAAATAAATTCCATGCAAATGGAAATCCAAGGAAAGCTGGAGTAGCAATACTTATATCAGATAAAATAGACATTCTCTAATTAACGTTCTTTAAAATAAAGAATGTTATAAGAGGCAAGGAAGGACACTACATAATGATCAAGGGATCAATCCAAGAAGAAGATATAACAATTATAAATATATATGTACCCAACATAGGAGCACCTCAATACATAAGGCAAATGCTAACAGCTATAAAAGAGGAAATAGACAGTAGCACAATAATAGGGGGGGACTTTTAACACCTCACTTACACCAATGGACAGATCATACAGACAGAAAATTAATAAGTAAAAACAAGCTTTAAATGACACAATAGACCAGATAGATTTAATTGATATTTATAGGACATTCCATATGAAAACAGCAGATTACAGTATCTTCTCAAGGGCACATGGAACATTCTCCAGCATAGATCACATCTTGGGTCACAAATCAAGCCTTGGTAAATTTAAGAAAATTGAAATCATATAAAGCATCTTTTCTGACCACAATGGTATAGGATTAGAAATAAATTACAGGAAAAAAAATAAAAAATACAAACATATGGAGGCTAAACAATACATTACTAAATAACCAAGAGATCACTGAAGAACCAAAGAGAAAATCAAAAAATACCTGGAGCCAAATGACAATGAAAACACAACGACCCAAAACCTATGAGATGCAGCAAAAGCAGTTCTAAGAGGGAAGTTTATAGCAATACAATCCAACCTCAAGAAACAAGAAAAATCTCAAATAAACAAACTAACCTTACACTTAAAGGAACTAGAGAAAGAAGCACAAACAAAAGCCAAAGTTAGTAGAAGGAAAGAAATCACAAAGATCAGAGCAGAAATAGAAACAAAGAAAACAATAGCAGGATCAATAAAACTAAACGCTGGTTCTTTGAGAAGATAAACAAAATTGATAAGCCTTTAGTCAGACTCATCAAGAAAAAGAGGGAGATGACTCAAATCAGTAAAATCAGAAATGAAAAAGGAGACGTTAAAACGGACACCACAGAAACACATGCATCATAAGAGACTACTACAAGGAACACCATGCCAATAAAATGGAAAACCTGGAAGAAATGGACAAATTCTTAGAAAGGTATAAACTTCCAAGACTGAACCAGGAAGAAATAGAAAATATGAACAGACCAATCACAAGCACTGAAATTGAAACTGTGATTAAAAATCTTTCAACAAACAAAAGCCCAGGACCAGATAACTTCACAGGTAAATTCTATCAAACATTTAGAGAAGAGCTAACACCTATCCTTTTCAAACTCTTCCAGAAACTTCAGAGGAAGGAACACTCCCAAACTCATTCTACGAGGCCACCATTACCCTGATATCCAAAAACCAGACATAGATGTCACAAAGAAAGAAAACTACAGGCCAATATCACTGATGAACATAGATGCAAAAATCCTCAACAAAATACTAGCAAGCAGAATCCAACAACACAGTAAAAGGATCATACACCATGATCAAGTGGGATTTATCCCAGGGATGCATGGATTTATCAATATACGCAAATCAATCAGTGTGATACACCATATTAACAAACTGAAGAATAAGAACCATATGATCATCTCAATAGATGCAGAAAAAGCTTTTGACAAAATTCAACACCCATTTATGATAAAAACTCTACAGAAAGTGGGCACAGAGGAAACCTACCTCAACATAATAAAGGCTATATATGACAAACTCACAGCCAACATAGTTCTCAATGGTGAAAAACTGAAACCATTTCCTCTAAGATCAGGAACAAGACAAGGCTGTCCACTCTCACCACTATTATTCAACATAGTTTTGGAAGTTTTAGCCACAGCAATCAGAGAAGGAAAAGAAATAAAAGGAATACAAATCGGAAAAGAAGAAGTAAAGATGGCACTGTTTGCAGATGACATGATACTATACACAGAGAATCCTAAAGATGCCACCAGAAAACTACTAGAGCTAATAAATGAATTTGGTAATGTTACCGGATACAAAATTAATGCACAGAAATCTCTTGCATTCTTATACATTAACAATGAAAGATCAGAGGGAGAAATTAAGGAAACAACCCCCTTCACCATTGCAACAAAAAGAATTAAATAGCTAGGAATAAACCTACCTAAGGAAGTAAAAGACCTGTACTCAGAAACGTATAAGACACTGATGAAAGAAATTGGAGATGACACAAACAGATGGAGAGATATACCATGTTCGTGGATTGGAAGAATCAATACTGTCAAAATGATTATTCTACCCAAAGCAATCTACAGATTCAATGTAATCCCTATCAAATTACCAATGGCATTTTTTTACAGAACTAGAACAAAAAAAATCTTAAAATTTGTATGGAGACACAAAAGACCCTGAATTGCCAAAGCAATCTTGAGGGAAAAAAACAGAGCTGGAGGACTCAGACTTTCTGACTTCAGACTATACTACAAACCTACAGTAATCAAGACAATATGGTACTGGGAGAAAAACAGAAATATAGATCAATGGAACAGGATAGGAATCCCAGCGACAAACTCACGCACCTATGGTCACCTAATCTATGACACAGTAGGCAAGGATATACAATGGAGAAAAGACAGTCTCTTCAATAAGTGGTGCTAGGAAAACTGGACAGCTACATGTAAAACAATGAAACTAGAACACTCCCTAACACCATACACAAAAATAAACTCAAAATGGATTGAAGACCTAAATGTAAGACCAGACATTATAAAACTCTTAGAGGAAAACATAGGAAGAACACTCTTTGACATAAATCACAGCAAGATCTTTTTTGACCCACCTCCTAGAGTAACGGAAATAAAAACAAAAATAAACAAATGGGACCTAATGAAACTTAAAAGTTTTTGCACAGCGAAGGAAACTATAAACAAGACAAAAAGACAACCCTCAGAATGGGAGAAAATATTTGCAAACGAATCAATGGACAAAGGATTAATCTCCAAAATATATAAATAGCTCATGCAGCTCAATATTAAAAAAACAAACAACTGAATCAAAAAATGGGTGGAAGACTCAAACAGACATTTTTCCAAAGAAGGCATGCAGATGGCCAAGAGGCACATGAAAAGCTGCTCAGCATCACTAATTATTAGAGAAATGCAAATCAAAACTACAATGAGGTATCACCTTACACCAGTTAGAATGGGCATCATCAGAAAATTTCCAAAGAACAAATGCTGGAGAGGGTGTGGACAAAAGGGAGCCCTCTTGCACTGTTGGTGGGAATGTAAGTTGATACAGCCACTATGGAGAACAGTATGGAGGTTCCTTAAAAAACTGAAAACAGCATTACCATACGACCCAGCAATCCCACTCCTGGGCATATACCCAGAGAAAACCATGATTCAAAAAGTCATGTACCACAATGTTCACTGCAGCGCTATTTGCAACAGCCAGGTCATGGAAACAACCTAAATACCCATCGACAGACGAACAGATAAAGAAGATGCCGTACACATATACAATGGAATATTACTCAGCCACAAAAGGAATGAAATTGGGTCATTTGCAGAGATGCAGATGGACCTAGAGACTGTCATACAGAGTGAAGTAAGTCAGAAAGAGAAAAACAAGTATCGTACATTAATGCATATATGTGGAATTTAGAAAAATGGTACAGATGAACCAGTTTGCAAGGCAGAAGAGGGACACAGATGTAGAGAACAAACGTATGGACACCAAGGGGGGAAGAGTCAGGGGGTGTGGTGGTGGTGGGATGAATTGGGAGATTGGGATTGACATATATACTCTAATATGTATAAAATAAGTAACTAATAAGAACCTACTGCATAAAAAAATAAATTAAATTTAAAAAAATGTTTTCTTTTATTTGGTCTGCATACCAGTAAGGTATTTTGTCTCTTTTCCTGTCTGTATCTAGAAATAGGTCTCTTAATTAGTTTTGCCTGGAGTGAGCTTGTTCAATATATAGCTGTTCCCTCAACACAGGAAGGACTTTTTTCTGCTATTGCATTCATTCTAGGCTCTACCTCTTCATTTTTGTACAGTAGTCCCTCCTCCCCCCACAGCTTCACCTTCTGTGGTTTCAGTTACCTGTTGCCAAGTGCAGTCTGTAAATACTAAATTGAAAATTCCAGAAATAAACAATTCATAAGTTTTAAATTGTGCATCATTCTGAGTATCATGATGAAATCTCATGGTTTCCCGCTCCATCCTGCCCAAGACGTGAAATCATCTCTTTGTCCCACATATCTGGTCTGTTAGTCACTTAGTGGCTGACTTGGTTATCAGATTGACTGTCACGGTATTGCAGCGCTTGTGCCCAATTCACCCTTATTTTACTTAATAATGGCCCCAAAGCACAAGAGTAGTGATGCTAGCAATTCAAATATGCCAAAGAGAAGCCATGAAGTGGCTTTAGCAGAGGTTAGTGTGCTCTTGAATTCTGTTTACCATTCTTCTGGTTTTTTTAATTAAACTTTTTATTTTAGAATGGTTGTATATTTACAGAAAAACTCTCTGGATAGTACAGAGAGTTCCCACATAGCCCCTTGCTATTTTACCTAACATGCAGCAATTTGGATTCTCTTTACCTAGTTTAGGTTTCTTTTTCCTTTAATAGAGTTTATATCTATTCATATTTTACAAAGGATGCTAGACAGTTCACCAAAGTTTTCATCTGTGCCTTTCAGTGAATTATTTTTAGAGTATGCTTTTCTTCTGAGCCCTCTGGATGGTGATATTTTCTTTTAAACGTGGTAGTTGCGACAGTAGACTTTTCTTTTGAACCTTGCTCTTTAGAGTCTATACTTTGCATTTTAATATTGTTGGTAATTTGAGAACTAAGAGTTTTCTTCTTTTAAGCAGCCGTCAATTGGGAAAACGAATTAGCATTATTAATGCCTTGTAACAAATTATCACAAAATGGGTGACTTAAAACAGCAAAAATGAATTCTCTCCCAGTTCTGAAGGCCAGAAGTCTGAAATCAGTACACTGGCCCAAAAGCAAGGTGTTGGCAGGGCTGTGCTCCCTCTGGAGGCTCTCGGAGAGAACAGTTCCTTGCCTCTTCCAGCTCTGGCGACTGCTGTCATTCTTTGCCTTGTGGTCGCATCATGCCAATCAATTTCTGCTTCTGTCTTCTCATCTCCTTTTCCTCTGTTTACGTGACATCTTCCTCTGCCTCCTTCTTATAAGGATAGCAATTACATTTAGGACCTGCAGGATAATCTCTCCATCTCAAGATCCTTAATTACATCTGCAAAGATTCTTTTTCTTACAAGGTAAAATTCACAGGTTCCAGGAGTTAGGACCTGATATCTTTGGGGGGCCTTTACTCTACCTACCTCAGGCATGATCTACTATGATTCAGCAATTCTACACACACACACACACACACACACACACACACACACACACACACACACATTTTTTTTTCTACCAGAAGACATGTAAAAAAAAAAGTTCATAGCAGCATGACTTGTAATGGTCAGAAACTAGAACATCCATCAACAGTAGAGTGGATGAATAAGCTGTGATAGTTGTGCAGTGGAATACTTTACATCAGTGAGAATGAAATTACAGAAACTACGTGCAACAACATGATGACTCTTGCACACAGAATAGGACTGAAAGAAAGCAGATAGAAAAGCAGATAGAAAGAAAGCAGATAGAAAAGCAGATAGAAAGAAAGCAGATAGAAAAGAGTACACCCTAGAAGAGTCTGTCTGTCTGTATGTATGTATGTAATGTTATGTATGTTATGTCTGTATGTCTGTATGTCTGTCTGTCTGTATGTATGTATGTATGTATGTATGTAATGTTAAAAATAGGCAAAATTAATCTGTGTGCTAGAACCTAGGATAGTGGTTACCTTGGAGGGGGTAATGACTACAGGAGGGTGAATTGAGGTGATAGTAGGATACAGGGGTGATAGAAGGATTTTCTGATCTAAATTCTGAGTGAGAATTCATTGAGCTGTCTACTTTTGATTTGTGAACATTACCAAAACAGGATATTCAGTGAAAAGAAAGCTAACAGTTTTCTTAGGGCCAGGCAGAATCTTCAGGACAATGTCCAGATGACTGGAGCTGGAAGAGGAAGGGGTCCCAATTTCCGGTCAAAGTCAGGCTTTCAAAGTTTGAGATGATAAGAACTTAAGAACTGGTAGGTGAGGTGATGATATTTAGAGGAGTGTCAGCTCCCTCACATTCTTGTATAAATGAATATTGTATAAATAAATCAGTTGATAGAAGGGACAGATGGATCAATAGATAAAGCAGACATTTGGTCTGAGTTCAAGGAGTTGGGTCAGTTAAGCCAAGTCGTTTACTCTCAAGAACTACACTGTCCAATATGTGGCCATCAATCACTTGAAATGTGGCTGGTCCAAACAGACATTCTGTACATCAGATTTCAGACACAGTACAAAAAAGAATAATTTATTTGTATGTCGATCATATATTGAAATGATAACCTTTGAATTATTGGGTTAAATAATATCTATTATTAAAATAAATTCCATCTGTTTCTTCTTAAAGTACGGCTACTAGAAAATTTTAAATTTATTATATGACTAGCGTTTGTGACTTGCATTCTATTTTTATTGGACAGTAGTGATCTAGACCGTGATAAATCTGCTAGGCAGTTACTAGGCATGCGAGCTATCAGCTACTTACTTTTCTTGCATATGCAAGACTTGGATAGGGCCTGATCGAGTTTGGTCTCATGACAGGAAGAATGAAGTGACTGAAGTTACAACTGAACTATTACAACTGAACTATTATTTCTGAGTTTTCAAGTCTATGGGAAACCTAATTGTTCTAAACAATGAGTTCCAAATTAAGGTACCACTGCTCATCTGGTAGTTACATAATCTCTTAACAGACCCAGTGTCTAGTACCATGTAAGTGGCTTTTTGGGCGATGGTGGTATGACAGAGTGGGCAGAGAACAGGCTTTGGAGTCTGACATTCCTGAATTCAAGCAGGAAGTCTGTAACTTATAGGCTGGGTGGCCTCAGTTCAATGACATAATTTCTCTGGGCCTCAGTTTCCACAGCTATATAATGGGCTTATTAATATCCACCTAGTAGGGTAGGTGTTAGATTTGAAGTAATATATAAAGTATACAGTGCATAAATGACACTCAAAATATGGTAGTTGTTGTCATTCTTGAGTTCATTAAGAAGTGTGAGGAAAACACTAAACATTTTATAGGCTTTGATGAGAAAAATTCTAAAGATTTTTCTTTGTACATCCTTATAATACTTCAGACCAACTCAGGCCATTCCACACCTTTGGTTTCTATAGCAAATAATGAGGACAAGCTCACACACATGGAAAGCCAGGCCACAGGAAGCCTCCTCTTTCTCACTGTGTACATTTAGCTTCAAGGATGTAATGCCGGGATCACAAAGAATTACTCTGCATTCAAAACACTCAGCAACGTCAATCTGCTCCTTTTAGTACCAGATGCTGGCGGGCCACCCCATCAATCATTCTCACAGTCACCCATCAGCGTGTCATCGCTGTGTCAGAGATATGTTTCGGCAGGCTCGCTGCACGGTACACGTAATCAGCGGAGATGCCACACTTAACTGTGATTGATGCCTGTCTTTTGACAATTTCTCCTGCCAGACCCCTCCATCACTCCATGGCAATGTTTTCCTGAATGCTAAATAACTTCTCTGAATTATCACAGACGCTTTGTAGACTGACTTGCAGAGATTGTCTTTTTGTCACAGCTGCATTTGGAAGGATTTTTATTTTGTATGTCCTTTTTTTTAAACCTCTGATGATTCTTTCCATGTTTCTATCACTTTCTTCATTCATCACAGCAGGACATTTTTTTGAGGTAAATAAAAAGGACATTATATGCTGGAGAGGGTGTGGAGAAAAGGGAATCCTCTTGCACTGTTGGTGGGAATGTAAATTGATACAGCCTCTATAGAGGTTCCTTATAAAACTAAAAATAGAACTACCATATGACACAGCAATCCCACTACTGGGCATATACCCTGAGAAAACCATAATTCAAAAACAGTCATGTACCACAATGTTCATTGCAGCACTATTTCCAATAGCCAGGACATGGAAGCAACCTAGGTGTCCATCGACAGATGAATGGATAAAGAAGATGTGGCACATATATACAATGGAATATTACTCAGCCATAAAAAGAAAGGAAATTGAGTTATTTGTAGTGAGGTGGATGGACTTAGAGTCTGTCATACAGAGTGAAGTAAGTCAGAAAGAGAAAAACAAATACCGTATGCTAATACATATATATGGAATCTAAAAAAAAAAAAAAAAAGGTTCTGAAGAACCTAGGGGCAAGACAGGAATAAAGACACAGACATAGAGAATGGACTTGAGGACACGGGGAGGGGGAAGGGTAAGCTGGGACAAAGTGAGAGAGTGGCATGGACATATATACACTACCAAATGTAAGGTAGATAGCTAGTGGGAAGCAGCCTCATAGCACAGGGAGATTAGCTCAGTGCTTTGTGACCACCTAGAGGGGTGGGGTAGGGAGGGTGGGAGGGAGGGAGATGCAAGAGGGAGGAGATATGGGGGTATATGTATATGTATAACTGATTCACTTTGTTATAAAGCAGAAACTAACACAACATTGTAAAGCAATTATACTCCAATAAAGATGTTTAAAAAAAAAGGATATTATAATCAGTCTAGTTGGGCAGATGTCTGAAATCCATTTTAAATTCTTCATTTGGCTGGCAGCATGACCTTGAAAATATAATTATTACTATGCCTTTGCTTAAACTATGCCCTTGTTATTACTATGTCTCTTCTATTAGAGGTTATGATTTTTAAGAATCTGAGATGTCAGACAAATCTAAGTAAGGGTCCCACACCTCCCTTATAATCTGGCATCTGATGTTGGGCACAGAGGCCCTTTTTGGCCAAATCTGCACTTGTGTGAGGTGACCTCATTGCTCCCTGTCCTCCTCCTTCCTCTCTGCTACCCGCATCAAGCCCTAGCTCTAACCCAGATGCATAACTGTCATGGAATCATTAGTAGGTGACAAATACAGATGGCCCAAGAAGCTCCTCTGTTACAAGAAGACACCTGTAACTGAAACCTAACGTTATGCCAAATGAAACACTTACTTGATCCTCTTTAAGGAAAAATGAACAGCACTTTCATTTGATGATACCCAAAGCGTCATTGAAAAAGAGGAATAGTCATGTTCAAATTCATAGGACACATTCTAAAGACGAAAAGGCAATAGGTGGTTAACTTCAGCTTCCACTCAAGATCAGCCATGGCTCCTCTCTAACACACTCTTCCTTGAAATGGAAAATATCCTAAAGGATTATTTCCTACAAATGCCCAGTTAGTGACCTTTTCTCTTGTATGCCCTCCTGTAAATCCCAACGAATAAAATAATACCAATAAAAAATTTGGGGGAAACATGGTCTTATCCGTTTAGTTACTTTAAGGAATAAGTAAAATCTGTTTTCTGCTCTTCTTATATATTTACCCAGTTTATTTGTATTCTCACCATCATTTTTGGAGAACTGGGCATTTTAGGTAATACATTGTAGCAATTTTGGATACTAATTCCCTTCCCCCATCTTCAAGGCTTGTTTTTCTTATTAGCTTGTCTATTACTTTAGTGACTTGGCTGGACTATTTTAGGGAAATCTGTTTTCCCTACAGTGTGAAGCCTTTGATGTTGTTCCTTAGAGAACACAGTTGACTGTGTACAGTCAACCTGGGATAAGAGTTATATTAGGGCTTTCATTTTAGAGCTTTCTAGACTGCCTCTTCCCCCGACCTCTCTGCTGTCTGATAGGTTTGGTATGACACTCAGCTATTAAGTTGCAGTAACTGCCAGCCGACAATATTCACTATTTGACAACACCCTGGCATACACTGCTCCACGGTGTGATCCAATTAATTTCAAGGCCTGTTGCAGGAACAGATCTTGAGGCCAGTCTCGCAGGTCTGTTCTGATTCCAGGAGGGCTTTTCCTAGCTGTATTTTCCCTTGGTTCTCTCTGGTAAATTAGCAGGCCTGCGGCTTAGCTCGTTGTTCTCCTAGAGCAAGCAGCTTCCTCTTAATTGTATGCCACCAAAATCTCCGTTGTTTTTGAGACTGCCCTTATGCTTGAACTTCTCCACACTCTGTTTCAAATAAAGTAAGCTTTTGGAGCATGCCAGAGCTCTATGTTCTTACGGATTGCTTCTCCCCTTGCACAAAGCTCAGAGATGCTGTTTTAGAGCTGGGGGCAGGAATAATACTTGTGCTTTACAATCAGGGCTCTGGGCAGTGATGGGAGCCTCTGGTATTTCAGTTTGTCTCTTATGGCATGGGAGCTCTGCCCCAGAGGTGAAGTGGCCTAACATGCCTGGGGCCTGGGCCCTACGAGTGGGGACTGGGTAGAGAAAGGGAGCCCTGACCTCTTAGCCACCCTTACCAGGAATTTAGTCTCTGCAACATGGATCTGGAGGAAATGAGAGTTACTGATGGCCTGTCCCTCCTGGAGAGAGATTGTATCCCTTGATTGATGAGGGGAGAGGGACTTGTCTTCTTGGCCATAACCGCTCAGAAGGAAATGTCCATCAAGCTGAGCTGGGGGTATGGAAGGAGGGTCATAGCTGAAGTGCCATAAGTTCTTGCTGTTTTTACTAAGATTCAGTAGATTTTCTTGAATAAATGCCCATCCATTTGTTGTATGCCCTTAGGATAGTTTCCAGCAACTTCAAAGGTTTGGGGAACAGGTCCACGGAACTCCTCATGCTACCATTCTAGACATGCAATCTCCTAAGAGCCTCATTTTCACTTTATATACAAAAATGGAAAAAAAACAATCCTTAGCTCACAGGCCATATAAAAACACACGATGGGCTGGATTTAGCTTGTGTGCTGAATTTGCCAATCCCTGCTCTATGGTAATAATGCCAATTTACATGTCACATGCCTCAAAATTTTACACTCATACATTACATTTGGAATTTTAAATATGTTTTTCTGCTGTGCTATTGGTGATGGATTTCATTCACCTGGGCATATACTCTGTTTGTTATTCTTAGGGTTATACAATTCTGGCCTTACTAGCTGTACCTGTACTATTCTTGGTATCTTTTACTCCTTGATGTCTGGGTAGGGAGAAAGACAAAGGAAGGTAAAAACTAAGTCCTTACAGGCCTGTTCTGGCAAGACTGATGTTCTGCCGATCATCACTGTTGATCTAGCTCATTGTCTATAAACTCTACAAGACTTAGTCATTTCTTTGACAAGTCCTGATCACTGAGGACTAATTCTCAAATGGTTCTCTTAGGGACTGGTGGTCCCCTGAGAACCCTGATATCCATCTGGAGGATTTACATCATTGTCCGCTGATGCTTGCACCCCCCCTTTTCTATGCTATGGAGGTTCTGAGCACTCTGCAGCCTCCACACTCGTCAATCCTCTGTGGCTCCAATTCTGGAAAGCATGAAGGAAAAAAGATTTATCTTTTATACTTCTCGAGAACATAATTTATCGAGAACATAATTTATCTTTTATACTTCTCGAGAACATAATTAAATTTGCAGAAGGCAGGCATCTGCAAGCCAAGGAAAGAGACCTCAGGAGAAGCCAACCCTGCTGATACCTTGGCCTTGGACTTCCAGACTCCAGAAACGTGAGAAAATAAATTTTTGCTGTTTAAGCCACCGGTCTGTAGCATTTTGTTATGGCAGCCCAAGAATACTACAATAGGTAGCACTCACTGCTTCATTTTCTGTCCATACTACCATCCCACACCCTCCCCAGTGTTCTTTGCACTGCTCTGGAAAACGTTACCAGTCCCACTAGTTAGGAAGACATAACATCATGGAGTAAGAATGTACCTCTTCCTTGAAGCAACTATCAAACGTTAAAACCAGTTATCTTGTGTGTCCTTCCCCTTATCTTCAAGGCAAGTGTGTGTGCTGAGGTGTGGGCGTGGTTACTGAGAATTCACTCACAGCCTGTGAAGAAAGGAGATGCTGCACTTTCTCCAAAAGCTGTTTTACCTCCCCAGCCATTCTGCATATTGACGAGGTTGTTGGCTCTGGTTGTAGTGGGAGTGCTCCTTCTGCCAAAATGACATCTCTTGATAAAATCTCTGAAGCAGTGTCTCATAGCCCAACTTGAGGACTTATCCGGAATTATCACGAGGTATTTATTCCTTGTTGTTTTCAGCGGCAGGACTGAGTCATTTTCCAAAACAACAGGGATGATCTTTCTCATCTACCATATCACCCTGTCTCACAGAATTCCTAGCATTTTCCTAGAAACATGGTAATAAATCTATCAAAATTACTGAGGGCTGCTTTGGTATAAAACACATATGATAGAAATTATCTCTGTTGTCTGGTTAATCATTAATCAAAGCAACAAGGTAAAGTCCTTTGATAGCCAGATAAAATATCTAAGGTTAATATATTTCAATGACTAAACTAAGCTGAGCAAATCTCTCTCTTAATCATCTGGTAAAGATTTCTTGCCATCTGATTAGGAAACAGATTGTGCTCATATTACTGACTGGTTCCGTATCATTGTTCACTCCTCGGCCCTGGATCACTTCTTACTTTGCTGCCAGTCACCTCATGGATTTTCAAGACATCAATTTCTCCCTGAACAGCAGCCACAATAATGGTTTCAGAAAAGGTGGAGTTAAGGAATGGAAGTGAGGGTAGGGAAAACTGTTTCTGCCTTTATCCACATGCTAAGCATGGACACAGCTAATTCCACACTATGCTGCCCAAACCAGGCCAAAACCTTTAGCAAACTTTACTGAAAACTTGGGTATAACAGGAGAGAATTACATTTCATAGATGCTCAAGCTCAGATACTAGATATGACTGATCTCATACTCACAAGGGTCCAACCCCTTACCTTGTGATCCTTCTTGGACGCTTCACAGTCTAGCTCTGAGCCCGCTTCTACACAGAGGAAGTCCGCCATACTCTCTAGAACAGAGGGAGAGAGAGAGAAAAAAAGCGAGAACCTGAGTTCCAGTGCCTCCTCCCTACGGTGCTCTAGGCCACAGTCACCTGCTCCAGGTCTGCTTTCGAGTCTTCATGTTGCATCCCAGATCCCTCACCTTCTGAGATGATTGGCTTTTGGGGTGCTTGATACTTTCATTAAAAAAAACAGCACTTCCTACCCTTGGCAGTTACCCTTGGCCTTGCCCTAGAATCCCCTTCAGGATTTTCTGTCATATCACAAATATCTACTATCAGCATGTTCATCAATATCTAGGACATTCAGTCTATAATAACACTGCTGAGACCAACAACTTTAACATATGTTTCTTGTTGGGTGTCAGCAATCAAAGTCTGGTGTCTTTATGCATCTTCCACTAGCATGAAGTGAGATTATGTCCCAGAACTCTTACTCTCATCTTCTGGTTTCCAATCCTATTTGTCTGTGGATAACTGCTTGAATGAGAAAACAAGCACACACTCACACACACACACACGTTTTCAAAAGCAATTTTCAGGTGAAGTGCAATCTTAATCTATAATTTTGGGAAAAAAATTCTTAAAAGAAGTGATATCTAGAGATCAAACTTTACCACAAATAAGATAAATTTGATATTTTAACGGAATTAGACTCTTTTTTTCTCCTTGCTTTCCTTTTTACCACGAAAAGTTGATAGAAATGGACTTTTCAGAAAGAACTATTTGTCCTAAAGAGCAAATCCAAGCCCCCAACGTCTCATAACACTTGAAAGTTTGAGATTTCAATTTTTTCTGTTAAGATTTCAAAACTCTAATTCATAAGGGTACAATTTCAAAAATGCCCTTATCCTTAGCGGTCTCTGTAAGAAGAAAGTTTCCCAAATGTAAGAACACTGAGTCCTAAGATGCAGACAGTAGATCAATCTCCACCTTCCACAGCAAACCCCAGGGGAGAGAACCCTCCACTGGCAGCCTGGACAGAAGTAAGATCCCTTTCAGCTACAGCCAGATTCTTCTGCCACCCTCAATCTTCAAACTTAAGAGAAGTGGCCAGCATAGAATGATCCAGGCCCAGCCTTCTAAATGTATTATAATTGTTAACCCTGTAAACCAGGCTTGCGTAGAGAAACACGATCCAGTGCATGAAATATTTCTCTAACCATGACACCATCTCTTTAAAAAATAACTTAAACGCCAAAAACTGAGATATTTTAATGAAGTGAGTCCAGGCAATTTTTTCCAAGCCTGTTTAGCCCAGCATCAAACCCTGAGTCTGACAGCACCAAGCTACATGGCTCTTGAGGGACCTCAATGCCTGAGTGAGTCTCCCAAGGTGCCTCACCAACTCCCAGGGCAAGACTCAGGCCCAGGGGATGAGAGCTCCATTATTCCAAGTCCGCACAATCACACATTTTTTCCATAAGTCCTTGGTCTCGAGGGACTACCTTGCAAAAAGGAAAAGCCAATTTACCATTAAACATTTAATAAAGAAAAGACAACAAAGAAAATCCTCTTTTCATCACACCGTATGCTCGAGACACCTTTCATGGTGAGAACTGCTAAACTGAAACCACAGATAAAGAGGTCTTAAATTTTTTCTTTATGGAAGTAAGGGATTTGTCCATTTTTTCCCCAGTAAGCATCTAATAAGTTTCCACTCTTCACCAGACACTAGGCAAAGCTCTGGGGCTACAGTCAGGAAAGAGCCTTGCTCTCTGCCAGCAGTGCACACTGCTCTGGAGGAAACGCACGTGTAGTTTCCTCCAGTATCGGGCAGAATAAAACACACATCAAACATAAAGCCCAAGCAAAATACTACAGGCACCCAGAGGTAATAATGACAACAATAATGATGCTAGGGGTAATAATAAAATATTACTAATATAACAGCTCCATATTTTTTTTTTATTTTTTGCGGTACACGGTGCCTCTCACTGTTGTGGTCTCTTCCATTGTGGAGCACAGGCTCCGGACGCGCAGGCTCAGTGGCCATGGCTCACGGACCCAGCCGCTCCGCGGCATGTGGGATCTTCCCGGACGGGGGCACGAACCCGTGTCCCCTGCATCGGCAGGCGGACTCTCAACCACTGCGCCACCAGGGAAGCCCTAACAGCTCCATTTTTAAAGAACAGGTCCTCTGCTAAGTGATTTATATACATTGTAGTAGAGTCTTCGTGACAGTTCTATGTGACGGGTACTGTTTTTGCCTCCATTTCACAAATATGGAAACTGAGGCACGCAGAGCAAGGAATGCCCAAGTGGGTTTCAAGCAGGCAGGACAACTTCACAGAGGATATAAGCCCTAGCCTAGGAGGATAAATGGGATTTAGATAGATGGAGGAGGAAGAGGGGAGAGACGGAAGGCAGCTCAGGATGAGGAAAGAAAGAGTACATGAAGAACTAAGTTAAGCAAAATTAAAGAGATGGTTGTGCTGAAAATGGAAGGAGGGCAGTGTTAAAAGTGACATCCAGTATTTAAAACAGTTGGAACCGTACCACACACCCAGCAGACCCTCAGCAAATGCAATGTTGTGAGGTGAAGCAATGAATGCACTTATCAGCACGAGCCTCACTTCCAGTTCTATGGGGCTGCGTTAAATGACACTTGCTTCTTGCCCATGCTGCAGGCAATTTTATTATTATTTTTGATTTCTTAACCTGTCTCATAATTCCTTTCCTTTCTCCTCTAAGCTGAAGGGAAATGCAATCACAGGTGAGCAACAGGCTAGGATACGAAACAAAAGTTTTAAATGTGAAAGAGGAAAAAAATCAACCTTGTCAGCACATCGGCAAAATTGAATGAAAGTTGGCATGCAGTGACAGGAAGAGAACGTGGAGGGTAAATGAAAGACATAAAACATCCTTCCAGTGACAGGAGAAGTAAACTAGTCTTTGGTGAACATCTACTTCATGCCAGCACTTTCCCTACATCGTCTCTCCAAACTCTACCTACAAGGCACTATGATTCCTATTTTACAGACGAGAATACTCATACTTATAAATGTGAAATTCTTACCTGAAATCACTGCAGTTAGCAATGGCAGATTCCACTTATGAAACCTTGTCTACCTGATTCCCAATCCTATGTTCTTTCTACTATGATGTATTGTATCCACAAGAACTAACAGTCAATCAGGGTCTTATTTTAATTATCTCAATGTCTCTCTCTCTCCCTCTCCCCCCGCACCTAAATATATTATATAATATGATGCATTTGATAAATATTTTTTACTTACTCAAAACCATGAATAAATATTGCATCAGTCAAGCTTTATGATCCCATAGCAAGTCTTCATGCGTAAGTACCTGAGAAACAGTCATGAGAAAAACAGAGATATAAGAATGGCTCTGAATGGCTCTATTTGCCAATGTGTTGGTATATTAAAAGTATGAAAACAATTGTAAACACTAATAATAATTAAATAATTTTAGTACTTTCAGTATTTTAAAGGGTTGTCTTTAAGTTAAAGTGGTTAATCTTTCAAAAAACTGGAAAAGGTGTTTGATGGTGGGGAAAGAACCAAAGATCAAAGCTGAGAAATACAGAATTTCCTGACTACATGCAAGCCTGCCTATGACCTTCCAACCACTGCCTTCTGAGCTGTCACTCTTCCTACAGATTCTAGTGATTAGCCAAAATGTTATTTTCAGAAGATAGAGAAAACTAAGACTTTATCTAAATAGAAAGCTTTGCCACTGTTTGATTTAAAATTTCACTCAAAAGCATTTAGAATTGGTTTAACTTTGTAACTGGAAAAGCAGCAAGAGTGTGATGCGATTGATTAACCATATGAACAGAAATGATAGATTTGCGCCCTTCATCTGATACTAATCATGCCTTATGTCAGTGCAGGGCTCTGTAAATTTCAGAGCGGTTATATATATTTATCTTTGCAATGGATTTGGTCAACATTCCTCTGGAGTAAATAATATAGGAAAAAGAATCAGCATTTTATGTTAAGAAAACTTGAGGCCTGGAGATATTAAGCAGCTTTCCTACAGTCTCAGAGTTTGGGAGAAGTTAGTAAGGACTGAACTTCTTGTCTCCATAAATCCTAGCCTGGTGTTTGTTCTGCTGCTCTAGTATCTCACGACACCAGTAAATGCACTACAGATCCCACATTCCTCTTGGGGATTCTATAGCAACAGAGAGGATTAGGACCTGAGACTCTGATTCCTTAAATGTGCCAGGGGATTCTTTGATCAGAAATTTGGGGAAACTCCAACCATTTGGTAAATATGGAGCAATATATTGCAGAATAGTTTTCTTTGGAAATTCAAGCCCACATTAATTGCAGTTAACATTTCTTTAATATTCCTAGAGATAGTGTAAACAATTGAATCAAAAGATGAGTTATTTCAGCTCATGGTTCCAGGGCAAATAATAGAATATGATTAAAATGTTGTTTAAGAGTAATGTTTTAAAAAACAACATAGTGTGATCATAACTGCAATAGGTAGAGAAACAAGTCAAGAGAAAAGTATTATTCTGGGTGAATGGATTAATACTTTACTTACAGTGAGTATACATATAATTAAAAACACAGTTACCTTTAATTAAATACCATCAAGCAAGAGAAAAAAGTAGGACAGATAGCTACAGAACTGTAAACTCTCCTAGAGCGACACTTAAAAACTCAGTTTCCACCCTTGGCACCTCCTGACGTGATTCTCTTGGTGACTGCCTAGATGTTTATTTGATAATGATGAAAATCAGGGAGTCATGAGTTGTGCATAATGGCTTCCCACAATTCACTTATTCACTCATTCAGCAAGTATTTGTTGCATTCTTACCACATAGCAGGCCCTGTGCTAGAAGCTAGTTTTACAAGGTGATGCAAACTCAGGATCTTTTCTCCCAGGGTTTATAATCTAACGGGGGTTGTAGAAGAGTAAAGTGATAACAGGAAATAAAGGAGCTATGAGTACATAGGAGGGGAATCTACTCAAATCTGGGGGCCAGATTTCAAGTACCATTTCAACTTAGAACCGAAGATAAATAGGAGTTGGTCAGGTGAAGAGTGAGGGAGAGACTGCTCCAGGTAGAGGAGATATTTGTGCAGCATCCTGTAAGTGAAACAGAGCCTGAATCTTTCATGGAACTAAAAGAAATTTAGTGTACGAACAGCAGTTCGTCAGGAGGAGAGTGGAATGAAAACAGGCTTAAAAGATAAGCAATGCTAGATCATTAGTATTCTGGACATAAGGATTGTAAGCAGTACAGAGAGATATGATCAGGTTTGTGTGTTTCAGACACATCACACTAGCTATTATATGAAGAATGATTTAAGGAAGGAATATATGGAGTTTCACCAGGAAGATTTTTTCATAGTTCAGGTGAGATATGGACTGGAATAGTAGGAGTGAGGATGGAGAGAAGTAGGTATTTTCAAAAGAAACACCAGGACTTTGTGAGTGATTATACATAGGAGTAAGAGAAAGGTGGGGACCAAGGAGAATGTTTAACTTTCTGGCTTGAGTAACTGAGTCAGTGATTGTTCCATTTCCTATTTCTTGAGTAGGGAACATAGAAGAAAAGCATGTTTGAGGAAGCCGATAGTGATCTTGAGGGACTCATGGTATATCCAAGTAGAATATTCAGCAGGCCGCTTTATATATATATGAGTCTCTGGGCTGGAACCATACAATTAAGAGGCATCACAAGAATTCTATGCTGCAGCTAAAAAGAGATAAGTTTCACCCTTTTAAAAATTGTTGATCAAATGGAAGAGGCTGCAGTAGACACATGGTTGTACAATCTAAAAATAGGCCATCCCACTCCCAGATTAAACTCATCAACTAGAAAGGGGAAGTTTCGTTTGAATAGCTTGACTTTAATCAAAGGGCCCAGGCTGATGGAGGGAGAGCTGGTCCTGAGTATAGGGTCTGGGTCTCTCCTGACCCCATTTACCATGGCACTCTAGGTATGTCTCTAGGGAAAGAGCTGCATAAAAGCTTGAAATGGAATTGTTGGTTATTAATAGCTATAGAATGAAGATCCCAGGCCTACTCTGGCATAAGGCTCCTGAGACTGAGTGTAATGCTAGGAAGAGTAAAGACAGTCATCAAATTACAAGAGAAGAGAAAAAAGAAACAAAAAAGAACTACAAAAACAACCAGAAAACAGTTAACAAAATGGCAATAAGTACATACCTATCAGTAATTATTTTTTTATTTTTTCACATCTTTATTGGAATATAATTGCTTTACATTGTTGAGTTAGTTTCTGCTGTATAACAAAGTGAATCAGCTACACGTATACAAATATCCCCATATCCCCTCCCTCTTGCATCTCCCTCCCACCCTCCCTATCCCACTAGGTGGTCACAAAGCACCGAGCTGATCTCCCTATGCTATGCAGCTGCTTCCCACTAGCTATATATTTTACATTTGGTAGTGTATACATGTCAATGCCACTCTCTTACTTCGTCCCAGCTAACCCTTCCCTCTCCCCATGTCCTCAAGCCCATTCTCTATGTCTGTGTCTTTATTCCTGTCCTGCCCCTACGTTCTTCAGAACCTTTTAGATTCCATATATATGTATTAGCATACGGTATTTGTTTTTCTCTTTCTGACTTACTTCACTCTGTATGACAGACTCTAGGTCCATCTACCTCACTACAAATAACTCAATTTCCTTTCTTTTTATGGCTGAGTAATGTTCCATTGTATATATGTGCCACATCTTCTTTATCCATTCATCTGTCGATGGACACCTAGGTTGCTTCCATGTCCTGGTTATTGGAAATGGTGCTGCAATGAACATTGTGGTACATGACTGTTTTTGAATTATGGTTTTCTCAGGGTATATGCCCAGTAGTGGGATTGCTGTGTTGTATGGTAGTTCTATTTTTAGTTTTATAAGGAACCTCCACAGTGGCTGTATCAATTTACATTCCCACCAACAGTGCAAGAGGGTTCCCTTTTCTCCACACCCTCTTCAGCATTTATTGTTTGTAGACCTTTGGATGACGGCCATTCTGCCAGTGTGAGGTAATACCGCATTGTAGTTCTGACTTGCATTGTTCTAATTATTAGTGATGTTGAGCATCCTTTCACGTGTTTGTTGGAAATCTGTATATCTTCTTTGGAGAAATGTCTATTTAGGTTTTCTGCCCATTTTTGGATTGGGTTGTTTTTTTGATATTGAGCTGCATGAGCTGCTTGTATATTCTGAAGATTAATCCTTTGCCAGTTGCTTCATTTGCAAATATTTTCTCCCATTCTGAGGGTTGTCTTTTCGTTTTGTTTATGGTTTCCTTTGCTGTGCAAAAGCTTTTAAGTTTCATTAGGTCCCATTTGTTTATTTTTGTTTTTATTTCCATTTCTCTAGAAGGTGGGTCTAAAAGGATCTTGCTGTGACTTATGTCATAGAGTGTTCTGCCTATGTTTTCCTCTAAGAGTTCTATAGTGCCTATCCTTACATTCAGGTCTTCAAAGCATTTGGAGTTTATTTTTGTGTATGGTGTTAGGAAGTGTTCTAATTTCATTCTTTTACATGCAGCTGTCCAGTTTTCCCAGCACCACTTACTGAAGAGGCTGTCTTTTCGCCATTGTATATTCTTGCCTCCTTTATCAAAGATAAGATGACCATATGTGCCTGGGTTTATCTCTGGGCTTTCTATTCTGTTCCATTGATCTATATTTCTGTTTTTGTGCCAGTCCATACTGTCTTGATTACTGTAGCTCTGTAGTATAGTCTTAAGTCAGGGAGCCTGATTCCTCCTGCTCTGTTTTTCTTTCTCAAAATTGCTTTGGCTATTTGGGGTCTTTTGTATTTCCACACAAATTGTGAAATTTTTTGTTCTAGTTCTGTGAAAAATGCCATTGGTAGTTTGATAGGGATTGCAAAGAATATGTAGATTGCTTTGGGTAGTATAGTCATTTACACAATGTTGATTCTTCCATTCCAAGAACATGGTATATCTCTCCATCTGTTTGTGTCATCTCCAATTTCTTTCATCAGTGTCTTATAGTTTTCTGCATATAGGTCTTTTGTCTCCTTAGGTAGGTTTATACCTAGGTATTTTATTCTTTTTGTTCCAGTGGTAAATGGGAGTGTTTCCTTAATTTCTCTTTCAGATTTTTCATCATTAGTGTATAGGAATGCAAGAGATTTCTGTGCATTAATTCTGTAACCTGCTACTTTACCAAATTCATTGATTAGCTCTAGCACTTTTCTGGTAGCATCTTTAGGATTCTGTATGTATAGTATCATGTCATCTGCAAAGAGTGACAGTTTTACTTCTTCTTTTCCAATTTGGATTCCCCTTATTTCTCTTTTGTCTCTGATTGCTGCAGCTAAAACTTCCAAAACTATGTTGAATAATAGTGCTGAGAGTGGGCAACCTTGTCTTGTTCCTGATTTTAGTGGAAATGGTTTCAGTTTTTCACCATTGAGAATGATATTGGCTGTGGGTACGTCATATATGGCCTTTATTATGTTGAGGTAAGTTCCCTCTATGCCTACTTTCTGGAGGGTTTTTATCATAAATGGGTGTTGAACTTTGTCGAAGCTTTTTCTGCATTTGTTGTCATATGGTTTTTATCCTTCAGTTTGTTAATATGGTGTATCACACTGATTGATTTGCGTATACTGAAGAATCCTTGCATTCCTGGGATATACCCCACTTGATCATGGTGTATGATCCTTTTAAAGTGTTGTTGGATTCTGTTTGCTAGTATTTTGTTGAGGATTTCTGCATCTATGTTCATCAATGATATTGGCCAGTAGTTTTATTGTGACCTCTTTGGTTTTGGTATCAGGGGGATGGTGGCCTCGTAGAATGCGTTTGGGAGTGTTCCTCCCTCTGTTATATTTTGGAAGAGTTTGAGAAGGATAGGTGTTAGCTCTTCTCTAAATGTTTGATAGAATTCGCCTGTGAAGCCATCTGCTCCTGGGCTTTTGTTTGCTGGAAGATTTTTAATCACAGTCTCAATTTCAGTACTTGTGATCGGTCTGTTTATATTTTCTATTTCTTCCTGGTTCAGTCTCGGAAGGTTGTGCTTTTCTAAGCATTTGTCCATTTCTTCCAGGTTGTCCTTTCTGTTGGCATAGAGTTGCTTGTAGTAATCTCTCATGATCCTTTGTACTTCTGCAGTGTCAGTTTTTACTTCTCCTTTTTCATTTCTAATTCTATTGATTTGAGTCTTCTCCCTTTTTTCTTGATGAGTCTAGCTAATGGTTTACCAATTTTGGTTAACTTCTCAAAGAACCAGCTTTTTGTTTTACTGATGTTTGCTATCGTTTCCTTCATTTCTTTTTCATTTATTTCTGATCTGAAAGTTATGATTTCTTTCCTTCTGCTAACTTTGGGATTTTTTTGTTCTTCTTTCTCTAATTGCTTTAGGTGTAAGCTTAGGTTGTTTATTTGAGATTTTTCTTGTTTCTTGAGGTAAGATTGTATTTCTATAAACTTCCCTCTTAGAACTTCTTTTGCTGCATCCTGTAGGTTTTGGGCCATCGTGTTTTCATTGTCGCTTCTTTCTGGGTATTTTTTGATTTCCTCTTTGATTTCTTCAGTGATCTCTTGGTTATTTAGTAGCATACTGTTTACCCTCCATGTGTCTGTACTGTTTACTATTTTTTTCCTGTAATCGATATCTAGTCTCACAGCGTTGTGGTCAGAAGAGATACTTGATACGATTTCAGTGTTCTTAAATTTACCAAGGCTTGATTTGTGACCCAAGATATGATCTATTCTGGAGAATGGCCCATGAGCACTTGAGAAGAAAGTGTATTCTGTTGTTTTTGGATGGAATGTCCTATAAATATCAATTAAGTCCACCTTGTTTAATATGTCATTTAAAGCTTGTGTTTCCTTATTTATTTTCAGTTTTGTTGATCTGTCCATTGGTGAAAGTGGGGTGTTAAAGTCCCCTGCTATTATTGTGTTACTGTTCATTTCCCCTTTTATGGCTGTTAGCATTTGGCTTATGTATTGAAGTGCTTCTATGTTGGGTCCACAAATATTTACAATTGTTATATCTTTTTCTTGGAATGATCCCTTGATCATTATGTAGTGTCCTTCCTTGTCTCTTGTAACATTCTTCATTTTAAAATCTGTTTTTTCTGATATGAGTATTGCTACTCCAGGTTTCTTTTGATTTCCATTTGCATGGAATATCTTTTTCCATCCCCTCACTTTCATTCTGTATGTGTCCCTAGGTCTGAAGTGGGTCTCTTGTAGACAGCGTATATCGGATCTTGTTTTTCTATCCATTCAGGCAGTCTGTGTCTGGTTGGAGCATTTAATCCAATGACCATTAAGGTAATTATTGATATGTATGTTCCTATTACCATTTTTGTAATTGTTTTGGGTTTGTTTTTGTAAGTCTTTTCTTTTTCTTGTGTTTCCTGCCTAGAGAAGTTCCTTTAACATTTGTTGTAAAGCTGGCTTGGTGGTGCTGAATTCTCTTAATTTTTGCTTGTCTGTAAAGGTTTTAATTTCTCAGTCGAATCTGAATGAGATCCTTGCTTGGTAGAGTAATCCTGGTTGTAGGTTTTTCCCTTTCATCACTTTAAATATGTCCTGCTACACCCTTCTGGCTTGCAGAGTTTCTGCAGAGAAACCAGCTGTTAACCTTATGGGGATTCCCTTGTATGTTATTTGTTGCTTTTCCCTTGCTGCTTTTAATATTTTTTCTCTGTATTTAATTTTTTATAGCTTGATTAATATGTGTGTTGGCATGTTTCTCCTTGGATTTATCCTGTATGGGACTCTCTGTGCTTCCTGGACTTGCCTGACTATCTCCTTTCCAATATTAGGGAAGTTTTCAACTATAATCTCTTCAAATATTTCCTCAGTCCCTTTCTTTTTCTCTTCTTCTTCTGGGACCCCTATAATTCGAATGTTGGTGTGTTTAATGTTGTCCCAGAGGTCTCTGAGACTGTCCTCAATTCTTTTCATTCATTTTTCTCTATTCTGCTGTGTGGTAGTTATTTCCACTCTTTTATCTTCCAGGTCACTTATCCATTCTTCTGCCTCAGTTATTCTGCTATTGATTCCTTCTAAAGAATTTTTTTTTTTTTTTTTTTTTTTTTGCGGTACGTGGGCCTCTCACTGTTATGGCCTCTCCCGTTGCGAAGCACAGGGTCCAGACGCACAGGCTCAGCAGCCATGGCTCACGGTCCTAGCCACTCCGCGGCATGTGGGATCCTCCCGGACCGGGGCATGAACCCGTGTCCCCTGCATCGGCAGGTGGACTCTCAACCATTGCGCCACCAGGGAAGCCCCTAAAGAATTTTTAATTTCATTTATTGTGTTGTTCATCATTGTTTGTTTGCTCTTTAGTTCTTCTAGGTCCTTGTTAAACGTTGCTTGTATTTTCTCCATTTTATTTCCAAGATTTTGCATCATCTTTACTATCATTACTCTGAATTCTTTTTCAGTTAGACTGCCTATTTCACTTGTTCGGTCTGGTGGATTTTTGCCTTGCTCCTTCATCTGCTGCGTATTTCTCTGTCTTCTCATTTTGCTTAACTCATGGTGTTTGGGGTCTCCTTTTCGCAGGCTGCCGGTTCGTAGTTCTCATCGTTTTTGCTTTCTGCCCCCAGTGGGTAAGGTTGTTTCAGTGGGTTGTGTCAGCTTCCTGGTGGAGGGGACTGGTGCCTGTGTTCTGGTGGATGAGGCTGGATCTTGTCTTTCTGGTGGGCAAGACCATGTCCAGTGGTGTGTTTTGGGGTGTCTGTGAACTTATTATGATTTTAGGCAGCCTCTCTGCTAAGGGGTGGGGTTGTGTTTCTGTCTTGCTAGTTGTTTGGCATGGGGTGTCCAGCAATGGAGCTTGCTGGTCGTTGAGTGGAGCGTTGAGACAGAAATCTCTGGGAGAGCTCTTGCCAATTGATATTACGTGGGGCCGGGAGGTCTCTGGTGGTCCAAAGTCCTGAACTGGGCTCTCCCACTTCCGAGGCTCAGTCCTGGTTGGAGCACCAAGTCAGCCACATGGGTCAGAAGGAAAGGGAGGGAAAAAAAAGAAATAAAATAAAAATAAAATAAATTTATGAAAATAAAAAAATTTAAAAAAATATTAAAATAAAATTTTTTAAAAGTAATAAAAAAGAAGAGAGCAACCAAACCAATAAACAAATCCACCAATGATAACAAGTTCTAAAAACTAAACTAAGATAATCATATAAATCAGAAACTAGTCAGTCGCATATAGCAAACCCCAAGTCTACAGTTGCTCTCACAGTCCACCGCCTCAATTTTGGGATGATTCGTTGTCTATTCAGGTATTCCACAGATGCAGGGTACATCAAGTTGATTGTGGAGATTTAATCTACTGCTCCTGAGGCTGCAGAGAGAAATTTCCCTTTCTCTTCTTTGTTCGCACAGCTCCTGGGGTTCTGCTTTGGATTCGGCCCCGCCTCTGCGTGTAGGTTGCCTTCTGACATCGGTTCTTCGCCCAGACAGGAGAGGGTTAACGGAGCAGCTGATTAGAGGACTCTGACTCAGGCTGGGGGAAGGGAGGGGTATGGAATGCAGGGCAAGCCTGCGGCAGCAGAGGCTTACATGACGTTGCAATAGCCTGAGGCGCGCTATGTGTTCTCGTGGGGAAGTTGTCCCTGGATCACGGGACCCTGGCAGTGGCGGGCTGCACAGGCTCCCAGGAGGGGGTGTGTGGATACTGACCTGTGCTTGCACACAGGCTTCTTGGTGTCAGCAGCAGCCTTAGCGTTTGATGCCCGTCTCTGATGTCCGCACTGATAGCCACGGCTCGCACCCATCTCCGAAGCTCGTTTAGGTGGTGCTCTGAATGCCCTCTCCTCGCGCACCCTGAAACAATGGTCTCTTGACTCTGAGGCGGGTCCAGAGTTTTTCTCAGACTCCCTCCCGGCTAGCTGTGGCGCACTAGCCACCTTCAGGCTGTGTTCACACAGCCAACCCCTGTCCTCTCCCTGGGATCTGACCTCCGAAGCCGGAGCCTCAGCTCCCAGCCCCTACCCGCCCCGGCGGGTGAGCAGACAAGCCTCTCGGGTTGGTGAGTGCTGGTTGGCACGGATCCTCTGTGCGGGAATCTCTCCGCTTTGCCCTCTGCACCTCTGTTGCTGCGCTCTCCTCCATTGCTCCAAAGCTTCCCCCCGCCCATCCCCCGTCTCCGCCAGTGAAGGGGCCTCCTAGTGTGCGGAAAGTTTTCCTCCTCCACAGCTCCCTCCCAGAGGTGCAGGTCCTGTCCCTATTCTTTTTTTTTTTTTTTTTTTGCGGTACGCGGGCCTCTCACTGTTGTGGCCTCTCCCGTTGCGGCGCACAGGCTCCGGACACGCAGGCTCAGCGGCCATGGCTCACGGGCCCAGCCGCTCCGCTCCGCGGCATGTGGGATCTTCCCAGACCGGGGCACGAACCCGTGTCCCCTGCATCGGCAGGCGGACTCTCAACCACTGCGCCACCAGGGAAGCCCCGTCCCTATTCTTTTGTCTCTGCTTTTTCTTTTTTCTTTTGCCCTACCCAGGTACGTGCCTTTTGGGAAGTCTGAGATCTTCTGCCAGCATCCAGTAGGTGTTCTGTAGGAGTTGTTCTGTACGTAGATGTATTTTTGATGTATTTGTGGGGAGGAAGGTGATCTCCATGTCTTACTCCTCCACCAACTTGACCGTCCTCCTCCAGTAATTACTTTAAATGTAAAATGACTAAATGCTTCAATCAAAAGACAGAGAATGACTGAATGGATTGAAAAATGTATATATGCTGCCACAAGAGACTCACTTCAGATCTAAAGACAAGCACAGACTGAAAGTGAAAAATGGAAAAGGGCACTCCATTCAAATGGAAATGAAAAGAAAGCTGGGATTGTAATACTAATATCAGAGAAAACAGAGTTTAAAATGAAGACTGTAACAAGAGAGAAAAAAGGACATTATATAATGATAAAGGGATTGATCCAACAAGAAGTACAATTGTAAATATATATGTACCCAACATAGGAGCATCTAAATACATAAAACAAATGTTAACAAGCATAAAGGGAGAAATGGACAGTAACACAATAATAATAGGGGACTTTAACATCCCACTTATATCAATGAATAGTTCATCCAGACAGAAAACCAGTAACAAAACACTGTCCTTAAATGACACATTAGACCCAATGAACTTAACAGTCATATATATATATATACATATGTATATATATATATATATGTAACATTCCATTCTAAAACAGCAGAATACACATTCTTTTCAAGTGCACATGGAACATTCTCCAGGATAGATCACATACTAGGCCACAAAAGAAGCCTTGGTAAATTTAAATTAAAATCATATCAAGCATCTTTTCTGACCACAATACTATGAGACTAGAAATCAACCACAAGAAAAAAAAAACTGCAAAAAACACACATACATGGAGGCTAAACAATATGCTACTAAACACCCAATGGGTCACTGAAGAAATCAAAGAAGGAATAAAAAAATACTTGAAGACAAATAAAAATGGAAACACAACAATCCAAAATCTATGGGACACAGCAAAAGCAGTTGTAAGAGGGAATTTTATAGCAATACAGCCTACCTCAGGAAATAAGAAAAGTTGCAAATAAACAACCAAAACTTACACTTAATGGAAATAGGAAAAAAAGAACAAACAAAACCCAAAATTGGTAGGAGGAAAGACATTGTAAAAATCAGAGCAGAAATAAATAAAACAGAGAGTAAAAAAACAATATGAAAGATTAATGAAACTAAGAACTGGTTCTTTGAAAAGGTAAACAAAATTGACAAACCTTTAGCCAGAGTCATTAAGAAAAAAAGAGAGAGGGCCCAAAACCATAAAATCAGAAATGAAAGAGGAGGTGTTACAACTGACATCACAGAAAAACAAAGGATCATAAGAGACTACTATGAACAACTAAACGCCAATAAATTGGACAACCTAGAAGAAACTCATAAATTTCTAGAAACATACAATCTCCCAAGACTGAATCAGAAAGAAATAGAAAATATGAACAGATCAGTTACCAGTAATGAAGTTGAATCAGTAATCAAAAAACTCCCAATAAGCAAGATTCCAGACCAGAGTCTTCACAGATGAATTCTACCAAACATTTATTGAAGAATTAACACCTATCCTTCTCAAACTATTCCAGAAAATTGAAAAGGAAGGAATGCTTCCAAACTCATTCCACAAGGCCAGCATCAGCCTGATACCAAAGTCAAACAAGGACACTATAGAAAAGAATATTATCGGCCAACGCCACTGATGAACATAGATGCAAAAATCCTCAATATAATATCAGCAAATCAAATTCAGCAATACAGTAAAAGGATCATACACTGTGATCAAGTGGGATTTATCCCAGGGATGCAGGAATGGTTCAACATACCCAAAGAAATCAATGTGATACACCACATTAACAAACTGAAGAATAAAAATCATCATTATGATCATGTAACTATATCTTTGCTTCAGGCATCTACTTTAGGGTGAACCCAAACTGAGCAGAACCCAGGAAGTCTTTAGCATATACTAGAATTTTAGATTTTTCTCTATGAAAATTACCTGGGAGGTATCTATTCTATGGTGCCAATAAGAAATATAATAATAATAATAGTAATAATGGCTAGAATTTTAAGAGGGAGTACTCTATGCCAAGCACTGAGCCACACGCCTTACATGGATTTGCTCCCAAGACAAACCATGTGAGGTAAGAGCTATCATTACCCCTGTTTTACAGATGAGAAAACTGAGATTTAGAGGCCTGACACTATGTGTCCGAAGTTATGAAGTTAGCAAGTGTTACAGCAATCTATATCCAGGCAAGTTTTATCCCTGTATCTTAGGCAAAGGGGTAAGATTAGCACCCACGTAAGAAACTGGATAAGTTTTGGGGGAACCTGGGAACAGTCACGTAAGTAGGAGGCAAACCCACTTGCTTGACAGTTGGTTGACTGAGTGGGCAAGCCCACAGAGAGGAAAGGAGTACCAGTGTCCAGTTGGCCACCCTGGCCTGCGTTAAGAGCAACACTCTTCCCAGGGAGTCTGTGTTTAACATAAAAATAAATAATCCAAATGTAAATTGCAATCCCCACAGTGTCTTCCTCCTTTTTTTCCTTTTGGGATATAAAAAGCATCTACAAACATATGCTCCTGCTGCCTTGTTCTTTGTGGCCTGCTCCACAAAGACACTTTAAAAAACGACAGCCCACGGTCTTTTTCAGAGCCTGCATCTCTGGTTTGTCACTTGGCAAAGGACAGAAATATTCCATGCGTGGTTGAAGGTGGTGCCAGGAGAAAGCATGGAAGATTTATTCTTTGGCTGCTCAGGTTATATATTAAAGAGGGACTAGGGTTCAAAAAGGAGCTTGCAGCTCTGCACATCAGAGGTGTCCACTTCCGCCCAGTGTTGAGTTAAACTGAACCTTGTGTGGCCACAAGGGAGGAGTGTCACAGGTCACTTTTAGCAAGAGGGTCCTGAAGAGGGACCACTGTGCTTCCTCCCACACCACTTCCTGGCTCTTGGGCTACCGCCAATATAATTATTATTAATTACAATGCTGTGGCACTTCCAATGTCAATTTCAGTCTGCAACTTAAAGAAAAGCAAAACCCCACACATTAAAGCAGTTAGAAGAATTTTTAATTTGGTAAAGGGGTGAGCCCCTCTTTGAGGTTCCAGATCTCTGCTGCAATTGCTACTACAGCAGGAAACAAGCAAATGAATAAGAACCTGGGGTGTTTCCTTTCCTCCTTGGAAATCTTTATACCAAAAGAGTAGCTTTTTGGATACAGTTTAGGTACTGGGTCATACAGTGAATCCTTTTGGGTGGCTTTTTTGTGAATTCAGTATAATAACCTAAACAGACAGCAATATTACGATCTGAAAACAAAAGAGTTTATGCCAGCTAGAGAGTCAGCACAGGGTTTCTGAATGTATGAATGACGTACCTACAGCTTGCTGCCTCTCAGCAAGTCTTCTGAATATGAACTCTTGAAGCCTAGGAAGAATTTCCCAGAGAACTAAATGACGTTTGCATATTTGAGAAGGAAAATGCTAATAACTGAACTGAACCTAACTGAATTAAATATTAAGTCTAACTGGTAGCAGTAAATTATATTCCAATGTTTTCCAAAGATTAATGTATAATTTCACAACTATTTCTGCAGTGGACTCAAATAACCTTTAAAAAATATGGTAATCACAGTTTTCTTCCTGAAGCCACCTGCATTCCTCAGAAGAAAATGGTTTTTCTCCCCCTGTTTCTGTTGTGAACAGTAGGGCACTCAATGAAAAAATGAAAAAAATGTGTCTGGATTTACGGGGGACAAAATGTAAAATTCACTCAGATACACTGTGTTGTTTCCTTACCATCTTCTCTATTCAGAAGTCTTTAGTTAAGAAACAGAAGCTGTCACATTTGGCCAGGGCCCAGACTGTGTGAGATGAGTAAGGAAGGTGCTAGGGTGCAAAATTTAGGGCGGTTCTCCCTCTCAGAAGTACACAATGCTTGACCCAGCCACAGGGGCCTACCTCACTACAGGATGGCTCGGCCAAACCAGAGTGGAGGCTTTTGCTCTGGCCTGTGACCACCAGCACACTGTACTGCACTTCATTCATTCATCTATGAATTCATTCAGTAAATATGTGTTGAGTATCTGATACATACCAGGTAGCACTCTAGTTTTCAATGAACAAAATCAACAGAATTTCCTGCACTCACATTCCTGGAATGGAACACAAACAACAAAAAGCAAACATAATAAATAAGACATGGTACGGTATGTCAGAATGGGCTAAGTACTCTGGCTAAATAAAAAGAGAATGGATGAGGGAAACTGGGAGTGCCAGAAAGAGCTACAGTTTTAGATGGAGGTGTCTAGGTGTCTAGATCTATGAGGATCAGTGGACATCAGAGAAGACATTTAAGCAATTCCTTGGGGTAAATGTGGAGTAAGCCAGGCAGATATTGGATGGGAAAGCATTCCAGACATCAGGAACAGTCTGTGCAAAGGCCCTGAGACAGGAATGTGCCTAATATGTTTAAAAAGCAGTGAAGAGGTAAGGAAATACACTCAGAGAGGTAAGAGAGTACCTTAAAATGTACTTGCTGTACATTTTAAGGACCATGGATTAGATTCTGAAAGAAATGAGGAGCCACTGTGAAATATCAAGATTATCTGTTCCGAGTTTAGCAGGACCATTATGGCTGTCTTGTTGATAATGACTATAGGAAGGGGCAAACGTGAGAGCAGTGACACCAGTTAGGAGGCTATCATAATACACTAAGGCAAAGATGATGGTAGATTGGACCACCCTGGTGATGAAAAGTAGTTGTATTCTTGATATATTTTAAAGGTAGAGCCATCAGAATTTCCTGAAGCAATGGATACAGGGTGAGATAGAGGGGAGTCAGAGGTGATTTTAAGATACTTGGTGTGAGCAAGGGATTATGCCGTAACGGTCTGTAATTCAGTTATTGCTCAATATCTAGGAAACATATTTACTAAAGTAATCATGTTTTTCAAAAGAAGCTCCCAAGACAAGCAAACAAAGCAGGCATAAACTCATGACTACCACAACTGCATGCAAAACTTAGCTCAAATTTCTAATCTTGTTAGGGTGGTAAGAAATTCAGTCTCAGTCGTTCCTGGGGCTCCCAACTTCACTGGGGTTAGGCTGAAGCCCCTAGGGTAGGGGCTTACACAGTCCAGGTCTTTCAGGGAGACCCCATTATCTTTAGATTCATGGTGGTCTTTAGGATATGCTCATGCAGAAAAGTCAACATGGTCGAACCCTTTAAGATGTGTATTGAAGAGCATCTCTGGGGAGGCTAGAAGCTCATATAACTAAATGCATTAAGCTGTTTGTTTTTCTCAGGTCGGTCCTCTATTCTAGGCAGAGAAGTAGCAGGGTAGGGAGAGGAGGTGTGGGTCCCTGAAAACACAGTTTTTCCAGTGTTGGACAGCTTCTCCCTGCCCCAGGTTGACAGTTTCTGCCTCTACCTAAACTTACACACTTCTCCATCTCCCTTGTATCGGTTTATATAAGTTATACTGCAGAAACAAACAAACTCTTAAGGGGCTTACAACACAAAAGTTTATTTCTGCCCATGTTCATGTCAGCTGCAGACTGGAGATGGCTCTAATTCACAACTTCTTCATTAGCGGATCCAGGCTGTTGGAGCTGCCTTTAACTGGCCTCATGGGAAATAGAGCAATACCACATCATGAAATGACCCTTTCATTATTGTCTGAAAGTTGCATACATCAATTCTGCTCAAAATGTATCATCCAAAACACATCACATGGCCAAGCTGATGGGTAGGGAGGTAAAAACTACTCCCTGGGAGAAACATGGAAGAATTGGGGATAATAACATGACCTCCCATACTCCAGTTCCGGGGGCGTTTTACAGAAACAAAGTGTCAAGTTTCTTTCCTGGAGGTAAAGTAGCAACGAGAAAATCAAACCAGTTAGCATTTTTTCTTATTAACTTAGTTTGCTGTTTTAGCAAGCACTTTGTGGTTACATAGAGTTGAATGAGGAAATTTCGGAGAGTGGGGTCTATCAATTCTATAATATTGCCAGTCAGGCTCTGTTCAAGCTTTTAACACATACTAACTCATCTAACCCTTAGAATATTCCATGAGGCAGATATTTTTACTCCCTCTCCCCATTTTTATAGATATAAGAAGTTAGGTATAGAGATAAAGTCATGTTAAGAACAAGCAAGTGATAAATTGTGGCTGCAGGATTAGGACTCTAGGTGTTTAGCTCCAGGATCTGAGCTCCTAACTACTGTTCTACAGTATTATTGAGAATTAGACCCAGTCACAGTATTTATTTAGGGTGCCCTAATAAGAGAATCAGTGACAACTATCCAGTTTCATTCTATATAATATCCTTCTATAAAAAACTGGGAAAGGACTTTTTTCCCTCTGTGTTTCCTTTGAAACGCAAAGTCTTGCTGTACCATTTTCAGATTAAAGCCCAATTAAGGGAATAAAATACTTAAGCTATTGATCTTTCAGCAGGAAGGTTACAGCTATAATCATTTACTCCTAGGAACCAGTTATCTTTCCAGATGTTCCAGCTGTGACCTTTCATCCATCTATAGGGATTCCTGAGTCCATAGTCCAGGCCCTGACATGTCTTGCTGTATGCCAAGAATTACTACAAATTATTAAGGCTGTACATGCAGATTCCCACAGCAGAAATTTCTGCCAGTTGCCCACTTCCTTCCTTCTATCTCCCCTTCTTTTCCCTACATCTGGTAAGAGTAACTGGGGTGACCAGCTGAACTAATGAGTTTATGAAAGCAACAATCCCAGCATGCATTGCCACCAGGGCTCCTTCTCCGTCACCTTCCACTGTGCTGCAGCTGGGAAAGGGTACATTTTTCAGGATGAAATGCCACACTGCCATTTCTGTGTTTTTCCCCTTCATACATATGCAAACACACAAATCCCAACATAAACACACAAAGACATGTATGCATGCATGCAGGCACGCATATGCATTCCTCCTGATCTTTTGTTTTCTAGAAGTTTCACTTTCTGAATGTTAAGTGCCAAGTTGCTGGACATAGTGCTAGGTAGGACTGCCTCAAGAAGTAGCATCCGAAACATAGAGAGATGACTGGCAATTCTATACATAGCATTTCTTCTTAAGGAGTTTAAAATTTGAGTATTTAAAATTGGCCAGTTTTAATTTCTTTAGAAAATACTTAGTGTAAGTATAATAGAAAAGTGCTTTCTTCATTCCTCCACATCACAAATCATGGCAAGTTCTTCACAGAGAGCATCAGGGTCTTCTCTTGTTATTAAGCACCCCATGTTCTATCATTATGAAATAATATTCTGTAATTAAAATATCCTAAAACGAAAGGATTTTAAAGAAATGTTTCAGATCCATATGGAAAAAAAATTGAATCCCTACATCACAACTTTCACTAAAGTCAATTCTAGATGTATCAAGAGCTTAAATGTGAATGGCAAAACTTTAAAACTTTTAGGAAGAAATACAAAAGTATATCCCAGTGACTTATGAGGTAGGGAATGATTTCTTCAGAAACAAAAAGCACAAACTATCAAGGAAAAGACTGATAAACTTGATTCATTAAAATTAAGAATTTTACTCATCCAATGATTCTATTAAAGAAGGCGAAAGACAAGCCAAAAACTGGGAAAAGATATTTGCAATATCCAGAACTGAGACAGGATTAACATATAAAATATATAAAGAAAAAGGGAACTTACTTTGATAAGTTAACCGCGGAAGCCCTCTGTGCGGTGGAGACACGGAGGCCAAGGTCATACGACGAAAAAGAAGTGAAGGGTGGAAGAGCGTTCCAGCAAGAAGACTGAGTTCAAAGAGCAATGTGGCTGGAAAGCAGAGGAGAGACGCTCGGAGAGGTAGACGACGGCCGGAACACGCAGGATGGTACAAAAAGGATCCAATTGAGGGTTTAATTGAGCGCAGCTGGCTGCTATGCGGAGCGCGCACGCGCGGCCGAGATTACTCTTGGGGAGGCGTTGGCGCCTCTGTATTCTAATACTGTAGAGGACCTTTCACAGACTCTGAGAGAGACAGCCACAGGGACTTGGTTAAGGGCGTGAACTCTGTGGCCAGATTACCTGCGTTCCTCCCCTAGCTCTGCACCTTATAAACTCTTTGACCTTGGGCAAATTGCTTAGGCTTTCTGTGCCTCAGTCTCCCAATATGTGAATTGGGTAATGGTGCCCATTAGGTGTTCTTAATTTTTTCTATGCCTTGCACCCCTGGGCAGTCTGGTGAAGCCTATGGATCTCTTCTAAAAAAGAAAAAAATTTTTTTTCTTTTGTGGTACGCTGGCCTCTCACTGCTGTGGCCTCTCCCATTGCGGAGCACAGGCTCTGAACGAGCAGGCTCAGCGGCCATGGCTCACAGGCCCAGCAGCTCCGCGGCATGTGGGATCTTCCCGGACCGCAGCACGAACCCGTGTCCCCTGCATCAGCAGGCGGACTCTCAACTACTGCGCCACCAGGGAAGCCCCAAAAATATTTTTTTTAATGCATAAAATAACATACCAAAAGATTCCAAAAGACACCAAATATATTTTTAAAATAGTTATCAACATATTTAAACAGATATAGTTGACAGAGTTGTATGTATTTATATATATGTTTACCTACTAGATAATAAGAACTAAGAGGTATAATACCTACCATAATCTTGAGATTGTGATGAGTGAAAATAATATTTCAAGTTATCTACAACAATTATAATGTGATACCAAAAAAGCCCAACAATTTTTACAGGTCATAAAGTGACAGCCAATTCTACTGTGTGGTTTGGTGCCTACATTCCCAATTGAAGGATATATTAAATTTCAGTTACAGGTTACTGAAATTAAAGATATATATATTTAGATCTCTATATCTGTGTCTATCTAGATTTATCCATGTATCTATCGATCTGTCTACCTATCTATCTCCAAGTTGAAGGATTCTCTGAATTCTAACCACTTACCCCTGGTCATCCATGGATCCTAGGATAAAAAGCCCTTGCCTTAGTCTGTCCTGGCTGCTCTAACTGAATTCCATATACTGGTTGGCTTACAAACAACAGAAATTTATTTTTATTAAAGAGTTTCAAGTTTTCCAAAAGTAGAATGAGGGGCCATAAGCTCTCTGCTGGGATAAACTGTATTTCTTGACTTGCCTATAGTTCTTTATTTCATGAATATGAATAAGTTCCTCTAATCTCAGATAAAAGCAAATAATGAAACTGATGGTAACCCAATGCTTTAAAGCTTCTATCCTCAAATTCTATTCCTTTCAGAATTCTTTCAAGCTTTTCATTGGTGTTTTGGGTTGACTTCTTAGGAGCACCAGTAAGTGGTGGGGAAATGAGACAGGAAAGGGAAGAAAGTCAAGAAAACGTGTGTTATAAAGTGGATTTCCACTGTGGGCAATTGGAGCTTGGTCCCACTAGGGCACTCTGAGAGATACTAAAAAACGTGCTTTCCGCCCAGAAGTTGTCTCACCCAAGGAGCAAGGAAGCTAGGGTACTGACTCTCCCTCATTCATCAGTGATTCAGGGCTGCTCCCAAGGGCTTTAAATCCCTAGCACTTCCTGCCTTCTTCTCACCTATGGAGCAAGGGAAAGCACTCAGCTGCTTGTAGTTATGGGCATATACTGGAATTTTTGTGTTTTGAGGGGATATGGGCAGGGCACTGATAATGTCACTGCAGTAGGTGCAACATTATAAACAGACATCTGGTTAAATAATTTTGGAATATATAAAAAAGACAGCTAGGTTGCTTAGCTGCACATCTTTTCATGTCCTTTTATGTGTTAATATACATAGTGAATCTCTGAAAAAAGATTCAACAATTCCAACATACTTTACTCAAGAATTATTATTTTTCTCTTTTGTCACAGTATGTTCTTAATACCTAAATATAAAATGTAATTTGAAATGAAAAACACACTCAAAAATTTGGAAATTGAAATTCTCACTTCTCAAAAGAAGAAATCATAATGGAAATTTGAATTTTTAGAAGTCAACAACAATGAAAACACTATATATTAATATTCATGGAATGTAGCTATACTTAGAAGGAAATTTACAGCATATAATTATACATATTTGAAAACAAAAAGTTTGAAAATTGAAAATTAATAACCTTCCAACTCAAAAAAATAAGTTGGAAAAAAATAAAATGGTTAGTTTTTCTTCCTTATACATAAATTGTGAAATATTCACATCCTAGAAAAATTGATAACTCTGATGCTTAGGGTATCCTAGCTGCTGCCCACATGGTCCTTGCCCTTAGGCCGTGTCCATCTGAAGGTATTAAGCACCACTCACTATAACAACATTTGCTTAGTATTTGACTGGTATATACTTTCTATCCTTTTGTTTTTTCTTTTTGTCATCTTATGTTTTTAGATGTCTTCTCTAAATAGAATGTAACTACTTTTTTTTAAATTTATTTTTTATTTTTATTATTTATTTTATTGGAGTCTAGTTGCTTTACATTGTTGTCAATTTCTGCTGTATAGCAAAGTGAATCAGCTATACGTATACATATATCCCCTCCTTTTTGTATTTCCTTCCCATTTAGGTCACAACACAGCACTGAGTAGAGTTTCCTGTGCTATACAGTTGGTTCTCATTAGTTATCTATTTTATACACAGTAGTGTATATATGTCAATCCCAATCTCCCAGTCCATCCCACCCTCCCATCCCTCTTGGTATCCATATATTTGTCCTCTATGTCTGTGTCTATTTCTGCTTTGCAAATGAGTTTACCTATACAATTTTTCTAGAGTCCACATATATGTGTTAATACATATTTGTTTTTCTCTTTCTGACTTACTTCACTCTGTGTGACAGTCTCTAGGTCCATCCACATCTCTGCAAATGGAACAATTTCATTCCTTTTTATGGCTGAGTGATATGCCATTGTATATATGTACCACATCTTCTTTATCCATTCCTCTGTTGACACTTAGGTTGCTTCCATGTCCTGGCTATTGTAAATAGTGTGGCAATGAACATTGGGGTGCATGTGTTGTTTTGAATTATGGTTTTCTTCGGGTATATGCCCAGGAGTGGGATTGCTGGGTCATATGGTAGTTCTATTTTTAGGTTTTTAAGGAATCTCCATACTGTTCTCCACAGTGGCGGTACCAATTTACATTCCCACCAACAGTGAAAGAGGGTTCCCTTTCTCCCCACCCTCTCCAGCATTAATTGTTTGTAGATTTTTTAATGATGGCCGTTCTGACGGGTGTGAGGTGATACCTCATTGCAGCTTTGATTTGCATTTCTCTAATAATGAGTGATGTTGCGCATCTTTTCATGTGTTTTTTGGCCATCTGTATGTCTTCTTTGGAGAAATGTCTATTTAGGTCTTCGGCCCATTTTTTGGATTGGGTTGTTTGTTTTTTTGATATTGAGCTGCATGAGCTGTTCGTTTATTTTGCAGATTAATCCTTTGTCAGTTGCTTCATTTGCAAATATTTTCTCCCATTCTGAGGGTTGTCTTCTTGTCTTGTTTATGATCCTTTGCTGTGCAAAAGACTTTAACTTTAATTAGGTCCCACTTGTTTATTTTTGTTTTTATTTTCATTACTTTAGGATGTGGGTCAAAAAAGATCTTGCCACGATTTATGTCAAAGAATGTTCTTCCTATGTTTTCCTCTAAGAGTTTTATAGTGTCTGGTCTTACATTTAGGTCTTTAATCCATTTGGAGTTTATTTTTGTGTATGGTGTTAAGAAGTGTTCTAATTACATTCTTTTACATGTAGCTGTCCAGTTTTCCCAGCACCACTTATTGAAGAGACTTTCTTTTCTCCATTGTATATTCTTTCCTACTTTGTCGTAGATTAGGTGACTATAGGTGTGTGGGTTTATCTCTGGGCTTCCTATCCTGTTCCATTGATCTATGTTTCCGGTTTTGTGCCAGTACCATACTGTCCTGATTACTGTAGCTTTGTAGTATAATCTGAAGTCAGGAAGCCTGATTCTTCCAGCTCCATTTTTCTTTATCAAGATTGCTTTGGCTATTCAGAATCTTTTGTGTTTCCACACAAATTGTAAAATTTTTTGTTCTAATTCTGTGAAAAATGCCACTGGCAATTTTATAGGGATTGCATTGAATCTGTAGATTGCTTTGGGTAGAATAATCATTTTGACAATATTGATCCTTCCAATCCAAGAACATGGTATATCTCTCCATTTGTTTGTGTCAGCTTTGATTTCTTTCATCAGTGTCTCATAGTTTTCTGAGTACATGTCTTTTGCCTCCTTAGGTAGGTTTAGTCCTAGGTATTTTATTCTTTTTGTTGCAATGGTAAATGGGATTGTTTCCTTATTTTTCTTTCTGATCTTTCATTGTTAGTGTATAGGAATGCAAGATATTTCTGTGCGTTCATTTTGTATCCTGCAACTTTACCAAATTCATTGATTAGCTCTAGTAGTTTTCTGGTGGCACCTTTAGGATTTTCTATTTATAGTATCATGTCATCTGCAAACAGTGACATTTTTACTTCTTCTTTTCCAATTTGGATTCCTTTTATTTCTTTTTTTTTCCTCTGTTGCCATGTCTAGGACTTCCAAAATTATGTTGAATAATAGTGGCAAGAGTGGACATCCTTGTCTTGTTTCTGATCTTAGAGGAAATGCTTTCCGTTTTTCACCATTGAGAATGATGTTGGCTGTGGGTTTGTCATATATGGCCTTTATTATGTTGAGGTAGGTTCCCTCTATGCGCACTTTCTGGAGAGATTTTATGATAAATGGGTGTTGAACAGCAATACTTTTTAAAAAAGCAAGCTGAGACTCTTTGTCTTTGAATTGGTAAGTTTAGCCCATTGGCGTTTATTGTGATTAATGGTATATTTGGATTTATTTCTTCCATATTACTTTGTAGTTTCTTTGAATAATGGTTTTTCTTAGGTTTCTTACCTGTTTTCTACTGGTTTGAGTATTCCTCCCTCCCATCTACACCTGACTCACTTAGGGGTTATACAACCTGTAACTGTTTTTGAATATGTTAGTTTTTCTTGGATATATGTGGCCTTGCTGGGAAAAGCACTAGCTGGATTGTGTCCACAAAGCTTTACCAAGGACAAACTTCTTTTGGTCTGTCACTCCTAAGATGGCAGTTCTACAAGGGTGAATGTAGGAAACAATTAAATGATACAGGTCCCAACCATAGAAGGCTATGAAATCATAAAAGTAATATTTGGAAACAATGAGAGTAGTATCTGATGATTAGTTATTTGTTATTTTGAGTAGAGGATAAACAGACTTGTTGAAAAGCCATTTGACTAAAGACTTTTTCTTGGATTTCTGAGTTTTTTATTTATTGCCTTACAAAAAATAATCCTATAATTGATTTGAATATTGGCATAGAAGAGAGAGGCTGTCGAGACTTTGGCCAAAAAAATCCCTTAAAAGAGTGTGGATTTATATTTTTTAAACTCCTTGGGCTGTGTATGCATTCCACCTGAAAATACATGTCTTTTGCCTGTTCTAGAAATGTAGTCAATCATCGAATATTGAATATCATATTGAACCTTGCCAACAAGTATTTTCTTTTCTTTCCTTCTGAACTCCTATTAGATAATGTTGAACCTTCTCACCACATCCTCCATGGTGCTTAGAATCTCTTTCATTTGTTCCATTTTTTCATATCTCTGAGCTACTGTCTGGAAAACTGCTCAGATCTCTCAGTTGTACCAGTTCTCTCTGCCACCAGGTCCGATCTGCTAATTAGCCTGTAGATTGAGGTTTTAATTTAAATTGTTATATTTTTCATTTTTGCAAATTCAAGTTTGATTGTTCTTTTCTTCACATATGCTTGTTGTTTTTTTCACAGTGTCTTGTTATTTTCCAATGGGTTCTATCTATCCAAGTTTTGGGGACTATAAATCCTGCTGTTTATTGTGTCTGATAACTCCGACACACGTGGATCTTTTTCAAACAAATTTTTCAGTTTTGACTGAGAATTAAACTTCAACAAAGTTTGTTTTCCAAATATGAATCCTTCTTCTTTGCTTGTAGCTATATCTTTCCTGTGTGTGTGTGTGTGTGTGTGTGTGTGTGTGCGTGAGCATTCATGTGTTATGTGATTTCCTGTTAAGCGCCTCAAGGATATCATATTAAAAATAATTCATCCAGCTCTCCAAGTAGTTGTTACATGAGAGTTTCTCAATTGGCTTAGTTTGCCAAGTTACCAGAATTGGAAGTCAAATTAAACTATTGTCTTTGCATTTTTCAGTCAACTCTCTTAATATCAACAGGCATTACTTGGAGCCATTCTGTGGACACTTCAGTTCTTTAACTTGGCCAGTAAAAATACTTGGTTACAGCATAGTGGTTAAAAAAAACAAGCTTTGGAGTCAGATTGTCCTAAATTGGAATCCTCGTTCTTTTATTCACTAGCTTGGTAACTGGCTGAGTTATTTAATCTTCCTGATCCTTGGCTTCTTTGTGTGAAGGAAAAAGAAAGATAAAAGATATACCTGAATGAACAGTAGAAATAATATGTATATAAAACACTTAGCATAAAGCTTGGCACATAGTATAAATTCAAGAAATGTTAGCTCTTCTTCTCAACAGAGATGACTTTATGAGTCATCTTAAGCATCTGTAAAGTGATAAGTCATCTTTGTTGCACTCTGAGCTAGAGTATATTCCAATTCAATTAAATTAAGCTAAAACTGATTGAGCACCTATTCCATACCGCATATTGTGCAAAGTTCCTATTCAGGCTTTCTACCAACTAACTGGCAAGTTATGCCACCTCCTATGGCCAGAATTTCCTTATGGTAAAGTTAAGATGATTTTTCAGGCCTCTTCTAACTCAAACATTTTATGATTCAATGTACTGTCACAAAAGTGTAATATTCACATTCTATTTACAATGGTCACAGCTATTTCATAAATGGATTTAGGAAGATATAAAAATCCATGTCGTTCCTTTTTGCGTAAATTCCACAGACTCAGGCTTGGAAGGAATTGGTGTTGAGAACACAGAGGAGAGGCTGGGGAGCAACTATGCAACTGAGTGATTGCAGAGTGTCCAGTGCAATCTGACAATGACATTTCAAAAATCCATTCAACAATTCCTATCCATCCTTTATCTCCAGGGAGGTATACTTCTTGTCAGTTTTTGCTTTTCAAAGAGGTATTGCTCAGATTTTTATAAAAAGAATGAGATACGTTTGAATTGTCATGACTGAAAGAGCTCGGATCAACTGGCACTTCACTGTAACAGGAGTTAATTCAAAACAGACATTCGTCACCTTTATCACTTTGCTCAAGAGAACTGCAAAGCTACAAAACAGGCTGGCAAAATCCCTACCCAAAGAAACAACTGTTCTGCAACCACTGAATTATTTGCTGATGTTTTATGCATTGAACACAGAAATATAATTCTACTTTCAATATCCCCTGGACTGCAATATGTATTATTTGATTTCAACGTAGCAAACCTAATCTAGAGGCTTCTGACAAGAAGATGAACCTCCTGCAGGCAGAGTTGTCTCTGGTTTCTTTGGAACATCTGTGTTCTTTGTACAGTTGTTATGCCTGCACAGCAGAATAATATTTGCTCTCATTCTATTCCCAAGAAAATTTTAATTGTTTTTTTAAGTCTTTCAAGGGAGAAAGTAATAATAATACAGGTAATCAAAACATGAAACAAGGTTCAATTTCACTATCATTCCTCAAGACTGCTCCCAGTGTAATGTGTACCAAGAGGGACTAATTTAGTAGATAAACTCAGCAACTATATTGTGTTTTAGACACATCAAAACAACATTAGTTTGCAAATCACTCCTGAACCTTAATAACATTGTCTTTAGTAACAGAACATAGACCTTATGGTGGCTTCTGAGAAGAGTATGATTTTTGTCTATCCAGATTAAAATATTTCCCTAGTTAGTTGTCAGAGAGAATTAATTTATAATGAGTGTTACACAAAAAAAAGGTTGAAATAGCTCCTTAGAGAGGACTATTTTATGGATTTGTAACGAGCTCAACAATTCAAGGCCTTTGCTAGTGCATCAGATTTATAATAAAAGGCAAGAGACAGCCTTTTGGTTCCCAGTATTTCTCAGCTTTGATTGGAAACATATTTCTATGCAGGATTCATTTAACTTCTGCTAGCAGTTTTGTTCCTTTCTAAATCAGGGCTACACACAAATTTCATTTTTCTGTGTCAGTTTTCAATTCTGTATTTAGCAGTGACCAAATTAAACAAGCACAAATCCCTAGTCAGCTACACAAGTGAATCAAAATAGGCAGACTTACCATCAACCCCAGGGTCACGTGGTCCCATTCCAAATTTCTGTTCACCTAAGTATGTGTGTGTGTATGTGTGTCTTGGGGGTGGGAAGACAGGAGACAGAAGTATTTCAAGCAGATATAATGACAAACACAAAGGTTTTGAATGCAAAGAAACTAATGGTGTACTTTAAAAATTGAAAAATGTTAACTGAAGTAGAGTAAGGCAAAATACAATTTGGTAAAGGGGTAAAGCAAAGCTGGAAGAAGTAAATTTGCACCAGACTCTGGAGATGTTATATATATATCTAATTTTAGCAAATGCCTATCTATTTCTACTAAGGATTGAGGGATAGCTATTCTCAGTCACATTTTTGTGATCATTTCCTCTATGAATTATGAAGTATTCATATTCCAGAAAAGTTGATGAGGACCTCTGATGTTTCCTCTATCCTAGCTGCTGCTTCCAATACTCTCTGGCCTGGGGCTTCCCTCCATCTGAAAGCCAGCAGCATCTCTCCATCCATTATGAGCACTGCAGAGACAACCACGTTTTCCATGGATTCCAAAATGCAGGGCTCAGGGGCTAGCATCCCAGAACATATGTGTATCTGAGGTCCTGCCACCCACTATGGCGTAAATATAAGCAGAGTCCTGGTGCCTGCCGCTCATGAAACCCACAACTCACCTGTATTTCCAGTTTCACAGGAACCAAGAATTGGTTCTCCCTCTAGGATTGGGTCACATGCCTTTTCTTCTCAAAGTACCCTTTTCTATACTCTCTTAGGCCTTCTAAACAAAGGCATTCAAAGATATCTTTAGTGATATTCTGGAAAAACAAAGGAATTATTAATCTCCACTATTACTAGGGCAAGAAGTCCAAAAGACAGATGCTTGGCTGTCCTTCCAGGATACAAATGGAAGGAATGTTTAGCTTTTCATTCTTTGAGTCTCCTACAGGAGACTTAACGTAAGACAATAAGGTGACATCTAAATGAATTTTTGTGCCACACAGACCATGTTAAGGAGTTTGGACTTTATCGTTACGCCTAGTCTCAGTTGCTTACTGTCAAATGAGATGACAGGAAGGAGCAAAAACCTTGGCACTAGATCCATCTTTTCCAGGATCCATCTTTTCCAGAAAACTGCATTTGGAAGGTAAAGGATGGTCCAAAGTAATGACAAATGGAAATGAGAGCAAGGAGCCTGCATCAGGACCCAAGCCAAAGGAGAAGCAGGATCCAACAGAGGAGGACCAAGCACAGAAAGAAGGGATATAGGGGAAAGGCAACGAGAGGGCAGATAGACAAGGAGCAGGGAAGAAAAAGGGAGAGTTCCAACCCTTTAAGCTGACGAAGATGCTGGATAAGTTACTTAGGAATAAACAGGCATTACCTTTCTAGCCCAGGTTAGTAAAGACAGAATCCCACCACTTTAGCGCTCCACCCCAAGGTGGGCAAGACCTGGCAACTCTTTCTATACTTTCTGCTTCAAGGCAAGGATGTTTCTCACATCTAGGAGAGATGCTAAACCTACCTATGTCAAGTGGGGATAATAAGCTTTCACCACAGCATACTCATAAAAATAAGAGATAAGGCATGGAAGCAACATAAATGTCCATCCACAGATAAATGGATAAGGAAGATGTGATACATATATATATATGTATTTATATATAATGGAGTATTAGCCATAAAGGTAATGAAATAATGCCATTTGTAGCAACATGAACGGACCTAGAGATTATCATACTAAGTGATGTAAGACAGACAGAGAAAGACAAATATCATATGTGTGGAATCTAAAATATGATACAAATGAACTTATTTACAAAACTGAAACACACTCACAAACATAGAAAACGAACTTATGGTTACCAAAGGGGAAAGGGGGAGGGAGGGATAAATTAGGAGTTTGGAATTAACAGATACACACTACTATATATAAAATAGATAAATAACATAGCATGGGAACTATATTCAATGTCTTGTAATAAACTACAGTTGAAAAGAAGATGAAAAAGAATATATATATATATATATATGTATAGCTGAATCACTTTGCTGTACACCAGAAACAGACACAACATTGTAAATCAACTATACTTCAATAAAAGAAGAGATACTGTGTCTAAACTGCCTAGTAGGCATTTAATAAATGATAATGTTATTTTTGCTGTGTCAGCAACTCTCAAAACCCTGAATACATACACACAGGACCATCTCCAATTGTCACATAAAACACAATTGTCTTTTTCTTGTTTTCTTTATTGTTTTAATAACATGCTCTTCATTTAAATAGATTGGTCAGTAATACATTTCTTCACATTGAATACACTTTTTCTACCAACTTCCACTATGGAGGGCAGGTGTTTCCAGACCCCCACGTTAGCTGCACGAAAATTTTGCATCCAGCTAACTGGAGCATCCAGCTCCACATTCCACACCAGCATGATGAACGATCTGGGGATTTTAAACTCTTCCATGAATGAGTCATGAGTAGATTAAAAAAATAAACTGAGTGTACTGAATTTACTTCCCTTGACACTCAATTCAGTGATCTCCTGTGTGCTTTCTTCTGACCATTTATCTTTTTCAGGGACTAAGAGTTTTCTTGTCTGAGATAATCCTAGTGAAATTAACCAAAGAAGCTTGGAAACAAATTAGGGGAGGGGTGTGTTTCCAATGCCTGCCTCTGTGTGTGTGTCATATGACCTCAATGTGTGCCTTGGCCAGAAAGTGGTTCTCCACCTAGTTTCAGGAGCTGCTGGACCTTGTCACTTTTTTTAAAAAAAATATTTGATTTATTTATTTTTGGGTGCGTCAGGTCTTAGTTGTGGCACGCTGGATCTTCGTTGCAGCACCCTGGATCTTCGTTGCAGCATGTGGGCTCTTCCTTGTGGTGCGTGGGTTTCTCTAGTTGTGGTGCATGGGCTCCACAGGGCATAGGCTCTGTAGTTTGTGGCCTGTGGACTCTCTAGTTGAGGCGCATGGGCTCAGTAGTTGCAGTGTGCGGGCTTAGTTGCCCGGCGGCATATGGAATCTTAGTTCCCCAACCAGGGATTGAACCCGCATCCCCTGCACTGGAAGGCAGATTCTTAACCACTGGACCACCAGGGAAGTCACCCGTGTCACTTTTAAGGAGTGACTGACCTTCCCTTGCTTTTGTCAACTGCATATTGAGAAAGAACAGAAGTATTTGTTTGGAAGTCCCTCATGTGATCAATAAATAAACACTGTGAATGTTAGTTACAGACACAGAAGGCCTGACAGGAACAATCAGTGACATCTCCCCTGACCACCCTTCTTTAGGCGCCCACGGAAGCTTTCACCTCTTTTCACGGCACTTTCAAAGTTGCAACTTTTTTTTTTTTTTTTTTTTTTTTTTTGTGGTACGCGGGCCTCTCACTGTTGTGGCCTCTCCCACGGCGAAGCACAGGCTCCGGACACACAGACCCAGTGGCCATGGCTCACAGCCCCAGCTCCTCCGCGGCATGTGGGATCCTCCCCGACCGGGGCACGAACCCGTGTTCCCTGCATCGGCAGGCGGACTCCCAACCACTGCGCCACCAAGGAAGCCCCCAAAGTGGCAATTTTTTTAATGAAAAAAATTTTTTTTCATTTTTCCTGTGAAACATATCATACATACAAAAAGAATATATGATAAAAGTACATTTTAAAGGCTAATAATAAGGTGAACATCCTTGAAGTTCACCACCCAGGATGAAGCAAAAGACCATCGTCATGAACACTACAGTCCCCTGGGTGTCCTGAATGAATGAATCCTCCTCTCTGTCCTTAACAGATGTGACCACTGCCTTGAATTTGTTGTTAATCATTCTTGCTTTATTTTTTTTTTAAGGATGGTACATATCCTTAATGGTGGAGTTCTCTAGGGAAACAGAAACAATAGGATGTATATAAATATGGAAAACGATTTATTATAAGGAATTGGCTAATGTGATTACGGATGCTGGCAAGTCACGAGATCCGCAGGATGAGTCGGCGAGCTGGAGAGCATTGGTGGAGTTCTAGTCCAAGGCTGAAGGCCTGAGACCCAGGAGAGCTTTCCTGTCTGAAAGCCAGCAGGCTTGAGACCCAATGTTTCAGTTTGAGTTTGAAGGCAGGAAAAAAGCAAGTATCTCAGTTCAAAGGTCATCAAACAGATAGAATTCCCTCTTACTAGAGGGACAGTCAGCTTTTTTGTTCTAGTCAGGCCTTCAACTGACTGCATGAGGCCTACCCACATCCAGCGGGAAGAGAAATCTGCTTTACTCAGTCTCTTGATTTAAAGGTTAATCTCATCCAACAAAGTCCTCACAGCAACAGCCAGAGTAATGTTTGACCAAAAATCTGGGCACCTCGTGGCCCAGTCATTTTGACACATAAAGTCAGCCACCACAATGGACATACCACATATGAATGTATACCTAAATAGTATGCCTTTAACTTTGTCTCATTTAAAACCTTACGTGAACGGAATAATTCCACATGCGTTTTTCTGTGGTTTTCTTTTACTAAACATCATGTTTGTTCGTAGTTGATTCATGTTTATTCCTGTTTTTTCCCCACTATTTTATATACTACTGCTTGACAAACTACAATTTATTTACCCATTCTGCTCTTGACGGATATTTGAACTGCTTGCGGTTTTGTACAATTCTCAAAATAGCTTCTAGGACTATTCTTATGCATGTTTCCTGTTGCTTTTGGTTATGCTCTTCAAATCTATTCTATACCTATAGTAGTTAAGATATAGGCCAGTAGTTATGATACAGTAAAGGCCCAACAAGTCTGTGACTTAAACAAGGTAGAGTATTTCTCTCTCCCAAAACAGTCTGGGCATAAGCAATGCTGGATTGATATGATAGATAACTATTATGCCTACCCAACTATGCCAATGGACACCTCTCACTACACATAACACAACCTGTTCTCCCCAAGGACAACAATCCATCCCTGAAATCCCCTCCAGAAGTGTAGAACTGCTGGGAGATGCCCTGTTCACTCCATCAGGTCTGGCTCTGCAAGACCCAGACACCTACAATGAAGGCTATTAATATGCTCACCCTCGTCCCTCTCCTACATGGTCATGGAGTATGAATAGAATATTGGCAATAAAAAACTCCTCACTGAGAAGAGGGAACTTTAGTCACACCCAGGAGTCATTCCTCTATAGGAAAATCTAAACGCTACCGAGCATGTGGAGATATACTGCCCTGGCAATGGAGGAAAAGTCTTGCGTAGCCCATGTTGCAGTTACTGTTTCAGGTCTGGCAGGAACTCCTTTGTCCTTTGTCCTGTGGCTCTGCCATTAAGAAGGAGCTTCCCTACCTCTTACCTGCCCTGTGGCACACTGAAGTGGCTATTAGAATGTGTGCCTCCTTGGTGACCGATAGTATTACAGGCATTTCCTGCTTCTCCGGACTTGGGGCTTGGGACTGCTTTAAGAAGTCAACCAGCACGGATTTTTCAGGCTAGGCTTGTGGGTTCTTTGGCAAAACTCCCTTAGGCTTCTTAGGTTGCTTGCTTCTGGTCAGTTCCATGTTGGAGTTACTACAGCCAAAGACCTTATGTAAAACAGAGCTCTTCGAGCAGTGCACTGGGCATACTGTTTAGCCACAAATAGGTTACAAATACATCCAAGTTATTGTTCCCTTTGGGCTCTACTTGGGATGATCAGAGCATGCAGTCTGGTCACCACTGGCTATGAGTAGCTTCACTGATATACCCCTATGGGCTATACAAATATTATATTATATTTTGAGTGCATGAGTGAACACGGTTGGAAGGCACTAATCTTAGCAGTTTTTCAGTTCTGGACTTTTATTAATGATCTCTGTGCTCTGCCAGCCCTGCTCTGCTTCAACTTATTGGCGGCCACCTTGAAGTCATTCAAAATAAAGGAACTGAGAAGGAAGGCTGTGTCAGCACGTGAAAAACCTGCCAAAGTATCTGAGGAGACAGATTTACCAAGTGATCTGCGCAGGCCCCCAGATTTCCAGCCTGCCCTGTCTGCATTCTCAGAGTCTGTATTCTGAGTAGTGCGCCTTCCAAGCAAATGTCACCTAGATTCTGTTCCTGTAGCTCCACTCCCAGGGACTAAGTCTGTATTTGTTATGATGTAGATGTTGTACTGAAGACCCACAATAACAGTGATTTAAGCCAGACAGGAGTTTACTTCCCTCTCAAACAGCAGTTATCACAAAAGCAATGGAAGGTGTTTATAGTGTCCAGGGCCCTCACTCCTTGCTGCTCTTCCCCTCAACACATGGCCTCCATCTCCCAGTCCATCGCTAGCTCTTACCTTCACATTTCCATTCCAGCCAGTTTCCTTCTAAGGACATGATCCAGACGGTGTAGTTACCACTTTCACACTTTATCCTTTAGCAAGAATGTGGTCACACAACCGCACCTGGGTGTCAGGGAAGTTGGGAAACATAGTCTTTATTCTGGATGCTAAGTAAGTATTTAAAGGAAGGGAAATAACCCCAGATATTGAGGGAAAGTAGCTGTCTCTGCTGTAATCCTTATGATTTTTCTCTGATCTAGCAATTACTGAGTATGCTGTTAAAAATCTCCTTTTAGGCTTCCCTGGTGGCGCAGTGGTTGAGAGTCCGCCTGCCGATGCAGGGGACGCGGGTTCGTGCCGCGGTCTGGGAGGATCCCACATGCCGCGGAGCAGCTGGGCCCGTGAGCCATGGCCGCTGAGCCTGCGCGTCCAGAGCCTGTGCTCCGCAGCGGGAGAGGCCACAACAGTGAGAGGCCCAAGTACCGCAAAAACAAAACAAAACAAAACAAAACAAAAACTCCTTTTAAGCTAGTGGATTTGTCAGTTTCTCCTTGGATTCTGTTAAGTTTTGCTGTAAGCTATAATATTAGGAATATACAAAATTAAAGATGTATCTTTCCGGTGAAATTAACCATTTACTAATATGCTGTGATCTTCTTTATCTCTTATAATAACTTGTCAAATTGTTTTGTCTAAAATTGACTTTTTTACCCCTCCTTCTTGTGGTTTGTATTTGCTTTATATATCTTTTTCTATCACTTTACTTTCAATCATTTTAAGTTCTTTTATTTTTGAAATATTTCTTATAAACAGCATACAGCATATTTTATTGATATTCAGTCAACTTCTTAGTTCTCTATTACAGTAACTTATTCTTCTAGTGCTCTATGAGCATTTGCATTGTTTCTAGTCTTTTGTTGTTACAAATAGAGCTGCAATTTTTAGCCACTTCCTGATATCAACTTGTATATTTTTTGGCATACCTTTGGGATAGATTCTTAGAAATAGGGCCCATGTGTACAAGGGTAAATGTATATGTAACTTTACTAGATAGTCTCCTCCATGGGAGTTGGAGCATTTTGTAAGACCATCAGTAGTACATGAAAAGGTCTTTCTTCGGTATTTTTACCAGTTTGGTAGCTGCAAAGTATTATTTCAGTGTATTTTTATTATGACTGAGGTTTATTATCTTGTCCTATGTTAAACAGTCATTTGCATTCATTTTCTCTATAGACTGTCAGCAATGCCTTAAATTATGGTTTTGGTCTCCAGCCCCTTGGTCTTCACACTTAAAGTCAAGCCCCCTTGGTTTTCACACTTAAAGCCAAGCCCCAGTATCAGGTGATTGAAGGCTGTAGTAATGGAGTCTCAGAGGAGCCTGTTTTCATTTCATTTCATTTGCTCCACCCAGAGCTGGGGATGAGACTGAAATGATCTCATCTGTGGGATGGAGTTTGGCGGGTTCACTCCTGTGTGATTACTCCCTGGGGTCCACCCTCAGTAGGGTTTCTGACCTGATCTTTCTTCCTTAGCTCCTGGTTTGTTTCCTGTCCCCCTCTCACACGTGGCCTGTTGAAAACGAGCATCAAGGACTCCAAGGATGCAGACCTTCATGCCCATTATAGCTTATTCTAGAAAATTACACCATTTTTATACCAAGCCTACCCCATTTTTTTCCTCTTTATCTGCCACTCAGTTGTGGTTTTCTAAAAAAGTGTTTGAAAAACAATTTTATCCATCATTCTGAAGTCTTCTGAGTTGAATTCTTCTGAGTTGAATTCACAAATATGCAAATGAATATTTGAGTGACATCTGTTCCCTTTGTTATGCGGTCAGGTTCACGAAGACTGGAGCCACCGCTTCTCTGTTCACCACTGGTCTCCCAGGGGCCAACACAGGACTAGACTAGTGGATGTTCCACAATAATTTTTGAATGCATATGAATGCATATGAGCATCGTAAAGACCCTGGAGATGAATGGGACAGTGGAGACCCTAGGGGTGGCTTCCAGAAGCGAATTCAAACGCTGGGAACGCAGCTGAGACAGTTCGGCAGTTCTGGAGTGGGGCGTTTGTGCCAAGGAACAGTACTAAGCTGACGTGGTGGCTGATGCGGGGATCTGTAAGCAACAGAGATGGACTGAAAAAGTGAATTAGCCACTGTTACTGACTAGAAATAAAATAATAAAGTTATTCCCATTGCCTATGTATTTAGGAACTGGAGACAACGTGACAAGGAAGGAAATCGGAATCAGGCATGAAGGGACAGAAGGGACATTGAAAGAACCACCTCATGAGTGGCTGAACAAGAGGAAATCAAAGAGGCCAATGGCCTGCTTCCTGCCAAGGTGGAATAATGAGGGCTGGATCTATAGTCCCCCATCACACACTCTTAAAGAAACAGATAACCAGAAAAACATATGAAAAAATGTTTTTCAGGCAACAGACAACAGACAGTGCAGGGCAGTGAGTGGCCTCTGAGAAAGGGGACACAATAAGGAGAGAGCTCTGCTGTTGCCCCAGCTCACTGCTTGGAAAGCGTTTCCAGGCCCCAGTGCAGGAAAGGGAAACACAGGCAAGTCCTCCAGGTCTCCCTGAGTTGGGGAGATGCAGGTGGGAGCTTTTGAAAGCCCAAGCAGCTAGACCAGAGAGAAGTGCACAGAGCAGGCACTCTGGAGGTCTGCATACTAACCAGCTCTTACATGTGAAGAAACTAGCTGAGGCCAGGGAAGGAGCTACGGGAAAAGGAGCAGCTCGAGCCATCCCTGGAGCTCACACAGGCCTGGGATAGCTCCTGTTCCTGCCCGGAAGCAGACAAACCCTGTAGCCCGTGGAATGCTGGGCAGAGTACTCAACAGGATATCACCTTCAGAGCGGGGCAGCATCAGCCCTACAGTAAGGCTCCTCCAATCCCACTTTACAGAGCTTGTAGAAAGAAGCCCTCAAAAAGATCCAAGAACTTCCAAGTAGTCTATCTGGATGCTAGCACAGAGTTCACGGGTATTTTTTTAAACTGAAAGAAAACCCAGCGCCCAGTAAGGAAAAATTCAAGACATCTGGCATCCAATCAAAAATTATCAGACGTACAAAGAAGCAGGAAAATATGATGCACAACGAGTAGAATAATCAACTTATCAAAACTGACCCCTAAGTAACACAGACGATAGAATTAGTACCAATTACATTAAAATAGTTATCATGACTATAACTCGTATGTTCAAGAAAGTAGAGGAAAACACAAACATGGTAAGGAGAGCTACGGACGATATTTTTAGAAGACCCAGATTGAACTTCTAGGTATGAACAGCACGAAGTCTGAGATGAAAAGTACACAGGACGAAATTAAAATATCCTAGACACTAAAGAAGAAAATACCAGTGATTTTAAAGATACAGCAATAGAAACTGTCCAAAATGAAACACAAAGAAGAAAATATCTGAAAAATGATGAACACCAGTTATAGAACAACTTTATGTAGAGCTAATATATGTGTAATTTTAATGGAACTTTTCTATATCTTGAGTTTGGTTGTAGTTATATGATTTCATGTGTTTTCAAAACTTGCCAACTGGGGACTTCCCTGGTGGTGCAGTGGTTAAGAATCCACCTGCCAATGCAAGGGACACAGGTTCGATCCCTGGTCCAGGAAGATCCCACATGCTGTGGAGCAACAGAGCCCATGCGCCACAACTACTGAGCCTGTGCTCTGGAGCCCGCGAGCCACAACTAGTGAGCCCACGTGCCACAACTACTGAAGCCTGCATGCCTAGAGCCCATGCTCTGCAACAAGAGAAGCCACTGCAATGAGAAGCCCGCGCACCACAACGAAAAGTAGTCCCCGCTCACTGCAACTAGAGAAAGCCCGCGCGCAGCAACGAAGACCCAACACAGCCAAAAATTAATTAAAAACAAAAAAATCTTGCCAACTGTACACCAAAATTAGGGTGATTTTATGGTATGTAAATGACATCTTAATTTTTAAAAAAACATGGGGGGAAAAGTGACCAGTATCAAGAAATTGGACCAATCTGAACTTCTGTTAACATAATCTAGGGGGCATTTGTGCACTTGGTACATCCTCCTTCATGTTCAGTGTTCAATGTTCACCTCAAGGGCAGAAAGACCAAAGTTCCCTATCCTGACTCTACCCTTATTAATAGTAGAAACTTAGACACATGACTTAACCTCTCTGGGACCCAGTTTATTCACCTTGAAAATGGGGATAACATTGATTCACTCACTCACGCATCTAGTCCTGCATTGAACAATACTTATTGGGTGCTGACAACATGCCAGGTACTGTGCTAGACACTGAACAAAAGGGATGCACTGTTTGCCTTCAAGGTGCTTGATCACAAAATCACAGAATAAATGACAGCAACAGAAATACCCAGAAATCATCTGGTCCCACATCAGGAAATCGATGTCCTGAGAGTGATAATAACTTACTGAAGGGTTTTGAGTTTGTTGGTGGCAGAGCTGTGAGTACAACCCAAGTCTCCTTATGTAAAAATGCAGACCTATTGTTAAAAATATGGCTGATGACAGAAAGTTCTTCTTTGTTTCTTTTTCCCCTAGAAAAAGGTATTTCCTCTTTAATCTTGAGATGGAGATTTTAAATCAGTGGGCACTTGCAGAAGCCAGGCTTTTTCAATGATGATGATGATGATTTTACCTGGATTGTGCTTTCAAAAAAATGTAACCAGTCATCTACATTTTTAAAAGCAGGAAATTACATAAAAGTTGGGATGCTTTGCTGTCCTTAAAGAATTTTATAATGTCTGGCTGTACTGGTACTGAAATTCACATTCTAATGGAGCAACAGTCATTGAAAAAATGTTCCTGCTTCTCCATGCAGCAGGGGCCCCGGCTCGTCAGTGCTGTAGCCCTCACCCAGCCTACTTCTTTTATTTATGTTACCTTCTTGGCCCTTAGGAGACTATATGTATATACCTTGAATTTTATGAGATGACTTTCTAATGACTGGTTTTAGTTGCCACCCAGCACAGATTACACTGGGCATCTCGATCTTCAGCGGTTTTGCAAGGCAGCCATCAGCACGAAGTATCAATAATTCGGGCCCCAAGCCAGGCTGTAATAATACTCAGTGATCAAGGAGTCTCACAGCAATAACTAGAGGCTTCTCTGGCCACAGTCCATAGATACGGGATGTGACTCTTGATGTATAAATAAATGCTAAGGGTATTGCTCCTCTGTTTTGATTTATAAATTAATATTTAAAACTTGGATTTTGCTTGCATTTCCAATTCAGGAGTTCATACAGCAAGAGGTAATTTCTTTCGCCCTCTGTCGGCCTCCTCTTTGTGGCTTTGCCTTGGAGTTCATTCTAGTTCCGTAAATCAGCATTACAAGGCAGCCCATAAACACGGAAAGATACCAATAAGTCAAAGTCACTCTCAAGAACCAGGCTCTTCCTTTATTGGCACTACAGAAATGTTTAAACGCTGTAAAATATATCCGTCCACGTTCTCTGAAGTGTTTTATAAAAGGATAAACTGGACTGTGCCTTAGAGTGGATGTGCCATTTGGATAGCTAGCTGTCCTCAGTGAGCTTTAAACCCCATCGTTGCAACTAAATCAAACTGTTGAAGTTCCATGCCGAAGAATGTCCCCACAGCCTATGGGGTGAATGCCTTCCCGGAAAAGGTACAGCTGAAGTGTCAGAGCAACCTGAACGTCTAAGGTTGCATTTTAATAGCTGCAGCCCAGAGGGGTGGGGTGACATCTAACTCCCACGTCTATTCCTGGCCACAGGCTCGATCGGCAGTCTTGGGCTGGTGTGATGCCTTGGGTGAAGGGGAGAGGAAGCGCTTGTTGCATAGCCTTCAATTGTGTACTGGGTCGAACAGTGTCCTCCCAAATTCACATCCACCTGGAAACTTGGATGGAATTAGTTAAGTTAAAATGAAGTCATACTGGATTACGGTGGACTCTAAATCCAATTACAGTTGACGAACAACACAGGTTTGAACGTCACAAGTTCCCTTATACATGGATTTCTTTCACTAGACATGTACTACAATACTACACAATCTGTGGTTGGTTGAATTGATGCGGAACTATGGGTACAGAGGGCCGAATGTAAAGTTATATGTGGATTTTTAACTGCACAGAGGGTTGGCCCTCTAACCACCACAATGTGCAAGGGCCAACTATACTGGTGCCCTAATAACAGGAGTGACACAGAGGTGCAGAGGAGACGCACACGGAGGGGAGAGGGCCACCTGCAGATGGAGACAGAGATTGGAGGGATTCAGCTACAGGCCAGGGACACCAAGCACTGCTGGCAACCACCGGAAGCTGGGAAAGTGTAGGAAGTCTTCTTCCCAAAGGTCTTCAGAGGGAGCATGGCCCTGCTAGCACCTTGACTTTGGATTTCTAGCCTCCAGAACTTCGGAAGATAAAGTTCTATTGTGTGAAGCCAAGTAGTTGGTAATGCCTTTTAAAGCCACCCTGGGCAACGAATACAACATGGAAATGCAAGGCAATCTAAAGGAGAAGGGTTGCTGGAGCTCTCCAGTACTGGGCTGGAGACGAGTTCAGGACAAGATCAGGCCCTTAGAGCTTATGGGCTCATGGCGGAGAGGATGAGGTAGATCAAGAAAGACTTAGCAACATGCATTAGGACTATAAGATACAGCACACAGTAAGTGACATATAACATCCAAAAGCCAAAAATTTAAGATCAAATATCTGAGATCATGCTTTTCCTTTCATCACCATGGTCTAAATTTGTGGGGAGGATAATATCTCAGCCCTTACAGCCCATAAATCCATAAACCCACTTTAAAAAGCTGATAAGGAGGGAGGAAGAAGGGGAGAGGTTAGGAGGAGAAAAAAGAAGTGAGAAAGGAGTGGCAGAGACGTCTTTTCAAGGAGTGATATGAATGTTTACATACGTGATTCAGGTGGTTCGGTCCCAGAGAAAAGTCGCAGTTAAAAGAACACAGTCCGTATATATATAACTGATTCATTTTGTTGTAAAGCAGAAACTAACACACCATTGTAAAGCAATTATACTCCAATAAAGATGTTAAAAAAAGAAAAGAACACAGTCCGTGTAATCAGAAGCAATTTAGAAATAACTCAAGTCCTTTATATGTATCTCTTGAACACCAACAAGGGACACACAATTTCCTGCAATACTTGTTTAAAGCTCCCATTTTTTTTCTTGCTCTGAACACTGTCCTCACAGGCCACAGTTGCTTTCCTCAACTTGGGATTCCTCCCAAACCCCTCCGACTCTTCCATTTATGTGCCTCTTTCCATGCTCCTCTCTTCTCCATTTCCTCCAGATTGTCCGCTACAACAGTCTCAGAATCAGTCTATCAAAGCGGGACCTTCGTAGGGGTGGGAGGTGGAGGGCACTGTGGGGAAGTGGATAGACTGAGAAGGTCAAGCCACTGTCCTCTTGACTAAGCAAGGCCTTGGGGTAAGACTGGGAACACCCAGAAATGAATGATTTTTACCCCTCGGTACTGGGTTGGGGGGTGCGGGGGCAGATTATGTTTTGAAACTTTAACCCGTACTTTGTTTGCTGCCATATTCTGCTACTCCAGTTCTTCTTTCCCCACGGCCCCCAGTTCAGGGTAGAGTTGTTATAGCAGAAATACAAGAAGAAATAAAACGACAACGTTCAGCTTGTGAGTTTCAAAATATATGTTCTAAATTGTGATAGAGACACCAGCTTAAAAGAAAACGTTTTGACCTTTGCCACTGAAAAGTAGATATCCAAATACATGATGTAATACTGTGTTTAATCCTGTCTCTGAGGTGATAAAGGTCTTCTGGACTCGAGGGGATGGGGCTGGGGGAGTCAAAGGGAAAGCAAAGTAGCAAGGCGCTGGCAAATGTGCCCGAGTGCGCCTCCATTTGGGGCTTTCCCTGTGGAGCCTTGGGGCCTGGGGTCAGGTCCCCTCAGCTGGCCTCTGCCTTCAGGAGCACTTCTACTGAGCGGGCACAGAATCACCATACAGTGGTGGCGTCCTATGACAAATGACAAGCTTCCTCTGGTAGTCTTCCCACTTTCTGCCTCAAGGCTGTATCTCATGATGTCAGAAAACCAAAATTATAGGGAATTTAAACCTCCGGGGGCAATGTTCATCCATTGGGGTGGGAATGGGGAGGCGGGCAGGAGCCAGAGAAGGAACCCCGATGGTTTCTCCTTAAATGTTGCACCCTAAGCATTTCACCCTTCCTCATTCTGGCCATACTTAGCTCTCTCTCTCTCCAGATCCCCATCTTTTCATACCTCGCAGTGGTAAAGGTGCTCCACTGTGAAAACCTTCAAGATACTGTACTCTCTCTCAGGTTTCCCTGACATTCTGCCCACACCTATGGAAATAAGTAATCCTCAGTATTATTTTGGGGGGACAGCCTGCCCCCATGAACCACCCTGTGCTCCTATCATTTTTAAAAAGTGCTATTCAAATGATGAACTTTCCCAGTATGTCTTGATCAAGTAAGAGGTACTACGGCTGCCCTTCATGATGGAAACCTGATGCTTGTATTGTCTCTAAGTTGTATCCTGAAGAATTTGTATCCTATTGTAGGACAATCACAAAAATGACTGAGCACAGCATCAGTTCAGCAAATTAAGGAATGTTAAATCTCCCCAGATCAAGGTTGTTTTTTCTCTCTACCACAGAGTGTAAACTTCTGTCTTAATCTTAAGCAAATACTTTTAAAAGCAAGCTATATTTGATTAGGGTGAGAAAAAGGAAGAAAAAATTAACATTAGCCACTGTGGGATCCATTTTCTATACTTGCTCTGATTAGTAAACAGTCCAAGTAATGTCTTCCAAGGATGATTGATTTTAATTTTATTAATAAAGTTTCGGCTTTTATTATGTGATTTCTTAAGAAGCTTTTTTTTTATGGAGAAATAGCACTGTAAAGTTCACAGTCCCTGAATGAGACATCGCTCCAAATATGAAACAAGATTAAACTTGACAAGCTACTCCCCCAAGGTAGTTTGTTCTTGTTTTCATACATATGTAAAAATTATATTGTGGGAATTGCACACAAACATCAATAGAGCAAGTTCCACAATGTGATGATTAGAGTAAGGTTAAGGAAAACTTTTTGCTTTTCAATCTTAAATATATTGTAAGCAATTTAGAGAGGCCAGATTAGCTATATACATTTTGACTCTTACTGGAAAAAGAAATCTAAATAATGAATGGATTATACACTGAAGTAGTATAAAGTTGATAACACTTAACTGAAAAAGAGACAATCTCTCTGGGCGGCCACTCATCACGTGCACAGCGCTGGGTGGGTCCTCCAGTCCTTGGAGGTGAATACAGGTGAATACAGGATGGGGATGAAGCCCAGATCCATCAATCCTACCTCTTTCTTTTGCATTTTCTCCTTCATAATCTCCTTAATAATTGCTTTCCTCAGCTGTCTATGGTTGGCTCTAGCAGTAATGAAATTAGTTAATTTTTTTTTTTTTTTTTTTTTTTTTTGCGGTACGCGGGCCTCTCACTGTTGTGGCCTCTCCCATTGCGGAGCACAGGCTCCGGACGCGCAGGCTCAGCAGCCATGGCTCACCGGCCCAGCCACTCCGCGGCATGTGGGATCTTCCCAGACCAGGGCACTAATCCGTGTCCCCTGCATCGGCAGGCGGACTCTCAACCACTGCGCCACCAGGGAAGCCCGAAATTAGTTAATTTTGATCAGGAATATATCCGAACCCTAGTCTCTCAAGTAGTAGGAACAGAAATTGTCTTGTGATATCCAGCAGATCAGGCTGTAAGCTACATAGAGGGGCTGAATCTCTAAGTGCTGGCAACCGTCCTCAGAGGGCGGGAGTAAAGCTGGCATGAGAGGTGGTGAGTGAGAGCCTTGCGACATGATGCTCTGGGTTCCTATATCATCAGTGACACAAACCCCCAACCCTTGACATTTTGAGAACCAACCAACTCTCCTGTTGACCTAAACCATTTTAGTTACTTTTCTATAACTTCCAAGTGGTAGAATCCTGACTATTTCAGAGGAGATCTTAGTTGGAACTTAGCTTATTTACTCAATGATAGAGCTATGTCTCAAGTACGTCTGTTGTTCCAAGTACACTATTGAGGCTGTGCGGTTCCATTTCAGGCCCAGTATTCAGAAAGCTTGTTTCCCTGGGTGCAACAGCAAAGTAGCCTCCAAAATTTGAAATGAAGGTATTCCCTTGAGACCTGAGATAGAAACTCAAAACACAGTGGGCCAACATAGAGAAGAGTTTATATTTGAGATTATCTTCAATATTGAATTGGAGTTAATCCGACTGTAAAGGCAAAAGTAGAAAGAGAGATGGAAGGAGAGGTAGGGATGGAATGAGAAGTAGGGAAGTACATTCTAAACTTTAATGTGCACCCATATCCCTGAAGATCTTACTAAAATGTACAATCTGATTCAGTAGGTCTGGGGTGGGGCCCAAGATTCTGCATTTCCAACAAGTTTCCACGTGACACCAACGCTGTTGGTCCCTAAACTACACTTTTGAGTAGTGAGGTACTTTACCATACTTCAAAAAATGAAAATAGTCTAAGGAACAGACTAACAATGATGACAACAAAAATAATAATACCTCATTGATGTCATTATCATATCTAAAGAATACATCAATCAGAAGGGTAGGGAGGAAAGTCAGAACTAATACAGAGACAAGAGAGAGTCAGAAAAGAAAAAAAAAAAATCAGAAAAGCAATGTCTAAAAAAGAACGGTGTCTTGGCAAGAAGAGACCCACTTTGCAGTTAATCCCTGTTGTGAATATAGATGTACCGGGCTCTACATTTCTAATGACGATGAGCTTTTTTATTCCATATTTGGGGAGCAACCTTTTGAATTTTATTTGCCTCTTTGTATGGCTTTGCCATAGGAAGACAATGGGCTCTCCAGGTTAAAATGAATAATCTACTCCTCACGCGAGTTATGCTATTCCTTGTAAATCATTAAACTGTCATTATGTTTATAAATAACAGCCTCTGTGAGTTTAGTTTGTGTCACTCAGCATCCCTACCTCCAACTGTATTTGCAGCATCGAAGAGCTGGAATTTCTGATACTCCAACCAAATAAAATAAAATAAGTAAAACTGAGGGTGTTTAAATTAGCACATTGAAATGCCACCACTTGAGGTCTATTAGCAACAAGATGTACCTCCTCACCTACATCTGAGATTGTCAGGTACTTTCTTTGAAATTTATCATGTCCTATAAGACAGTGGGTCAGAATACTGATCTTTAATTTGTTAACTGGTGTCATTTTGTGATTTTCTTTGTTTTTAATATAATTATTGGTTTTTTTTTACTCATCGAATAGATCCTGATATTGGAAATAGCCTTTCTCCATCTTCTTCCCCATTCTCTCTTGATGGTCTTGGGGGCCCATTGCTTTATTTACAATTTGCTTTTCTTTACCGTTTCAGAACATTGTCTTATTCACTATTCCACTGTACTTTATCCCCCAATTGTTCTTTTCATTCTTCCTTTTCTATTCTCAACAAAACAGGAGTGTTATTTGAACACATTTCTACATAACTGGTTGTGTGTATTGTATTAGAAGGCCAGTCAAATTCACCTTTTCCATTAATAAACCTCATATCAGTATGTCACACATAAATTAGGAACCGTTAGAAAGGGATGTATTCACTATGTGAAAAGCAGACGTACTTTGGCTGACGGTCGTCACTGAGCTTCTTGGTTTTGTGTCCACGTTAATACTATTCTTTTAAACTGAGCTGCCTTGGTGGCATCTTGTCAAATCATTCATCAGAGAATACAAAAAGGGGTGGGATGGACTTTAAATCACTCTCGTGTTAGTTGACTATTTAATCCATGCAACAACTAGACCAAATTAGTTTAGATGTCGATGGTATTTTCCTCTATTAATTTATGAAAATACGAGGAGCAAAAATTGGGAAGATGAGTGGAAGAAAAATAATGGTTTGTTATAGAGTCTCTCAGGAGAAAATAAGAAAGGATCAACAATTTATTTTCATCTTTGTAGGATTACTTTTTTTGTGACTTGGATTCAGCTCAGCAATTTAATTTCAGGTGTACAGACCTGCCGTCATGTGAAACTGTTACTCAGTTTTCAACACATGTACACCACTGGGGCATCTGCTGTTGACTTGATTCCTCCCCAAACACTGGAGAAGCTAAACATGAGTTATCTGAATTTTCTGTGTCTCTTAGGAACCAAGCCAAATTTGTATAAAACGTTTCAGACATCTGAATTTCTGTCCATAAACCAAACTTTTGGGCTGCATGTTAAATATGTCATTCTACCTTATTCCACATCTATTCCTCATTTCCTTTTTCTATATGCATGCATAATCCCTTTTAGATTAAGATTTATTCTGGTTTGTGGCATTCTTAATTTAACAGAATATTAATTGTTAAACCTTACTATCTACTAACTGTATCTTTAAAAAAGGACATAGAAAAACATTTCATTAAATGACTAAATACATTTCTCCTGCTTGTTAAGTTCTCACTAGATCAAACCTTGCTGGAATGCAGACATGATGACTGGAGCTGAAGCAGCCATCTTGGATCATATGAAAGAAAGCAATGGATGGTGAAGCAGCAAGATGACCATGGAGTGAGATGCCAGCTCTTGACTACTAAAATCTTTGTTTTTTTACACCTCAGTTCTGTCCCTGGGTATCCTCTTTGTGTCCAGTGCTCACGTACCTCAAGGTCTGTTTCCTTTATACCAGACATCTCCACTTGCTCAGTGCAACCCTCCTTAGCTCTGAAGTGGCAGTTTCCCTGAGGTAAGGCTGAGATTTCCATTTGGTTCCTGATCCTGCAGGGCAAAGTGACACTGTGGTCTCTCCTGCTTTGAAAGTCACAAGTGGAGAGTGAAACAAAAGCCTCTCTGCTCTTGGATTTCCCCTAGTTTTATCTACACTACCTCCCTGCTACAGAACTGAGGCTAAGGGTGGGGACGACAAGATACATATATCTCATAACCTGTTTCCCTACCCCCAATTTCTTCTTCCCATAATTCACTGAGACTGCCAGGGACTAGAAGTGTCCCTTTTCCTTACACTGTACCTAGAATTTTCTCCACCCTATAACTTATAAAAGGGCTCCATGATTAAGCCAGCTAGGCCTCAGGTGCTAATGAGAACATGAATTTAGAAATTCCAATTGATCATCTTGCAGTGCACTCAGAAAATACTCTAATTTTCTAGAAAAAGGGGAATTCACCTTTCGTATAAAGCACTAAAGCCCACTGTTTTAGTTGGTGTAGAGACCCCAGGGCAACAGAACTTGGTTAGAAAGATACACCTGGAAATTTAAAAGAAAGTCATCCAAGTAATATCCTTGGAGCCAAGCTCGGTGCCTAGCTGCATGTTTGTTGAGAGTGAACCACCAGCCATTGTAAGCGTGGCGCCGCAGACACAAAGAGCTAGAACCCAGGGTCACTCTCTTCAAGAGCTTAGGATCTATTTGGGGAGACAGCTGCTAAATGCCAAATGAGCTAGGCAGTAGGTGCTTCAGAACAGTGCTTCTCAAAATTAATGTTCATATAAATCTCCTGGGGTTCTTTTAAACAGCAGCATCTGATTCAGTAGATCTGGGGTGGGGCCAGAGAATCTGTACTTCGAACAAGCTTCCACGTGATGCTGATACTGTGAGCACATGGACCTCATTTTGGGAAACAAAGTTAAAGAGGGCCAGGGAAAGAGGAGCCTTCACAGAGAAAGAGGGGATTGAGCTGAGCCCTAAAGAGTAAAGACAATAGAGAGAAGCAGAGGACATACAGAGAGACGGGGGGAGAGGGAGAGGGAGAATGAAAGAGGCAGCCCAGGTAGGAGTGATGTTGTGAACCAGTGTTTGGAGGTAGGAATGTCTCCAACATGCCTAAGGGCTGGTGAGCAGATTAATGGAGAAAACGGTTGGTGATGGGCCTAGGAGAGGAGGTGGGAAAATAGAAACCAGATTCGGAACAACTCATGAATTGGGTGAATGTCACAAGCTGGCTCTGCCATCAGACTGAAGGCTATCAGTAGGTTTTGAGGCCTTAGCAACATCTGGACAAAGAATGTATTGACCTGATACAGACAGAATCCATACCAGAAAACCTAGCTATTAACAACTTCGTCCTCAGCCTAGCTAAGGAGGCAGGGTTCCAGTAGTCCCGTAAATGAAAAGGAACAAGGCCTGCTCTGGTGCTTCAGCACTGACCAGCCTTTCTCACTCCCAGGTGACCACAGGGCTTCAATAAATTACTTGCATCTTGGAGTCACAGTGATAGCCAGCCCCATAAATCCATTGCCGGTGCTTCTGCATATCTCTTCACTTGAAACACAGAGCAGACAGACAGGAGGGGGCGGGAGGAGTAGAGTTCTCTGTAGGGAAATATAATACTGAACTTGGAAATCTAAATTCAGGCCATTTTGATCAAAACACAGGAAGCACGAGTCATTATTCTTACCCAGTCTCTTCCACTAATAGATGGCAGGCAGCTGGCCATGGGGCTCTAGTAGGGAGTCAGGTAGTTTTATTTTTAGCTCAGCACAGAAGGGGAAAAGATCCAACCTGTTTACACCAGAGGGGCTGTGCTTGCAAAGCCCTGGGAACGGCTGCCCTGGTGGCATTTGCTACCTCTCACACATGTAGGTAAGATGACAGAGGTCTTCACCTGCTCCCGGCCTTACCACTGGAGGGCACATTGTTTCTGTTTGGCGCGGCTGAAAGTTACCTACCGGCATGAAATTTGGCTGCCAAGATGTGCTGTCTAAAACAATCCTCGTTACTAGTCTGTTGAAAAATCTGAATATGCAAGAATTTCTCTCTTCTATTTTTATGTCCCTTTCGTATGTTTCCAAGTACCCTCCCCAGCTTCATTCCCTTTGGGTATCCTCTACCCTCCTCTTACTGCTTTTCCTTTGGTGTAGAGAAAATAAATCCATAGTATAGGAAACTAGATGTGCTGCTACCTCCAGGTGGAAAAGTTTGGTTTGCAATCTAGGCCCTGCCTTTACCAGCTTTAGGTCTTGGGCTTTGACATTAAAGCTGTGCTTTTCGGTACTTAGGACTCACATGTGGTTCATGGGTCCCCTCTGTCACTGCACCACTGTCAGTACCACTCAGAAGAGGGCATCCTTGGCAAGTCACATCCTTCCCTTGCCCTTCCAGCAGCTGCACTGGATAGTAGTGTTATTTGGGAGAGTACAAAAGAAGCAGCGATGGGCAGCGGAGGTGTGCGCTCCTCAAACTGGTACCTAAAAGGAGTCAGGATGGGCAACTGCCCACCCAATGCAATCAAAGGTCCTCAGAGGGCTTCCAAATGCCTCCCGCAGTGGCCTGCCCTCCAGAGAGCAGACAGGAGAGAATAAGACCCTTTTATGGGAGGCCAACACGTTCCCTGAGAAAGGATAATACGTTAACTATACATACTCATTGCTAGGATAATTTGTCATAGTAGCTAACGTGAGAGATAAGGATTGTGAGGGAATAGGCCATAGGATATGTAAATTTTGTCAGTGAATAAAGTTGGACAACCAGGAAGCAGCATGGGAGCTCTCAGTGTCTGTAAAAAAGTGGCACTGACTCTTTTTGGAAGTGTTGTAAGAAACCTTGCAGAAGCCAACTCCTTTCATGCAGGAGACAAATTACTCCCATTTCACTAATAACTGATAGGTAGTTACAAGGTCCTTGTGCCCCACTTAGAGCCTTTTTCATCTCACTTTGCTTAGTCCAATACACTTTGAAGTTAAAAGAGGCTACTTTTATTTATTGCTCCCCTCTTATATCCCTCACTTCCTGCTGCTTCTACTGGTCATTTCTGGATTTGTCTGTCCACCATGGGGCTCGAGCAGGAACCTTAAAGCACTAGACATGAAAGGGAGAGCAAGGGACAGATGATCAAACATTCCCAGGGACAAAGACAGCCAGACATGAAGAGCAGAGGTCTTTGGGGGCAGAGAACGTAGAAGGCAGTGGAGAAATAAACATGCATAGTATAATGGTGAATACATCCATGTTAGAGTAAACAAACTTGGAATTAACAGTCATTTAATTTTAGAATTTGAATGAGCCCCCAGAAACACTGAGGTCTAAAATCCCACCACCTTCTCTCATACCCTTGAACAGCTGGTAAATCGTCATAAGGTTCACGTTTATATATCTCCCATTTTAAGAAAGTTCTCTCTTATGCTTTCACTGTGTAAACATATATAATGTGATGCACACGTGGTTTTAATTTTACATCTAACATCAAATTTAAAATCCAAAAATAAACTATAGCATATCAAAAGGTCACTTGTAGAATGTTGTTCAAACCCAATCTATGGGGCTTCAGTTACTAAATAAAGACACTCACTTTATCTTGCTTATGCTGATGTCCAGGAGTGTTGTTAAGGTTTATATTTGAACCTTTTAAATTCAGAATGTAAAGACAGGAAAGCTCTGCTTTCTCCAAACTACTTTATCAGCTCAAAATATTAACTATTTATTCAACTCTATTCTCCTCAAATAAAACTAAAAATGTATAGGTAACAAAGATGAAATACCTATAATCCCATGTTTGAAAAAATTCTGCACTAGGGGATACTTCACAAAGAATTCACGCTTAATAAATATATTTTACAGACTGTGGGCAGATATCTAAAATAAAATAGATTAAATGTCTCTTGCTATTAAAGAATATCTCAAAAATTATTAATAAATAAATATTTTCTCTGGTTTCCCAGGCATTTTATATATTGCTCTCCATTTTTAGAAAGTTTCAACATGTATTTTCCTTTCAAAACCAGCTGGTTTATGAAAAAGGAGGAAATCAGCCACGAGAAAGAAGGAAATTCTATCATTTGTGACAACATGGATGGAACTTGGTGGCATTAATAAAGGGAATTATTTGAATCATTCAAATAATTCCATTTTAACTTATTATTGGCATTGCAACTCTGCATTTTTTTAGTAGTTGTTCCAGGAATAATAGTATATATCCTTAACTTTTCACAGTCTACATAAAGTTAATGTTGTATTACTTCACATAATACATAGAAACCTTAAAATCATATAGGTTCCTTTAATTTTGGCAAACTGGGTGCTATAGTTGTTATCTATATTATATTGAAATACATTTTAAAATCACAAGACAATGTTCTGATGTTTTGTTTTAAACAGTCCTATTTGTTTTTAAAAAATTAAATAGAAAAAATGTTTTATATTTACCAAGATATTTACCATTTCTAATATTCCTTACTCCTCAAAGATCCACATTTTCTTCTTGTATCATTTCCCTTCAGGCTAAAGGAATTCTTTTAGCGTTTCTTGTACTGAGGTTCTGTTGGCAATGAATTCTCTTAGCTTTATTTAATCTGAAAGTGTTTTTATTTTACCTTCCTTACCGGAAAGTCATTTTTTGTTGAATACTGAGTTCTAAATTGCCATATGTTTTCAGAGATGTTCAGTAAGTATCAGCCCAGCTAATCCCTTTGGTTTTCATGCCCTGGCCATATGATTACTTCTGGAATAATTTACTGATTGTTTTCAGTTTTTAAAAAGTGCCCTACCCGATTTCCAAAAGCCAGCACCTGCATCTCTTTGCCTACTCTGCCCACGTGCACAGCAGATGGAGACAGACCAGGTATTACCCCTTCCAGGAGCGGTGCTACCGTACTAGCAGCCTGGGTATACAAACATCACAGCTCAGTCCCTCTGGGGTGGGTGACTTAATGCTGAGGCATCTGCTCTATACCAATGCTTCTCAACCCTCAAGTTGTGAGGTACCAGTTTTTTGTTTGTTTCTGACCAATATTTTTGTAAAATACCATAAAAATCAATGTGTATTTCATGACAATGTCAACTTGCTATAAGCGTTTATAAACATTTGGCCTCAACTTTTGGATTTATCTCACTGTTAACTGGTAACAAGCAGTTCGTGAAGTAGCACCAGGTTGCTCACTGTAGTAACTGGCTTCATAAACACACCCCTTATTGGATTTATTTCCTTCCCTGTCTCACTTCTCCACTTCCCTACTGGCGTGTTTTGGGATCACCTCCCAAATAAACTATTTGCTCTCAAATGCTTGCCTCTGGTCTGCTTCTGGAAGAATCCAGTCTAAGACACAAGGAAATCCAGCTAAAGTATCAGATATAACACTAATTGGAGTGGTTAGTACTGTCAATAAACAAATTAAAATGTTCTCTTCTACTCAATGAAAAAGAAACTCATAAATTTGAGATGTTAAACCGCCGACTAGAATCGCTGAAGTTGAAAGAAGAAAGAAACTAAATACAAACGTGACTCAGACCCATAATTGCATTCCAAAGTGGGGAAAAGATCTGATCTCAGAATTCTGATTATATGCTGCTACCGTCCATCTGGTAAAAGAATGCCATCTTCTTTGTGAGTCATGTGATTTGATGATTTCCTTCATAATGTCATAGTAAGCCATCAAAACAATAATTTTTTTTTTCCTTTGGCTCGAACAGTAGCTTATAATTGGACAGGAAATGTTTCTACATCAGTTAAAATAAACATAGTCCCTTCCTTTTTGTCCTAAGATGACCTTTTTCCTTGTGCTTGACTGTGATCCTTCAGCTGGGAAAAGAATGAGTGTAAGGACCAGAGTGCCAAAATATAATTTGAATTTGAGTTTTTAAAGGTAGAGCGCCCAAGGCAAGTTATTGGTATAGAAAATATCTTTTTATTAGTCGTGTGTATTATATAGGGAAACTCAGCAGGATTTTAGCATCAGGTAATAGAAAGTATATGACTTTTGAGTTTCAATCCTGACTGCTCTGGCTTGAATTCTAATTTTGCCAGTCACCACGTATGTGATGTGTGTAAGTTTCTGTAATGGATCTAGCGACTATATCTATCTCTTAGGAATATTGAAATTTAAATAATATAATGATGTATTTGAAAATATCTGGCTCAGTGGAAGAGATAAAGGAATCAAAGATTACTTCAATGCATAGTTCTCTGATTTTCATAAGTGGGAAAAAAAGCATGTGAAAGAAAAAGTATCACATGATATTGGGGGTTAAGGAGTATTCCGGTAAAGGTAATAATTGTCTAGTGTTGTTTATCATTGTTCTACCAGATAAAATTTGCCAGCCCAAATTCCCCCTTCTCTGTCAACCAGAAGGGAGCTAGCGTAAATGGAGTACAGTGCATTGAACAGGAGCCTCTGTGGCTTTTTTTGATTGTGCTCTGTGGAATGAAATGAAGCTCGAAAAAAAGAAAATCAAAGTAATGGCTGCATATGAGGCCACAAGGACACTCAATGTAACCATATCATAAATCATCAAAGAGAAATGCCAGGGAAGATCTATGCTTCTAGGACAGCTCGCTTCATTTAATATATCTGATGCTGCCATAATAGCGACTCTTTAGTTCCCCCTTCCCTCTGTTCAGTGGTAGTCGTCCTTCTGCTTGACCATTCATCCCTCGGAGAGTCGTCTCCTGACTAGGAGATGCGTACAACTGTCCGTGAGTTATGGGTTCTTAGCCTGGAAAGCCTTGTTTCAGTTCAGTAGTGTTCAAAGTGGCAGTGAAGATCAACCAAAAGCACAGAAGGAAAAAAAGGACCCTTGGAAAAGCTGGTTGAATAAAAGAGTGGTTGCTTGATAAGAATTCCTTCACTTTCTGCTGTGTTTCTTTAATAAGGAACAAATAATGAAAGAACTAGTTTTGGAGAATAATTAAAAGAATATGACAATAGTGATATAAATAGTCACGAGGATGCCAATTTAAGAGCCCAAATGTGGTATGTCACCGTCTTTTACAACCATAAATGGGTCAGGATGAAATCTTCATAGTGTAGTTTGAAGCCAGTGAGTTGAAACGATCAAATATATTTTCACCTGAGATCAGAGTTCTAAAACAATATACAACCTACAAAATTCCTTAGGATTTGACGAATCCATTAGGACTACTCACAGCCATGAAGCCGTACCACAAGTTTAAAAGCTTTAGTCCTTCTCAAGTTGGTAGCTACATCTCCCACTAGAGATCTATTCATGCACAGAAGAGATTAATAAATTTAGCTGCGAATTTGAGAGCAAAACTTGATCAAAATACAAAGGCTCTGCCCAAAAGAAAATTATGAGTGAGTAAAAATAGAATAAGTAGCATTAGTATTCTGATTTTACTTCACGCACTACTCACAAGTCCTTCACAAAGAAACATTCCAACAACAAAAGGGATCCAACGTAAGCCTACAAAAGGAAAACAATTAAAAGCTGAGAACAGAAAGCATTACAAGAGGGTAACGGAAGCAGCCAGGGTAGCTGGTTAGAAGCAGCAGGTATAATAAATATATTTCTTGATGAGGTGCACAGTCAAACCTTTTTCTTGATTTGTAGCTACAAAAGCAAGGTAGATTTACTTATTCTCACTCAAAGCATTCACTTTATCTTCCAAAGGACCAAGACAGCAACAGCAGAAAGCAAAACAATGCTCTGAGGATATGAAGCATTCAAGTTCCCTTTAAAATTCATACAGCAGCTCCTGAAATTTTTACTATTTAAGTGATTCCATCAAAATTCTCTTTTCCTGTCTGCTTGAGTTCATTTAAATCGATCGCCAGTGGAGTTAATCATCACAAGTCGGAACTTACACTCTGACTGTAACATGATTTAATGCTTACTCTTGACCTCCTCTCTTCTCCTTTTAAAGGACACACCTGGCCCCATAGTTGGAAAGCCCGTGAGGATTCCTTCTGTCTCTTGAGGAGGAAGCAGAGCAATGAGCCTTGTTACCGGTAGCTTGCAGCCAGTCTCTTCCGGCCTGCTGTAGTATACTGGGGGACCAAAGTCAACAAAACTAGAAAGCCCCAGTTGGGTGGCAGATGTGAAGGTTAGCCCTTTTAGCCTTTGCACGCCACTAAAGTCTCTTCAGACATTCAATCGCAGGCATTACCTTCACGCCACAAGTTTGCATTTGCTTTTCGGAGCTGACAACGCGTCAATTCCAACTCCATGTAGAATCTCCTATCTTATAGGCTACATTTTTTAGCATATCCTAGATTACTGACATTTACGTAGAGGTAAGACTTTAGAGAAACTCAGTTCATGGTAGGACACAAAGCCCATGCCTGAGTGGTCTGCTGTTTAATTCAAAGTCCCCAGTTAGTACCGAAGCCTCGGTTCCATTCTCACCGAGATCTGCGAAGGAGTTGACTATTCCCTGTAACAGTCATGGGAACATAAAGCCAGCAACACACAGACCTTCCCTCCAGCTTCTTTGGTCGCATACTGCTTATAATTCAGGGAAGCTGGCCGCGTGCAGCATACTAGCCAGGAGAGGCAACTTCCAACAGATAGAAGATTTGGTTCAGCACTTTCGTATTTCTCACCTCACACTTAGTCACTGAGTTTAGCAGGAACCCCCCTGCTGAGTATTCAGAAGAAAAGATAGAGGTGAAAGCCCAGTACTCCCAGGACTAATCATTTGTTCATGTACCTCCACCCAAAGTGCTAAGCCAGACAACTATGATGATTAAAAGAAAGATACATCAGTCTCCACACATACAGGGACTAAATGATCGAGGAGGTTACAATAGGGACAACAAACCATCCAACCTAGGGAAAAAAAAAAAGAGACAACGTAAGACTATGGCCTCAGAGGATTAGCAGAGAGGAAGACTGATGTCTCTGAAACTAGTCAAGAAAACTCGGGGAAGTCCAAAGAGTTTGCATAGATCTGGTCCAAGTTCTGGTTAGGCCATGTCTTGGCTATGTCATTTTTAATAAATTGTTTAACCTCTCTAAGACTAAGTTTCTTATTCTGTAAAATGGGGGTGATAATACCTACTGCAGTGTGCATAGAGGAATAAAATGATGATGCATAAATGTTAGCTAGAATGACATAAATGTTACCAGAGCAGGGATAATGAAGACCTAAACAGAAGCCACATGTTAATCTAATGGGGTCAGAGGTTACGACACTGAGTGATGACCTTAAAAATGGTATAATGAGGCCTATTAAGAGTGAGCCTTAGATATTCAGCCAAAGAGTTTGGGTTTGGAGTATGGAATAACCAAGATTCACAATCATGTGGAAAATATAAAAGAAGAAATGTTTTTTACGGTTAGGTTGGAGGTGATGAATAACGGTACCTTTTATGATACTTACTATGTTCCAGGCACTGTTTTAAGTGCATTAAGCATTATCTCAGTTAATACTACAGAGGAAGAGCAGGGAATGGCTGGCTCAGGGAAAGCTGAGAGGCAAAGGGAGGAATCTAGTGGTGAGGGAATAAGAAGCTTAAGTATCACAGTGGCTATATAGAGAGAAAGAGAGAAATATGGTAGACACTGGGAATGGGGACAAGAGAGCAAAGGGTCACAGTGGTTGACACCAGAAGGCTAGAGAATATGATTCCTCAATTAAGATGAAGAGTCATGGAAAGCAGTTGTAAGAGAACATTCTACTGACAATTCCCTTTTCTTGTCAACCTCTATTCAGTTCTTCAGCCCCCTCTACTCCTTAGTTTTTCACACATTTTGTGTGACTGTTGGAAGGAATCCAGTTGAATCTTTTACATTTTTTTGACCATGTGCACATGCTTCAAGGTCCTCTGCTACATTTTCGGTTGTTGATTTCCTCCACTTACCCTAAAAACTGATATAGTTGCTCTTTTGATTTTTCAATTTGCACCATATCTTCAGGTACTAATTCCACAAAGTACATGAGAAAACTCCAAAGAGGCAAAAAAAGATTTCATGTGTGACTTATTGAGAAAACCATTAAACTAAGTCATTCTCAACTTCCCAGGAGGAGAAATAATGAGAAATAGATACTACAGTATAGAAAGAGTGGGAAAAAAATGTTTCTGAGCTGAGAGACATTCCGGGCTTCTCATTCCACAATAATTCTTTTACAGAAAAGTCATCAAGTGCTGAAAATAGAGGTTTGTTCATAGATATGTGACAGACCCTTCCTAAGTGACAAGATGGGTCATAATTTTAATGAATATTGTGACACACCCATCAATTATCCTTGAATATGAGTGTGACCGTGTGAGTGTGCAAAAGCTGGAGAGTGGGTAATTTCAGTCAGCATATTCCTGCACATCTGTCAACAGTTGTCAGGAATCTAAATGACCCATACTAGATAAAATTAATTTTGTGTCTATAAAGAATCTCACCTGCACATTCAAAACACCTTGGGCTTAGAACCATATGGAGAAAATTACAGAACAGCCCACAGTAAAATACTGCATTGAAGTACAGTAATGGGGAAGCAGGGGGGACAACTTGGAATTCAGAGCTAAAGAAGTTAAAACTATCAACGGAAGCTTGTGTTGTCATGGAAACCTAATGCAACTGAGGAGCCAGGGAAGCCATCACTTAGCTGTATCACACTGAAAGGTACAGATGCTCTTCAGAACTGGAATTGACTGGACAGATGACTCCAAGAAACCAGTAACTGAGTTAGTGATGGGTCTAAAAATTACAAATAAAGGATTGGCATAATGAAGGTAAGGAATAGAGAACTCAGGTGGTCCCAAGTAGAAAAAAGAAAACCCCTTCAGGCACAGGTAGAGTTGTATAGGAAAAGAAGAGATGAGAAAAAAGTAATTAGGATTGGTTGGATGTTCTAATAAAATTAAGGATAACCATTTAGGTTATATAATAAAGGAGGAAAATTGAAAAACAAGTAAAGAACATGCTTTCATTACAGTATTAATCACATTATAATGTATTAATTGCTAATATATTGACTTTCTATAGACTATGAGCTTCTTTAGCAAGAGTCTGGCTGTGTTTTTCATTACCCCTCCAGCCCCCCACTCTTAGTAGGCCCAGCACAGTGTAGGCACTCAACCAATGTTTGTCAAATGGTAATAATGCTACTATTTATTTAAAAGTGGACTGTGGTACGGTTACTGTAAAAGTTGTATTCATTTGCTATGGCTGCCATAACAGAATGGCATAGACTAGTTGGCTTTGACAACAGAAACTTATTTTCTTACAGTTCTGGAAGCTTGAAGTCCAAGATCAAGGTGTTAACAGATTTGGCTTCTTCTGGGGCCTCTCTCCTTGGCTTATAGATGGCCGTCTTCTTTCTGTGTCCTCATGGCCCTTTTTCTGTGCAAGTATCCTTGGTGTATCTTCCTCTTCTTATAAGGACACTAGTCATGTTGGATTAAGGTCCCACCATAAGGGTCCCATTTGAACTTAATCACCTCTTTTAATACCTTATCTCCAGTGTAACGTGGTTACACTCTGAGGTACTGGGGGTTGGGACTTTAACATATGAATTTTAGGTTGAATTCAGTCCATAACACAGTACAGGTGACTCAAAAAACATGAGTTTGAACTACTTGGGTCCACTTACACACAGATTTTTTTCAATAAGTACTACATAACTACACAATTAGAGGTTGGTTGAATCCAAGGATGCAGAATCACAAATACAGTAATTGAACATCATGGATTTTGGTATTCAAGGCAGGTCTGGAACCAATCCCTTGTGGATATTACAAGATGACTGTATATAGCTTATTTTGTTCAATCAGCACCACAATCTTAGTATTGCTATTTTGCAGAAGAGGCAATTTGAATCTCGGAAAGATTAAGTAACTGGTCAGTGGTCACACAGCTAGCAAAGAGCCAAATGAGGATTTAAACATAGGGTTACTGACCTCAAAGCCCTCATTCTTTAAAATGTACTCCAACAGAAGAATAAAATGGAAGTTAAGGGTGAACTGCAAAAGATAAACTGATAGGTGTAGTACTATCATCATCATTAGACTTAGAATATAAAGGTAACCTAAAGATACTGTGGGACTCTTTCATCTCACAGATGAGGAGACTGAGCTTCAGGAAGGGAAGTTCTGTCCCTAAAGATTCATTTTGTGTCTAAAATTTCCAGTTCTGTTTCCTAAGAATTGCTCCCTCAGTCAACATCAGGTAAATTCTTCCAGTCTCCAGGTGAAAGACTAGAGACAGGGCTTCTGAGAAAAGAAACAAAGAACACATTGAAGCCAGCCTCATGCAGTGCAAAGCATGGCATGGAAATCGGTACAAAGTCGGGACTATCTTTTACCTCTAGGAACCTATGTTTTCATGGTGCTAAAAACATGTTTTGTTGTGGCTTTTTTTTTTTTTTTTTTTTTTTTGGCGGTACGTGGGCCTCTCACTGCTGTGGCCTCTCCCACTGCGGAGCACAGGCTCCGGGCGCACAGGCTCAGCGGCCATGGCTCGCTCCGTGGCATGTGAGATCTTCCCGTACCGGGGAACGAACCCGTGTCCCCTGCATCGGCAGGCGGACTCTCAACCACTGTGCCACCAGGGAAGCCAGCTTTGTTGTGTTTTTTGCTTGCTTTGAAAGTTTTTAAAACCAAAGCTGCTCTTTTTCTTTTAAACTCTGCTAATTTCTTCTTGTTCATTTAAATATAATGTCTCTAGAATTAAGTGGCAAAATTGCCCTGTGTTTTCCTGAAAAGAAAAAAAAAAAAGGAAATGACTTTAAAAATTCCAATCAGTCCACTTGATTCTCCTACTAAGGAAGTGGTGATTTATTTTTCCATTGGTAGAGATTTAGGAGGGCCCCAGAAAATCAGCCACTCTCCAGGCCTCTCCCATTTGATGAGGACTCGTGAGGGCCTCATTTATAAACTGATGCAGAGAGAAAAGGTGGCAGCTGACAAATTGTATTTCAGCCTCTGACTGTTGCTTGCTCTCCATTACCTTTGTAAATTTTCAACTATAACAATCCCATTTGTGGAATCCTCCTCATGAGGGACAAAGGGTCTTTAAGAAGAAAATGTATCCTGCAGGCTTATAGGCACCTGAAATTAACAGATTGATTGGGAGGTCCACCATATTGGGCTATGTGGAGCCCCAGAGTCCTCTGCATGGCTCTTGGCTCAATCAGCATATCTTATCAATGAACAGGGTATGTTCCAGGGAGTTTTGTGCTGCTTGTTGGGGCCCTTTACTTTCTGTAGCCCCACTATTCCTCCCTTCCTCGACCCACTAGACTCTCTCATGAGATCTAGAGTTTGCTTCCTGAAGCAGAATTGGGAAGGACCCAAGAATTTTCCTCAAATTAATGGCTCTACAGCTAAATGGAACTGATCTAACAGAACTCTTTGGGGATGGATATGCCCCCTCTCCCAGCAAGAGAGTTTGAAGAATTGGTAAACTCTAGACATTCCTAAAAAATGATCTTGCTGCCTTGTAATTCATAGCACACAGCACTCAATGAAATGAGATGAGGCCCCGTTATAAGGCATCTAGCCATGGAGGGGATTATGTTAGAGACAAGGCCATACAAGGCAACACTTGCAGCACTTGGAGAATCATGATTTGGGAAGGATGGAAGCAAGAGGGAGGTGCCCAAAGGGAAGCAGGGAAGCTCTCAAGGTAATTCTGTAAACTCCAACATTTACTGAGCACCAGCTCTGTTCCAGACAGTGTGCTGCAATCTGGGCTTAGTGCTAACATAATGCACAGTCCCGTCCTGGGAAGTGGTCAGGGCTGAAATCAAACTTTTTTTTCCTGTTTTTTCTTCAGATGAAATTTCAATCATGAATACAGTGGCATATATTATAAATTCAGAAAATCCATAGCAAATCTTTGACATAACTAGCGTAATCGTGAGAATATGCTTTTCTCCCTAGTTACAACTCTCCTTCATAGTCTTTCAAGTGATATTGGTCACCTTAGATGTTTAAAAAGGGATCTTTGAATTCCCAAGAAATGATTCCATTCTCAATTTATGAGTTACATGAGAAATATATATATAGTCAAGTGTTTCTACGTATTGTATAGAAGCCAAAATTTTTTTAGGTCACAATTTAAGAGTTCAGATCTTACGGTTAAGGAATTGAGAGTGGAAACTAGGCAATTTTTGACCATCCCCATTTTGTAAGAGAAAGGGCGGACTGTGCGCACCTCCAGAGGGAAGCGCTTCAGCACAGAGAGCCTCTTCCTTTCCTCTCCGTAGGTTCATCCCTGGCTTCAGTAGAGCTCAAACCCTGCCTATGACAAACAAGAGCTTGAGCAATTAAATAATTACTGTGTCTGCAAGCTCTACAGAGAAAAGGCAAAATGCTAGGCATTGACAGACACCAAATTAGAATAAAAACTACTTTCACTGAAATTATAAGGTGCATCCTGTTTCTTGTCAACCCGTCCCAGCTAAGAGAAGAGACTGTAAGTAATCTAAGAGAAAAAGCAAGATGAATGACACTCACGGTGGCCAGGCCAAGACAGGGTGTCTTGAGAACAAGCAAAGAAGCCACTACGTGGAGAAATTAAAGCTCCTCTTCACAGCCTCTAAAGAGGAACTATGAATGTTTTCTTCTCTTACTGACACACTTGTTCTCTTCTCAAGAGTTCATTTCAATCCTTACAGCTACTGTCATTCTTTTTGTTCTTTGCCAAGACAGCTGGATAGTTTAAAAGTCATTTCAGACTGAAGTTAAAAATCTGTCTTATCCCAAGTTTTGCTTCACTTGTCTAGTGTCATATTTTCTCTTTAGAAAGGATTAAGTGGTGAACATAAGAAAGTGAATTCAAATTATTATAGTTATTCTTTTAATTTTAAATGAATATCAACTTTAAAAGACTAGACTGGCATTGGACCAGTCTAGTATAAAAACTGGACCACTGGTATTAGAGTCATCTGGGGATTATTATTTTATATAATAGCTTTATCAAGAAGCAATTCATATACCATACATTTCACCTGCTTAAAGTGTGCAATTCAGTGATTCTTACCACATTCACAGAGTTACACAACCATCAACACAATCAATTTCAGGAGATTTTCGGCATTCCCCAATTAAACCCCACACCCATTAGGAGTCGCTCTCCATTTCCCTCCAACCTCCTCGGCTCTAGGCAACAACTAATCTATTTTCTGTCTCTATGGATTTGCTTATTTGGGGGCATTTTGTATAAATGGAATCATAAAATATGTGGTCTTTTGTGACTGAGTTCTTTCACTTATCATAATGTTTTCAAAGTTTATCTTTGTTGTAGCATGTATCAGTACTGCATTTCTTTTTACTACTGAACCCCAGTCCATATTTTAAAAAATCCATTTATCAGTTGACAGACATTTGGGTTGTATCCACTTTGGGACTGTTATGAGTAATGCTGCCATAAACATTTGTGTACAATATTTTTTATAGACATGTGTTTTCAATTCTATTGGGTACATATCTAGGAATGGAATCGCGGGCTCATCTGGTAACTCTGTTAACCCTTGAGGAAGCCGCTGCACCATTTTCCATTCCCACCAGCAGGATGTGAAGATTCTAATTCCTACACATCCTTGCCAACACTTGTTATTATTGTTTTTTTTAATACAGCCAGCTTAGTGGGTGTGAAGTGGTAGCTCACTATGGTTTTGATTTGTACTTCCCTGACATTTGGGATTAGTATTAAAATGCGTATTCCTGGGCTATGACCTGACCCTGAATTAGAATCAATGAGTATGCATTTTACTGAGACTCATATATCAATTATTTATTCCTGCATAACAAATATTTATTCTCTCTCATAGTTCTTATGGGTCAGATATTTAGAGGAAGCTTAGTTGAGTATTTCTGGTTTGGTATCTCATACCATTCTGTTAGATATCAGCCAGGGCTGCAGAAATTTGAAGGTTTGACTTGGACTGGAAGATCTTCTTCCAGGGTCTGCTTTGAGGGCATGCACTTTATGCAGTCACACAAGACACCATGCTCAGAAGGGTTTTGCACACTTGATTTAATGCACTGCTGTTGCCATCTTGATTGTCTTATATAACTTGTCATCTTTGAACTTGTGCTTTGTAAGTAAAGTCCAATGAGACAAGGGAGCACGTGTGAACAGAGGAGATCTGTGCAACATGTGTGTCTGTGTTCCTTGGGGCTCCATTTGCATTTGATGATTATAATACATATCAATATAGAACTCTGGTGGACCTGTCATGTGTGAGAGTTCAGTGGGACTCAAAGTCAGTACAAGATAGGCATGTTATATTTATGACTGTGTAAATTGAGGTTCTGACAGTCCAGAGAGGCCACACTTTCTGTTAGAACCAGAACTTGCTATGAACACAGCAAAGACTGCTTTTGGCCCTGGAGGTGAAGAAGGGAAAGAGAGGAGGAATAAAGCTGTTGAGATGACCAAAGCCATAGAGTGCACGATGGGCCCCCTCCCTGTTCCCTTTCAAATTTCTAGGAAAGCTACCAAACTCACTAGATGCTTTGCAAGAGTGAGTCTTTTTTTGTGAAAATCTGTAAAAGGTTTTAGTTTGGAGTATGGGTGGATATGGGAGAAGAGGGAGATAGCACAAGTGGGCACAGACATAAGGGATAGAGGTGACCAGGAAGAGTTTTAGCTTTTAGGACTAACTGAAATCATGAAGACGACTTTGGACTGTCACTGGCCATGGAATAGGGGGATCTGAGTTTGAGTCAACTTTGAGATCTTCAAGGGTCATGGAAACCTCAGTTTACCCCTGAGTTTTATTTATAAATTCTGTACACTGGACATAATGCATAGCTTCTTGATTCCAAACGAGTAATGCCTACTTATCATTTATCTCCTATATTTAAACATCTTGTGATGACAGATGTTTGAGGCATATATCATTGCCTCTTTAAGAGGCATGTAGAAATGATGCTCACTTTCTAGATAGGAAGAATGAGAATATCCCATACTCTGAAGTAAGTGTGTCACATTGCTTGGGTGTTCCCAAGATCTCAAGTTCTGCCTGCTGTTCGGGGCAAATTTGGGCAAGAGATCACAATGCTGAGCCTAACTGAAATCCACTGATCCCCCAACCCTAGTGTTAGCTAACCCTGAGGGACGGGGAAAAGAGGAAGACCTTGCTGAGGCTGTGGGAGAGCTGCTGGGGATTTAATATCAACATGAAACATTGGTATTTGAGGAACATGAGGCAAAGGGAAAGAGGGAATGCAATGCTCTGGTCTCTAGGTACAATTGCTGCTGAGTCTTGGCATGGCTTGCCCTGTAGCCCACTGTCATTCACTAATTGGCAGAATTTCCTCCTTGTTATGCTGGCTCCATTGAAAACCCACTGCAGGAGCAAACCTGCTTGTCAAAGCACTGGCTCCAGCGATGCTGTGGCTCTTCAACCTGCATGGCCTTCATGCCTCAAAAACGCTGGGTACAGCAGGACGCTGTACACAACCAGGCCAGCAAGCACCAGACTCAATGAGACAAAGGATCTCGCCTCTGCTCAGCTGAGCCTCACTGACAAGCCCCTGCTTTGCTGTTTCAAATGACCAGCAGAAAGGCGACCGACCACAGCTCTGAACCAGAAGCTTTTCTTCTTGTACACGAATTGCAAGAGCAAATTGCTTAGGAAGAAAACTGTTCTTGCAATTTATTTTATATTTCAGAATCAGTGGATTATTTGTTAGTGAGGAATATTTATTGTTAGTTTAACCTGTATTACATTAAGGTGGCTATAAATTTGGCCTTATACCTATTTTTAATGTAATTGCACATGTTCTTTGACCTGCAATCCCATATAACTCAACCTGCACTTTGGCTTCTAGACTCATCTACCCAATTGTTTACTCAACCCTTCAGTTTGGAGGCTTAAAGGGCATTTCAAACTAAACACATCTAAAACCAAACTCGTAATTTCCCGTACACTCCTGTCCCACTCATCCGGCCAAACCTGTCTTCATCTCATTAAATGTTACCTCCATTCATTCTGTCGCTCAGGCCAACACTTGAGATCAACCCTTGTACTCTGCCCTTGACCAACCTTTGTCTAGAAGGATCCCTACCAATATGGTCACATACCTCGCTCCTTCAGGTCACCCATGTGTCATAGGAGTATTTTTTTGGATCCATCTCCTAAAACAAAGGAAATAAAAGCAAAAATAAACAAATGGGAACTAATTAAACTTAAAAGCTTGCACAGCAAAGGAAACCATTCACAAAATGAAAAGACAACCTACTGAATGGAAGAAAATATTTGCAAATGATATGACCAATATGGGGTTGATATCCAACATATATAAAGAGCTCATACAACTCAACATCACAAAAACAAACAATCTGATTAAAAAATGGGTAGAAGACCTGAAGAGACATTTTTCCAAAGAGGAAATGCAGATGCAACAAGCACATGAAAAGGTGCTCAACATCACTAATTATAAGGGAAATGCAAATCAAAACCACAATGAGATATCACCTGACACCTGTCAGAATGACCATCATCAAAAAGGACACAAATAACAAATGTTGGGGAGGACATGGAGAAAAGGGAACCCTTGTACACTGTTGGTAGGAATGTAAATTGGTGCAACCACTATGGAAAACAGTATGGAGGTTTCTCAAAGAACTGAAAATATAACTGCCATATGACCCAGTAATTCCACTCCTAGGTAAAAAACACTAATTTGGAAAGATACTTGCACCCCAATGTTCATAGCAGCTATATATATATATATATATATATATATATACATACATATACACACACACACACGCACACACACACACATATGTATCATTCCAAAACTTGTTTTTTCACTATTAGGTTTTTAAGATTCATCCATCCTGTTGCATAACATTCCATTGTATGAATATGACCTAATTCCACTATCCTATAAACAGGCACTTGGGATGGTTCCAATTTATCCTTTTACAGACCGTGCTGCAATGAACACTCTTTTATTTCTATCACAGTGCACACCTGGAAGAGAGTTTCTCTGAGGGGATATAACTAGGAGTGGAATTGCTGGGTTGCAGGTCATGTAAACATTTATTTTATAAGATAATGACAAATTGTTTTGGGAAGAGTTCTTGCTAATTTGCATTCCCACCAGCAGTATATAAAGTGTATGTTGATCCATATTCCTGCCAACACTTGGTATTTCAGACTTCTTTTTGAAAATTAATAGGTGGAAAATAATACTTGACTGGGGTCTCAGCTCACATTTTCCTAGTTGCTAATGAGACTGGACAACTTCTCAAACGTTTGTTGGCCATTCAGGTTTCTTCTTCTAGGAAATACCTATTCATGTCATTTATCCATTTATCTATTTAGCTGTTTTTCTTTTTTTTTTTAAATGCATAGATCTTCCTTATATACTTGTTATATTCATTGCAAATATCTTCTCACCTTTTTTTTTGGAGGGGTGGTTATTTTTTTCACTTTTTTTATTGTACTGCTTGAAAGACAGAAGTTTTTAATTTTAATATAGGCAAGCTTATTAATCTTTTCTTTGATGTTTAGTGCTTTTTTATTTAAGAAACTTTTTCCTTATTCCACTATCAAAAAGATACTCTTCTATCATTTCTTCTAAATGCTCTAAAGATTTGCCTTTTACATATAAGCCTTTAATCTTTGTAGATGGCATGAGGTAGGGACACAATTTTATTTTTTCCCACATAGATAATGGTCTCAGCAACATTATCAAATAGTAACTCTGTAATATATCATGTATTGATAAATGTGTGTATCTGTTTCTAGGCTTTTTCTTCTGTTTATAACAGAGGCCGTACCAATACCACACTGTCACAATTAGTAAAGTTTTATAATAAATATTGATATGGGTGGGGCAAATCCTACTACCCCATTGTCTATTCTTAGCTTTTTGTTCTTTGATATACATTATGGATATACATTATTTCAAGTGTCTTTAAAAATTCTATTGTGGTTGTTTTTTTGTTTATTCTTTACTAGAATGCATTGAATCTATAGATACTATTGGGAAGGATTAAAATCTTTATGATATTGCATCTTCCAATCTGTATACCTGATAAATTTCACAATTTAAGTATTCTTTAATGTCTCTTCATAAAGTTTTATAATATCTCCAAAGAGGTTCTGCATAATTTTTGTTAGATTTATTTCCAAGGATCTTATATTTTTATTGCTATTTTAAATGTCATGCAGTTTTAAAAACAACAAAGTTAGCTAGTACTTAAAAATGCAATTAATGTTTGTATATTGATCTTACATATGCTCATTTTGCTTTATTCTCTTATTTATTCTAATAAATAACATAAATCAACAACCTTCAAGTAATGAACATTTTATTACTCTCTTGGTAATTTTCATGCCTTTAGTTTTTTTTCTTCTTGTCTTATGGAACTGACAAGGGTCTTCACTAAATGTTGAATGTATGCAGTAAAGTGAGTATCCTTATCTTGATCTTAATTTTAAAGACAGTACCTTCAGTATTTCTCCATTAAGAATGAAGTTTTCTCTAGGTATTTTTAAATAATATTTATCAAGATAAAAATGTTTTCTTCTATTCCTAGATTACTAAGTTATCTTTAAATTGAATAGGTGTTGTATTTTATCAAATGATTTTTCTGCTTAAATGGAATTGGTATATAGCTTTTTTTCTTTAATTCATTAATATGATGAATTACATTCATAGTTTTTCTAATGTGAAACCACTCTTGGCATTCCTGAGATAAACTCAGTTATATCTGTGATATAATAGCTTCTTTATATGCTGCTGATTTTGGATTGACAGTATTTTGTTTAGGCTTTTACTTCTATGTTCACAAAAAAAGTACTATGGTTATAAACAATGTACCAGGCTGTGTTTTACAGTTAGAGTGTATTGTTGGTTAACTGCAGAATCTGTATGGTGACAAATACTTAATAGCCACTTAGCAGATACTTTTGATATTGATGATGAAAGTAGAGGAGTTGACAGAGTGTCTTTCTATATTAGAAAAATGCCCATTTAAGACTATGGTTTAGAAGATAAAGGAAAGTGATTACAGAGTCCATCATAGACACTGTAACACAGCAAGTCCACAGATCTCCAAATAATAGTTATATGGCCAATAGAGAATAAAAATATTTTCAAAGCAGGATAATATCTAAGTTTCTGAAATACAATGGAAAAAATTATTTTGGGGAGTGGGATGTCTTTGTTCACAGAGTAGAATTTCCTGACCTTAAACAGAATAGCCTGTCTCTCCAAGAATACATTTCACTGAGAGCCCCTAATGCTGCAGTGGAAATTCAAAGGGACAAGGTAATTGACTGTTCCCTCAATTCAGTGTGTCACTTGTTACTATAATAATGACACTCACTGTCCTCCTCATATACCTTGCCTTTCACCTTGCCTCAAACATCAGAATTTATATTTGTTTCTCAAATTGATTTTATATCTGAATTACAACAGAAATCATCTCATTTTTAAGAACTTGGTTATAGTGCTTACTATCACACTAGTATTTCTTCATCTTTCTTTGATTTAATCATTATTTCAGGACTTCATATTATTGTTCTGTTATCAGTTTTTGTACTATGTTATGATATTCCTTTGTGACTTGCTTTCATATACTAAAAGACATGCAATGAATCTAAAATCAACACTATAAAATGATAAAGCAACTTCAGAATAGATAAGCAACTAAAAAACAAATAAAATATGTAAGGCAGAAAAATAAATACACATCTACTGACGGCATGGTAATACAGTCTAAGGACTTAGGTTATTTTACAAGTAACAATGACCCTGAAATTAAGAAATGGCAAGAAAAATCAAAAGAACATATGGGCCATGAAATTTTACCTCCAAAAAGGAGAGAATTTCTCATATTCGTGTTCTCCCAATGTCTTATTTTTATCCTTCAGCTTCTATGAGAATTATAGAGGCTAACAAGTGGATTGCTTTTGCCATGATAAAAATAGAAGGAGAGCTGCATGGCAGGAACGTGTCTTAGGCTGTTACTTTGATGAAGTGGCCTAAACCTGGAGATATCACTGAACATAGAACATGATGAAAGTCATTTAAATTCTAGTAGTGAAACAAAGGCAAAGACTTCAAATGAGAGGTAATGTAAGGGTCGATTTTGTTCATTTCTGAGGTATACCATGTGATGGGACATGCCATCTTGCAGTATTTGTCCTGATCAACTGTCATAGGTAATTTATTTTTAAGACTTGCACTGTAACTATCTAAGTATGTGATTCACTATATGGCAACTCTGGTCCTGAATGCTAATAATCCACATTTCTGTCACTGATATGTTTTATTAGTCAATTATTCAACATACTCGCTTCTACCTGACCAAAGGAGAGAGCCGTGACAGTTATTCCAAAGAGTTGCAGGTTAAAAAAAGCAAAATTGTCTTCAAATATTGAAGACAGCTTAAGGCATCCAGCATAAAGCTCCCCACATGATCAGTCACTTTAAAGTATCAAGCAATGTTGAAGTAGCTTCTTTTACTTTCTGCCCTTTCAGGAGAGCTTTCAGGTATTAAAACTTCATGGATAGCTCATGACACATAGCAAAGGAAAGGACTTTCAAAGGAGTCCACACATTTAAATTAACATTGGCCTTCTACCTCCACAATAAGCCATAGAATTTTTAGTGAGACTTTATTGGTTTGTTCTGTGTCCTGTACAATTCCTTTGGGTTTTAATGAAATATCAGAGATAAAACAGTGAAAAGCATTTGACCTAGAAAGAATCCTGAAAAGTCCACCTTTATAATACACCTATATAATACATCTATAGTCACCTATTATTCCATTAATATTCTAGTGGATGCCACTGAGGACATATTGCAAAGACAAGGGATAAGACATTCATATACCAGGTAAGCCACTGTCCTCTGACCATAGGTGCCGCTCCTAGGCAGATGGGAGAGTGAGGAAAAATCCTGAATTACCTGTGTTAAAATCTGAAGTTACTTAATTATCCCAGAATGGATTAAGGTTATTTTTCCCATAATCAGATATAATGAAGTTTAAAATAGAGATTACATTGTTATAGAAAAATAAAGAACATTATTTTCTTTCCTACACATGAGTAAGTGGCCGTTACATTTTTCTTTTGACTTGTGTATTAGTTATCTATTGCTGCATAACAAATTACTCTCAAAAAGTGGCAGCTTTAAACAACTCTAAACATTTAGTTCACACAGTTCCTGTGGTTCGGGAATTCCAGAGTGGCTTAGCTGAGCGCTGGGTGCTGGGCGGTTCTGGATCAGGGCCTCTCACAGCTGCTGTAAACATGATGATTGGAACAGCAACCATCTGAACGATGGACTGGAATTGGAGGATCTGATTCCAAGATGGCTCATTCAGTCACTGGCAAGTTGGTGCTGGCTGTTGGCAGGAGGCAACAATGCCTCACCACGTGTAATTTTATAAAAAGTTGCTGAAATGTTTTCAGGACACAGTGGCTGACTTCCTCCCAAGAAAATAATTCCAAAGAGCACAAGGTGGAAGCCATATGTCTTTCATTATCTACCCTCAGAAGTCACATGCCATCATTTACACAATAGTCTATTAGTTATAAGTAGTCAACCCTATTTAACAGGGGACGAGATCATTGGGGGACCCTGCAGAAGATGGCTACCACAATGTGCAAACTAGAACTACATCTTGTTTAGAAGGCTTTTCTGCGGTAACTATAAACCTGGAAATGATATTTCAAAGAATTTACGTTCAGACAGGCAAACCCAGCCAAACAGTCTGAGAACTTAGTTTTGTATTGTTTTCTGGTTGGCACAACATCGTCTGATAAAAATAACAGGATTTTCCATAGTACATAGTTCCTTTTTTTCCACTCCACAGTGTTGTACAAATGTCATTTTATCAGCCCTTACATAATGTTAAAGCACAGTTTCCTTGTTAAAAGTCACACAGCATGTTAGAGAGGAGTAAGGCTCCAGCTGAAGTTATTTCATACACATCAAGCATTTGGTCTACATCTCTTTGTTACTAGAAATAGAAGCCAATAAAATAAGAGGGATGGAAATAAATGTCTGAGTAAAAGGAAGAAATACAATAGTTGGAAATGGTTGGCAGTACTATAAAATATAGACTTCTTTTCCCAAGTAAAATAAGTGGTGAAAGGAAGGTAAGGAAAGAGGGATAAAACAAAGAGAGAACTCCAACAGGCTCTTCTAATTCACTCTCTTAATTTTACAAATAAGGAAACTAAGGTCTAGCATATTTAATTCGCTTATCCAAAACCACCCAGTAGATTAAGCAGTTATATATTCAGAGGCTATTTCATAGGCCTGACCTCTTTTCTCTTAATTTTGTATTTATAAAACATCACACAACAGGTCAAAAGGACAAAGTCGAGTTGAATCAGTTGTTGGTTATCACCTTGATTTCTTGGTAGACTTCAACTACCCACAGTTCTTAAGAAATATAAATTTAGTTAAGCGACTTTGCCGAAATCTTTCTTTCTAGCACCAAAATTTAACTTAAGATATTATTTTAAATTAAAGAAACATTTTGTCACTCTTAGGAAGACACTGCTACAGAAAGAAATATATCTGTTTATTTTTCTTTTTAAAAATGCTTTTTTTAATATAATTTTGAATGTAAAGGATACTTCTTTCACGTAGGAAGCACTAATCATAGAAAATAATTTCACATCATGCCAAAAATTCTGATCAGCTGAAACTGTTATCCTTTAGCTGAATGTCTCTTGAGCTGGCATTTCACAAGTGTGTTTTAGGAATTGTTCTCCAAACTACAGTGTGACTCATTGCCTCCTTTCAACTGTGCATTGCCTGCTCCTCTTTAGTGTGCAAAACTTTCTGATTGTTGTAATTTTATTTTCATGCCACATTACCCTAGAAAACATTCTTCCAAACAAACAACTGCTGTCAAAAGGCATAAGATGCACTGTTTGTCTTGGATTCTAGTGAATGAAACGAACTCATAACAGTCTATGGCTTGATTTAGAAATGTCGCTGCCTCATATGGAAACTGATTTAGCATATGCTAAACGGCAACTCTTAGTTGCTAGGACAAGGTGGAAAAGGTCCTTGGACTAACTGATTAGAAAACGTGAAAATTATTGGGCTCTGGGATGAAGAAGCACACTAATGATACACAGGCACCTGAATTCCTCTATAAAATCAAACATTTACTGAGCACCTATCACTGACTAAATACCTATCTTTGACCATGGACGATGCTGTTGTTACGGGTTCAAGGTTGAATGTGGGTTTTAGGGCTCAAATCCTATTTCTCACTTCTTCTATCCTGCGGGTTTTGTGCTAAATGTATTAAACACAGAACACAGAAGGTAAAATGGTCAAATATCTTAGTAAATACTCACTAATCAGGGCTCCTCTAGAAGAGGTTTTGTAGCATGGCTAAGGCCAAGAGGCTTAAATAAGTCTCAGCCTGTTATCAACACCCAGGAACCTCCACCCCACTGGAAAGCCAATTCAAAACACACTCACCAGTGCCAGCAACAAGGAAACAAGAGAGAAGTTTAAAAAAAAAAATCATGTAGTTATCACCAATGCCTACTGTTCAGCTGCCTAGGCTACCCAGACTCCACTATCTGGGCTGTCGAACTGATAGGAAGTTGTTATGTGAGATGAAAGAGAGCAAAGGAAAGAGGCCTTGGCTTCCTCCCACGGGGAGAAAGGGCTCTGGTGGAGCCTGCCTCTGTGAGGTAGGTTGAGAGCTCTGCCCATGTGGCCCTCCTGTTTGAGAAAAGAAAGCCCAAGGCAAGAATGCAGGAAGTAAAAGTGTGAGCAAGAGGCCTGCCCCGAGAAAACTGCCATCCGAAGCAGAAGATGCTCAGCTGATCTCAACGCAATGACCTCACCCATTAGTGAACTCTGACCAAATGAAAGTCAGGCTCGGACAAAAAAAAAGAAAATCCTTCTGTCTCGTAAGGAAATCCAGTTTCAGCCACTAACATTTCCTTCTGTAGTCCTCTGACTGGGGAAAAGAAGACTGGGCAGAAATTGTTTTCCTTTGGGCAGAGGCTAAGTCCAAGGGAGAAGGAGTCTCCCTTCCTATCAGGTATCAAAGTGCCCCTTACGGAATTCGGAAGCAGAAAGCTTGGGTTCAAGCCAAAGGCTGTCACCTTCACTACCGCCCAGCTGGGTAAGAGTAGGCAGTTATTTATCATCTAGAAATCTCAATTCCCTCTGACAACTGTGAGTGTCATTCCCCACTAGCTGTGAGTGATAAAAGCCTTCTCCCTGTTGGTTTATCCAAGGAATTCTCTGGGCCAATCCTGATCAGGCCTGGGAGTCTCTTAGAAGTCTCCTATTCCCTGAAGGAAGAGGTAGGATGCAGAAGAAGGAGTGTAGAATTAGTCTTGCAGCATGAAGTCTGTGTGCCTGGGGTGAGCTTTTGAGTTCAGGGGCCCATTGAACAACATTTCTCTCTAAGTCTTCCTGAGATTTCCCAAGACTGGTTTCTGCCCCTGATCCCTTAAGTGTGTCCAGTTTTCCCAGGTTGAAACCTCTATACCTGCAGTATGACTCCTCCCCTGGCTCAGTGGAAGGACCTGTTTTTCCAATGTAGTTGACTGGATCTCACTGCAAAAACAATGCTGCCAGCTGGCTAGTTGTAACAGTGTGTCTGCAAGGGAATGTTAGGATCATCCCTTGAGTGACAGCCCCAAGTTCAGGACAGCCTTGGTTTAGTGTCATGTGTACCATGGGTTAGCTTCTTTGAGGCCAGCTGCACACCTGGGTTAGCCCTGTTGGCTCTAGCCCACACTTTTCCAGCTTCCTCTCCAATGTCTACTTGTGTGCTACTGAAGTTACAGCATGCTTCCTGTCCAAGGCTACAGCTCTCCAATCCTGAGAGGCCCACAAAAGTGATAGGCTTTTACGTTGTAAACAACCCAACAGCAGCAGTCAGAGATGGACGGCAATGGTTTTCATTTGACAATGCTCTCTGCTTGGGTGTAGTATGGCTAAGAAGTGTGTAAGCCTTGCTTGGAAGGAAGGCCAGCTGTTTTCAGGACCAGGAATGTCCCTGCTCCATCTCAGCAGCAGGTCTAGGTCTGTTCAGCCTTCCAAGCAAAGATGTTTGCTTGTTCATTTCCTTGTAACAAGTAACTACTATATATCTCTATTGTTTCACCAATAGTATCATATTGTGACTATTGGGTTTAAGTCTATTTTTCAAATTTTATTTTTATTTTTTCACAGTACGCGGGCCTCTCACTGTTGTGGCCTCTCCCGTTGCGGAGCACAGGCTCCGGACGTGCAGGCTCAGCGGCCATGGCTCACGGGCCCAGCCGCTCTGCGGCATGTGGGATCTTCCCGGACCGGGGCACGAACCCGTGTCCCCTGCATCGGCAGGCAGACTCTCAACCACTGCGCCACCAGGGAAGCCCTTATGTTTCAATTTTGTTGCAAGTTTCATATTAACTATCATTGTATTGTCAGTATCAAGCATTGTGCCTGGGCCTTCAATAAATACATTGTATGACTGGCTGCCTAGATGGATGGATGGATGGATGAATAAATGAATGAATCCTACAACTGGACTGGGGTATCATGGTATATAATCGTAAAAGATCATTACATGTCCATCCCAAAGTATCATAGTTCTTGGAAGACCTCTGACAAATTCCAGTTTATGGGGCAAGGTGTCAGTTCTAAGACACAGATATTTTTCTGCATGTTTTACATCTATGAAATGGTGAGGTATCTCCTAATCCCTGTTGGACAGGCAGAGTCAGGATATGGTTGTCATAGTGTGTTGGTACATCCAAAGTAATATGGTCGGTGTCAGTGGTTTTGAAGGAATTCATGGAAAAGATGAGGACGGTTTTAAAGCAATGTGACATCACCAACTCTCCTGACACCATGGAAGATAATAGTGAGAGAGGCTGGGTCCTGGGAACTGGGCTCCTTTGCTGTAGCGCTTGCACCTGGACACACGTTCCTCAAGCAACAGATACAAAGAAACTGTAAGGGACTAAAAATAACTGCGTGCATGGGCGGTTGGGGCAAATTATGAACAACAAGATACACAAAGACCAAAACCCAGCTGCCACTTCTGAGGTGCCGGGAGCAAAAGCAAGGTACTGCGTGTGATCCCCGCACACAGCACCCCCCAGGGGGTGGGCAGATCACCTAAGCCACCCCTCCTGCCCGACCCCTGGACACACCCCTACACTCATCCCATTTAAGGAACCAGTTCGCCCTGTCTCCAGGAGCGAGCAAGGGAACCTGTTACTTGTCTTCAATCTCTCATGCTGCAGCACCAGTCCCGATAAAGCCTTGCCTGAATTCCTCTTGTGGCCTCTTCTCAATTTCTATCGATTAAAGAGTCCAAGAACCTGGGTCAGTAACAGTAGTATGTGGAAAATCACAAAATCTACTGCTTTGTGTGAAAAAGTTTTTAGAAGAGACAGCATCTAAATGTGAAGAAGTTTTAATTTGCTTATGTTTTCCTTTTTAAGGAAAGTGTAAGAGTTCTATATCATAATAATCTATGCCTAAATAACTCTAAAACAGCCCTTTCGATAAGAAGAAAATAAAAACTCTGAGAGAAAAATGTTATGTAAATTTAATTGATAGCATTTTTTCTTTCTTGAGCTATCTATAAAATAACGGTGGTTCTTACTGTCAATGACATTATAGTCTATGAAATATGGGATACTTGCTGTAAAATTAGTGATTTTTTTTCCCTCTTTTGGGAAACAAATGGGATTAGTAAATTGTAACTGTTATCTCTTTTACTGAGGTAAAGGCACATGGAGATCTGCATGTACCTTTCTCAGAAAGATAAATTTCACACTATTGCAATAAACAGAACACATGATGCTTGCAAATTCCCCTAGAGAAGTTTCTCAGTGAGGTTCTGTTATTGTTTGATGTTGCTCAGGGAAGCCACATTAAAAAGAGTCAATATGTTTTGACAGCACTGCCAATCAACTCCACCTTCCACACTCCCCACCCCAAAAGGGGTGTAAGCAAATAAGATAGAAAAGCCTCTGTTCTCACTCACCCTAACTCTGAGGCAAATGTGAGTTTGCTGCCAAAAGTCCTTAAAAGAAGGTCGTTAGTCCGTATCTTAGACAATCAAAAATAAAAAGAAAATAACAGTACCAAAGGGAAGAATCTTGTGAACACAGAGGTAAACCATTAAAGAGAAGTAGGAAACTCTTCGGATAGTTACGAGGTCTCTGCTAAGGCTCTCTGTGTCCTAAACTTTCTATCTTGCCGCTTATTTTAAAGAACCAAAATTATATCTCAACCAAGTGGATGCCAACCCTGACATTTTGGCAAAGGCCAGAAACACACACAAATGTGCCCATATTAGGTCTATCATCTCTACACTTTCTTCACTGCTCCCCACCCAGGTGAGCCCACCCACTCCATGGCTTCCAAATTCTTCTTCTCATCCTCCACTTCCCCTTCAAACAAACAGTGAGAAGCAGTATCAGTAGGGGCATAAATGATAGCCTTTGAACTCACTCCATGGATGGTGCATTTGACAGCATCAGTCCTGGATGTAATGCAGGCAGCACACACAGCCCAGTTCCGGCCGATCCAAACAGAGGAAAGATGACTAGAGGAATAAATAAAAGGCTCCCTCCCATATGGATGTGCCCCACTGTGCAATTATAGCAAAGTCTGTAATTCCCAGCAGTGTCATTTAAGTTCTTGCCTCTTCAAACTCTCATGGTAGACTGTAAAAATGCTGATTTACCACCTTTCTTGGCGAGTTGTCTCTGGAAACGCTGACCCTACTCCACCCAACACTTAATAAAAAACTGATGTCCAAAAGGGTTATAGGTTCATCTCTAAATTCCATACTTGTTCCAAGAAGAAAAAATAATATTTGTTGTTTGGGGGGTCCAAAAGAGGAAAGCAAGAAAGAGAAAATATTTGATATTCCAGGAGTGCCAAGTCCCAAAGCTTCAAAATTCTCTCCAGCAGCCTTCTTCAAAATACCTGTAGTCCCTAGAGTACTGGCGGCCTTTGCCCAGGTCCCTAGTACTCTCTATAATTGCATAAACATGCAACTTCGTGAATTTAGAGAGAAGTAGCTTACATATGCCACTTAAAAAAAAAATTAACTTCTGTATCTCTTCTCTAGAAACATGCCGGGTTCCATGGGAGGAGGCTGGACAACCCCCTAGGCAGGTTACACACAACGAGCAGCTGCTGTGAGCCAAGGGGAGGGCGTGTGGAGGCCGTGAGGTAGTGTCTCGTCTGAAGGAAATGAAATACTGCATGCAGAGGGCTTATTAAAAGCTTCATGCTTGAAAAATCCCTAGTAAAGTCAAGTCCTGGAAGCAGACAGTTTCCCTTTTGCTGGTCATGTTAACTTTATAGCTGGAAATGTGAATGCAATTTTGACATTTGTATGGACTTAGAAAAAAAAAAAGATAGTGAAGCATGCAGCCAGTTTTTATTGAAAAAACGTAACGGAGAACGAAACTTTTCAAGTCAGCACTTTGCCAGTGACTAAGGTGGAGGCTTCTCTTCTGCACACTACCTTGTCACAGCTATGGTAAATAAAAAAGCAAAACAGTACAGTGACCATGGAGGCCACGGCCCTCCTTCTGAGCTGCTCAGACAAAATGACTGTAGAAATTTTGCCAAGGTATTTCGGGACACTGTACTCCAAGCAGCAGTAAGACAGCTCACTGTGTTCCCCAAATTTAACTTTAAAAAACTCAACTGCGTTTATTTTTTAAATTTTAAAAATAAATTTTTTGTTTCAAGCTTTTGAATGGTAATTTATGCACATGGTACAAAATTCAAAAGCTGCAAAAAGTATATGCTGAAATGTAAGTCTTCCCAAACTTCTCCCTAGTGATTCTACTCCCCTTCCTAGAGGCAGCTCTTGTTACCTTTTCTTGCAGATTCTTCCGGAGTCCTACGGCATATAAAAAGCACACCCTACACAAACCTCTTCTTTTGTTTCTTATATGGGCTTTTCTTTTGTTCACCCAAAAAGGTTTAATAAAAAAGATAGTGAATTTGGTGAAATGGATTTTAAACAACCTTATGAAATGGATTATTTTACTAGATTCAACCAGATATTTTAAAAGTATTAGCATGCTGTTAAATCACTCCCCAACCTCAAAATGATTTTTTAAAATAACATATTCATCCAATATTCATACCAGATGAATTCCAAAGTGAGAATCTCTCTCGCTCCTCTTATTGTTCATGGGATTGTGTCTTCCATCAAGGAAGGTTTCTCTCTTACCCCATTTTATTATGATCTTTAAATATTCTCACTGATGTTCATTATCTCAGCTTTTCTTTAAAATTCTTAAAATAATTTTGCAAGGTTTTCTAGATGGAAATGGCAAAAGTCATGATTTTGTAAATTGGCCAATAGAAATCAAATCCCTTACTGCTGGCTGAGGATGGCTGATCACTGGCAAGAACGAGAGTAGTGTTACACTGTAAAAAGACTACTGACTGGAATTTAAGTGGATTCTGATCTATTCTTTCTAACTACATTAGCATCCAGATCTCAACCATGTCTTAAAATCTCTCAAGCCTCCTACTTCCTTTTTTTTTTTTTCTATAACTGAGAGGAAATCACAATTAGAGATTTCCTGCTTAAACATTCTGTTTCTCATCTGACACTTTTCAGTGATTTTTCCCATATATATCTAGTCCTTAAAGTCTCAAATTGATCAGTGCAACAAACTTCTTTTTCTCAAGTTACAATGAAAACAATAAGCACAATCAAAATGAAATTTGCTAGGTGTTATGGACTGAATATTTGTGTCCCTCCAAAAGTCATATGTTTAAGTCCTAACCTCCAATGTGATGGTATTTGGAGGTGGGGCCTTTGGGAGGTTTAGATGGATGGGGCACCCTACCCTCATGAGGGTGGGGCACCCATGAGGGTGGGGTGAGGCTGGATTAGTACCCTCATAAGAAGAGCTCTCTCTCCACCATGTGGGGACACAGTGATAAGGTGGCAACTTGCAAACCAGAAGTGGGCCCTCACAGAACCATGCTGGCACCTGATTTTGGACTTCCCAGCTCCAGAACTATGAGAAATATGTTTATGTTGTTTAAGCCACTCAGTGTATGGTATTTTGTTATGGCAGCCCAATTTAAGTCACTAGGCATTTCCTAACTTTTTTTTTTTAACATCTTTATTGGAGTAAAATTGCTTTATCATGGTGTGCTAGTTTCTGCTGTATAACAAAGTGAATCAGCTATATGTATACATATATCCCCATATCCCCCCCCTCTTGTGTCTCCCTCCCACCCTCCCTGTCCCACCCCATTTCCTAACTTTTGACAGCAAATAGTTTAGCCACCCAAAGGTATGGTTTCAACTGATGCCAGTTCTTCTTTGTTTCATTCAGTCATATAGGCCCTTTCAGCATTACTGCCTCAGAAGTGCATGTTTCATCCTGCATACATGGCAGGCCCCTATTCTTGGTACAGACGCTGTCCACTGGGCACATTTCCAGCTCCTGGATCCTGCCACTGAACTCACTGGAAACTAAGAACTGGAGTAGGACAGTGATATCTGCCTAAACTTACTTACCAACCAACCTGAATTCTAGGTGATTGAATTGAACTGGGCTTTGTGTAAGAACCTAAGACAAGATAGAACAGTGGGCTGCAGTGACTGAAACTAAGAGACATGTGAAAAATTCTTTCTAGGGGTGAGGCCAAGGTCAGGAACCACAAAACTGGCCTTCTTAAGGAAGGGGATAAGAAGTGGAAATCAAGTATGAGGCAGCATATATTTTGTTCTTCTAATTGTTACATTAAATATGTGTTTTACTCAACAAATTTATACTAAGGGCAAATTATGTGCTCAGAGCATTGTTCTAGGTGCCAGCAATACAGCAATGAAGAGACCTCCCTACTGGGGAAAAAAAAAAAAATCCTTACCCTCATAGAACTCACATTCTCACATTATGTTCTCCTACTTCGGCTCCACCACCTAATTAGTGTCTCAAATAACACCTGATCTTTAACATGAGGATAGTGGTGCCCAATTCTCCTTTTACAGCTGTACTTGTACTTTGTATATCATCAGGATTCTTAATGTTTCCATTCTGTTTTTCAAATATAAATAGGTCTTCCATTCTTTACCTAAATAAGTTTATTCTAAAAGTCAAAAATCTATTAACAGACTTACGTTATCATAACTATGTACATGCCAATGACTTCAAAGACAAGTAATAGGCTAGAATCATATATTTTTTTTATAAAAGGTCTAATGGCATAACCCCTGAGCAATTTAAAGGAGAATATTTATATCTTAATCACTCGAGTCAAATAAATTCCCTGTTCTTATGCCAAATCAATTAAATGCTGAAAATCATGACATTCCACATCAAAAAAAAAAAATGACACACTTTATTTCATAATATCTGAACTAGAATTTCCTACATGGTTTTTTGTTTTTTCCTGAAGTTTGTAATTGCTTTCTTTTTTCTTGTTGATAGAAGAATAATTCACCTTCACCTTATTCTCAGGCTTATCTAGACTATCAGTCATGCTGGAGTTCACCTTTTTCCCCAGAACTCCCTGAACTCTGCATTCTCCTGCTCCAATCAGGAGTATTTGCTGCTTAAGCCCATTGTATAGCTTTTATCCTCATCTTTTCACTCTCTTTCTGGGATTTACTTTTTCTTGGATCATACCTGTTCCTCTTTCTTGCTTTTTCACCCCTGTCTTCTAAGAGGACATCCCAAAATAACTTACTAAGAAAGGATATTAGGAGATCCTGAGACATATACCTCTAAAAAAAGTCTTTATTTTTATTCTAATACTCAGTGGATAGTTTGACCAAGTATAGAATTCCATAAAGAAGTGAAATAAATAAGTTAAATAAAGAAGTGGAAAGGCAAGCTGCAGACTAGGAGAAAATATTTGCAATACACAAACCTGAAAAAAGCCAGGACCTAGAATTTACAAAGAACTTCTAAAAATCAGTAAGAAAAAGACAAACAACCCAATTTTTAAACATGGGCCAGTACGTGAATAGGAACTTTGCAAAAGAAAACAACCAAATGGCTAAGACGTATGTGAGAAGTTGCTCAATATCAACGCTCATCAGGGAAAATCAAACTCACAATGAGATATCACTGTGCATTGACGAAAATGGCTTAAGTTAAAAAGACTGATAATACCAAGTACTGGGAAAGATGCAGAGACACTAGAACTTCAGAATACATTGCTCATATGAGGGTAAAACTCTTTGAAATACTGTATAGCAGTTTCTAAGAAATTAAACACACATCTGTGACCAAACCAGCAATTTGAATCCACCCAGAAGAAATGGTCAAACAAGTCACAAAAACTTGTGTAAGTTTGTTTGTAGTTGCTGTATTCAAAATAGCTTCAAACTAGAAACAACCCAATGACTACCAAAAGGAGAATGGAGAAACAAACCATACCATAATAATAGAATGGAAGACTTCTCAGCAATAGAAAAGGATGAATTACTACTACACCCAACAACTTGGATGAATACTAAAACAATTATATTTATCAAAGGAAGCTGGACATAAAAGTATATACTCTATGACTAAATTTATAGAAAGTTCAGGAACAGGGAAAACAAATCTATGGTGATAAAAGTCAAATACCGATTATTTGAGGGAGAAGGCATGAGGGAACTTTCTGGGGTGAAGGAAATAGCCTACATCTTGATCTGGATGGTGTACATTTACTCACAAGGCTCTGCACTTAAGATCTGTGCATCTCACCATGGGTACTACATTTCAACTTTTTTTAAAAAAGAAAAATAGCTAGGTTGAAAATCGTCTTCCTTCAGTACTTTGAAAGCTTTTCCTCATTATCTTCTAACATCCACAGGTGATGGTAAGAAGTCTTGTGTGAGTCTGATTCTAACCCCTTTGAAGTCCAAGTTTATTCTCTCTGGAAGTTTAGGAACTTTTCTATAACCTTCTTGCTCTGAAATTCCATGAGGATGTCACTAGGTAGGAATCGTTATTACATTCATCCCATTTGCCCCTCAGTACGCCTTTTCAATTTCAATACTTGAGTCTATCCTTATCGCTGGGGCATTTTTCTATTAATTTTACAAAGAATTTTCACCTCTTCTTTTTATTAAAATCTACTGTTCTTGAATCTCTATGGTCAGAAGATGGAATTCTTAAATTAAGCCTCTATGTCTCTTTCTTTCATTTTTTATATTTTCTTTGTCTATCTGCTTTGTTCTGTAGATTTCCTCTGCTTTATCTTATAGCAATTATGCTTAATTTCTAAGCAGTCTTACTTATTCTGTGTTCCTGTTTCACAACAATTTGATTTTAGGACACAATATCTTCTCGAATCTCTGAGAGTACCAGAAGATTTTGAAAAAGTCCCTCTCTGTTTTCTGAATAACGTCTATTTTCTCTGATAATTGTGGTCTTTCTCTTTCATACTACTTGTCTTCCTCGTGTGTTGGATCCTCCCTAGATGCTACATATTAATAATGAAGATGTGTGTTTCCTCCTCTGTTCAGTAGGAAGAGTTTTTTTCCTTGCTTTGGGGGTCTTCCTGGAAGATCCATATACAAGGGAAGGGCAGGTTGAAAGATCAGCTTTATGGTAAGTAGGCTTGGAGCTCCCTGACAGTTCAGGGGTATCTAAATGCCAGAATAAGGAATTCTTTTGCTGAACAGCCAAAACTCTCAAAAGAAATCATGGCTTTCCCTGGTTTACTTATTGTCTTTAGAGAAGGATCCTGGAGGCAATGGCCAGGTGGCCTGCAGCTCTGAGGGGTTGGGGAGCAAGCAGGGCTTCCAGGCACTGACTTTCACACAACTTTCCCCTGTTTATGGCTTCTGCTCACCTCTTCTTTCTTATCATTCCTGTGACTCCAAGCCTTTAGCCCCTCCAGGCAGATGGGTGCTCTTCTGCACTGCAGACCATCACATAGCACATTCTGGGCTATGGTTTTGCTACTGTGTTTCATCTGTCTACATGCTTCCAACCACCTGTCATCATCTAGAAGTTTCTTGAAGTCTCTAATCTACTCATTTCCTCCTCTCCACACTCTTTCCATTCCTATAAAAACTTTTATTATCATTTCAATGTAGTCTCTACAGGGAGAGAGGTGAATATGTATGTTCAATCTATCTTGAGTTAGAATGTACATTCTTTTCTTTTTACCCCAGAAGTAAATTAATCTGTTTAGAAAAACCTGATAAGACGTTAAATATAATAAGTTAAAGATATTACCAGACAAAACTCATTTATTAAGGCATCACCTGACCCTTCACTGCAGATGATTCTCAAATCTATACTCTCAGCATCTTTCCGTATTTCCATGTACCTGCTGATCATTTCCAATTCTTTGTCTACTTTTACCACATTTACAACAACCCAAGCCCGTTCTCTACTCCTTGCCTCCCCATGAAGATCTTCTTCCCCAACACGACTAGCCCGCTTGATCTTTCTGCAGGTTCCACCCACATCCACGCAGGCTGAACACTTCACACAAGTTTTTGACTTTTCTTTGCCCTGTTTCTTTGTAGTTGATGAGTGCTCAAATCCTCTCTCTTCTTCATATATTATTCTATGTTTGGAGAGAATTCTCTCCTTTAGCTCACCTTCCTCCTGGAAAATAAAGGGGACTAAAAGCAGTAATGGGTACATCGGCTGCATCACTGCCCGGAGAAGGGCAAAGGAATAACCACTTGACACCAAGCAATATCTTCTCCTTTATACAGGTGTGCACAGTTGATACTGCAGCTGAACAGAAAAAAATGTGCCTATTAAACATTTAAAGAAAATAAATTGTATTTGTCACAGAGAAGAATTTATAAACATCTTCTAAGAGTTCAATGCCAAATGCATATCTTCTTAGACCTAAAATTATTTTCAAGTCCAGTAGACTGATTCCAATCTCTCCTACTTTGCAGCCATTCTGATAAAGTCTCAAACCCATCTCATCTCTTTCCTTTCTTTTTTTAAAAAATATTTTTAAAAATTAATTAATTTATTTTTGGCTACGTTGGGTCTTCGTAGCTGCGTGCGGGCTTTCTCTAATTGCGGCAAGCGGGGGCCACTCTGCCTTGCAGTGCACGGCCTTCTCACTGCGGTGGCTTCTCTTGTTGTGGAGCACGGGCTCTAGGCACGTGGGTTCAGTATGGGCTTTAGAGCACAGGCTCAGTAGTTGTGGTGCACAGGCTTAGTTGCTCTGTGGCATGTGGGATCTTCCTGGACCAGGGCTTGAACCCATGTCCCCTGCATTGGCAGGCAGATTCTTAACCATTGTGCCACCAGGGAAGTCCCTCATCTCTTTCCTTTCTTTATGTAAATAAGACACTACAAGTGCATATATTATCTGAATGATCATATTAGCTGAAGCCAGGATCTTCTGAAAGCTGTAGTCTATGTGGGTAGAGATCACCTTCATACTCCCTCAAATGCCATTGTACTTATGTGTTTTTAGTGTTAGTCTGATGTCTGCATCACCAGCTGTAATTAGAAACATATAAAACTGTTATCAGGCTGAACTGTTGATAAACCTAGTTCAGGAATTTAATGTTTTTCTGCTTTAGTTCATACTCATATCTCTACTGATAGATGACTGTAGGGTTTACACTTAGACACTTGGAAAATTCAACTTGCCATTAAGTTGTAACTTGTGCGTCTCTTTTGTAGGAATAAATTGATTAGAGAGCAGCCCTGCAGTCTGTTGGGAGGATTTGGTGGGGGTGGGGGAAGCAGAGATGCGTGGTAATGGGAGGAAGGAGGGTATTTATATTCGGTGAGGTTTGGATATTAAACAGAAAGGAAATCACAGATGGTGTCTGATTACTGTTGGATTACTGCCAACAACTTATAGGTAGATATTGCAGGAAAAACCAAACATGGCACCCATGGGAACCTCATTCTCAAACCTCAGTGCCCTTCAAGGGCTCAGGATTATGTTCTGTGTCACTGTTGCTGATTATACACACATTTATACATATATATACATTTCACTTTTAGAAACATCATCATACAAAAACTTCAATTACTGAATAGGTACATTAACCAGAACATATTTCCATCACAGAATAAGCCTTCATTTCATGAAATGATTTTACAGAATACTACATTTCCCTATGAATTTAAAATTTGATTTATTTACAAAATTAATTTTTCATGCAGTTTTTTTTTTGCGGTACGCGGGCCTCTCACTGTTGTGGCCTCTCCCGTTGCGGAGCACAGGCTCCGGACGCGCAGGCTCAGCGGCCATGGCTCACGGGCCCAGTCACTCTGTGGCATGTGGGATCTTCCCGGACTGGGGCACGAACCCGTGTCCCCTGCATCGGCAGGCGGACCCTCAACCACTGCGCCACCAGGGAAGCCCTCATGCAGTTTTTATTTGCAGTTCAACTTTTTATTTTAATAAAATCAGAATATGCACAACACATGCAGTTCTAGCATCTAACCTAACAAGCAGTTACTAAAGCTACAGTGACTTGAGGTTAACTCAATCACTCATAAAGGTTTATTGATGACTGCCATATTCACATTTACAAAAACACATCAGTTAATGTATAACAAGACAAATATACAAATCAGGACAGGCCAAGATCCTGATTTAACATAGTATCCCTTTGTTTTCACCTATAAAATTGACAGTGACTCAGTTTTGCTAAGTAAAGGGTGCTGGTTGGCAATTGATATCTAAGTTTATCATCGACATCATAACTTTAGGATTGCATCTGATTGTCTTGATTCTCCAGCTTTATAATGTCTCCCCAATTCCCTGACAACCTGACAAACATTAAAACTACCTCAATACCCAGTCGTTCGTCCATTGTACATCACTGTAACTGAATCAGCAGGTTTCCCTTGGAACATGATGGACTTAAACTGAATAGTCTCAACCTGAAGTGTTTTGGATTTCTTTAACAGTGAAAAGAAAGGCCATTCACTGCAAAAAAGAAATGCAGAGTCCTAAGATGCTCTCTCAAATTCATGGGAGCCATGTCTAAACAAAAATAACAGTAACAAAACTCCCTTATATTTCTGTGGAAAGAAATACCACACTGTTACTATGGGTAGGGGGACATGAACATTAATCCATAGGAGACTCGAGATTCTCAAGTGAAGAGTACAGGTCTAGAGATTGAGAACCAGGACCAGACTGCCTGGGTTTGAATCCTGAGTCTGTATCTTATAAGCAAGTGTGTGTTTTAGGGCAAGTTACTTAAACTTGCTGTGCCTCAGTTTCTTCACCAGTAAAATGGAGATAAACTTGTACCTATATCATACAGCTGTTTTACGATTAAATGAGCTAAAGCATAAAGTGCTTGGGAAGGAACAGTGCTGTGTAAGCGTTTGCTACCATGACTGGGATAAATCCCTACCTTAGTCCAGGTGCTTTACATTAATGATTGCAGTCGATACCTCCAAGTGGATGCTGGATATTATAATCTCTATTTTCCTTGAAGAGAAAATGGACTTCAGAATAGTAAGTAATAAGGAATTTTTCCAAGACCACATACTGAGTAAGCGGTTAGGCTACAAGTCCTAACCAAGTCTTTCTCATTCCAGACCATCTCTTCATACTTGTGAAGAGGAAGCAGCCAACTAGCTAGCTGGCCGACTTTCTCACTTTTCAGTTAGTTGTCCTAGTGTTCCATAAGTGGGTCTTGGCCGGTCTTGGACAGCCACCTCAAAGATGCCCCATCTGTTCCTGTCCGCTTTATGGCCGGGGAGAAGCCAGTGTTTTCACCCAGCGTGGGGCCGCCAGCTCTGCAGGGAAGCTGGGGAACAGATGCAATGATCAGAGGACCCTGGTGCCAACCACTTTCTCTTCCCTATTGTCAGAGAGGCTCCCTGCAGTGGCTGTCACTCAGGGTATGTGATTTGCTTGCTCTTTCCCTTCCAAAATGTTTTAATTTTTTTACACCATATTTAATATTTTATTGCTTCGTGTGGATGAAAGGAGAAAACCTTGTTCTGAAAAATACATAACTCCACCTTCCACAGAAGAGATCCATCCTGGAGCAGTGGTCACAGCCAGCGCTGCCAACTTCAAAAATAGATGGCTCCGATATCTTCAGAAACCAGATTTTCGTATTTGTTCTCTGAAGAGCAGAGGGTACATTTTTAATAAAACTTTAGTGGTGATAAATCGCTAGCTCCAAATCCGCAGGCAGAGGCTCAGCACGTAGTGACCTAGGAGCCACTGGGATGAGTAATTTGCCTGTATAAACAGGAGCACGGAGGAAGTCTTTTGTAAGGCTCAACACATTTTAGCTGGGTGACTTCATTTCCATTATCAGGTCTGATCTCAGCGGAGGTGATTTGCTTGCAGTCTAGATCTAGATGACCCTGGCACAGACGTACCCAATCTAACCTCAAATCTAAAGCAGAAGGGCAGATATTCATCTTCCCCATGACATTATAGTGCGTTTAAGCACGGCATCAACATAGCTTGTACATACTTATTTGTGACAAAGCCCAGACCTTGGAAAATCTTCTGGTTTAATTTCTTACACACAATGACTGAATACAGATTAATTTTTAGGCCTAATAGGAGGGTATATGCTTAACATCAAAAGCAATCTCTTGCTGCAATAGTTGGCTCTGCTTAAATCTGATCAGGAGTAAGGAAGAGCTAGGAGGAGTGAAGTCAGCTACGCGGGAAAACGTGGCAAATGGTCATCTCACCTCTCTCCGAACTCATCTGTTAGGCATTGAGCCCAGCTCTCCACTGTAGGTGACAGGAGGTGACAGAAAGGGCCCTTAGGTAAATAATTTTTGACTTAACTCCTGCTTGAGCCTTTGAAACCATGAGTGAAGTCCCCTGGGTTACTCTTTCATGTGAAGGAGTGGAGGTGTCTCCAAACACTGAGAATGGAGTTATGGAAAAGGGGCATACGACACAGCCATAGAATGTCCACCACAGGGTGCTATGTGGGCAGGCAGGCAAGTGGAAAGGTGTGAGGGTGCCGAACTGCATTTTAGGGGCACTGCTGATAGAATGCTGGGCTCCTCCTTTGCAGCTAGAGGACCCGACGTACAGAAGGATATGGAAGGGCTTCCCTGGTGGTGCAGTGGTTGAGAGTCCGCCTGCCGATGCAGGGGACACGGGTTCGTGCCCCGGTCTGGGAAAATTCCACATGCTGCAGAGCGGCTGGGCCCGTGAGCCACGACCGCGGGGCCTGCACGTCCGGAGCCTGTGCTCCGCAAGGGGAGAGGCCACAACAGTGAGAGGCCCATGTACCGCAAAAAAAAAAAAAAAAAAAAAAAAAAAGAATACGGAAAAGAGGTCCTAGTCCACTCCAGTGTGTTCCTCCTCCCCTGCCCCTGTGACATTCATTGGCTGGAACGCTGGGTGTGCCATGGGGTTCGCATTCCAATGAAGCAAAAAACGCTTAAAGATCCTTCTTAGTCCCTAGCTCTGAAAAAGGAGGATAGTTTCTTTTGGCCTTCTAGATCTACTCTTCACCTTATCCCCTCTGCCCTGGGTCCTGGGAGACAGAAATTTTATGGATCGTATCAACGGGCTCCCTTGCCCTCTTGCTTCCAACTGGATTCAGTCAGTGGGAAGCACCAGCAAGAGAAAAGGACAGAGAAGAAATGAGTCTGGGGTATTTCTCCCCTGGGCTCGTCCCTGTGGGGTCACTGGAATGTGGCTACATCCTTCAACTAGTGGCACAGCTCCTGTCTGAGCCATCTTGCAGGGATAGGGATTAGCTTTAGAAAGGACACCTTCTGACTCTTCCACTGTGACCTCAGAGGCGGAAGCAAAGCCACATTTGGATGCAGGTGTGGGTAGCAGTGACAGGAAGCTGAGAGATCTCACGTGATGGCCTCCTTTTATTGTATGTATATGAGGAAGGAGATAAATGAATTCCTGATGCACAGGCAGAGAAGGTAGTAGAAGAGAGGGCTTGAGGGGTGTGGGAAAAGTTGGAGAGAGATGACTCAGAAGGTGAATAAATATAAATATAAGGCACCTTTGAAGAGTGCATGAAATTAGAGAAGATGAATTTATGGCAGCACCAAGCTTTATGCATAGCACTGGGAAAGAAGCCTGTGAGTGAAGGCAGAAAAGGCAATCAGCTGGAGATCTGTAAAGTCAGGAGTTTACCGGGTACAGGATATGAAAGGAGGACACTGAGAATTGAAGACTTCGGCAAGAGCGTGACTGAGGAAATCTGCCTCGTGGTCATGATGGGACTGAAGATGATGTGGGATGACAGTTGAAGGGACAAAGCGGTAGAGATCACAAAGAGACTGAAGAGCAGACATAGTGAGAATAACAGATTGAGGGAACCATGATCAGGAAGTGAGATTTGGATGGAGGGAAGGAGTTCCTGGTAATGACAAGTTTTAGGACATGATCATGGAGATGGAGTGGAGGTCATTAAAGTTCAAAAGGTCAAGAAATGGAAAGTGTTTTTCATCCAGAATGATACCCATTTCTTGTTAACACAACTAACATTTTTTAAAATGAAAATTAATTTGTTGAGAAAAATTTATTTCAATGTGAAACTATGCATTGTGTAGAAGATACCCTTTCTGGGTTACCAGACTCTAAACATCTCTTTTTTTTTTTTTGAACTATATTATAAGTCTATAATTGTAGGTGACTGAGAGACATGCAAATTATGTCCTGTCTGATAAAGGTTAGATTGGCAAACCCATTTTGCCTCCATTTAAAATTCATTAATATACTTTTACTCCATATAAATTTGAATTTAACTTATTGTTTTGAACTGTTTATAATATCTGCTTGGTTCCCTTACCAATAAACAAGTAGAACAAGATCTTTAACCTGTACTCATTTTTATACCTGTATGAAAGTCATGATTTCACTTGATCTTTTTAAAAAATTATTTTCAACAAAGTGTATTTTTTAAAACAAACAAAAAATTGGTGAGAAGAGTAGAGTTGTTTTGCACTTTTACAGATCTTTTAAATGTCTGGAATAATACAATACAGCTGGTTTCCCATATCTGCATTCAATTTCCTATAGCTATGTTATTTTAGTTGAAGTATATGAAGAAAATTTGGTCTCACACAAATATGTAGTTGGAAGAGGGGGGAGTATTTTAATATCCTTTTCAGATAATTGTGGATATTCTTATTAATACTGTATCAAAACTTGCCAAGTTGTAGTTTCTTAAAGGTTAGTTGCAATGTGGGATCTGATACCATTCCAATGAACTTTACATACTCTGTTAAATTAAAATTCATTGGTCGATCTTTCACATTGAAAGGATCTTTTATCTATGCATGATTTTCTAACATCATGCATTGGTCACTGGGAAAACACTGGTTCACTAAGTCATGCAGATCTTTCAAATGGTTACACATCTCACTATATAATATGTATTTTAAAAAATCACATTGTTAATATCACAACCAATCTCAAAAAAAGCCTTAAATATTAGGAAGCTTTCAAATTTACAGGTGTATATGTGTTCCAAAATTCTAATTTTCACTTGCAAGCTTGACTTTTTTTTTTTTTTTTTTTTGTGGTACGCGGGCCTCTCTCACTGTTGTGGCCTCTCCCGTTGCAGAGCAACAGGCTCCGGACGTGCAGGCTCAGCGGCCATGGCTCACGGGCGCAGCTGCTCCGCGGCATGTGGGATCCTCCCAGACCAGGGCACGAACCCGCGTCCCCTGCATCGGCAGGCGGACTCTCAACCACTGCGCCACCAGGGAAGCCCTGCAAGCTTGACTTTTATCATTAGCAACAGATACAGTCATTTTCTGTGACAGGCTCACTCACTCATTTTTAGGATATATTTGCCAAATACTCAAGTCTAAATAACCATAGTCTACTCATCAGTCATTCAAGTAAAAATAGCATTTCACAAACAGCAACTAGTCTACCTTACAACTCAACAATTCCACAACAGAGAGTGGCCAAGACGGTAGAATAGAAAGACCCTGAGCTTATCTCCTCTGGCAAGCACATCAAAGTCACAACTATCTGCAGAACAACCATCAATGAAAAGAGACTGGAACCTACCAGAAAAGATCTTCTACAACTAAAGACATAAAGAAGGAACCTCAATGAGATGGGTAAAAGGGTAAGACTCGAGATGTAATCAAATTCCACACCCCTGGGTGGGCAACCCGTAGCTGGAGAATAATTACAATGCAGAGGTTCTCGCACAGGAGTGAGAGTTCTGAGCCCCACATTGGGCTGTCTAGGCTGGGGGGTCCTACACCGGGAAGATGAGTCCCCAGAGCATTTGGCTTTGAAGGCCAGCAGGGCTTAATTTCGGGAGCCTCACAGGACTGTGAGAAAAAGAGACGTCACGCTTAAAGGGCACACACAAAATCTCACGTGCATTGGGACCCAAGGCAAAAGCGGTAATTTGATAGAAGTCTGGGCCAGACCTACTTGCAGGTCTTGGAGAGTCTCCTGGAGAGGTGGAGGACAGCTGCAGCTTACTCTGGGGTCACAGACACTGGTGTCAGACATAGACACCGTGTGAACACTGCTGCTGGTAGCTGCCATCTTGGCTCATTGGCACCAAGACCTGACCCTACCCAACAGCCTGTAGGCGCCAGTGCTGGGATGCCTCAGGCCAAACAACTAACTGGGCGGGGACACAGCCCCACCCAACATCAGACAGGTTGCCTGAAGACTTCCTGAGCCCACAGCCACCTCTAGACACACCCCTAGACACAGTCCTGCCCACCAGAGGGCCAAGACCCAGCTCCACCACCAGTGGGCAGGCACTGACCTCTCCCTCCAGGAAGCCTGCACTGGCCTCTAGACCAGCCTCATCCACCAGGGGAAGACACCAGAAGCAAGAAAACTACAATCCCACGGCCTACGGGCCAAGTCTGCAGATGGCAGGACAGACCCTACCCTGGGACCAGCTGGCCCTGGCCCTGTGCACTAGCAGGTCAACACAAGCTTCAGGACACCCTGGACCCCATACCCACTGTGCCAGGAACCAGTCTCCCCACCAATGATCTGAAGTGAGCTCTGGATCCCTGGGTCCTGCAGCCAGACTCCAGGAACCAGCCCTGCCTACCAGTAGTTCAGCACTAACCCCAGAACCTGGCTTCACCTGCCAGTGGGTGGGCAACAGCCCCAGAGTCTTTGGGACCCTGACTCCGGCCACCAATGAACCAGCACTAGCCCCAGGGCCCTGTAGAGTTCTGCCGCCAGCTGCCTTATGACTGCCCCAATGAACAGCATCCACACACGACAGGGCCTGGCAACCAACTACCAGACTGCCACACAGTCAGCCCGCCACAACAGAAGGACGCATGCAGCCCTCCAGACTGCCACACAGTCAGCCCGCCACAACAGAAGGACGCATGCAGCCCTCCAGACTGCCACACAGTCAGCCCGCCACAACAGAAGGACACATGCAGCCCTCCAGACTGCCACACAGTCAGCCCGCCACAACAGAAGGACGCATGCAGCCCTCCAGACTGCCACACAGTCAGCCCGCCAAAACAGAAGGACGCATGCAGCCCTCCAGACTGCCACACAGTCAGCCCGCCAAAACAGAAGGACGCATGCAGCCCTCCAGACTGCCACACAGTCAGCCCGCCACAGCAGAAGGACGCATGCAGCCCTCCAGACTGCCACATAGTCAGCCCGCCACAACAGAAGGACGCATGCAGCCCTCCAGACTGCCACATAGTCAGCCCGCCACAACAGAAGGACGCATGCAGCCCTCCAGACTGCCACACAGTCAGCCCACCACAATGAGCGGGGAGCTCACTGCTGGGACACAGAGGATGTCTCCTGCAGACGGCCACTTCTCCAAGGTCAAGAAACGTAAATAACCTACCACATACATAAAAATACAAACAGAAACTTAGACAAAATAAGGCAGCAGAAGAACATATTCCAGATGAAAGAACAAGATAAAACTCCTGAAGAACTAAGTGACATGGAGATAGGCAATCTACCCAAGAAAGAGTTCAGCTGATCAAAGAACTTGGGAGAAGAACAGATGCACAGAGCAAGAAGTTAGATTAGTTTTTAAAAAAAGTTAGTTTTTAACAAAGTTAAAGTTAGTTTTGTTTTAAAAACTAACAAAAGTTAGTTTTTAAAAAAAAGTTAGTTTTTAACAAAGAGAAAATATAAAGAACAACCAAGCAGAGATAAAGAATATCATAACTGAAATGAAAAATACACTAGAAGGAATCAATAGTAGACTAAATGATTCAGAAGGATGAATCAGTGAGCTGGAAGACAGAGTAATGGAAATCACTGCTGCCAAACAGAAGAAAGAAAAAAGAATGAAAAGAAACAAGGACAGTTTAAGAGACCTCTGGGACAACATCACGTGCAGTAATATTTGCATTATAGGAGTTCCAGAAGGGGAAGAGAGAGAGGGGGGCCTGAGAAAATATTTGCAGAGATAATAGCTGTAGACTTCTTTAACCTGGGAAAGGAAGCAGTCACCCAAGTCCAGGAAGTGCAGAGAGTTCCATACAGGATGAACCCAAAGAGGAACACACCAAGACACATCACAATTAAAATGAAAAAAATTAAAGATAAGGAGAGAATATTAAAAGCAGCAAGGGAAAAGCAACAAATAACATACAAGGGAACTCCCATAAGGCTATCAGCTGATTTTTCAGCAGAAACTCTGCAGGCCAGAAAGACGTGGTATGACATATTTAAAGGGATAAAAGGAAAAAACCTACAACCAAAAATACTCTACCCAACAAAGCTCTCACTCACATGTGATGAAGAAATCAAAAGCTTTACAGACAAATGAAATCTAAAAGAATTCAGCACCACCCAACTGGCTTTACAATAAATGTTAAAGGAACTCCTCTAGGTGAAAAAGAGAAGGCCAGAACCAGAAACAAGACAATTACAAAGTGAAAACAGCTCACCAGTAAAGGCAAACATATAGTAAAGGTAAGAAATCATCCACATACAAAGCTAGTAGGGAGGTTAAAAGACAAAAGTAAACTCACCTGTAACCACAATAAGCAGTTAAGGGATACACAAAACAATTAGACGTAAAATAGTATATCAAATCAGTAATCATGAGGGGAGGAGAGTACAAATGCAGGGTTTTAAAAATGCATTTGAAATTAAGAGATCAGTAACTTAAAACAATTGCATATATATAGAGACTACTATATAAAAACCTCATGGTAAGCCCAAACCAAAAATTGATCACAGATACACACACAAAAAAAGAAAAAAGAGTCTAAGTATAATACTAAAGATAGTCATTGAATCACAAGAGAAGGGAACAAAAGAAGAAAAGGGGCAGGGGGAAAGGCCTACAAAACAATTAACAAAATGGCAATAAGGACATACGAATACATACCAATAATTACCTTAAACATAAATGCACTCCAACCAAAAAATACTGAGTGGCTGAATGGATACAAAAACAAGACCCATATATATGCTGCCTACAAGAGACTCACTTCCGACTAGAGACACATACAGACTGAAAGTGAGGGGATGGAAAAAGGTATTCCATGAAAACAAAAATCAGAAGAAAGCTGGAGTAGCAATACTCATATCAGACAAAATAGACTTTAAAATAAAGACTGTTACAAGAGACAAAGAAAGACACTACATAATGATCAAGAGATCGATCCAAGAAGGAGATATAATGATTGTAAATATATATGCACCCAACAGAGGAGCACCTCAATATATACGACAAAGGTTAACAGACATAAAATGAGAAATTACACAATTACACAATTTCCCCAAGATAAACATCGTACTTCAGTATGCAATAGAAGTACTTTATGTGTACTTCTCATGTTGTCACACAGCCTATTAAAAAGACTTATACTCAAGGGTTGAGATTTAAATTTTTTTTTTTTTTTTTTTTTGCGGTACGCGGGCCTCTCACTGTTGTGGCCTCTCCCGTTGCGGAGCACAGGCTCCAGACGCGCAGGCTCAGCGGCCATGGCTCACGGGCCCAACCGCTCCGTGGCACGTGGGATCTTCCCGGACCGGGGCACGAACCCGCGTCCCCTGCATCGGCAGGTGGACTCTCAACCACTGCGCCACCAGGGAAGCTCAAGGGTTGAGATTTAAAATTAATAATTTTATTGTTTCAAAAAGAACATTCTCAAGTGATCTTGGTATTTTCTTTTACTGTGAGTGGGAGGAAGTGAAGAATCCAACAATGACTAGTTTAGTGTCACTGCCTAAAGCACCAAGATGTTTATCCACTATTGCTTTTGCATCATCAGTGCAAATATCAATATGGTGAAAAGTGAATAATGCCTTAATGTTATTATGAAAGTACTTTTGCTTTTGTGGACACCCTGGGAGAGTCTCAGGGATCCCCCAGGGGCCCACAAACCACACTTTGAGAACCATGGCCTTACCAGATTCTCTTGCATGTTTCCTTTACTAAAGGAACTTGTACCTCTTCAGTGACTCCTCTGCTGCTCTGTGAGCTTTTTCATTTCTCTTTCTCTAGGGCTTGACATAAAGTACATTATCAATGAATGTTTGTTGGAAGAGGTTTACCAGAGTAAAACCCAAAAGACAGAGTGATCAACTCTACCTGAAGGAACTGGATAAGGTTTAATGAAGATGACATTAAAGTGGGTTTTGAAGGATGAAAAGGAGGTGGACATGTGGATCTTGCATAGAGGAGCACTGTGGGCAGAAGGAGCACAACACGTGCTTGAGACCTTTGCCATGTTGAGATGATTTTGACAGATGAAGACACCCATTATACTACTGGACATGTGCGGCTGGTACTTGTGACATACATTTAGGTTAGATTTGACAGTCATCAAAATATTGATGTGAGTTAGAATCATGGCAGTGGATGCAATCCAACAGGAAAAGTGTGCAGAGTGAGGAACAATGGAGTGGGGAGGAGGAGAGGATGATGGAGTCTTGCACACATCTGCTTTAAAGGTGGTCAGAGGAAAGGATGTCAGCACAGGAATTTGAGAAAGAATAGCTAGAAATCAGGTGTGGGATTTATGAGGCAGTAGAATCCTGGAATTAAAGGAGGAAAGAGCTTAAGTAATAAAAGTATGTCCCAAAGTATCAAGAATCTCAGGGAAACCAATATTGAAAACTGTCCATCAAGAGTTGGTAACAATGAAATGTTTGGTGGCCTTTGCTTGGACAGTTTCATCTAAGAAGAGAAGAAACCACATTACATGAAGTTAACAGTACGTTCAAGGATGATAAAAGGGGGAAAAGACTGTTACCGACTCATTTAAGAAATCTCACTACTAAGAAAATGAGTACAGGAGGACTATAGTTTCAGAGAGGATTTTTTTAATGTAGGAAATATGTGCATATTTGCAATTTACAGGGAAGGAGCCATAAAAAAGGGGACAGTGAAATTAAAGAGAAGAGGAAGTTACAGTGAATGGCTCACATCACAGTCTTCGAGGAAGGGAAGTCATAAGCTCCAAAGCTTAATGAAAGAAATTAGACTTATATTAGAGAAATGATACCTCTTCTCTGAGACTGGAGACAAACATGGGAACACGTAATTAAATTTACATCTACAGAGCAAGAGAGCTGAAAATTCTCATACCCAGTAGCCTCCATTATCTCTATAAAATAGAAAGCAAGTAGTCTTTTGAGAGTGAAGGTAATGGGGCATAGAAAGTATTCTAGCCAGGATTACCCAGCAACCAGAACCTAGGGCAAAAGCTTATTTTCTAACACTTTATTGGAGGAGGAAGTGTGGCATAATTCCGAAGAAGTATGAGGGAGGGAAAAGGGAAGTGAGACAGAGAAAGAGGAAGAACAAGTATGAAAAGGCACATAACTGAAATAATGAATGCTTGCTACCAAGTGCAGCTAAGTATGTGACATCAGACATCCAACTGCAGAAGGTCATGTGAAACACTGCAGGACAGTCCAGGGAGGGAGTGAGAATGGAGAATAATTTTTCCAGTAGCTCCTATCTCCACTGGTCAACGTTTTGCCCCAGAAAGCATCAAGTCTCCTGCATTACTAGTTTTCTAATATGGGTGCCTAGCAGTTTCCCAGGGAAGCCCCAGGGTGGGAGGTGAGTTACTGTGCCCTCATGAAGATGGTGGGCGAAGCAATACTTGGAAAGAGCCCACATAGAGCAGATCATTGCAGTACATCTGGGGCAAAGCTAATGGTTGAGGGCCCCTGAGAAAGGTAAGGACAAGAGGTTCTGGCCTTATGAGGAAAAGGTGTCTGAAACAGGAAGTTGACCTGCAAATAATAGTAAGACTATGAAAGTCAACTACTCCCTAAGAATAGAAAAAATGTGAGCTGCACTGAAGGTATATTGGATACCAACATTCATATTCTGTAATAATTTACAAAGCCATGTTATATTATTCTCCAACAACATTCAGTGGCCCCAATATAAGACAGATGTAATTACACTGCAGAGTTTAAAGATTTCTGAGATAGGATTAGTGGAAGGTGAAAGGAGGTGAGGTTATAGGTGAGAAATGAAGTGACTAATCCTAAAATTTGGACATAGCGAACAAGGAATCATATTTCAGGGTGAGCCAAAAATAATCAGAGAAAGAGACTGGAAATCCTAACGTATTTGAAATCTGGTGGAGTGGGAATGAAAAAATAAAAGTGGAAGGATATAAAACTGAGATCACAGAACAGCATATTGGAATTTACTATTTTGGAAGGGAAACATTTTGGCGAAATGAAGAATCATTCTTGAGTCATGGAAATGAATTCATGAAGCAGAATCAGGATGAAAATTCCATTTGACTTCATGTCAAAGATGGATGTATCAACCACATAGAAGTCTTTCAGGATGACAGTAAAAGATGAGGGAGTGAAGTGAGTAAGAGATGCAAGATGGCAAAGTTATCAATGAATGTAGGAACATGAACTAGAGGTTTGTAGACCCAGCGATAAGAAGGAATAGTGGGGTGGCATTCACTAATTCTACTGTCTAGCAGGACTGAGTATCAACTGTTTGCCAGGCATTGCACTAGGTGCTGGGAACACAGACATGAGCAAGACAGTCCCACAAGCTGGTGGGGAGACAAACAGGAAAACCAATATTATAATACAATAAGGCATGTGTTTTAATGAAATTATATACAGCATGCTCAGGAAGTCATAGTAGCAAGTGCTGAAGTTAAGTCTTGAAAATTGATTTAGAGTTTTGCAGGTGAAAAGTGAAGGGAAAAAGCTCAAAGTAGAGGGAAGAACATAGTCATAGCCAATCATTACGAAAGAGATTCAGCAGAAAGAGACTAAGAACTATGGATGAACTTGATTATTTTGACAACTTTTAAAATACATTTAATGTGTGTTGTGTGTTTAGAAATTCTTCCAAGTTTTTTATTTTTGTTGCAGTGTACAAATATATATATATATATGAATGTGTAATTTAGTTATAAAGATAATTCACACTTTTAGTTTGTTTATTTTCTTGGCATTCACATTTTTTAGCTCTCAGGAGCTCTGAAAAAGGATTACAGAAGCAAGTCATTACAGGATCATCCATCTTGCCTCAAACCCAGGGGTGTGATAGGAGATCACAGGTCTCTTCAAGACAAGGACTGAGCACTCTGTTCCAGGATCAACAAGTTACAAATGCTCACTCCAGAGTACTGAGGATTCACATAAGAAAGTCGTAAGTGAAAATCAAGAGTATTATCCTTAGAATTGTCTGCTTACTTTAAAGGATATATTCGGGTTGCTTCCCTCTTCTTTTACTACTTTTGAAGGAAGATTAACTCATTTTATTTTTATGGCATTGGCTGCACTTCCAATTTTTAGAGAAGCCACAAAAAAGGAAAATAGCCTTGTAAACTTTCATTAGCCCTTTAAAATGGTCATGTGGATAAATGATCAAATGGTGAGGGCCTTGAAGACTTTCGCTCTGCCTATAAATGGTCACTAGCTGATGTGCTTCTCTACATCACTCTCCTACATTCAGTTTTAGAGCAAATAGTGGAGACAGCATAGGATGGGTGATAGAGTACAACAGACTTGGGTTAATGTCATGAGCTTGGTACTGGCTGTATGACTAAGCTAAGTACTGGCTACAGGCAGATTTTTGTCTTCCCAGAAGTTCATTTTCTTCTTCTGTAAAATTAGGCCTGAGCGCAGTTTTCGTGGGGTAGACCTGGACTCCTGAAGATCAAAGGACGTCGGCAGGGGCACCCTTACAGAGCTTTGACACTCTTAGAGCTGTAACCAGTCCTGCCTCCTGACTATTGTTTGCCTGATCCTGGATCCTCTGCTTAGCTGCCACATCACCTGCCTAGGCGTCCCTCAACACCTCCCTCCCCCAAAAGGCTCTGTGGCTTCCATCAAATTCACAAAGGGGCCTGTGATCCAGAAAAAAGTGGGGGGGAAAAACTTGTTCTACCAGATCTTCAAGATCAACGCAACCAGTTTCCAGGGTGGAAGCATGGAATAGGGAGGCAAGGAATGAGTCTATTCAGTCAGTCAGACACAGTTCCTTTGGAGGAACTTGAGGAGGCTTGATGTCAAGTTAGGGGTTTTGTTCATTGCATTTTACCACGTACAAAAGCAAACACTATGATCAAGAATCTTAAAGAGTTATTTTGTTACATCATCTGTCTCTCAGTAAATATTCCTTAATTTGAGGAAAGACCTGGCAATAATTTCCTGTAACCCGGAAGAAAATCCAAAGAATATTCATACGCTGGATCTCATATCATTGGTCAGGTGAATCCAAAATACGGAGAGGGGACTTCCCTGGTGGTCCAGCGGTTAAGACTCCACACTCCCAATGTAGGGGGCCCGGCCCGGGTTCGACCTTTGGTCAGGGAACTAGATCCCACATGCCACAACTAAGATCCCGCACGAGGCAACGAAGATCCTTCCTGCTGCAACTAAGACCCAGTGCAGCCAAATAAAGAAAGAAATAAACATTAAAAAAAAAAATAAGGAGAGTATTTGATATGATTGTTAAGGTGCTTCTTCAGGGACTCAACCTCTCTCATCACAGGGAGGTCAAGGAAAATGAAATGATTCAAGGAAGCCTCTCCAGGGACACAATTCCAATGACTTAACAGTAATATTTCACTTCAGACAAGGCACTTACATTTACACCTCAGTTTCCTCACCTATAAAACAAGAAGTTTGGACCAGATGGGCCTCATCAGAATCTGAATTTTTAACAAGCTCCCTTGGCGGATGTTTCATTCACTAAAATTTGGGAACTACCGAGGTTTGTTTTTTTTTTTAATTTTAAATTTTTTATAAAATTTTTGGCTGTTGGGTCTTCGTTGCTACGTGCAGGCTTTCTCTAGTTGCGGTGAGTGGGGGCTACTCTTCGTCAGTGTGTGGGCTTCTCATTGTGGTGGCTTCTCTTGTTGCAGCTTGCAGGCCCTAGAGTGCATGGGCTTCAGTAGTTGTGGCACGTGGGCTCAGTAGTTGTGGCTCACGGGCTCTAGAGCGCAGGCTCAGTAGTTGTGGTGCACGGGCTTAGTTGCTCCATAGCATGTGGGATCTTCCCAGACCAGGGCTCGAACTCGTGTCCCCTGCATTGGCAGGTGGATTCTTAACCACTGCACCACCAGGGAAGTCCCACTACTGACTTTAATAATTGATTCATCCCTTACAAATTTAGGATTCCATAAAACTCCAATTTGGGTGACAGTGGCAAAGCATTCCTTAATGTCAAAGATAGATGACAAAAGATATTTTGAGCTGTTAGGAAGACTATGAAAAATATCAAAGACTAAGAACTGTAGAAGTTAAACTTTTTTAAGCTTGGCAAACCTCTGTCTAGGGAACAGATTTAGAAGAACCAGTTAGTGCGTGGGTTAGGAGGGCTTCTAGGGTAGGTTGTAATACCTGGCCCACGCCTGGGCCTCTCTACGTCTCCATCTGCTATTGAGAAGAACGCAGGCTTGAGAGCAAGATGAGCCAAAGCAGGCACTAGTATAATTCTGCTCTGCCTACCAGCATTGTTCTCATTCCTGCTGGTCTGAGTTTTCAATAATTTTAATAAATGAATTCTTTTCCAAGTCTCCAAGGCCTATTTTACTGTTAGAGAAATAGAACACAATAGCCTGTTGAAGGCCTTGGAACACTGCTAATCACCCTCAGAAGAGCTGAGCAAGGAAAGGGCTGGAATTCCAGTTCTTCTGCCACTCGTAGATTATGACATCATCCAAGTTAATTGACTGCATTCCTAAGTACCTTTCCATTTGGGACCATCCACTGTTCAGAATATTTTGTTAATCCAAAACAAAAAGTACTCACCCTCTGGAGCAGCGCCCTGGTGTGTGAGATCACGTTATTGATGGCTAACTGCTGTCAACTACTGGAGAGGGACCACAAGCTGCCAGCTGTTGCCTGGTAACGGCCTCAGAGTGGGCAGATGAGACCGTGACAAGCTCCAAAAACGAAAGAGGATTTCAACACTTGGAGTATAATAAATGAATGGTTCCTTAACAAACTAATAATATAGAAAGAAGGAATGCAGGAAGGCCCAAATGGGAAGCAGTGAACTTGGAATGAATAGGCTCAAAAGTACAAACACGTCGTAGTCCTCTTTGGTCAGCAGAGGAAAGGTGAACCATGGAGTCACTCTGTCCTGCCTCCTCAGCTGCCTAACTGCTTGCTTTTGTCCTCCTTCCCTCTCTGTTCCTCTCTTCCTGCTACCTTCCCTCTCTTCTCTTTTTTTATTTATTTATTTATTTTTGTGGTACGCAGGCCTCTCACTGCTGTGGCCTCTCCCGTTGTGGAGCACAGGCTCCGGATGCGCAGGCTCAGCGGCCATGGCTCACAGGCCCGGCCGCTCTGCGGCACGTGGGATCCTCCCGGACCGGGGCACGAACCCGTGTCCCCTGCATCGGCAGGCGGACTCTCGGCCACTGCGCCACCAGGGAAGCCCTCCCTCTCTTCTCTTATTCGACATTTAAATGAGCACCTTTTAAACAGAACCAAAGAGGACTGGAGAAATACAATGAACACAAAAGACAGTTTCTTTAGAGGAGCTTGTAATCTAGTGGGAGAACCTGACAGCTAAACAGTGACAAACAAGCATAAAAAGCGCTTTAAAGAAACTAAGTGCCACAGGAGCCCAGGGGAACAAGTGCTTTACTCTCCTTAGGGAAGCTTGCTTACTTTCTACCGGTGGTTCTCAACCAGTGGACATTTGGGGATATCTGGAGACATGTATGGCAAAAGGACAAGACAGCAGCGTTAGAAAGAGAGAGACTTCAAATGGTGATGTAGGTCTCGCGACCGTGAAAAAAGAAAAGGGGAGGAAGGCGGGTTGAGCAGCCTCAGCCTGCAGTGCAGCTCTGTAAAAGCTGTGGTCAGGCTGGTGAGGAGCCCCCGAGCACATCCTGCCCATCAGAGGGTTCCTATATCAAGCAGGAATGGCCCTTCTCTAGTGTCCCCACCATGGCCGTTTGCTGAGTGCTGTCTGAGAAGACCATGGTCTCGGCACGAATGCTGTGGCGGATCCAGAGGTGTGACAGCAGCAGCTCTCAGCTGACAATGCTTCTCAAGAGGTTCTCTCTAGGAGGGATTGAACGGTGCACCTCCATGGCCACCACAGACAGACTATGCCCCCGTCTGTGCTGTTAAGAGGGATTTATTAACGGTCTCCATTTTCCCTCCAAAAAGCTCAGCTGCACATCTGCACTGAATGAGGAGAATGCACAACTGCAGTTTTTCTTCCTAAAGCCTTTTTGTTAATAAAGCTATTGACCGGATTTTTTGCTATGTGTGTCTGTACAACACTAGAAGAGAGACTTGTCCTCTTGTGTCACAAATTAAGTGAAGAAAAGTTGTGATTATGTGCCACTATGAGACCAGAGTTTCTGCCCCTGGAATGTCAGTGAATAAGAGGGATGAGAACACAAACACACACACATTTTTCTATAATGATTACCTGTCATCTCCACAGGGCATTGGCAGTAGGTTGCTGAAGCCACCTTTCTATGGATAGCCCATCACCAAAGGAGCAGTTTCAACTCCAGGATCCTAGATCTTTCAGATGCTTATAAAGAATCCTCTCTTGGCAAATAATGAAAAGCCATACAGGAAATACCTGATATTTTGTGTCATTTTATTTGGAAGAATACAATGAGACAGTGAAACCTGACTAGTTTCCGTCGCTCTTTGCATCTTGATTTTGGCAGGTCTAAAACAACATCACCTGGGGAGCCTCCTGTGCTTGCCCCCTAAGAGGAAAACATGGTGCTCCTGTTATGTTGTTGAGTGCACTGGAGCCTACTAGGTTCCTTAGGAAATGATGTGACCACATTCCAAACAGAAATCTGTGGTCCCTGCCACCAGTCAGAGCATGCTGTCCCTGGGATTAATGCAATCTTCACTCAGTCACTAAGAAGACCTCTATCGTCAACAGCTGGCGTTTGGACCTGTTTACCATTGGACCATAAGGAGCCACTCCAATTTGCGGATTTAAGAATAAGATGTGCAATATGATGTAGTCCTACGTGGAATTTCCTAAACCCCAAGTGTCAAGAGGAACTCCTCTAAAATAGAAGGGAATAGGTAAAAGAAAGAGGAAGATACTGTGTGTGAGCTGGTCTGTTCACTTCTCATCTTTTATGTGATGTTTTGAGGAAAGTAACTAGCATTAAACCTCACAGCGAGGGTTCTCTAGTTCACACCCAGCTTCAGGAAAGTGGAAAACAACAGAATGCAGTTTTGCCAGAAAGCTCAGTTTGCGGCACTTATGAAATCCCATCACATTAATTCATGAAATCCCCAAAGGGAAGTGACCCCGTATCAGGTGCTCTCCTTTGGGAAACAGCACACACAGCATAGTTTATAGGAAAAATCCTAAGTTTCCAGCTCTCATGTACCAGAAATAGCTAGGGAGCTGAGGAAGTAGGAGCTTCTTATATTATTATTTTTCCAGAGGACTTAGCATATTTATTTTATCTGGAAATGACTTCGGGGAAAGACAAGCTACCGCACTCTGCCTTGTCAGTGTCAGAAGACTTATCATACACAAACACTCAATAATGACTTTAAAAAGTGATTATGAGTGGTGCATTGCTCGATGCAGCACACACTACAGTAATAATCCAAATTGCCTGTAACTTATGAGTATATTTGGCAACAACCACTAGTTTCCACTGTAGTGTGAAATTAACACCACAGGCTGTAGCTGTGGCATTTACTGAGCACAAGGGAGCTGATTATAGCCTCATAAATATAAAGGCAACCTCTGCTATTACTTAATTAGAATCAGTATCTGTGCATAAATTACAGTAGCAATAACTCGTACTGTTATACTTAAAGATTTGTCAGCTTCCTTATACAACAACCCCTTATTTTTCCACATAAACCTATAATTTAGGGAGGTTGTCAGTTGTCTGTAAAAATGGTTCAGAGGGGAAAATTGGCACATGGGAAGCCACTAGTATTTTGTTTCTAAGCAAATTTTTAAAATATCAATCTTGTTCTATTGCTTTTTTTTAAAGACTAAAACTACTATATCTCTAATCCATCCCTAGTAATCAATTGTTTTGGCTACATATGCATGTTTCAATAGCACAAAACTTTATTTTAAAACTAGTGTTGTCTTGGCGCTTTTCCTTCTAGGATGTTTTTTATTATTTTAAGTGTTATAAATCAAACTTTGTACACACACTCCTAATGAGCATTAGGTTATTACTCTCCAAACCTATTTTTATTCTTTGCTGATGTGTATAATACTTTGACGTAGTTGTAATCAAATTGCACATTTTCTTTTGGGTCCAGCTTTTAAATTTTTGGCTTAACATTTTTTTAACATGCACAAGAGCCCCAGCAATATAGTCCACATATGGCTCAGTATTCTATCAATTAATCTTCTAGAATACTTTAGAAAGATAAAATCATCAGAGTCAAATAATATCTTTGCATCATGCAAATATATGTTCCAGTTTAAAAGGTAATTTTTAGCCATAGAAAGAGCCAGTTGTGATAAATCATCAGGAAAATAGTTGATCAAGAATGTGCTACAGGGCTTCCCTGGTGGCGCAGTGGTTGAGAGTCCGCCTGCCGATGCAGGGGACACAGGTTCGTGCCCCGGTCCAGGAAGATCCCACATGCCGTGGAGCAGCTGGGCCCGTGAGCCGTGGCCGCTGGGCCTGCGCGTCCGGAGCCTGTGCTCCACGACAGGGGAGGCCATAGCAGTGAGAGGCCCGCGTACCGCAAAACAAAACAAAACAAACAAACAAAAAGCATCAGGCTGATAATTTGAAATATGGGATACACTATTGCTAATACTAAATTGTTATAATTGTTGCTATTACTATTGTTGTTGTTTTCCTTTCCAACAAATGCTTTTCCAGCCTACCTTCCCTTGGTGGTTGCTGAGATGTGGGTATCAATGTCAGCAACATAAAGTAAACAAACACTTTTTTCCTCCATACCCAGAAATAGTCATTATTTACTCTGGGCAAATGAAAAGTAAACAGCTATTTTCAAGCCTGCACTTGACTGTCCCCAGGGATAGACTGTACAAAACTTAAAAAATTCAAGGGCAGATTTTAGCAAAGTAATTCCGCTATTAATATCACAGTTCACCTGCTTTGCTATCTAGGGTGTCTACCTGACTCCAAAACTTAAAACCCACCCACACACCATTCAGATGACAGCCAGCAAGAATGGGCTTCTGGACATTGTATCAGTATACATTGATGCCTGGGCTCATGAATTTGGCTGCTTAAGTGACAGAATTAGGTTGGCTCTGTTTAATCCCATCAAATACTTATAAGCTGTTATGATGATGAGTGGGGAAAAATATTGCTGCACGATGGCAGCTGTAATAAGTGTGTGGGTATGGAAATGCAGAGAAATTACTACAGACAAGCTCAATTTATCCAGAGGGAGGGCAGGATATGGAATTTTGCCTGCATGGAATAATTTCTGGGCTTCTGGTATGACCTTCTTAGCTAAAAAGAAGGAAAAAAGCTTTCTTATTTTATACTTTAGGTTAGAAGTCATCAATTAAGACACTGAAAGGCAATATAATTGCAAACAATGCTGAGGGGGTATATTTTAAGAAATTTGGACCATCTTAGTTTTGGAAGAAAAGTTAGAAGAAGGTTAAAGTTAATCCAACTCAATCCAAGTCAATAAGATTATTACAAGTATTTCATTGTAGTAGTGTTTGGTGTGTAAGTGGGGGAAATATGTCAACATCAACCTGCACCCACAGCTTTTCCTCTTTCTAACTCTTCCTTCCTCTAATCTGCTGGGATATGAATGAGAATGCAAATGGCTGAAGGCTGGGGAAGATAAGATAACTGAACATAATGGCGGGTGGGAGTGGAGAGGGGAATTTGAAAAGTTGGGGAGAAAAGAAAGAAAGTGAGAAGGAATTCCTCACAGAGTAAGACTTTGGAGAGAGACAGGGAAAGAAGACATCCTCTAAGATGATTTATTGTGTGGTGTGCTTTATAACCTCAAGGGACTACCAGGAAAAATTTGCCTCCCTTAAAGGCTGGTTTTGAGTCAGAGTTATGTTTCTGTTGGGTATATCAGCAAGCTAAGATGGACCATAAGGGCTGCATACGGGTTTATATCTTAGAATGAATGGGCTTGGGATCCTCTGCCTTGTGCATATTTTAGCAGGAAGACACATTAAAAAACAATAAGAAGGGGGCTTCCCTGGTGGTGCAGTGGCTGAGAGTCCGCCTGCCGATGCAGGGGACACGGGTTCGTGCCCCGGTCCGGGAAGATCCCACATGCTGTGGAGCGGCTGGGCCCGTGAGCCATGGCCGCTGAGCCTGCGCATCCGGAGCCTGTGCTCCACAACGGGAGAGGCCACAGCAGTGAGAGGCCCGCGTACCACAAAAAAAAAAAAAAGAAAACAATAGGAGGGCACACAGTCTTAGACGAAAGAGTCAGGTAATGCCCTTTTGGGTAAGGTTGACAGATTTCGCAAATAAAAATCTAGGATGTCCAGTTAAATTTGAGTTTCAGATACACAACAAATAATTTTTAGCATAAATATGCCCCAAGTATTGCATGAGACATACTTATACTAAAATTTATTGTGTATCTGAAATTCAAATTTAACTGGACACCCAAGATTTTTATTTGCTAATCTGGTGTTCCTACCATGGGGCAGAGTCAAAGACAGGTAAGAGGGGTGTCTAATGGGCAATATCTATTTCATTTCTGAAATCAGAACGTAATTCTGGCGGTGTTACTGGTTATCGCTCTGCTTTGAAAAAATTAGTTTTTTTTTGTAAGGAACATGAATGTTACTAAGTACTAGACATCTGGTAAGAAGGATAGCATGTTAATATGAAATGATGAAGGCCCAAATGCATACAATTTATAATTCATAAAAATCAATTTCTTTGAAAGCTGATTTAATACAGTTTATCACCAAAAGCCATAAAAGTTCCAAATGACTTTCTAATTTATATGAAGTAGAAATTCTATGATGTGCGTTTTTGAATCTGCCTAAGTATACATCTGCATTTACTGAATTTCCAAAACCACCGTATACTAGGAGAAGTGGTTGTCATATCAACTTTCATGTGCTATACTGAGAGAATATTTTATTTTTCTTGTTTTTAATAAAGCCAATTACATAATAAAGTCAAATAAATATTGCTGCAGAAAATGGAGAAATATATTTGGCATGTCTTCTGATGTACACGGAATGATACTAACCAAATCACAGCCAGAAATATCCCTTTTGGTACCTTGTTACCAAAGATGTGACATACAGAAAATAACTATTAAAAGATACTGCCTTTGCTCCTCTGGTCCAATAATCACATTGAATTCACATTCTTCAAGTAGCCACAAAGTGCACCAGGCTGTGCTACATGGGATGTGAGTGCCTTCCAGGTGAGGACACTGTTTCTAGGAGCACTTGATCCATGAAATTTCTGCACATCTAAAACATTTTTTTTTTCATGAAGCTTCAGCCCCTACTGACACTAATATTTTTAAATGGATGATAATGCTTACTGTAAGTTAGGAATTATGGCTTTTTCCTCTTAATAAGGAAATACCACCTATATATGCAGTTGCCAGAGATGGCAGGTCAATTTTTACTGTCAAAAGGGCCAAATACTATTAGCTTTTCCCACGTCCACCTCCCTTTGCTTTCAAATGTCCCCTGAAAATCAGTCTGACAGTGAATCACTGTTATGTGTACACTTGCTGCAAGAGTAATGATGGTGGTGGTGATTAAGAATAATAATATGTGAATGAAGGTGATGATGATGATGATGATATCAACAGAATATACTTACTGTTTTGGCCTACTCAAGTCTCCCTTCCCACCATTCTTTTGTAATCATACCTCCTTTTCCTTTAGGAACTGCTGTCTCCCTCTCCAAATGGTTTTGGTGAATGTGCCAATTACACAGTTCAACACACTCACACATACGTGTGTGTGTGTATGTACTCACACATACGTGTGTGTGTGTGTATATGTATATATATACATCTCAGAGATGGGTTCAGCAATGTTCAAGTGACTCAAGCCAGACCAACCTGAGTTTTAAGAACTTGTGCTTTTGTGAATGTGCCTTCAAAGACCCTATAAGACACTTCATAGACACTGAATGAAAAAGATGTCTTCTCTTTCCTCTGGAGTTACTAAACTGAAATTATGAAGACCTAAAGTTGTCTCTGGTCATGTCCCTGTTCCAATTTAATAACTCATTTACAGTAGGGATCACAAAGCCAATGGCCGTTAGGGAAGCAGAGGTGATACTCTCAAACTTCCTGGAGTCTCTTAAGGCCAGTTCTTTACCTCAACACCCCACCCTAGCTCCATGACACATGAACCAATAAATTCCATTTTTTCTTAAGCTAATCTAAGGATTAAATAATATAGCTACCATTTATCAAGAACTAAGTTAGTGCTCTAAATTATATATTGATATGACATATATATGTAGAGTTGGAGCTTTTATGCATACCAAAACTCTAGATTATAAGTGTCAGAACACCATTGTAACCATTATTCTCAAAATACATAACTGGATACAAATAATTTTAAAAAATAATTCTTTTTCTCCTACTGTCTATTCAAAATGTACAGAGAACAGTATGGAGGTTCCTTTAAAAACTAAAAATAGAACTACCATATGACCCAATCCCACTACTGGGCATATACCCTGAGAAAACCATAATTCAAAAAGAAACATGTACCACAATGTTCATTGCAGCACTATTTACAACAACCAGGACATGGAAGCAACCTAAATGTTCATCGACAGATGAATGGATAAAGAAGATGTGGCACATGTATACAATGGAATATTACTCAGCCATAAAAAGAAACAAAATTGAGTTATTTGTAGTGAGGTGGATGGACCTAGAGCCTGTCATACAGAGTGAAGTAAGTCAGAAAGAGAAAAACAAATACTGTATGCTAACACATATATATGGAATCTAAAAAAAAAAAAAAAATGGTAATGATGAACCTAGTGGCAGGGCAGGAGTAAAGATGTAGACATAGAGAATGGACTTGAGGACACGGGGAGGGGGGAGCGGGAAGCTGGGGCGAGGTGAGAGTAGCATGGATACATATACGCTACCGAATGTAAAATAGTCGGCTGGTGGGAAGCAGCAGCATAGCACAGGGAGACCAGCTCAGTGCTTTATGATGACCTAGACGGGTGGGACAGGGAGGGTGGGAGGGAGGCTCAAGAGGGAGGGGATATGGGCATATATGTATGCATATGACTGATTCACTTTGTTGTACAACAGAAACTAACACAGTATTGTGAAGCAATTATACTCCAATAAAGATTAAAAAACAAACAAAAAAACAAAATGTACTCATGAAAAGAGACTATCTCTTTGTGGATTGTTTCAGCAAATTCTCAGGGAAGATTCTAATTGGCTAGACTTGGGTTATCTGCCTATATCAGAATGAACCACTGTAGCCAAGTACTCTGGTCCCCTGGGTCATGTGAGCATTCCTATTGTCAAACCTTGTAGAATACGAATAGGAAAGGGTGGTTCCCTAAAGAGACGCTGGGCAGGCCAAGAAAATAAATGTATCACTACAACAGCATCATTTCATTTGTTTTTCCTTCTCATTCTTATGAAGTAATATCTACCTTTATTTTGCAGGTTAGAAAAATAGCCTTATAAAAAGTCAGTCATTTGCTCAAGTAACTTGGTTAGTAAAGAGAAGTTGGCTTTCAAACCCAGGTCTATCTGATTCCAAAGCTCCCTGATACTATCTGGGAAGATAATGGCAGGAGGGCGTCATTGGTACCTGATTGCCTGTGGCGGCTGCAACACAGAAGCTGGCACATGGCTGCGTGGGGTTATGGAGTGAACATTTGGGAAGAATCTGCTCATCAGATTTGGAACCAACCAGTTTCTGTCCAGGAAAGTGGATGAGGTGACTATATGAAGAAAAGGAGTTTCAAGTTGTGCTTAATGGAGACAGCAGGCTCCATGGATGGAGGACAGCGGGCAGGAAGATTAGTTCATCAGACAGACAGTCAAATGCCAAATTAGCGAGGAGGATGGTTGAAGCAAAAGGACTTGGATGGGGCTTCCCTGGTGGTGCAGTGTTTGAGAGTCCGCCTGCCGATGCAGGGGACACGGGTTCGTGCCCCGGTCCGGGAAGATCCCACGTGCCGCGGAGCGGCTGGGCCCGTGAGCCATGGCCGCTGAGCCTGTGCGTCCGGAGCCTGTGCTCCGCAACGGGAGAGGCCACAACAGTGAGAGGCCCGCGTACCGCAAAAAAAAAAAAAAAGGGATGAATCTGGCAGCTCTAAGGAAGTGAACTCAGGAGGCAAGTTACAAGCACAGCACTTCCTAAGATGATCCTAAAAATTATTTACTTTCTATTGGTTCCTAAAAAAGTTCGAAGCATTCAATTCCTCCCAGAGTCAAGAGTCATCATCCAGGAATGAGTTTTCACAACATTTAGCCACAAATTAAAATGTTAACCTTTTCATTGCTGGAGGCATGAGAGGAACCTATGAGGGCAGTCAGGGCATCAGGGCACAGAAGAGGAATAAGTGGGAATGTGGGGCAATGGTTGGTTACCAATTAGCAGGGTAGCATTCCCATATTTTAACAACTAGTACGACCATCATGGGTATTTGCCTCTTGACTAGAAGCTTTGACTTCACCCCTTTCCTCATGAGAGTCTGGAGTCAGCAGCTACTTTTCACTATAACTCCCTACTTCTTGCTGCCAGGCTTCTTGGGAGTCTGGTCTATTCCAGGTACACCAGAAAAAAAGAGGCTGAAATCCAGACATACAACTGTTCAAATGTGGCCAAAGCAGGTTCTTAACATTTTCTAGACATGAAGGCATTTCTCTGATGTTTGTTCTCATTAATCTTGCCTTTTTGTCTTTTTCTCAGTGTCTATGTCTCCATATTTCACTAGGGGCTGAAGTTGAACTAAAGGCTCATACCAGATGCTCATGCATATTTCTGCATATGTACTTGAAAGGAAACCCTTTGAAAGGAAGTGGTCCCTACTAGGCCAAGCTGTGGGAGGAGAAAGTCTGAAAGGTTGAAACGAAGGACAGAGATACAGACAGGTACTGCAGAAGAGTTGGGAGGAGACTGGGAGAGAGTTGGGACGTCAGTTACATCCATTAGAGTTAGGCAGAAATGCAACAGGTCATGCCCAAATGAATTAGAAAAATCAGTGGTGTACAACAACTGGGAGTTATAGAGGAAACAGAATCCAGGATGCAGAGAAGTGTCTAGAAACCAGATTTATAGATCCTCAGTGGAAGCAGAGAAGTAGAGAGATATTGCACCACAGTCAAGATAGTTTATGAGCTGAGCTGCAGAGAACCTGGTATCTCAGCGCCCATGGCACTTAAATTCTTATGTTCATATAGGTCTCCCCCAAAGAAAGGTAGATGAAGTCAAACTGGATTAGATTAGACTGGATTAAATTGGAATGGATTGGACTAGACTGGATTGAATTGAATTGAATTGACCTCCAGTGGCTGAAGGGACAGGCAGTTCTCAATAACTATAGCCAGAGAGAGAAGAAAAATCACACAACTTTCCACAGTCTGAGAACAGGTTGGAAGGGGAAAAAGAAAACATTTGATTTCTTAATCACAGGTTTTGGCCCCAAGCATCTTGTGTTTAATGTCCGAAAAGACTATCTGGTCTGCCAACTTTCTGTTTTGCACGACTGCCCAAATGCGTTACAGCTGTTCAGTTTGAAAGCTCCTGATTCTAAACCAACTATGTATCTTGTTCTTATGATGTGAATGCCCTATGAACATTTATGTTCTTTTCTGGAGGAATTTCATATCTTCCCTTTCAGAAATCAATTCTTCAATAAGCCAGAGTTGCACATGTCCCCAAATTCTGTTACTACAGGAGTTAGTCATCATAGAATCCTTTGAGGCTTTCACTTCTAGTGCCTGCAGACACGTTTTCCGCAGGATCTCAGAGTACATCTACACAAGGACAATCCAACAATATGTCCAGGAATATGCTGAAGTTTGCCAGAAACACAGTAAAAAGGACTTTCCTGGTTGAGTTCTTTTTGCATTTCTTCATTTTTTGCCTCTTTGTCCCTATACATAGAAACCTGAGATTTCCTTACAAATCTAATGAAACTGAGATGACTATATATTGACCATCTACCCTATAAATAATGTTAGAGCTCAGCTGGGCATGAGACATGAAGTTTTATGGGTCATATATAACCAAATATAGCTAGAAGGAAAGGAAGACTAGAGCTGGGACCTTATAAAGTTCAGTTCCAGGGCCAGGGACTGAAGGGTTTCTGCTCTAGAAGTCCTCTCCAGTGGAATGCAGGAAGAATTCTACTCTAGATGTTATTTTAATGGTTATCAGTCCATTCCAGTAGCCTGGTGGACAACAAAATTGAAAAGTCACAGAAAGCTTAGACGCATGGAAAAGGCAGTACCAGTGGAACCAATTGGGTAGCATCTTCATCCAGTTCTACATGTGCATTCAGAATTCTAGCCACGTTTTTGAAAAAGAAACAGCTTAAGCAAGGAAGGCCAACTGCTCTTACAGCCACTCTTTTGGATTCAGAGGAGTGTTCTAAATAGAATTAGCAATAGAAACTGAAAGAGAAAACCATGAGAGGGTGAAGGCAGGAGCAAGGTCTTAGTGTTAATATTGATGCCTAATCTAAAGAATAAATAAGTAAACAGAATTAGCATACCAAAATCTGTCCTGGATATGGTTTTCAGCAAAAGACACTGGATTCTACGTAGGATCCTAGCAACATTCAGATCTCACTTGGGAAGGGCCAAGGCTATTCACAATTAGGACCAAGACAGGAATTGGCCGGCTTCCCTGGTGGCGCAGTGGTTGAGAGTCCGCCTGCCGATGCAGGGGACACGGGTTTGTGCCCCAGTCTGGCAAGATCCCACATGCCACAGAGCGGCTGGACCCGTGAGCCATGACCGCTGGGCCTGCACGTCCGGAGCCTGTGCTCCGCAACGGGGGAGGCCACAATAGTGAGAGGCGCGCGTACCGCAAAAAAAAAAAAAAAAAAAAAAAAGACAGGAATTGGCCCTACAGGTTTTAGGAATTAGGGCACCAACTCTGAGCAACCAGAGAATTCAGAGGTAGAAAAACAAGGAAGGTGCTGCCAGTTGGCTCATTCCAAATACCGTGATGTAGATCAACATCAAACAAGAAACAGTAAAGTATTAAGGACACAGTGAACACCAGAATTTAATAGTGTGGATCTTTCAAATCAGTGATTCTCAATGTTTAATATGCACAAGAATCACCTGAGGATCTTGTCTAATTGTAGATTCTGATTCAGTAAGTCTAGGGGAGGGCTTGAGGTTCTGAATGTCTAAGAATTTCCCAGGGGATACTCTTGCTGCTGGTCCACAGAAGACACTGTGACTAGGAGGGTCTAGAGCAATGGCTCTCAACTTTGGCTGCATATTAGCTTTAAACAATGCTGATGCCTGGGTCCCATTCCCAGAGACTCTGATTTAATTGGTCTGGATTGGGCTATGTTTTCTGATGGTCTAAAAGCTCCCCCAGGTAATTCCATTTAGGAATCCATTTAGGGCCATTTCAATTGGTTCTCCAATGGATTTTAGGACAATGTTTTTGTTTTTAAAAAATTTAATCTGACCAATAAGTTCTCTGTTGATAGTTACAGGTGTTGTAAGTGTTTAGAGTCCTAGGCACTCTGGGTATTTTTTCAATCCTGACACATTTCAGGATAGTAAATCCTGTTTAATTTTTTGTTTTGTAATTTGATTTGATAGCGATAACATTGCGTAACTCAGAGGTTTTTTTTGTTTCATTTGCCTTTAACTTTTTTTTTTTTACCTACTGTAAAAAGAACCTTAGAGTAATACGTAGATTGGAAATTTATATTTTCCCTTTCTTTTAAAAACCAATTCTTGGCTTCAGCAGTCTTCTCACAGCCCTCTCCTATTGTGTTCATTAACTTGGGTTGCTTGGATTGCACCCTAATGATGTGTTTGTTCTCTCATTACCCTTACAGATTCGAGCCAACTCCAAGAGCACATTCTTAGGAAGCTGATGCCTTTGTTTAATTCTGCATATTTCTTCTCTTAGAGAGAAAAGGCAAGTGAGGACAGTTATCAGTTACAAGATGTGTGGAACACATAGATAGTCTAGCACTCTACTGGGAAGATCCTTTGTGTGAAGAAGATCCAGGAACTTTACACTTACATCATCTATTCTCTCAAATCTTGCTGCTTCCCAACCTCCCTACCTCCCTACCTCCTCCACTCGCATTCCAACCCCTACTTTCTCTCATCCCAGAACAGAAGCGTTCCATTAATTAAAAGATTGACTTATGAGGCCTTTGATTCTCTATTAAGCTGATTTTTTTTTCTTACTTACTGTTGTTCTGTAGCATTTTAGAAACTACTTCATCCTAGGCACGATGCCTACAATTGGGGTTGGCTGCAACCAAAGGAATCTTGGTTTTATCCTTTGGGTATGAAAAGCTTGGTTTCTCCTAGGCAGAGATGAGTTAAATATAAGTATGCTTTTCTTTACAAGATTGTTTTAAAATAAATAGTTAATACAAAGATATAATGTTGTTTCTCAAAGGACCTTGCTATGCACTGATTTTCAGACTATAGATCATTACCCATTCGTGGATTGTGAAATAAATTTGGTGATTCTTGACCAGCACTGTCTTTAATAGATGAGGATGGAAGATAGAAGACAAAATATCAGAGAATCTCTCACATTGTACGTGTAAGAATAATCTTTTTTTGACACACAAATTTTTCACACAAATTTTTACTGTGAGTTGTGTTTAAAAGGATTAAAAACCACTGTCCCAAAGCAATTATCCATCAGTCCACCTTTATTCAAAGTCTTCCAAAACTATGATAATGCAATGATAATTTATTATGATTTTAAAATCTTCAGATATCAGCCTGCTGTTTTGGCACAAAAAGGCAATAGGGTTGTGTGTGTGTGTGTGTGTACACACACACCTCTCACAGATTAAAACCCCAAATTTCCATTTTTAATCAGATTTAAACATTGGATTTTATTTAGTTCACTTTTATGCAGTCTCCTCATTGCCTATTGGGCTTCCTAACCACACAGCTTTTTCTCCTCTGCAGTTTACATTTATTTTTTCCCCAATCACTTTGAGACCCTCTTTAAAGTTTTTTGAAGCTGTATTTTCCTTTTTAGGAGAAAGGAAATATCAGTAGTTCTTATAATCAAAGGGTCAAAAGGAAGTGAAATCCCATAGTTCGGTAGGGTTCTGGACTGCTGCTACCTCTGAGAGTTCACAAAGGCTTCCCAAGGGATAGAATGATTTGAGGGGAATCAAATTGGATCCTCATCCTTCACATATTTTCTTTCCTAAAATTGATTGGACTGGCAACATGTAAGAGTCAAACCATCCCTTTCACAATTGTCCTCTTCCACTTTACAAAAAGGTAGCATACGCTCCACTGCATCTTAATATGGTGCACTGCTCCAGGTGTAAAAACTCGTAACACTGAATGAATTCAAAACACCGGTGTCCGTTTGGGAAAGTGAACGACCTTAATAACTGAATAACAAACCCGTGTGCATATCAGGTAATTTCCAAGTCATGCTTTCCAAAAATTGAAAAAGCAAAACTGTGCTGTCAGATTCTAGATCATTAAAAATAATTTTTCAAAATACATCATGTGATTTTTGACAAATAGATCAAAAGGAGTTCCAAACAATGAGTGACATTATTGTAACAAAAGTCTATGTATTCTCATCTACTTAATAGGTAAGCGCTTATTGATTACATCTATAAAAGTAAAAAACTAGAATAAAAAATATGCTGAGCCGGGCTTCCCTGGTGACGCAGTGGTTGAGAGTCCGCCTGCCAATGCAGGGGACACAGGTTTGAGCCCTGGTCTGGGAAAATCCCACATGCCGCGGAGCGGCTGGGCCCGTGAGCCATGGCCGCTGAGCCTGCGCGTCCGGAGCCTGTGCTCCGCAACAAGAGAGGCCGCGACAGTGAGAGGCCCGTGCAGTGCGATGAAGAGTGGCCCCCGCTTGCCACAACTGGAGAAAGCCCTTGCACAGAAACGAAGACCCAACACAGCCAAAAATAAATAAATAAATAAATAAATAAATAAATAAATATGCTGAGCCTTTTCTCATTCTGGAAATGAGAAGTACTTATTCATGATAATGTGAATTAATCAGGAAAAATGACTATATCCACCTCATTAAATGATTCATTTTCAATACACTTCCACATTTTATATTTAATACTTTTCAAAATTTGTGATAGATTTATACTACTTTGAGTAACTTGCTGTTACTAATGATCATAATGATAAATCAATAAAAATAAATTTAACCTTTAGAGCCTTAGAGTTACAGGAAATATATTGCTATTTCAATTTACTTTCATATATATTTTTTACATAGAGTTAATCAATAAAGACAATTAATTAAAGACTTTCCAGTGTAGGGAATTCCCTGGTGGTCCAGTGGTTAGGACTCCCTGCTCTCATTGCCAAGGGCCCTAGTTTGATCCCTGGTAAGGAAACTAAGATCCTGCATGCTGCGCGGCATGGACAAAAAAAAAAAAAAATCATAATAAAATAAATAAATAGAACATCAATATTATTTAAACAAAAAGACTTTCCAGCCTAAATATATATTACATTAGGATAAAATTCAGAGGGGGAAATGCAATGAAAATATACTACTAAAGATAGCTTACTCATGTATTTTTTAATGGATGGTAATAGGTATAAATTCATATTATATTTAGATTCCATTGGGTAAATTTTTTAAAGTGTTGCAATAGTTTAATTTTACATGTGATACTTATATCTTTTGCAGTTATTTAATCTTTTGAGAGGCTGCTCTCAACTTCTGAGATGCTTTGCATTCTGTCTATGCAATGTGTATCTCTCTAAATAAACTCGCTTTAACCTAAAAAAAAAATTTTTGACAAATAAAATTGCATACTTAAAATATAAAAAGGGGTATTTATTGAAAGTAAGTTTTCAAATTTTTTAGGAGGAACATAAACAAAAATATTTAAGGTCACTGATCTAGACTTCTCACAGCCTATTATTGTCAGAAATCTGTAAGGTCATCCCAATATAAGAATATGTATTTCTTCTACAAAATTGTTTTATGAATATTCTATGCTATACTTTTCCTAAGGGTAAAGTATATGCTGAATACAGCCTCTCATCACCCAGACTTGCCTTAGTTGGCATGCTAAAACTGGCTGGAGTAGTAACTAGCAACATTGACCAGAATAAGCAACACAAAATGAACTTCACAACAACTTCATAATTCAGGATGCATTTAACAGATGGAGATGATTAACAGTATGGGACATTTGGTATTAAAATATTTTAATCAATTCTTGATAACTAGGCAGCCTGTTTTGGGAAGTACATGCACCATCAACTGGTAAACGAAATGAAAAAAATTTCAAAAAATGTTAAAAGTTAGAATTTGTTCCATTGTTCAAGACCTTGCACTGAACACATATATTTATTGCCTTTTCTCAGATATCCCTTAAAGTGATGGCAGAGATACATAAAGGTATTCTTCCTAATAACAAAGGAAACGGATGTGAGGGAACACTAATGGGTGAGAGTTTTTAAAACTTTCTGAAGAAACAAAACCCAATGGAAACAAATAGAGGAAGCTATATTTTCAGAGGGTACCTCAGCCAAACAGGGAGTCAGGCAAAACCCCAAAGAGGCTATGGATTCAAAAGTGAAAAAGCGCAGGAAAAAGGGGGATTACATTGAAAATCTATGCAATGAACTGCTACCATATTATCTTTCTCCAGGTAGAACTAAATAAAAGGGTATTTCTTTAAGAAAATGTTGGGAAGGAAGAAAACTTCTCTCTACTTTTCTAGGTTCTTCTCACTGGTCTAAGAATAAAATTGACAAGACCCAAATTAACAGGAGAAAATAAAATTTAATTTTGTATGTATGGCAACCCTACATACATGAGAGGGTCAGACAGTCCACATACACAAGAAGTTCAAACACAGAAAGGTAAAATAATCCACATGCCAAAGTGACACATCTTGAGAAGCCTGTTCTGAACCCCTACAAAAGAAATTAATTTTTTCTAGTTTTTATTTTTGTTCTCTTTTGATCTCTTTTTGAATTATCTCTTTCCCTGTGAGTCAAATTTTCCTAGTTTAATTTTAGTTAGCTTAATTACATTTCATGTTGCAGGCTGTCCATGAATGCTTAATGATCCTTGGTTATCTGTTCTCATTTAAGCATAGGTGAGTTTTGCACAGTAAAGGAAACCATCGACAAAACGAAAAGACAACCTACTGAATGGGAGAAAATATTTGCAAACAAAATGACCAATAAGGGGTTAATATCCAACATATGTAAACAGCTCATACAACTTAACATCAAAAAAACAAACAACCCAATAAAAAAATAGGCAGAAGACTTGAATAGACATTTTTCCAAAGAGGAAATGCAAATGGCCAACAGTCACATAAAAAGATGCTCAACATCACTAATCGTCAGGGAAGTATAAATCAAAACCACAATGAGATTTCACCTCACACCTGTCAGAATGGCTATCATCAAAAAGAACATGAATAACAAAGGGTGTGGGTGTGGAGAAAAGGGAATCCTTGTACTCTCCTGGTGGGAATGTCAACTGGTGCAGCCACTGTGGAAAACAGTATGGAGGTTTCTCAAAACTCTAAAAATAGAACTACCACATGACATAGCAATTTCACTCCTGGGTACATAGCTGAAAAACACAAAAACACTAAATCAAAAAGATACATGCACCCCAATGTTCATAGCAGCATTATTTACAATTGCTGAGATATGGAAGTAACCTGTTTATCAACAGATGAATGGATCAAGAATATGTGGTGCATATATTGATATATATATATACATACACACACACAATAGAATACTACTCAGTTATAAAAAAGAATGAAATTTTGCCATTGGCAACAGCATGGATAGACTTGGAGGGTATTATGCTAAGTGAAATAAGTCAGAGAAAAATAAATACTGTATGATATCACTTATATGTGGAACCTAAACAATACAACAAACTAGCAAAAATAACAGAAAAGAAGTAGACTCACAGATATAGAGAACAAACTAGTGGTTACCAATGGGGAGAGGGATGGGGGAGGCGCCATTTAGGAGTAGGAATTAAGAGGTATAAACTATTATGTATAAAATAAGCTACAAGGACATATTGTACAACACAGGGAACATAGCCAATATTTTATAATATCTATAAATGGAATATAACCTCTGAAAATTGTGAATCACTATACTGTACACCTGTAACTTATAAAATATTGTACATCAACTATAGCTCAATTAAAATAATAAACAAAATAGGTCTTCCCTGGAGGCGCAGTGGTTGAGAGTCCGCCTGCCGATGCAGGGGACACGGGGTCATGCCCCAGTCCGGGAAGATCCCACCTGCCGCGGAGCGGCTGGGCCCGTAAGCCATGGCCGCTGAGCTTGCGCGTCCGGAGCCTGTGCTCCGCAACGGGAGAGGCTACAACAGTGAGAGGCCCGCGTACCGCAAAAAAATAAATAAATAAAAAATAAACAAAATAAAATAAAATTCAGGAAAATCTAAAAAAAAAAAAGGTGATAGAAGGGCTGAGCAGAAGCTCTGTGTATGTGAATGGGGTTTGCCAATTACAAGGTTTTGCTTTAGGCGAAACAAATTAGGAAGCATCTTTTACACTTGGACAGGCCCAAATTTCAGAGTAAGGAGGACTTTGCTCTGGGGTTTTAATAGCCATGCTTGAACGCACATTGGGAAAACTTCTAAGATTATAGGACAAAGAGAAAAAGAGACAGAAAAATATGAGAGTACAGAAAAATGAAAATAAAGATTTACTTAGGAGGTTCAATATCTATCTGATTTAAATTTTAGAAAGACAGAATACAGAAAATAAAAGGGAAAATGTCAGAGAAACAGAAGTAAATTTTCTAGACCTAAAGAAGAACATGGATATCTATATGAATGGATCTCTTGAGTGCCCAGCTGAATGAATGGATATGGCCCTACAGACACACCACCATAATATTTCAAAAGATCAAGGATAAACCAAAGATCCTAAAAGCTTTCAGGTCATGTACAAAAAAACCCCACAAAAAACAGTGGCCCCAATTTTTCATCAGCAACTGAATGCTAGAAAACTAAGCAGTGCTGTCAACATTCTGAGAGGACTACATTCAGCCAAACTACCAATCCTGTATGAAGACAGAATAAACATATTTAGAGAAATGGAAGACTCGGAATTCTTGCCTCCCAGTATACCTTCTAGGAAGTAGCCTGAAGATAGACTTGTGATATTGTGATTTATAAGAAATATATATTTAGCTCCCATCCCTGTTCCTGGCATAGGAACCCTTCCTAAATGATGAAGGCAAAAACGTGTCTTTTGTTATCTGAAGGGATTGACTTTAGGAAAGCACTTAAAGATGGGGGCTGGTTGCCAAGAGAACCAACCTTGTGATTAGAGGGTTGGAACTTTCAGTCCCACCTCCACCCCCAACATCTGGGAAGAAAAGAGGCGCTAGAAGTTGAACCAATCATCAAGGCCAATGATTTAATCAATCATGTAATGAAGCTTCGATAAAAACCCAAAAGGAGAGAGTTCGGAGAGACTCCAGGTTGGTGAACATGAGAGATTTGGGGAGAGTGGTGAGCCTGGAGAGAGCACAGAAGCTCCAGGCCTTTTCCCCATACCTTGCCCTATGCATGTCTTCCATCTGGCTGTTCCTGAGTTGTTGCCTTTTATACAATCTGGTAATCCAGTAAGTAAAATGTTTCTCTGAGTTCTGTGAACCACTCTAGCAAATTAAACCTGAGGAGGAGGTCACTGGAACCTCTGATTTATAGCTGATTGGTTAGAAGCACAGGTGACAACCTGAGCTTGTGATGGGTGTCTGAAGGGGAGGTGGGGAGGAGAAGTCTTACGGGAATGAGCCTTTAACCTTCAGGATCTGATGCTACCTCTGGATAGATAGTGTCAGAATTGAGTTGAATTACAGGACACCCAGCTGCTGTCAGAGAACTGTTTGTTGGTGATGTGGGAACCGCTCCATGCACGCACACATTAGAAATTGTCTCAGAACACCTTTTAGACTTCAGGAAAATGTGAGAGTAAACCCCGAAAGAAGAAAACATGGGATCCAGGAAAACAATAAGTCTAATCCAGAGGAAGGGAAGGGAAGAGAAGGGAAGTCCTGAGATGATAACTTCACGACAGGAATAAAACAAACCTCAGATTCTGGGAGATCTCTGTGGGAAAAAAAAAAAAGTTGAAAGGCTTCCAATTCCTCTCAGCCTTTCTCATATCATGGCACAAATAAAAATGGTAACCTATATCGGGCACACTGGAGTAAATGGAGGAAGCTGCATGAACCTGGAAGCCAACCTCTGTATGTTCTGTGAGCCTTGGGCCCCCCGGCTGAGCTGAGGGCTGACTGACCAAGAACCTGGCTGACGTGGAAGCCATTCATGAAGTCAGTTGTTGGGAATTTCTAAATTACACAGTGTGGTTAAAAGCTTGGAATAACTTGATTATATAATTGGTGGCTTACTTTTTTAGAGAGAGAGAGAGAATCCAATCAAACTTTTGACAGGGATTATTTCTTTGGTGTGATACTGACTCATAGAGGAAAAAAATGTAATCTGAGGACCCTATTTGACTCTTTTCACAGCAGAAAATATTTACGTAGTCATAATATGATATTATTACTTATTGATTTTCACCTTTTAGAGTCAACAAGGGTAAATAAATCAAGGGAAAAGATATAAGATGTAAATATTCTTAGTATTGACAATATTAAAAGAAAGATATAACTGATGAAGATTGAGAGGTAAAAAGAGGATGAGGATCGTGAAGGGAGGACTAATGACTCTATCTTACGAATTTGGGAACCAAGAGATACTGTCTGTAAAGTGAGAGCCTTCCCTCAGATTTCTGCCACTGCCCTCAGCTACTGAGTTCCCAAAGAAGTAGAGTACCAAGTCTCACTTTCTGGATGTTCTTGACTGAGAGAGAAGCAATAGGAAAAGAAGCACCAAGGCACCAAAAGGTAGAAATTAAAAGCAACTGAAAATGACATTGGAAAAGTTTGCAAGAAAGGAAAAGACTTAAGGAAGAAAGATTTCATATTTCTGTTGCCAAATTGCTATTAGGAATTAAATAAATGCTAAATGCTGAGAGAGGGAGAGAGGGAGAGATGGGGAGAGAGAGAGAGAGAGAGAGAGAGAGAGAGAGAGAGAAAGAGAGAGAAAGAGAGAGAGACCGTCTGTGATTTATGAAATAAGAAACAGATTTAAAAATCCTTTCTGAAGATTCATGGAGGGACAATGAGAGTAGCAGAGACACAGAGGAGGTCAGTAGTGATATAAGATAGCTAAATTGTCATGATTCATGGCAGGAAGTCAAAAGGCAATGTCTAATTTTGATATATTAAGAAACTGCACCATAAGCATACAATTCAGACACATGGAGTAACCACCAGAAGTAAAAAATTGAAGAACTTTCCTACTGTGTCTCCAGTACCTAGAATAGCAACTGGCTGATGGTAAGTGTTCAGTAAATATCTGCTGAAAGAATGAATTTGCTGAATAATGTGCAGGAATGGGGGAGGGGATAAGGGAACTTGACACTGTTGCTTACATTCATTGTAAGCCTGCAATAGTTCCATTTGCCCCTCTTTCCTTACAAACAGAATTCAGATTTCTACTCTGCAGGGAATGTGATCCCATCTCTAACAAGAAGTAAATCTTGATTAGTCTAATGAATCATGGTAATCCTACATCTCTAACCAGTGACTGGATTAAAGGATGTCATATGGCCCAGTTCTGTCCAATGAGATATGAAAGGAGGATTCTTGGAAGACTGCTTTCCTCTTTCCTCTCTCAAAATTGACATGTCTGAATTTGATGCCTGCACTGTATAACCACCAAGAGGAAGCTAGACTGAGGAAAAAACTAACATCCACAGAATGGCAGGGCATGGAAAGAACCTGAAACCTTCCTGACATCATTGAGCTCTCAGTTAAACAGCCCTATCTCAACACGTCTTGTATGAGAGATAATAAACCTTCCTTTTTGTTCCAACTAGTCAAGTTGAGGGCTACTGTTATTTGTTCTCAAAGCAAAACAACAGTAAAGATCCTTCTGTATTTTTTGATATAAATAAACATATGCTTATGTTCATGTTTATGAAAATTAAAAATAAAATAAAGCTGTATATAATTTCATCCAATTACAATAGAGGAGCAATTTTTTTTGAATTTTATTTTTTTATATAGCAGGTTCTTATTAGTTATACATTTTATACACATCAGTGTATACATGTCAGTCCCAACCTCCCAATTCATCCCACCACCCCCACCCCCCGCCGCTCTCTCCCCTTGGTGTCCCATACGTTTGTTCTCTACTTCTGTGTCTCTATTTCTGCCCTGCAAACCGGTTCATCTGTACCATTTTTCTAGGTTCCACATATATGCATTAATACACTATATTTGTTTTTCTCTTTCTGACTTACTTCACTCTGTATGACAGTCTCTAATAGAGGAGTATTTTTTTAAATCGGTGTTTAAATAGTTGTGTCCTCTAAATTTTGGTAGCCAGGTTTCAAGCCCCAGTTATTCTCTCTTTTATTTCCACTTTGATTCTTGTCTTCCAAGACAAATTTTTAAAAAGCCCTTCCCCTCCAGTTTGATAACCTCAGAAATTTATCACAATAAACTCTAGTTGAAAGGGGCACCTCTTCCTGGAAACAAAAAGGAAAGTAGAGAATATGGCTACATTTGCCTAGTTTCCCTATCATGATATTTATTCTTTCAACAAAATGTGAGACAAAGTCAACAGTTGAGAGGGAATGGAAGAAAATGAGTGCAAGATATGAAGAGAAAGGAGAAGGCATAAAATAATCATCTCAAAGACTAAAAGAAAGAAATTACAGATGTAAAAGAATTTTGAATGAGATACTTCCTATTTTCAGAATTGCAGTTAGGTCCCAAAAGCCTAGAGAATTGATGGGTCTGCCAGATGCTTGTATGAAGGATCTATGAAAAGATAGCAAAATGGCTAGTAATCACCACGTTCTCTAGCCTATAGAATTACAACCAACGTTTAAGAATTCACAGAGGAGGACTGTTTGAAAGGGAATTTCGAGGAAAGATGGAGTTTTGAATGGTTAATTTTACTACCTTCGCCATAGATAGCAGAAGGTTGGTAGAGCTCCAAGGGAGCCATTAGAGGGAGCCTCGAGAAAAAAAAAAATGTAGAGCTACAGGCACTCGATTCCTGCTTTCACCTGCTCATAATAAGAGAAAAAGAAAAGAGCTCAGTATTGGAATCAGACCAAGGTGTTGATCCAGCAGACCAAGGATGTGTACTGTTTATTGTAGGATACCAGTGGTCACCGTAGAGGGGAGTCAGATATGAATATTCTTACAGCATCTTTGCTCAAATAATTCTTTGCCTTTAAGGTTGAAGAAACTCCAAGTTCAAAAGGCTGTTGATGTATATCTTGTCATGGTATTGGTGGAGTTGGTGGGTGCAGAAACTGAGGTGGTGGGTCAGAAGAGTTTGCTAACTCTAACAGGGCAAAGATTCCCTCTGCTGGGGGAGGAGGTCACTGAAAACCCTGTTGTGGCGGTTACTAAAGAGAAAAGAAGAGCCAGCATTTGAATACCTGACCTGACGGAGGTTAACGTCAGGTTCTCAGACAAGAGAGAACTTTCATTAGCCTTAGCTAAGTGAAATGGTCTTTACCCATTGTCACTCATCCTCTCCTGATCTTGACCCTCTAGGATCCAACAGAAACATAACAAGGGGTTTGGGGTAGAGAAGTGGAAGAGCAAAGTGAAGAAACACTGCAAATATAGACTATGCTCTACTCCTCTACTGAATATCCTCAAACCATGGGTCAGCTGTGCTGGGGAAGAGGAGAAACTTTTAATTGAATGATAAGCTCAAGGTGTAATTGAGACTGGACTACACTTTTTTTCTTTGACCTGAGAATGTGTTTGTTTATAGTTGAAAGTGGTCAGAATTCATGAAATACGCCTGAGAGGCCATCAGTGAGTGAGGAAGAGAACTCCTACTCATTGGGTTGGAAAGCAGTGACTGGAGAGAAGAAACAGCTTTCCTGCTTTGTCCCTATGGAGAAAAGCCCATTCATTAAGCTTGCCATACTCGGTGAAAGCACTGTAAATAACAGGATTGTCAGACAGTATCTATTTTGGGTTTCTAGTTATGGATTTCAAGTGAAGCCAGTCAGCTACATTATGATAGTCCCCCCAAATATTCTGCTCCTTCAGTATTGGAACAGAAGAAGTGAACGATTTGGTTTGACCAATGTTAGAATTTTGCTGTACAAATACATAAAAAGGGAGTGAGAGGTGAACTATTGCTATTTTCAAGAAAGCAACTACAATGATGGATTATGAATGGAATCTGAGTTGAGTGAGAAGGAAAACACAGACAGTAGGGGGATGAAGAGTGAAAAGGAAGTAGAATTATAGAGCAAAGGCTCAATAAGGCAAGAACTGTTACAGTTAAGAAGCTACAGGAAGTAACTGGAAGAATAAATTGCAAAGGTCCAAGAGTGATTTATTACTTGAAACAGAAATTTCAGAGGTGATACAACTTTTGATGAGGGCAAGATTTAGGGTAAGATTGGTTGGGTGAAAATTTTGTGGGAGGCGAGGTAATTAAGAAACTGATCAGGTTAAAAATATATTGTGGACTGGTTAGAACTAGTTTGAGTTAGTTTAAATGAGTTGGACCAATTTTTTTCAGTTTAAACCAGTTTGATTCGGGCTGAACCAATAGATCTATCAGTTTTTAATTTTATACCTCATTGATTTCATCAACCATGAAATAAATATGAACTTGTTTTACCTAATTTAAAATTATTTACATTGGTGCAGCCACTATGGAAAACAGTATGGAGGATCCTCAAAAAATTAAAAATAGAGCTGCCATATGATCCAGCAATCCCACTTTGGGCATATATCCAGAGAAAACTATAATTCTAAAAGATATATGCACCGCAATGTTCATTGCAGCACTATTTACAATAGTCAAGACATGGAAGCAACCTAAATGTCCATCGACAGATGAATGGATAAGAAAGATGTGGTACATATATACAATGGACTACTACTCAGCCATAAAAAAGAATGAAATAATGCCATTTGCAGCAACATGGATGGATCTAGAGATTATCATACTAAGTAACATAAGTCACACAGAGAAAGACATACCATATAGTATCGCTTATATGTGGAATCTAAAATACAACACAAATAAACATATCTACAAAAGAGAAACAGACTCACAGACATATAAAACACACTTATGGTTGCCAAGGGGGTGAGGGTAGAAGAGGGCTGGATTGGGAGTTTGGGATTAGTAGATGCAAACTATTATATATAGAATGGATAAACAACAGGGTCCTACTGTACAGCATAGCAAAATATAATCAATATCCTGTGATAAACCATAATGGAAAAGAATATGAAAAAGAATATATATATGTATATAACTGAATCACTTTGCTCTACAGCAGAAATTAACACAACATTGTAAATAAACAATACTTCAATAAAATAAATAAATAAGAGAAACATATACCATGAAAAAATAAAATAAAATAATTTACATTAAATTACACAGTATGTTAGCATTAAGTATTGTTTTTTACTTTGATTAGTGGTTTATAAGGTTAGTTTAGATTTATAGTGACTTATATTTACATTGACTTTATTTAGAAAATCCATGCCAAAGTTAAGGAATATTCCCATTAGTTAGAGATTCCTTTTGAACAGGATACAAAGTTTTACTAAGTGGATGAACTCATAATACGATGATAAAAATTATAGGAATCCATAGTGCTTTCTTCTCTTCCAAAACATAAAAATTGTCTTGTGGTTTGAATTTATCTCTGCAAGGTTTGACCATTTTTCTGAGTAGGAGAAAAGCAAAAAGACTTCCTGCTTCATCCCTATGGAACAAAGCCCGTTCGTTAAGCCTGCCATACTTGGTGAAAGCATTGTAACAGGACTGCCAGACAGTAACCATTTTGGGTTTCTGGCCATGGATTTCAAGTGAAAGCACTTAGCTACTTAATGCTCTGCTCCTCCAGTATAGGCACAGACCCTCCTACTCAGACTCTATCTTATAAACCTTACATCTCATTTCTGAGTATTAATTCTGTCCATTTCATGCTGTTTCTCAGCCATAACCTATAAATTCGTTACTACCTTCACATAGGAAAAAAAGTCCTCCTTATAACTAGATGCACTTATTTGTAAATAGATTGAAGCAATGTATACCAATAAAACCATATTTCCACCAACACTCTGAGAATCATTTTCTTTGTCGGCGTTAAGTGAGAATGTGAAAAAGATCGAAATGTATATAGTTGGAATCCTCCTTCTCTCCCTTCCAGGTGAGGTGGGCCACAGCTCTCTGACCCAACTTTGATTGATTCTTCATACCCATTCAAGCATGAACACTCTGTTTGAAGATCCATACACTCCTCCCTGAGAGTTATAACCAGATGGTATTAGAACATCCTCTGCTTTATTTTTACCATATTCATGAATATAGGCCATCTAACAATCATAAATTATAAAGATTACAAATGAATTGGAAAATATATCAATTTGTTATAAAGATACTTTACATCTAGATGTTTCATTAATCACATTATTGGCAGTATTACATAAACCAATATTTTTTAAAGTATAGTTTTAGGATCCTACGTCTGAATCTTCTGGGATTATATTCAAAGTGCTGAGTACAGGATGGAACCACCACCCAAGTGACTTAGACTGGGGTGGGAGTGGGGGGCTGGGAATCTACAATTTAAAGAAATTTCTCAGTGAGTCTTTACACACAGGACAGTTTGAGAGCCATCTTTCATACTAAACTCAGATCCAGGACTTGAACTCAGATGTCCATTCCCCAAATTGAGGCAGGACTATGCCCCATTTCAGCAGGAAGCAGAGCAGTTGTCACCCTAAAAGATTTGTGGAAGGTTGAAAGAAAAAGGGGGATTGAAACAGAGTCCCCCTAAAACTGAGTTCCTCTGTTGGGTTTACTTTTTTTAATTTTGTTTATAGCTCTCTATCTCTTTTTTTTTTTTTTGCATTACACGGGCCTCTCACTGTTGTGGCCTCTCCCGTTGCGGAGCACAGGCTCCGGACGCACAGGCTCAGCGGCCATGGCTCACGGGCCCAGCTGCTCCGTGGCATGTGGGATCTTCCTGGACCAGGGCTCAAACACGTGTCTCTTGCATTGGCAGGCGGATTCTTAACCACTCCGCCAACAGACATGCCCTCTGCTGAGTTTATGATTCATGTCTCTATCCAAAACGATTATTCCCTTTCTTGTCCAACACCTGTTCTCCTCAAGATTGACAAGTATCAAAGAAAAGGGGGGACTGAAACTGAGCAGGACCCTGTGGGGCTCCTAGGCACAAAAGCCTTTCTGTGTCCCCCATTTCTTTCCTTTTTTTTTTTTTTTTTTTTGCGGTACACAGGCCTCTCACTGTTGTGGCCTCTCCCGTTGCGGAGCACAGGCTCCGGACGCGCAGGCTCAGCGGCCATGGCTCACGGGCCCAGCCGCTCCGTGGCACGTGGGATCTTCCTGGACCGGGGCACGAACCTGTGTCCCCTGCATCGGCAGGTGGACTCTCAACCACTGCACCACGAGGGAAGCCTTCCCATTTCTTGATTACAGGAAATAGGCTTCATTCAGCCTTCATGACCCTCCCTGAGTTCCAAGGGCAGGTTCAAACAGTTACTAACTAGGGAAGGGAGGGGATGCAGGGACAAGGGAGGAACAGTCAAGAAACAGTAGTGCAGAAAGAGAAAAACAAATATCGTATATTAACGCATATATGTGGAACCTAGAAAAATGGTACAGATGAACCGGTTTGCAGGGCAGAAATAGAGACACAGATGTAGAGAACAAACGTATGGACACCAAGGGGGAAAAGTGGCAGGGGGATGAATTGGGAGATTGGGATTGACATATATACACTAATATGTATAAAATAGATAACTAATAAGAACCTGCTGTATAAAAAAATACATAAAATAAAATTCAGAAAAAAAAAGAAACAATAGTGCAGCCTTGGGTCAGGGTCCTGTGTCCCTGTTCCCCCCCCACACGCCCCCCAACTCCAAGGGATATACATAACAATATCTCTGAGCTGTTTCGCAGGTTCTGAAATCCTACCAGGTGGGAGAAGTTAACTGTATGCTGCCCACAAGCACGTAGACCCCAGACTGGCTGGAACCAGAAGGTTGATGATGCTGACTCCCACTTACCTCACCATCAACCAGAAAGAAGAATGTCCATGAGTTGATCATGCCCTCTTTGAACCATTACTATAAAACTCCTCACTACCCTCCAGGTTGGGACACACAGTTTTGAGGGCATTAGCCTGCTGTGGCCCCCTTTGCCTGGCAAAGCAATAAAGCTATTCTTTTCTACTTCACACACACACACACAAATATCAAGGTAAAGTATCCTCATTCCCATAAACCAGGAAAACCAGGTATTTACGTTGCAGGATTTTTAGAAGTATGTATTTTAAAATGCATACATGATCTCAAAATTAGATAAAAAAAGCTATTCAACCAACTGCCCCTTGAAATACTGAAATGGGCTTATTTCTATAGGATTTATCAATGACCTACCTTTATAGACAAATTAAGACAAAGAGTGGAGAAAAGTTGGATAATTCAATCTCCCTTTCTCCCTTTATCTCACACATACAAATCCCATTATTCTTGTTTTCAGAAATTTGGGGTCTGAGTCTCCAAAAAACATTTCCTCAATTCTGATTTTCCATTTCCCTATGCAAACTCTGGCTCTTTAAAAAAAAAAAAAAAGAACAAATTTATTCCAGAGATTCCTTCTCAGTGAGAGGTGAAAGGTTGCATTATAAGTTAGAATTCAAGTACATTTAAGGGCATTTTTTTCCTATGGATATTTTTTCTCAAATGATCCTCTGTCCCCTGTCTCCTCACCATCCCAATTGTACAAGTGCCTTCCTTTCCTCTTCTCATCCTCTGTACCTGACTTAGCTAAGTCAAGAGTATTTCAGCTTTCTCTCAGGCTTTGGCTTTTACTAGCACTTATCTTCCTGCCCGAGGTCACTCACCTCATTTTTAATTTGCACAAACCTATTGTACTTGCATAGATTAGAATTTTGCTGGCTCCTTGAAATCTACTTTCTGTACCATTAAGTGTTTGTCTTTCAAGACTTTTTATTAGCCTCATTTGTTCTCCCTCTGAGCCTGAGCAAAGTAGATCAACTATTGAGGGAGCATTTTCAGTTGCTTTAGAGATTTTTAAGTTTGGTTCCCTGTGCTTTTTATAGAGGAGCCAATTAGCTTTTCAAACTTTTTATTTACACAGTTGTTAAAAGAAGAGATGGATGAGTAATTAACTTTAGAAATTGGCTCATCAGAAAATGGAAAGACTCAATGGCTATCTATATTGTCTTAAAAAAATTCATGTTCCCCCAATAACCCGTGTGTGTGTGTGTGTGTGTGCACCCACATGTTTGCAAACAGAAAGAAGAGACAGAGCAAATGTCAGTGAAGAAAGAACATCTACTTTGTGTAAGGCACCATGATGATTGCTGTGGGATACACAATGAGAATTAAAAATAATCTGTACTTTCAGAGGCGTTTCCAGCATAACTTTGGAGGCAGTTATGTCCACAAACACTAAGAGGAAGCTGGGAAAAGGGGCTTGAGTCAAACTGCTGAGTGTAGGTTTCCACACACAGCAGCAGGGCAAGTGCCAAAGGTTTAGGAAACGAACCTGATTTCAAATCCCATGACCTTGAGGAAACTGTTAACATCTGCTGAGCCTCAGTTTGTATGTCTTTAGAGATTAGCAGCACCTAGCTCCTGAGGTGGCTATAAGGAGTAGAGATAAAGTAGGTAATGTGCCTAGTGCTTGGTAAAGGCTACATAAATAGGAGTTATTATTATGGAAATAGCCAGCAGCTGCAAGTTTGCAAATCGAACTCTTTGCAACTGTACCTGGAATGCAAAATCAATAGTCCCTGCACCCAGATGTAAACCTATTTTTATTTCAAGAAGTTGGCTCCAAATCAAAATGCATTCTTTAGGGCAGGAGTCAACTTCAATGCTGTTTAAGCAGTGTGCGCCATGTTAGAGACTTTGAGGCCAGCAAGGTACATGAAAATAAGGGGTCAATTAAAACCCCTGTAGTTTAAAATCAGCTGGTTTAATCCGATGAGAGGAAGCTCAAGGATAGCTTTCCTTGTTCAAAAAGTTTTGACCTCTTGATACTTCATCCATACTCAGAAAACACTGCACCTTATTTAAAGGGTAGATCTACATGTGTTGCCATAAATGAATGCCCATGACATATAGACGTTTGTGTCAACTACAAATTGGCACTTGCCATCTACCTCTACAAGGATTAAATCATGCGCTGCTGCAGCTGCTGACCTTCAACACCCCCTGAAAGGATTTCAGGGTGGAGATCAGGAGTGAGGCACTCTGTGCTCTGGAAAAAACTTGCAGAACAGGTCTTCAGAGAGAGATTTTCAGAAGATTTTACGAGCCCAATTCTTGCACCTCCTCTTATCTAGAAAAGCACTGAAATCCTTCATGGTGACATCTGCTCCTTCTGACTAGCAGTAACCTTCAAGAGACTAGCAGCATCCTTCTGCAAAACATATGTGCTTGACTGCATGTACTCCCCCTTCACCAAAATCCCATATATACTGACCTTCCCCCCCTACCTCTTTGGAGCAGTTTCTCAGAGATATCTGAAATTCTGTCTCCCATGCTATCATCCTCATTTTGCCCCAAATAAAACTTAACTCACAGCTCTCACTCTGTGCATTTTTTCAGTTGACATGTGAAAAATTATAGTGAACACCTGAAGTTTTTCTTTTACAAATCCATTCCCTCAGCTTCTGGTAATGGAAATATGTTTTGTCTAGAGACCATCTCTTGCCTTTGTCAATCAAGGTACCCTGGCCAAGAGGAAGGCTTGTGACTCAAACTGAGCAATCTGACACTTCCCTGGGAGTTTGAATCTCAAATGATATTTACACAAGCACAAAAAGGGACAGAACTGATGCAGGCTTACGACGTGGGTTCCTGTTACCACAATGCCCAGAACTACTCTGATTCTTGTCCTTTCCAAATATCCTTACCTAGCTCTTCAACCTTTTCTTCAATTCTTCCTTAAGGAAGAAATATGCTTTAGTACATCAATGGGCATTCTTTGTGTTCTCTACCTACAGATATAACATCTTAAAATTGTTTTCCAATAAATTGCTTTTCCTTTCAAGTTAGCAAGACTAGACTCCTGTGCTTTCAAACAAGAACCCTAAAATACAGTGATAAATTAATAAACATTGTGTTTGTTTCTATATGTATATTTTAAACTCATTTACTCTACAAATTTTTGTACTAAAATTTTCTTACAAGGTGTATTATTTTTGTAAGTAAAAAGCACTAATAAGTTAAAAAGAAATTTAGGTAACCAGGCGAGTCCTCTGTAAATAAACTTCACTTGAATCCTCTTTGCAAACTAGGAGCCATTTTCACTAGGAAGCGCGGAAAGCAGCATCAACAGCAAACTGTTACAAGCACAGTGCCAGAGGGAGAGGTACTGAAAGGGGAGAAAGGACTGCAATGGGAAAGTTCAAGGGTATTAGCTGCCCCACGTTTTGTTATTACTTATGGTAAGGCCAATAGATCAGGAAACAACTGCTATTGAAAAGATGAATGTTATACTCACAGATCCCAAGAAGAGAGAGCACACCACATCATGGGGGACACAGAGGGAAGAACTGGGGTTGGTCAGGAAACAGAGGGACAGAGTGAAACTGTGGGCAAGAGCCCTTATTGTGGTTTGCATTTGAAAGGCACACTTATGGATGAATTGTTTACTTTCTCTAGGAATTGGCCAACCCTGGACGGCGCAGTCCCTCCAAGGTCAGCAAGATCCCAGATGTCAAAGCGTCAGAACTGAGAAGATAAAAGACATGGTTGATACACCTCACTTTCTAGATAAGACTCTTGAATTGCTACTCCTTCCACAATCCACGGAAGTTCAAAACTTTCTCTGGGAGTTCTGCAAATTTTCAAGAAAGCTAGCATTTCATTCTCAGAGTTATCCTGATCTCTGTGATTCTGCATTTTTGCATATACTTCTGTTTTATACCACAGAATCCCAATGTAGAATGCAGTTCTCTCTTCAGTTTCCAGGGATGGGAGATGGAGAAGTGAATCACATTGAATATACTATGTGCCAAGAGGCAATCAGCTATATGTTGGGAAATTTAAAGATAAATACGAGATGATTTAAGGATTAAATGTCCAGGAGGAGAGATAGATACATAAACAGGGCATAAGACAATGCTACATTGGAGGACTACAAAAAGTTAGAGCAATTTGTACACATAAACCCAGGCCTATCCCAAATATTTGGGGCTTAGAGTACAGATGGAGGCCCATGTAACATATGTCTAAGTGTTTAAAAGAATATATCAAGGGCTTCCCTGGTGGCGCAGTTGTTGAGAGTCTGCCTGCCGATGCAGGGGACACGGGTTCGTGCCCTGGTCCGGGAAGATCCCACATGCTGCGGAGCGGCTGGGCCCGTGAGCCATGGCCGCTCAGCCTGCGCGTCCGGAGCCTGTGCTCCGCAATGGGAGAGGCCACAACAGCGAGAGTCCCGCACACCGCAAAAAAAAAAAAAAAAAAAAAGATATATATCAAGCTAACAGACTGCTAAATAGAACATGTTCTACTCTTCTTCTGTGATGAACAGAACTTCATAAAACCTGGAAGGCCAGGTCTGAGTTTGGAATTCTCAGAGTTCTGAGAACATGGCAGTACAGGGAAAGATGGCTCCTGGCTCCCAGCTTGTGGCCGTTGGCATTCTTCCCTCCTTTTCCTCCCCCTGCTTCCTTTCCGTACTTGCTCACATACATGTGGACACACAGGTGGTGTATATAAGCTCCAGCCACAGCCTCCACAAACAGCTGTCCTTTGGTCACTACTTAGTCTAGAGTGTACCCACCAGGGGTGCCATTTTTGTCTTTAGGAGCAAAGACAGAGGGAACAGACTCACCCAGGCTCTGAAAGTAGGGTCAAAGGCATTTAAGCAGGAATTCCAAGGTCCTAGATAACAGAGTCAGGTCAGAAGGGAGTGCCTCTTGGGGCGGGCCAGGTACTCTTTGGCCTATAGTATGAGGCACAGCAGTCAAGGGCTACTGCGAGGCCTTCTGAGGCATAATCTCCTTCTTGCCTGGGTTAAAATGCAGTATTGCTTAGCCTTTTTCATCACATTTTTCTCAAGGTGAATCATCTGAAAATGCATGCAGCATTCTAGCTTCAGATGCACTGGTTTGGGTCAAGCGTCGGAGAAGTGTGTTTACTTGATTTTCAGTCCCCACCTGATGAATTTTTGAAGAAATATTATTTTGGGACTTGTGAAGCATCACAATTCTATTTTCCAATGGCTATACAGGCTAATAAGCTACCATCAGGAAAGAGAAAATAGGAAGAAATTCTTCTTTTTGGCTATAAATCCCAATTTAGAGTCTAAAGTATAATAGGACCATCTTCAAGGACAAAGGACCATGTGTTTCCAAGCATTTGTTTCAACCAGAAGTTTTCCTATCCCTGGCTGTTTTCATTTACTGCCACCTGCAGGCCAGGCTTGTCCTGGATCAGTTTTCATCAGGGTCACAAGGAAATAACACAGCTTAAGTTGAGTTAAAGCAAGGTGATTCCTTCACTACAGGTGTGCTGCACCTGCTTTCTTGCCTAGCTTGTCTTCACCTCAGTTCCTGATTTTGCTTGGCTTTCTGCTTATTTTTCAATCTTTCGTTTTCTTCTCGCTCAGTGTCTAAGATCTTCCACTCGCTAATCATCCCCATCAGCTCCTGGCCACTTGCCATGTTTTGTTCTCTAGTATTTATGTCCTCCTGACTTCTGTTGGCTCCAAGCCGTGATATATTGCTGTCTTGCTCCCTAAGATTTTTGTGGTTTGTGATGACCTAAAGCAGTCTCATCACCCTACCCAATTCCCTGACCTACAGCCACCCTGACACTGACTAGTAGAGTGAAAGCAAAAACAGGCCATGCCTTGAAGCAAAATCCCCTCCTCCAGTCTTAATTTTCCTATATCATAGTAGCAGAGATGAGACGATTTTACCTCTCACTTATTTCACTGCTTCTTTTCCAATAAACTTTTCCCCACTCAATCCTACAAAACCTATCTCAAACCCATAATACTGTGGACATAAATGTTATATAAGACTGTTCTATCTCCAAATCATGAACCTGGGCATATTACCCTTCGACTATGACATTGTAGTTCCAACTATTTCCAATTTGGACTCATCAGAACCTCTGGTCTATTGACCTCTATATGCTAAGCAATCCTTCAGCCTGTTTAATTTCTTCACTTCCCTCCTTATCTAGTTTACATGGTATAATCATTCATTTCAAAATCACTTTCGTTCACACTGGTCAAAATGGCCAGCATTGAAAAGTCTATGAATAACAAATGCTGGAGAGGGTGTGCAGAAAACCTTCCTACACTGCTGGTGGGAATGTAAATTGAAACAGCCACTAAGAAGAACAGTATGGAGGTTCCTTAAAAAATTAAAAATAGAGCTACCATATGATTCAGCAATTCCACTCCTGGGCATAGATCCAGAGAAAACTCTAATTCGAAAAGACACATGCAACCCAGTGTTCACTGCAGCACTATTTACGATAGCCAAGACATGGAAGCAACTTAAATATCCATCGACAGAGGAATGGATAAAGATGTGGTACATATACACAACGGAATATTAGTCAGCCAAAAAAAAGAGTGAAATAATGCCATTCGCAGCAACGTGGATGGACCTAGAGATTATCATACTAAATAAAGTAAGCCTGACAGAGAAAGATCAATATCATATGATATAATTTTATGTGGAATCTTAAAAAAATGGTACAAATGAACTTACTTACAAAACAGAAATAGACTCACAGAGAAAACAAACTTATGGTTACCAAAGGGACGGGAGGAGGAGGGATAAATTAGGAACTTGGCATTAACAGATACACATTACTGTACATAAACAACAAGGAGCTACTATATACCATAGGGAACTATAGTCAGTATCTTATAGTAACTTATAATGGAAAATAACCTGAAAGAATTTGAATATATATGTGTGTGTGTGTGTGTGTGTGTGTATGTGTGTGTGTGTGTGTGTGTATATATATATATATATAAAACTGAATTACTTAGCTGTACACCTGAAGCATTGTAAATCAACTATATATCAATTAAAATTAATTAACTAATTCTTTTAAAAAACACTCTCATTGATACCGCAAACTCCTTTATGTCTTTGTATTTTGTCACATTTAATCTGGGATCAACCCTGCTGTTGGGTTTTCTCTCTGGTAACACTTAAGCACCTAATAGTTTCTGGAGAAAAACACAACATGGCAAACTGTTACCACTATAAATCCATAATCACTCACCTCAAGTGAGCTCTCAACACCGCCCATCAATCCTACGTGTTTCTCCTAGACAACTGGCCCTCTCACTTCTCCATTTCCCTCAAAACTGTGATGACGCCTGATCAGACTGCCCCTACTGGTATGACCAACCATCTTCCTTTCCTTCGATCACAGAGAAAATTGAAGCTATCAGAAAAAAATGCCCTCAGGTTTCATTTACCAATTCCACAAATCTACCTATTGTTCTCAAGACAGTGCCCAATACATGGACATGTCCGGCCTCTCATCCAACAACCCCGCAGCCTTTACGCTTCAGCCACACTGGCCTTCGAAAGGCCCTCTAACATCACGTCTGAAACTAGGGGAAGAATCATTCAAGTTATTGGATAAATTAAAATTTCCAAGCCCACTAGATAGTACTTTAAGGGGAAGGGCTAGAAAGTGGTAGACTTAACAAGAGCCTCAGGTCATTCTTTTTTTAATTTTGAATTTTATTTTATTTTTTTATACAGCAGGTCCTTATTATTCATCAATTTTATACACATCAGTGTATACATGTCAATCCCAATTGCCCAATTCATCACACCACCACTCCCACACCCCGGCCGCTTTCCCCCACTGGTGTCCATACATTTGTTTTCTACATCTGTGTCTCAATTTCTGCCCTGCAAACTGGTTCAATTGTACCATTTTTCTAGGTTCCACATATATGAGTTAATATACGATATTTGTTTTTCTCTTTCTGACTTACTTCACTCTGTATGACAGTCTCTAGAACCATCCACGTCTCAACAAATGACCCAATTGCTTTCCTTTTTATGGCTGAGTAATATTCCATTGTATATAGGTACCACATCTTCTTTATCCATTCGTCTGTCAATGGGCAGTTAGGTTGCCTCCATGACCTGGCTATTGTAAATAGTGCTGCAATGAACACTGGGGTGCATGTGTCTTTTGGAATTATGGTTTTCTCTGGGTATATGCCCAGTAGTGGGATTGCTGGATCATATGGTAATTCTGTTTTTAGTTTTTTAAGGAACCTCCATACTGTTCTCCAGAGTGGCTGTATCAACTTATATTCCCACCAACAGTGTAAGAGGGTTCCCTTTTCTCCACACCCTCTCCAGCATTTGTTGTTTGTACATTCTCTGATGATGCCCATTCTAACTGGTGTGAGGTGATACCTCGTAGTTTTGATTTGCATTTCTCTAATAATTAGTGATGTTGAGCAGCTCTTCATGTGCTTCTTGGCCATCTGTATGTCTTCTTTGGAGAAATGTCTATTTAGGTCTTCTGCCCATTTTTGGATTGGGTTGTTTTTTTAATATCGAGCTGCGTGAGATGTTTATATATTTTGGAGATTAATCCTTTGTCCGTTGATTCATTTGCAAATATTTTCTCCCATTCTGAGGGTTGTCTTTTTGTCTTGTTTATGGTTTCCTTTGCTGTGCAAAAGCTTTGAAGTTTCATTAGGTCCCAGTTGTTTATTTTTGTTTTTATTTCCATTACTCTAGGAGGTAGATCAAAAAAGATCTTGCTGTGAGTTATGTCAAAGAGTGTTCTTCCTATGTTTTCCTCTAAGACTTTTAGAGTGTCCGGTCTTACATTTAGGTCTCTAACCCATTTTGAGTTAATTTTTGTGTATGGTGTTAGGGAGTGTTCTAATTTCATTCATTTACATGTAGCTGTCCAGTTTTCCCAGCACCACTTATTGAAGAGACTGTCTTTTCTCCATTGTGTATCCTTGCCTCCTTTGTCATAGATTAGTCGACCATAGGTGCAAGGGTTTATCTCTGGGCTTTCTATCTTGTTCCATGGATCTATGTTTCTGTTTTTGTGCCAGTACCATATTGTCTTGAATACTGTAGATTTGTGGTATAGTCTGAAGTCAGGGAGTCTGATTCCTCCAGCTCTGTCTTTTTCCCTCAAGACTGCTTTGGCTATTCGGAGTCTTTTGTGTCTCCATACAAATTTTAATATTTTTTGTTCTAGTTCCATAAAAGATGCCATTGGTAATTTGATAGGGATTGCATTGAATATGTAGATTGCTTTGGGAAGTATAGTCATTTTCACAATACTGATTCTTCCAATCCAAGAACATGGTATATCTCTCCATCTGTTGGTATCATCTTTAATTTCTTCCATCAGTGTCTTATAGTTTTCTGCATATAGGTTTTTTATCTCATTAGGTAGGTTTATTCCTAGGTATTTTGTTGTTGTTGTTGTTGCAATGGTAAATGGGAGTGTTTCCTTAATTTCTCTTTCAGATTTTTCATCATTAGTGTATATGAATGCAAGAGATTTCTGTGCATTAAATTTGTATCTTGCAACTTTACCAAATTCATTCATCAGCTCTAGTAGTTTTCTGGTGGCATCTTTAGGATTCTCTATGTATAGTATCATGTCATCTGCAAACAGTGACATTTTTACTTCTTCTTTTCCAATTTGTATTCCTTTTATTTCTTTTTCTTCTCTGACTGCCGTGGCTAGTACGTCCAAAACTATGTTGAATAATAGTGGTGAGAGTGGACATCCTTGTCTTTTTCCTGATCTTAGAGAAAATGCTTTCAGTTTTTCACCATTGAGAATGATGTTTGCTGTGGGTTTGTCATGTATGGCCTTTATTATGTTGAGGTAGGTTCCCTCTAAACCCACTTTCTGGAGAGTTTTTATCATAAATGGGTGTTGAATTTTGTCAAAAGCTTTTTTGCATCTATTGAGATGATCATATGGTTTTTATTCTTCAATTTGTTAATATGGTGTATCACATTGATTGATTTACGTATAATGAAGAATCCTTGCATCCCTGGGATAAATCCCACTTGATCATGGTGTATGATCCTTTTAATGTGTTGTTGGATTCTGTCTTCTAGCATTTTTTTGAGGATTTTTGCATCTGTATTCATCAATGATATTGGTCTGTAATTTTCTTTTTTTGTAGTATCTTTGTCTGGTTTTGGTATCAGGGTGGTGGTGGTCTCATAGAATGAGTTTGGGAGTGTTCCTTCCTCTGCAATTTTTTGAAAGAGTTTAAGAAGGATGGGTGTTAGCTCTTCTCTAAATGTTTGATAGAATTCACCTGTGAAGCCATCTGGTCCTGGACTTTTGTTTGTTGGAAGATTTTTAATCACAGTTTTAATTTAATTACTTGTGATTGGCCTGTTCATATTTCCTATTTCTTCCTCATTCAGTCTTGAAAGCTTATACCTTTCTAAGAATTTGTCCATTTCTTCCAGATTGTCCATTTTATTGGCATTGAGTTGCCTGTAGTAGTCTCTTAGGATGCTTTCTATTTTCACAGTGTCTGTTGTAACTTCTCCTTTTTCATTTCTAATTTTGTTGATTTGAGTCCTCTCCCTCTTTTCCTTCATGAGTGTGGCTAATGGTTTATCAATTTTGTTTACCTTCTCAAAGAACTAGCTTTTAGTTTTATTGATCCTTGCTATTGTTTTCTTTGTTTCTATTTCATTTATTTCTGCTCTGATATTTATGATTTCTTTCCTTCTGCTAACTTTAGGTTTTGTTTGTGCTTCTTTCTCTAGTTTCTTTAGGTGTAAGGTTAGATTGTTCATTTGAGATTTTTCTTGTTTCTTGAGGTAGGCTTGTATAGCTATAAACTTCCCTCTTAGACCTGCTTTTGCTGCATCCCATAGGTTTTGGATCGTCATGTTTTCATTGCCATTTGTCTCTAGGTATTTTTTGATTTCCTCTTTGATTTCTTCAGTGACCTCTTGGTTATTTAGAAATGTATTGTTTAGTTTCCATGTGTTTGTGTTTTTTACATTTTTTTCCCTGTAATTCGTTTCTAATCTCATAGCGTTGTGGTCAGAAAAGATACTTGTTATGATTTCAGTTTTCTTAAATTTACTGTGGCTTGATTTGTGACCCAAGATGTGATCTATCCTGCAGAATTTTCCGTGCACACCTGAGAAGAAAGTTTAATCTGCTGTTTCTAGATGGAATGTCCTATTAATATTAATTAAATCTATCTAGTCTATTGTGTTATTTAAAGCTTCTGTTTCCTTATTTATTTTCATTTTGGATGATCTGTCCATTGGTGTAAGTGAGGCATTCAAGTCCCCCACTATTATTGTGTTACTGTCAATTTCCTCTTTTAGAGCTGTTAGCAGTTGCATTATGTATTGAGGTGCTCCTATGTTGGGTACATATATATTTGTAATTGTTATATCTTCTTCTTGGATTGATCCCTTGATCATTATGTAGTGTCCTTCCTTGTCTCTTGTAACATTCTTTATTTTAAAGTCTCTTTTATCTGATATGAGTATAGCTACTCCAGCTTTCTTTTGATTTCCATTTGCATGGAATATCTTTTTCCATCCCCTCACTTTCAGTCTGTATGTGTCCCTAGGTCTGAAGTGGGTCTCTTGTAGACAGCATATAGATGGGTCTTGTTTTTGTATCCATTCAGCAAGCCTGTGACTTTTGGTTGGAGCATTTAATCCAGTAACGTTTAAGGTAATTATTGATATGTATGTTCCTACGCCCTTTTTCTTAATTGTTTTGGGTTTGTTTTTGTAGGTCCTTTTCTTCTCTTGTGTTTCCCACTTAGAGAACTTCCTTTAGCATTTGTTGTAGAGCTGGTTTGGTGGTGCTGAATTCTCTTAGCTTTTGCTTGTCTGTAAAGCTTTTGATTTCTCCATTGAATCTGAATGAGATCCTTGCTGGGTAGAGTAACCTTGGTTGTAGTTTCTTCCCTTTCATCACTTTAAGTATATCATGCCACTCCCTTCTGGCCTGTAGAGTTTCTGCTGAGATATCAGCTGTTAACCTTATGGGAGTTCCCTTGTATGTTATTTGTCGTTTTTCCCTTGCTGCTTTCAATAATTTTTCTTTGTGTTTAATTTTTACGAATTTGATGACTATTTGTCTCGGTATGTTTCTCCTTGGGTTTATCCTGTATGGGAGTCTCTGTGCTTCCTGGACTTGGGTGGCTATTTCCTTTCCCATGTTAGCGAAGTTTTTGACTATAATCTCTTCAAATATTTTCTCGGGTCCTTTCTCTCTGTCTTCTCCTTCTGGGACCCCTTTAATGCGAATGTTGTTGCATTTAATGTTGTCCCAGAGGTCTCTTAGGCTGTCTTCATTTCTTTTCATTCTTTGTTCTTTATTCTGTTCCACAGCAGTGAATTCCACCATTTTGTCTTCCAGGTCACTTATCTGTTCTTCTGCCTCAGTTATTCTGCTATTGATTTCTTCTAGTGTAGTTTTCATTTCAGTTATTGTATTGTTCATCTCTGTTTGTTTGCTTTTTAATTCTTCTAGGTCTTTGTTAAACATTTCTTGCATCTTCTCGATCTTTGCCTCCATTCTTTTTCCGAGGTCCTGGATCATCCTCACTATCATTATTCTGAATTCTTTTTCTGGAAGGTTGCCTATCTCCACTTCATTTAGTTGTTTTTCTGGGGTTTTATCTTGTTCCTTCATCTGGTACATAGCCCTCTGCATTTTCATCTCGTCTATCTTTCTGTGAATGTGGTTTTTTGTTCCACAGGCTGCAGCCCTGTAGTTCTTCTTGCTTCTGCTGTCTGCCCTCTGGTGGATGAAGCTATCTAAGAGGCTTGTGCAAGTTTCCTGATGGGAGGGACTGGTGAGTAGAGCTGACTGTTGCTCTGGTGGGCAGAGCTCAGTAAAATTTTAATCAGCTTCACTGCTGATGGGATGGGTGGGGCTGTGTTCCCTTCCTGTAGGTTGTTTGGCCTGAGGCAACCCAACACTGGAGCCTACTTGGGCTCTTTTGTGGGGCTAATGGCAGACTCTGGGAGGGCTCATGCCAAGGAGTACTTCCCAGAACTTCTGCTGCCAGTGTTCTTGTCCGCACGGTGAGCCACAGCCTCCCCCCGCCTCTGCAGGAGACCCTCCAACACTAGCAGGTAGGTCTCGTTCAGTCTCCCCTGGGGTCACTGCTCCTTCCCCAGGGTCCCGATGCGCACACTACTTTGTGTGTGCCCTCCAAGAGTGGAGTCTCTGTTTCCCCCTCTCCTGTCGAAGTCCTGCATACAAATCCCACTAGCCTTCAAAGTCTGATTCTCTAGGAATTCCTCCTCCCGTTGCCGGACCCCCAGGTTGGGAAGGCTGACGTGGGGCTCAGAACCTTCACTCCAGTGGGTGGACTTCTGTGGTATAAGTGTCCTCCAGTCTGTGAGTCACCCCCCCACCAGTTATGGGATTTGATTTTACTGTGGTTGTGCCCCTCCTACCCTCTCATTGTGGCTTCTCCTTCGTCTTTGGATGTGGGGTGTCTTTTTTGGGGTGTTAGAGTGTCTTCCTATCGATGACTGTCCAGCAGCTAGTTGTTATTCTGGTGTTCTCACAAGAGGGAGGGAGAGCATGTCCTTCTACTCCGTCATCTTAGTTCCTAATCCCCAGGTCATTCTTACTAGCAGGAAAGTTTGGGAAAAACATGCCAGGATCCCTCCTTCCACAGGACTTTCCAAATGCTCTTCATTCTTCTTGGAAGTCTCCTCCTCCCTTCCCCTTCCCACCATACCAGATTTACTCATCTCCCAACTTTCTACTCGGGCATGACATCAGCAGGAAAGCCTTTCTTCACAACCCCACCCCACCAACACCATGTTCAGGAAGTCTCCTTTGCCCTATGCTCTAATAGGACCACATTTCTTCCCTTCAACATACTCATCCAAGTTTATCATCATGCACTCACTGTGTGATTAGTTGGTCATTGTCCCTCCTCTCTCTCTACCAGATTGTGATATTAGGTGCCATGTCTGTTGTCATTTATCATTGTTCCTACAATGTCTAGGCAGTAACTTGGTATCCATGAGAATTCCTCAATAATAATTAATACCTGAATGAATGTGGAATGAATTAATGAATGAATTGACTCTTAAAATTGACAGGAGATTTTGGAGGTTAACAAATTATAAACTTGACAGAGTTATTTAGCCTCTACCTGGATATTTTTAGTGCTGGGCAATCTGTTCCACTGCTGGATAGTGTTAGAAAATTCATTTTTCTATTAAATTCAAAACTGCCCCCTTGTACCTTCCTACCAATGCTTACAGTTCAGCCTTGTTGGAAACACAATCAGCCTGTTTCCCCTTAATGATATTCCTTTCTAATATTTGAATACTTTAAGCATGTGTCCCCTCTCTTTTCTTCTCCAACGTGAGTAAACACATTTGCTTGATCTGAGATAGTTCTCAGACTTAACTATCCCCTCCTCAGTTTGCGCACACTCTAATGAACACAGAAATAATACAGAAATGACAGAGCCATGAAACTCTCACGTCTTCAGCACAGTAGCTTTAAATCATTACTTTGAGAAGATGAAATTGTTTTCTTCCTTCTACCAGTTACAGTTTAAATTACAAAGTCATTGAACAACCAAACAGCAGTATCTCCAAGAAGGATTGTACCTACCAGGCAATGAATCCACAGGGCACACGGGATTTATTACAAGTGCTTTTATTGGAGCAATTTGTTGACAAATGCCCAAGAAGGAGTATAGAGTGATCAGTAATAATAAAACCTTATGGAGATCATTTCCCCAAATGCCGTCTGGGAGAGAAACTGAGCCAGATTCCTTAACCAAAGGTAGGTTTTCTGTACATTTCCACTGGCAGTTTTTACATGTCATCTCTGGAGAAATTTCAGGTGTTTCAAATCTAAACCTATATCAAAGCTGTTATTTATAAAAATAGCAAAAGAGTTCTATTTATCTCTATTCACTAATCCTAGCCAGCAGCTGAAAAGAATTGGGAGTTTAAATCCTATTACTCTCTCATAGCCCCTATCCCCCAGGCTACAATGTCAAACTGATACAATTACTTGTGGAGTGAGTGAGGAGGCTGTCACACTGACCAACTGTTTCCACTGCTCAGGAGAAGGAGACAGGAGAATTACATGTCCTTCTCATAGCTGGAAACCTTTCCAAGGGTCACTTTTACAGGTTGCCCCAAAAACCAGAGGCAGAAGGACCATGTCACTGCTTGGCTTTGGGCCCAGGAGGTCAAGTGTCACTTAAGACAGAGTATTAAGAGCTACTTAAGAGTGTGTTTTAAGACAGTGATGCTTAACTTAAAGTGAAATATGGCAGTAAATGACAGCCTGCAATTTGTACATAATCAAATTGCTCATGGGGTCAGGACAATGCAGGATAATACTGAGCCAGTATTTTTAAGCTGAGAAAATTAGGGACAGAGCTGAGGCACTGGCTGTAGGAATAAAAAGAAAGTATTTATAATAAAAAGAATCCACAATCAGAATTGAAAAATATTGGAACTGGAAATACTTGATATCTATCTATCTATCTATCTAATCTATCTTGCTTTTTATTTAGAAAATTTTAAACATTTACATAATTAAAAAGTCAAAACTAAATACAAAGTTATTTTCAAAGAGTTCCCACTTTTATCCCATTTCCATCCCTGTATGCCTACTCACCTCCCATAATCATTTTCATTTGTTTCTGTTTATACTTCTGTGTAACCTCTTACCAAAAAATTATACATATATATATACATATAAAATTTATATTTCACTTATCAATATATCCTGGAAATCACTATCACTTCATTATTTTTCACAGCTGCACAACTGCATGGTACTACGTTGTGTGAAACTACCATAGTTTATTCAATTAGTTTCTTAAGAATGAACATTTATGTTGTTTCCAATATTTTGTTTATACAAATAATGCCACAGTGATGAATCTTCTGCATGTGTTTTCATTTTTGTTTTTCATGTTTGTGGAGTGTATCTTCTGGGTAAAATTCCCAGCAGAGAAGTGCTTTGTAAAAAGGCAAAAAAAAAAAAAAAAAGGTATAGATGATCTTATTTGCAAAGCAGAAATAGAGACACAGACGTAGAGAACAAACATGGATACCAAGGGGGAAGGTGTGGGGGGGTGGGGATGATTGGGAGATTGGGACTGACATATATACACTATTGATACTATGCATAAAATAGATAACTAATGAGAACCTACTGTATCGCACAGGGAACTCTACTCAATGCTCTGCGGTGACCTAAGTGGGAAGGAAATCCAAAAAAGAGCAGATATATGTATACTTATAGCTCATTCACTTTGCTGTGCAGTAGAAACTAACACAACATTGTAAAGCAACTATACTCCAATAAAAATTTTAAAAAATAAATAAAAAGGCAAATGCATGAGAAGTTGTGTTAGGTATTGCCAAATTTTTCTCCATGAGGTTGCACCACTTTGCACTCGAGAGAGGAAATGGTTTTGAGTGGCTGAGTGTGGGAAGGAGGCAAAGGAAGAGAACTCTTTTCTAATGTCCCTACAAACCTCTTTGCCCTGTCCAGGCTTGCCCTGTGATTAAACCTCTATTGTCAAGAATGTTTTCCCCTAAATTTGCCGTTTTACATTAGGAAGCCACTGATAACTAGACCTGAAAAACTGGTGAGCCCACCACTGTTCTACACGCCCAGGACTCTTCTCTCCAACTGCAGCCTCTTCCCAGGCTAGGCCAACACAGAGACGAGGAAAAGCTCCTTAGAGCCATCGCCATCATGAATACCTATCTTTACTGGCCAGTCACTACATGCCACACCCTGTGCTAAGCCCTCTGTTTGTGCTCCAGACTCTAACCTTCCTCTGCTTCTCAAGGACTTTCCTTTCCCTCAGTTCCGTCTTTTATGTTTTATAACAGCAACTTCTGTACCACGACTCTGCCACCCACACTCCTACTCCACTGGCTATTTACTATCAATTCTATACAACACCTCCATCTTTAAAAAGGAAAATAAAACCCCCTGGAGCCTTATCTGTCTCAAGTTACTATTTTTTGCTCTCTTCTTGGCCCAATTTTCTGGAAGTGTTATCTCCACTCCCTCATCCCCTACAGCACAACTTAATCCACTGCAGAATGGATTCCTCCTCCAATATGTCACTCAATCTTCTCTGACCAGCAAACATCACGTTGCCTGTTCCTGTGGATGTTTTTCTCTCATCTCCATTATTCTTTGGCAATTTTCAACACTTCTGAGCCCCTTCATTCTTGAACTGCTCTTCTTTGGTAGTTTCTAACAGCACAATGTCTTTATGCCCTCTTCCCTCTTTGACTGTTTTTGATAGTTTTTCCTATGGGACCTGTTCTTATGATTTCCAAATAGGCGAGTTCCTTAGAGCTCAGAACCATTTTTGTCTCTCCGCTCTCTAGTGATCATTTTTGTCTCTCCGCTCTCTAGTGAGCTCATCTACTCTTGAGGCCTTTCCTCATGATGTGCCCATATTTACTTTTCTCCATCCCAGTCCTCTTCTACGAGCTTTAGACTCACATATCTTATTGATGACTTGCCAGCTCTACTCTGTCTCTTTAGCAGCATCTCAATACAGCATGTCCAAAATGGAACTCCTGATTCTCCTCCCTAAACCTATGTCCCCAACACTAGGGGACAGCCTTAATTTTGCCATTTTCTTAAATTCCCACATGAAATTCATGAGTAAATCTGATTGTTCTGCCTTAAATTGTTTCTGCAGTAGGTTGCATCTCCCCACTTCCCCTGCCTCTCCTGGAGGCCATCTGGCATGATCTCTTGCCTGAACTACTGCAACATGCCTAGTCCTCCCTCCTTCACTGCTGCCCCTCAGTCCATGCTCCACCAAACAGCCAGAAAGATGTTAAATATAAATTAGGTCAAGTGACTGTTCATATCTTGCCATTACTATCATCAAGTCATATGACTATCATTACTATCAGTAGCTTCCCCCCCCCAACCCCCCACCCCTGCCGGTACGCTGGCCTCTTACTGCTGTGGCCTCTCCCGCTGCGGAGCACAGGCTCCGGACGCGCAGGCTCAGCGGCCATGGCTCACGGGGCCAGCTGCTCTGCGGCATGTGGGATCTTCCCGGACCGGGACACGAACCCGTGTCCCCTGCATCGGCAGGCGGACTCTCAACCACTGCGCCACCGGGGAAACCCTATCAGTAGCTTTTAATTCAACTCAGAATAAGCAAACTCTTAAGGCCTTTGCATGTCTGGCCTTTGAATATTTCTCCAATGGTCATCTCATCCTACTTCTACCAGCTACATTGATTTTCTTTTTGTTACTCAGATGCACTTAGGTTCTTCTCTTCCACTCTACATAGTTAGTTTCTTATTCTCCTTTAAGAGTCAGCATAAATGCCACTTTTATAAGGAAGGCTTCTCTGACCTCCTTATAAAGGACATAGCTCCTGCCTTGTCCTCTCACTTTCATGTTTGTTTCCATCATAGTACCTATTGCTGTTTGCTGAGGCTTTTTGGCCACCTGCCTCCACTCTACGAATATCTTCTGATGTATCCCCAGCACCCACCACATTGCCTGATAAATGGCAGGCACTCAATAATACTTGTTGAATGAATGAATGAATTAATGGATGAATGTAAACTCTACAAGAGCAGGGACCATTTCCGCCACATCCACACCAGTGCCCTCACTGCCTTGCACAAAAGAGAAACTCAATAAATATGTGCTGAAATAATTATTTAACCCCTATCTTAGAGCCAAGCAAACTGAAATTTACAGAGTTTAAGCAACCTCTCCCTGATCACACAGGGAGTAAAGAGACAAAGCCAGGACTTAAACCCGAATGTCTGACAACTCAATCCTTGAAATGTTAGCGCTGGAAGGGACTTTGGAGAGTATCTTGTCTAACAGCTTGATTTTACAACTGAAGAAAATGAAGTTCAGGATGGTTTACAAGAAAATGAATAACCCTACATTTCTCTGGGTTTCACTTTATTTAAACTGCTGGTGAAAAGTGACTTATATTGCAGGAAGACAAACCATTCTTATTTACACTCAAAATGTCAAATCCCATTTGCACTCAGAATACCATCACCTTGCAAAAGCTCTATCAACTTAACCTGCACAGAAAATAAAAGCTAAAAGCAGAATATGAGGAGACCTGGAATATTAAATCCACTGTCTTTTCTCTGCAGCCTTGACCAAACACCCTGATTTGTTGCAACCATTCCAAGATGGAAGTGTTTTGAATTCTAAAATAGCTTAGCACCAAATGTGTCATAATTATCTGAAACTATATTTAGAATGACGAAGTTTGCCATGAAATCTAAAATATGCTTCAAATGTCAGTCTTATTTTTAATTAATATGCCAATCCACCTTTGCAATAATCAAGCTTTACAGGCTCCCAGTGTTGGATAACTTGGATGCTAGCTGTGTGTGTCTTTTTAATCTCACAATTATGATAATGTAGTTCTCCCACAGATCCTTCCTTCTCCTACAGATTGTCAAAGGAAATGTGATTTCATCCCAGTGGTATATTTTGTCTAGAAAACCAATGATTTGAAATGAAGTGTCTTGTCATACTGGCCACAAGTTAACAAAATCATTTTAACAGCACCACATTTACCATTCTTATGATCTGAAATTTGTTGTAAGAGGGCAATATGTTATAGTGCTTTAGTCCACCTCTTTCTTTCTATTTAAATTCTAGGGTAATAGAAATGGAAGCCCCAGATTTTAAACAAATATGCATTTTATTTTTTAAAGTGGATAATGAGTTTTAAAACATTGGCCAAATATAAAATGCTTCACTCATTTCATACTCTTTAGGTATCTTCTGTGTTTTCCACTGAATTTTTAATATTTAATATTTGATAGAAAAAATGTTAAATAGTCATGTGGAGTCCCATAACACTCCTGTTACCTTCTCAAATTGCACTGTATGAACAGAAAGCTTATCTGCTGATATTGACTTTCGTACCTTTACAGACTCATTTGGTGCGAGAGACAACAATTTGCTGGGGGTTTCACACACAATACGTGTGAACTGAACTGGTGTCTTGAGACTTTTCTGCCATTGCAAATAGTAAGATATCAGTTGTAGACTAAGTAAGGTTGCCACGAGAAACAAGAAAAGTACACAACTGAGAGTGTTTAGAAACTTTTCTTAGCAACTTGACATAGTAGTTTTGTTTCACCTATAAAAACTTAGGCGTGTATTTTGTGTATTTTTGTTTACTAGTAATTTACTTTTATTGTATCTTAAAACGGTATTCCTCAACAGTTTGGAAATTCAAAAACTGCTCCTTCCCCAGTGATGGTTTGAAAATCACTGTCACAGACAAATGTCTTAGTTTACTTGTTACAAAGAACCATGTCACTAGGAATAGAGACTACAAACAAACGCCAAAAAACCTTCAGTGCGTGTGAGAAGCCATTGGTGTATGTTGTCAGGTCAATGATACTCACTTGGTTCTTGCTCAGCTGACCTGAAATAAAACAGGCAACCTTCGGACTCAGGTCTCCTGTAGCATCACGGTGTTGCCAAGAACAGGAACTCCAAGCAGTCATTTGGTAACAATCCTCATGATTATAAAGCTGAAAGGCATTGTTCTGTCCTCAGGTCATAATGTAGACTTCAGATCTCTCATCTGATGTGGCTGAATATCTGTTCACCCTTTATGACCTTTAAGGAGACAATAACACAGTCTGTATTAGAAGAGTATAGAATGCTTTTAAATACTTTTAAAAGCACCTGTTGGGGTGTTTACTTACAAATTTATCAGTAAATATCCAATGCATACACCTCATATGTGCCAGATAAGACACTAGGTGCAAAAACCTTGCCCTCCTGGACCCTGCTAATAGAGAAATCAGATACTAAGCAAGCAATTACATAAATAAATTGAAGATTAAAACTGTGATAAATGCTGTGCAAATTTTAGGGAAATTATACTATGAAATTTATAGCAGATGGAATCTGACCTTTAAAGGATTGGGAAAGACTTGCCCAGAGGATACGTTCTTTAGCTGGGACCTGAGGAAGACTAGGAAAGCAGTGAAGAGTGACAGGGAGAGCTGTCCAGGCAGAGGAAAACTAGGTCACTTCTTGTTTCCGTAGAGCCTGTTTTATTGTGTGTGTATTCACTTCTTAATGGAAAACACTGGACCCACATAATTATACAGTTGAATCCTGAACAACACAGGTTTGAACTGCATGGGGCCACTTATACGTGGATTTTTTTCAATAGTAAATACTATCGCACTACTACACTACACTATAATCTAAGGTTGGTTGAATCCACGGATACAGAGGAACCTCCAATAGAGAGGGCCAATGACGATAAGTTAAACGTGGACTCTTTCGACTGCGTGGAGAGTGGATGCCCCTAACTCCATGTTGTTCAAGGATCAACTGTACTTTAAACATTAAAATCTTGCTCTTAGCTTCCACATATCCCCTGAACTCTTTTTCTGATATTTCCCCCATCAACATCCATCCAGCCCTAAAATGCTACTTAGAGTAGTGCTATACCAGCAAGCATGGGCAGGACTAGGGTTTTCCTTTCATCTATACAGCTTCTAAAACCTGTGCTTCCACAAACTCTCTTTGCTCCAGCTTTCAGTCGCTGCCTCTCAAATCCCTGGCCCCAGTAAGATTCATAATGTGCGATGAACTTCAGCCTGACAGTTCCCATATCTCAAGCTCTTGCTCCATTTGGCCTGGGTGGGATCATTTCTAGTTACAGAGGTGGATCACATGACTCAGGCTAGGCCATTTGAGCAGTGCACTTTCCTGATGCATTGTGGCAGGCTTATGAGAACCAACAAAAAAGATGAACGATTCCAATACAGTAGAAAAATGTATGAGAGATGGAGAGAAACAATTTTTGATTATGTTGTTTCAATCTCCTACACAGACTTTCTTTTTTCTTGAAATATATTTGACATATAATGTTGTAAAAATTTAAGATATACAACATGTTGATACAATACATTTATATATTGTAGTATGATTGCCATCGTAGTGATAATTACCACCTCCATCACATCACATAATTATCATTTCTTTTTAGTGGTTGGAATAATTATGATCTAGTATCTTAGAAAGTTTGATGATTATAATATAATACTGTGGTCTATATTTACTATACTGCACATTAGATCTCTAGGACTTATTTATTACTAGTTGCAATTTGTACCCTTAAACAATACCTCTCATATTCCCCCTCCCAGCCCCTGGTAACCACCATTTTACTCTCTATTTTTACAAGTTTGGCTTTTTTAGATTCCACATATAAGTGATATTATACAGTATTTGCCATTCTTTGTCTGATTTATCTCACTTAGCCTAATGTCCTCAAAGTCCATCCATGTTGCAAATGGCAGGATGTCCTTTAATACAGACTTTCTCGAAGGCAGATGTATCCCTGGAATTTTTCATTAAATGAGATAATGACTCTCCTCCCCTTTTTTTTTTCTTAGTGAGTTTTCGGGTTAGGTTTTCTTTCATTTGCAAATCAGAGTCCGAACTTTCATGTATCTATAGCCTATGTCAGTCTTCTGATTCAGGTATTAGCAGCAGGCGTGTGAAAAGCAATGACCGAAGTCCTGAAGTGTCCAACAGAAGGCTATCACACTTCAGGAACAGTGAGGTGTCAATTCACTCCAGCCAAAGGCTACCAGGTACACATCCGTGGATGAACAAGTTGGGGGTTTATTAGCAAAGGAGGACACCCACCACAAGGAACTGTGGGTATCTCAATAAGAGAGTATTAGAAAGGACTTATGGTATTTTGAGGCAGAGTCTAAGGAAGTAGGGGCTCTCTCTGGACTGAAGGCTGTCTGAAACAATTCTCAATTGGCAACAATTCTCAATAAATTGTACCTATAAATAAGGCAGACTAGAGTGAGCTGTAATTGGAAAAGAAGTAGCAGTCCTTCATATTAGCCAAGAAAGGGGATGTTTGGTACTCTGTGGATTACACGGTGATTTTTTTTTTTCTCTGTGCTCAACAAAATTATGAAGTGGGCTCGAGTTTTCTCATTTTATCACGGGCTGAGAGCGCTCTTGCCTGATGCTTGTGTTCTGTGAGATTGTTTATGTCCAACAGGAGAATAGCATGTCCAGCTGTGAGCACCAGCCCAGCTTCTAACAACACTGAGGACTGGCTGTGAGTATCAGACCAGCTCCTGGATGTCAGGGTCTGCTGTTCTTCTCTTTCTTGTAAGGTAAGAGAGGCAGAATCACAGTGTAAGGGGTCTAGACCCCTTTTAGGTTGAAGTTGGCACTTCTGTTCCCAGCAGCCACTCTTTGCACAGGCAGAATAGGAAGCTTTCCTCCTTTGCAGAGGGCTAAGAAGGCTTTGGTAAAACACTTCAATTTTTCTGCAGCTGAATAATAATGACAGAATTCCCATTAACAAGGATCAAATTTTCTCACTGCTTAATGAGAGAAATGTCATAAAATTCAAATTCCCCCAGTAAAGGCAACACGTTATTTAACTCTGTCATCTCCCAGTAAAGAGATGGTGACCCACAAGACAGACAGCATTTTGATGATTACTCCAAAAGGAAGTATGAAGGAATCTCATTCCTTGACTCGGCATAGCATGCATGCAGGAATCCTAAGTTCTTCTTTCCCACACAGGGGGTGACCTCCTTTCCCTTGATGACTCCCCATTCTTCTCTCCCACCTACCACACAAGGGACCACCAGGAGGTTAAAGACAGAGAGAAAGGGCAATTTTAAGCCCAGAGTAGCTCACCTAGGAACCAGGAGGCCGAGCTTCCACCTCGAGGAAATGTAGCTCCGTGCTTCGTGACCTGCACTGCAGAGCTGTCAGCAAATGCAACAGGTTTGCCAAACCCAGTCTTTCTCCCACAAAGTTTAGGGGCCTGTACAGCTACTCCTGTATATATTGCAAACATATCTCTTTAACTTCCACTAAGCACTTTGACTTCTTTCCTTCCTGCTGTAGAACACATCATAATGCCACAGTAATTTCCCTTCTGAATAGTCCTTTGCCCTCAATAATGACATCAGGCCAGAACACATGGGAAAGTATTGGAATAATTTGATTTCTACCAGAAGGTTCTATCCCTCTCCTGTCACCTCTCATTTTCCTTCTGCTCCTGAAACAGGTTATCAACCCTTCTTAGCCATATTTCTTCCCACTTACCCTACGAAGAAAAGACTGGGGTTGGAAGACCCAAGTGTGATTTATTTTCTTTCTTTTATTGCCAGAGAGATCTATTCATACTGTATGACCCATTTCATCCTCTTTAATCTTTCTTTCTAATTAGTCTCCACAAACTGGAAAGTAAAGGATTCACTCATTCATTTATTCATTCAACAACAAACATTTATTGCTAGGCACTCAGTGAATGAGACTGATATCAGATCGTTTCTTGATAAATAAAGGGAACAGAAAGGAGTCTGTGAGCCCTGGACATAACAGGTGGTGGGTTGGAGGTCCTCATGAAGGGAGACAAGGGGCAAAGAAAGGCGATTACTGTCTTTCATTACTTTCCCAATCATGCCCTTTTGGGATGCTCAGTCCCAGCACTTCCAGTCGCGTCACTGTGAGCCAGTGAATGCAAAACTTTTAGGGAAGAGACTTAACTCATGATCCTTAGGATATGAAGACTCTGGTTCCAGCCACTACTGAAGTGACCTGGAGAATTTCCACATTTTCATTTGAGAACATGGGACAGTTAATGTGCTACTGCGGAAATCAAAACTAAACACTAAAAAATGCAGCTCTGAAATAGTGTAGTCCAAGAAACTCTGAGGTTTGGACTGAGATATGTTTGTTGTAGGATAAGAATAGGTATGTTAATCTCATGCAATTTTATCCTTTGGGTTTCTCTGGCATTTTTAAGTGAAGTGATCTTATTTTCAATAACCTTAATAAAATGTGAGTTTGAGAGAAGCATAAAAAAATCCGTATTTCATCCCAGGTCAGTGTTCTGCTCTATTTTAATTTTTAAGGCAGTGTGAAGAAAAGAGGTTCAAAAAATAAAACAAAGAACGTTTCTGCTAATGGTGAAAACTGATGTGCAGTGGGGTATGTATTTTGAAGCACATGAACTTCCAACATAAATGAGATTTTTGTAGCTTGCCCCTAGGTAGTAAAAAGGTTACTGTAAAAATTGTTTAAGCTGTCCTCAAAATTATAATATATTTAGAAAGAAAAAATGAAACTTGTACTATAAACTTTTGGGGGCTCAGTTGTTGGTATGTGATCATATGTGTGCTTTTTTTCAGTTTTATATTCTTTATTTATACAGAAAATTATAGCATTGTAGGTATCTGAAAGGGAGAAACCACAGAGAGCTACAGTAAGAAACACCCAGCTATGTAAATCAGTTTCAATCTGCCTCTTGCCTATATCTGCCACATTTTAGTCTGCCCGTGTTGCTGCTATTCATCTACTGTTGGGGAAAACTCCCACTGGCATCTTACACAATGTCCACAGGTATTATAAATATCCTTTCATTTTTCTCCACTGAGGGATAAAGCACGGGGTCAATTCAAAGTCAATCTGAAATTTTTAAGGCAGGCATGTATATCATTTGCATACAGAGCAGCAAGCTGTCCTTTACTTAGGGAAAGATTTACAGATACTTTAAAATCAGGCCTAATCTATAAAACAAACAAGCACAAAGCTAAAAGTAAGCCGAGAGAAAGAAACACAGAGAGAGAGGACAGATCAAATTGTAACAGCTTTGAATGTTTGTCACAGAAGAAAATTCTTTCTGTAAGTTGCTTTTGGTTGAGAATCCAAAAGCCCCAAGTGAACTAAATTGGGGACCATGATGTGGGAGTGCTCAGGAGTGACTCTGAGCTGCTTGGCATCATTTAATTGTAACTTAAGATACCACCATAAAATGTAGGTTTCAGGAACTGATTGGTTGGGAGGTTTTGTTGTTGTTACTTAAATAAAATCTTTTCAATTATCTTTGGCTGGATCATTGCACATTTGCAGCTTGTTTCGCTCAAACAGAACTTATCTGTAAATGTCATCCTCTGAAAGTCATTCTTCTTCTGCTCACCCTGAGGAAAAATTACAGTATCCTAGGAGAAGCCAGAGCACATGACCAGGACACTGGCGCATGCCCTGCTCCCAGGACTTAGTCATGAAGATCACTCTCTCAGACCCCCTAAGGGAGCTGCCTGCTTGGCCAGAAATCAGAATGAAAGAGCTACGAAAACAAACCACAGTTAGTCAAAGTGAGTCAGTGGCTGAGTGAACACAGTTTTGGTGCCGCCGGACCCTGGAGACACCAGAACTGGCTGTTACTCTCCCCAGGACTTTCTCTACCTGCATCCTCACCCCTCAGTCCACCAATGGCCATGCTGAGGTTGAGCCTTTTACTCTTCTCAGGACATTTCATGGCCTCTCACACTAGTCCTGATTTAAACCCATTTTGCAAAAAGAATCAGCTTTTCACAACTTCTAAGGCCTCGGCCTAAAGGGTAAACTCCTAGAAGCAAACGATTAGTCTTTTAACAACTACCAAAAAATACTTTAAAAAAAAAGTTGTCATTATAAATGACAAAAAATATACAATTATTACAATCACAAAAAAATAAAAAAAGGAAAAGAGCCCTGACAGTTTGGTTTCATACTGGTAGGCATGAGGGAGTCTTCCTAACATCCTCCAAACATTATCTGGGGCATTGTTTCCGAAACATGCTCTGGAAGTGCTGTTTTCCTTGAGCTGTTAGTAGGTATTTCACACACACACACACACACACACACACACACGCACACACACACACACGCACGCACACACACACATACACAGGTACAAAATTTAAAAGTCTAGGGGAAAGAGAATTTCCATGAGGTGTCAATATGTTTATGTGAACTCTGGATCTCTAAAATACAAATAGTATATATAATACATCATTTTCCAAACCTATTTGTCCACAGAAATCTTTTCTGAAGCATGTGCCTACATATAAGCCTTTTCTCTTTGGCCACATCAACTCAGCCATGAGATAATCAGGTACAAGTACGTTTTCAGCATCACTGCTTTAATTTTTCAAGACACTTCCTTGAACACCACATCACATGCCCTTCCATTCCTACCTCTTGTCCATCATCCTCCTAATCCCACTCGAATCATTTCAGCTGGCTCCCTCTGTTTTCGAGACTTCACTCAGGCATGTTCTCTTCAAGAAGTTTCTCTGACTTTTCACAGTTTCCACCCTGTATTAGTTTATAGGCTACTGTGATAAATGACCAACAACTGAGTGGCTTATAACAACATAAATATTTTATTTTTTTTTGCGGTACGCGGGCCTCTCACTCTTGTGGCCTCTCCCATTGTGGAGCACAGGCTCCGGACGCGCAGGCCCAGCGGCCATGGCTCACGGGCCCAGCCGCGCCACGGCATGTGGGATCTTCCCGGACCGGGGCACGAACCCGCGTCCCCTGCATCGGCAGGCGGACTCTCAACCACTGCGCCACCAGGGAAGCCCGACAACAGAAATGTATTCCCACATGATTCTAGATGTCAGAAGTCTGAAATCACGGTGTTGGTGGAACCACACTCCCTCTGAAGGCACCAGGGGAGAGGCCTGTCTTGGCTCTGCCAGCTTGGTGGCTGTAAGCATTCCTTAGCTTTTGGCAACAAAACTCTTTCCACCTCCATCCTCACATGGCCTTCTCTTCTATGTCTTTGTCTTCTTTTCTGTCTCTTGCAGGGACACTGCCATAGGATTAAGACCCACCCGAATCCAGAATGATGTCATCTGGAGATCCTTAACTGAATTATATCTGCAAAGACTCTTTTTCCAAATAGGGTCAGGTGTACAGGTTCTGGGTGGACATACCTTTGGGAGAGCCACCATTCGACCCACTAGACAGCCCCAGGCTGAGCCCATGTCCCCTTCACCATCCACCGCCCCGCTGCTTCCCCAGGACCTCTGACAGGTCCGTGTCACAGCACTTACCCTGCTGTGTTACAATGACTGTGCCCCCTCCCTCATCACACCACCCATCCTGTGAGGCCCTGAGCACAGCATCAGTGCTGGATCTGTCTTTCAATTTCCATCACCTGATGCATAGTGGTGTTTCCATAAACGTCTGAATGAACGAATGAACTATCCTTCCTGCACCGTTAAGGCTGTTGCTATTCAGCCCGCTTCCTTTCCCTGTGTAGTCACTATATGATTACTCAAAGACTGCAAAATCACAGTTGTTCTCAAATAGTTACCCTTTTAAAAATCTTCAAGGGATTGATTCATAATTTGCCCCCTGGTGGGAAATGCCTGCCCTGTTAGAGAAAGGCAGGCAGTTGTTTTGATAACTGGCCTCATTAGTGCTAATGTACTGAAAGGGCAGAGAAATGTCTTGAAATGTGCAATTGTTGTCCAAAGAGCCAATTACTACACTGTTCACCTGCCATGACTATTATCCACCAACGGCACTGGATTCACAGAGTGCTGGCAAGGTTGGTGGTTGTCTTGTTTTGAAGTGACTAGCACTTTTGCCTATGTGCTTTTGCCTGTGTCCTGCCCTCAACACAGCAGGTCCCGATAGGTTATTTACCCCCACAGTGAGGAAATGTAGACATTTTCAAAGACTGTTCTTTGCCCTTCAGATACTGATAACTGATCTGGGGTGAAGAGAGATATAGACAACTCTCTTCAGTGCCCTGAGGTATGTGAGAGGCACCATGTGTGGGGTGCGGCCCCTCCTCCACACAGTCCACATTATACAGAGGTTCCAAGAGTGTCCAGAGCAGAGCCTTTGAGACTCTTTGATGCAATTCAAAGCCCTTAGTGGGATGTACACCGGTCTTCCTTTCCTCAGCTCTTCAGCTCACTTCTCTCTCCAGAACATGCTTCAGCCTCACGCACTGTTTGTCGGTTCCCAACGTGCCACGTTGCCTTTCTTCTCCAGGCGTCTGAACATGCTGTGAACTCTGCCAATGCCATCATCTGCTGCCTCCTCTCTGCTCCCCTGCCCCCCTCTCCTGTCCACACTATTGGGGTGTCACCTGGCTTATTCATCTTTTGAGTATCAACCTAGATGGTACCTCCCCTACAAAGCCTTTCCTGAACCCCCCAGGTCAGAAGTAAATGCCCTTGATTATGCTCTTAGAGCTCTTACATACGACCCTTCAACACTGTGTTGCCATCGCCTGCTTGCTTATCTGTCTCTTCCATTAGACTGGGGGCAACCTGAGAGCACTGCCACGTCTTGGTGCACAGAAGGGATTCCGTACAGACTTGTGGAATGAAGGAAGGAAGTGTCTTCCAGAACTTGCCGAGGGCTTGCTTGTCTGCTTGAACAGGGATCCACCCAGCCCTCCTCAGTCTCTTCTCCTCCTCCCTACAAGTTTGTGCTCACATACAGGTTGACAGATCTGGGTTAGTGAAACCCCCAGCAGCACCCAGCAGAACGCACCTGCTCATCTGTTTCTATATGCTTCCAGCCATGGGGAGAGACGATCTGTTTTCTGACTTTGATGCTTGTTGAATTTTAATGGAAAATAAAAATGCCATTTCCTTTTCTTACATTAATGCTGAGAGAAGGCTCCTGTATAAGCAGTCACCAAACTTCCTTTCCTTCTTTCTTTTCTTTGCCTCCCATACCACGTTTAGATTCCGTTGCTTGTTGCATCAGAATAAACCATCAGGGCCTGCCCAAATTGAAGCCTGCTAGCTTTCCTGGTTTTTCCTGTTGGCTGGATAGGGTCTTTGCAAAAGGGCTCTCATACAGAAGAGGCTGCTTCAAGATATGTTCTAAATGCCCACAGAATGTTGTTATGCCATCTAAATGGGGTTCCTTCACTTGTTTATTGAACAAAAAATGTGTACAATGAATGAATGAATGAATGAATGATGTCTTCCCAAACTGAGTGCCCTCTGTTTATTTGGCCCTCCGGTAATTAGCAATCTGGCCTGGCCCTGTTCTGGAAGAGGTAGAATGAGATATCTATTAATCTTTCTTCATGATCCATCACTTTTAAGACGTAAAACTTAGATAATCACCCTGTTCTTTGACCTTATGAAGACTAGGCAGTATCTGGAGTTAATATCCTTTTGTTTCATAATCAGGTATGTTTTTCATTCTCTAGTCCATAAATTAAACTATAATAGATTTTTAAAAAATAAATGCTGGGTTTATTTATATATTAGGAAAAAAAGGCTTTTTGTTACAGCAGGCTTAGAGTCACAGAAAAATTGAGAAGAGATACAGAGATTTCCCATATACCCCCTATGTATGCGTATGTCCCCACCCAGACATAGCTTTCCTCGTTATCAACATCCCCGACCAGAGGGGTACAATTGTTACAACTGATGAACCTATACCATAATCAAAATCCCCCAAACGCCATAGTTTACATTAAGGTTCACTCTTGGTGTTGAACATTCTGTGTTTGGACAAATGTGTAATAACATATATCCACCATTATAGTGTCATATGAAGCAGCTTCACTGCCCTAAAAATCTTCTGTGCTCCTCCTATTCGCCTACCCCTCCTAACACCCCCATCCATCCTCTGGCAACCACTGATCTTTTTACTGTCTCCATAGTTTTGCCTTTTCCAGAATGTCATACAGTTGAAATCATACAGTATTTTGACTGTACAGCTTGGCTTCTTTCATTTAGTAATATGCATTTAAGTTTTCTCTATGTCTTCATGGCTTGATAGTTCATTTCTTCTTAATGCTGAATAGTATTCCATTGTCTGGGTACACAAAAGTTTATCCATTCAACTACTGAAGGACATCTTGGTTGCTTCCAAGTTTCGGCAATTATGAATAAAGCTGCTATAGACATCTGTGTGCAGGTTTTTGTGTGGGCATAAGTTTTCAATTCCTCTGGGTAAGTAACAAGAAGCACGGTTGCTGGATCGTATGGTAAGAGGATGCTTAGAATTTTTTAGAACCTACCCAACTGTCTTCCAAAGTGCCGGTACCATTTTGCACTCCCACCAGCAATGAATGAGAGTTCCTATTGCTGCACATCCTCGCCAGCATTCGGTGCTGTCAGTGCTCCAGATACCGACCATTCTAATACGTGTGTAGTAGTATCTCACTGTTGTTTTAATTTTCATTTTCCTAATGACATATGATGCTATCACAAATTTTTCAAGGAAGATAAGAGCCTTTGTCCTTCCTACTTGGAAACTCTGGAAGGAAGGTTACCTCTTCAGTTCTCAGCTGCTTGCTCTATAAGGGTAAATATAGGAAAACAGTGATAATAGGGATTTTAGATATGTTTTTTCAGGTTCATATCCTGATTGATAATTCCCCCAGGAGCAAAATATCCTTTGACAAATGTAATAAAGATTTGTCAGATGATTCTTTCACATTAATAGAAAAGTTTTGTTTTAAAATATAAACTTGGGGCTTCCCTGGTGGCACAGTGGTTGAGAGTCCACCTGCTGATGCAGGGGATGCGGGTTCGTGCTCCAGTCCGGGAAGATCCCACATGCCGCGGAGCGGCTGGGCCCGTGAGCCATGGCCGCTGAGCCTGCGCGTCCAGAGCCTGTGCTCTGCAGCGGGAGAGGCCGCAACGGTGAGAGGCCCGCGTACCGCAAAAAATAAATATATAAATAAGTAAGTAAATAAATAAACTTGAAAAAGAAATGTTTTGATATGAGAGAGAATGACTACGAATGACTACAAAACAAGATAATTGCCCTCTTTACTGTTGTCTCCGGATAGCTGCCCAGAGAGGAAACATTCCATGAGGCCAGAGCTTCAGATCAGTTTATAGTCCTGGTGGTCTGGAGGGCACAATAGATTTCCTACCTGCTACTTGATCTGTGAAAGCCAGACGGTCTTAATTTAAAGCCAGACTTTATTGAAAATCACTCTAATAGACTAACTCCTGTGATCCCAAGTGAAATGAATTTAGAAGTTGTAGATAAAATGTTTTGTGAGGGACTATGATAATTAAACATCTAATGAAAATGCAATACGACCTACTGTTTTCTGTAGTTTGTGGAAGAAAGGCGTTTATCTAGGTCTTTGGGTAAATGGTACTTTGGGCACTGCTCTTAATTTTGGAGAACTTTATTGAGCACCACTGAAACCTATAACTGCGATAAATAGAATCTGCAACTGCAAGGATACGTTTTCAAGCCTTTAACATTCATTTAAATTAGGATGGGTAAGTTTAGACCACTTAGTTTTACTTTATATTCTTCATGAAATTCTTACCTACTGGCCACTTTCAATGTGGGACTTGCTTTCTACAAAGACAGATAGTCCAGTCCCTCCAGTAGGTTTTCTTTTGGGTGATGATACGATCGCTTCACTTGGATATTACCAGATATCCCTAGCTTTGTCCCAGTGCCAATGTTGTTAATTTTCACACTATTAGAGAAAATTCCTCTGAACATACAAAGGAGATGCTACAGTGGAGAGGTGAACTCACTAGCCAGGGTTCTTTATAATAAAACATTGGATATTTTCACAAGCTAGGTAAATACTTTCATCCTTATCAGGAACTGACTGACTAAGGTGAAACAGACTAAAAAACAGATAATCCACAATACTGACCATATCATTCTGAAAAGAGGGAGAAAAGAATTTCAGCTTCTGTCATGGTTAAAATAAGAGGAGTCTTTTCAAGATAGAATGCTGAACTCCCCAGTTTTTCTCCTGAGGACTGACAATCTCTAACTCAAAGAGGAAAGTCATTAACAACCCCTTAGTCACAGTTCACCAGGAACCAGGCCAAAACCAGTTTTACTTCACTCCCACCCTCCACTGGAGACACAGCCATTTAAGACAAAAAGTTCATCTTACTTTGGCTGTGCTTGAAGAATTTCAGCCTTGTGGATTTTACCATTCTATCATATGCTGGCAGGAAATAGCTGTAATAAGGTTACCAAATAAATAACACACAAGCTTTTGCAACAAGTTTTAATACAACTCCTACTGACAAGCTATATGGATATAGTCATAGATATGTTCTATCTCTCATTATCAAGGAACTTCTATATGCCAGACACTTAAAGTTGCTGCAAATACAGACATTTTTCCTGCCCTCAAAAAGCTGATATCAATTGGGAATAGGGAGAAGTAGACAAATAATTATAGAATATGATAATCTCTATAGTTGCCCAGAGGAAAGAAGGTTAATGCTTCCTTCTTAGGGAAGGAAGACATTCACCGCCAGACTAAAACTCTGCAAACTACACATATCAATAGCAGCCATGACACCCAAACCCTTGCTTTTCAATGTGTGGTGCCCAGGCCAGCAGCAGTGGGATCACCTAGGAGCCTCAGGCCCCTCTTACTGACTCAGTCATTAACAAGATCCACAGTAGTTTTGTACGCTCAGTAATTTTGAGAAGCACTCCTCTAAAACAGTGCTTCTCAAACTTTAGCGTGCTTCAGATCACCTGCGAGGCTTGTGGAAACAGACTGCCTCGTGTTTCTGACTCGTAAGTCTGAGTAGGGCTCTAGAACATCATGCCTAACAAGTTCCCAGGTGATGCTGCTGCTGCTCTGGGGGCCATTTTGAGAATCACAGGTGTAGGAATCTGAGTCCAGAGAAAGATGTAAGTATGAAGACTACACGTGTTCAGGCTCAGAAATGTCTCATTGAGGGAATCAGGAAAGACCCTGGTATGTTGCACACTCAGGGGCAAACCTGCTCACTAGTAGATGAAACTTCCATCCTGTGTGCCCTGCCTAGATAAAAGATGTGCATTCCCCTTACTCCCAGTCTCTAGGACAGCGTGGTGCTCAACAGCATCGTGCCTTTTTCCAATGAGGTAAGTATGGAAGATCCTGTTCTTTGACTGACTCTCCATCCTTGTTTTCCACCACTGGTTGGAAGAGTACATGCTGAGTCTCCTGGAACAGTCCACCTGCTCCAGCACAACTTGTCAGAAAAGCCAGGCAGTGAGAGGACATTGAGCACTTAGCCAGCTATTAAGAAAATAACCCCAGGTTTCCTATGTGGCTGTTGCTTTCTTTTTTTTTTTTGCGGTACGCGGGCCTCTCTCTGTTGTGCCCTCTCCCATTGCGGAGCACAGCTTCCGGATGCGCAGACTCAGCGGCCATGGCTCACGGGCCCAGCCGCTCCGCGGCATGTGGCATCTTCCCGGACCGGGGCACGAACCCGTGTCCCCTGCATCGGCAGGCAGACTCTCAACCACTGTGCCACCAGGGAAGCCCAGTGTTGCTTCTGGTGAGTACACATCTAACACACACCAAGAGAGAGTATGCTAGGAGTTAATCATGAAAAGCCATCTCAAATGCCTAATAGTCAAACCATATTAGTCCATATTCACAGAGCTATTCAGAATAAACAAATTGCCAAGGATTCGATTCCACTACGTAGAGTGGCCCCTCAAAAGCTCTAGAAACTGAACATCTCTTATGGATGTTTAACTTGAATTTCCAGGCCAACCACACTGTCTAGTGGCAGATTACAACGGTCTATGTACAGAGAGAAGCTAAGGGGGCTTTTCCCACGTGCTCCATAGATTAAGACCATGCCTTTTCAAGGTAAAGCACCCTATGTTAATTTGTTTTACTGAAAATTTCAAAAAGGATACAAATCATGACTCGTTGCATATGACATTACCTCACTGATGTTTCTTCACTGATCCTATTCATCCTGATTTGTTTTCTCCATTTCCACTGCCTGTTCTAGTCCACACAAGCTCCCGGAAGTAAAAGGCCGGGTTGGAAGGCTTCTGCCTGGCATTCTCGTCATGTCTGCTTTGATTATTATTCAACAATTCCAACCAGTTGTGTATAATGTAGTATGATTTATGGCATGTGAAGTGATGGTTATCCGCACTCACATGAAGTAAACCCATTACTCTAAGTATTGTATGTATTTCCATACACCCTGAAGATAGAGTCCCTCTTCCTTATTTTGTTGAAATGCAAAAGTGGTTACTTTTTCCCTTTTCAAAATATTCCAGAATTGTCAGTTACAGTGCTAAGCTTCTAAAAACTTAAGTAATGAGGGAGTTATGAACTCTGCTAATACTTATTTATTCAAAATAATTGGGAAAAGCAACTGGCTTTTATTCACATATCTTATCGATCCTTCAGAATCACCATCTTTGAAGGAGGTGCTGTTGTCTTAATGTCCTGGGGGAGAAGAGAACTAAAACTGCTCCAGCTACAACTCTAGAATGCACTGCTGACACAGCATGTCACCACTAACTCCCTTCTTCCAATATTGGTAGGGAAATGGGTGTGAAAAGTGAGGGGGATTGTATATGAGATGCTCAGCTTGGCCATTACAAATGTTTAGACTACCCAACCTACCGCTAATATTACAACAGCAATAGGGCTAGGCATGCTCTGTGAATATGAGAATACACACACATACATATATATTATTTATGCACACACACACACACACACACACACACACACACACGACACTCAAGCAATATAGATCTTTGTGCAAAGGAAAAGTTATGAACCAACGTTTATCTTTTTTTCCTAAAGGAAGAAAGCAGGGGCAGAAGAGAGCCTTTACATCATCCATATCATTACCTAACTTGCCCCCTTCATTTTGCCTGGGCAGAATAAGCTGTGTAAAACTAAAGGATGAAACAGGACCTTAAAGGTTTAATTAGTATCATAGTGCCAGAGTTGCTGTTAGCTGTGAAATGTTATTGCACTTTCCTTCTCCTAAGGACATTTTCTCTTCTACCACTGCTAATTGCCAAGGTAAGTTTTCTCTAACGATGCACCTTTGTCTTTCACCTTACTCAACAGTGTGAAGAAGATAAGATGAAGACCCACTGAAAACAGGAGAAACATTGTAGGCTGAGGTTGGTAATACAAAATCAATTACAGTCATTTCAATTCTTCCATGGCCGTTGTGGTACATTTTATGCAAAGAGTAATAAACAGAAATATCTCTGAGAAATTTCCCAAACTTCTTGTCTTATATACATAGACATTTTATTATGATATTATTAAGGTTGGGAGAGGATGGAGAAGATTCAAAGAGGTCTAATTTCCAGGAAGTGTCCTTATAATAGAATCCATGTGGAAACTTAGCAAATAAATATCTTTACTCATACCCAGAAAGGTCTGGATTATGGTAAATTCTGTTCTGTGGGTACAGTATTTGAATGAGCTTCCAAAGTATGCTTTTTGCACAAATTTATGGATGTAAGGTTGCAAGGATCTGAGCAAATTCAAATCTTTCTTGGCCCTTCTGTCTTCAGAAATTTTCCTAAGAATTATATATTTTCACTGTAAAATATGTAATTTTCACCTATTTGGCCACCTGCCTCCAGTTATGCAAAAACAGTATTTAAAACTTGCCCCTCAACTCAGTCTGCAGGCTTTACCTGCCTCTTGTTTTCTCAGTGGGGAGAAGGAGGAACTACAAAGACGTGGAATGACTGGGAAATGCCTGCCAAGGAACAGGCTGAAGTTCACAAGAATTGACACTGGATTCATACCCTGCTTCAAGGCAACAAGTGATGCGTGGAATGCAGACAGGGATAGGTCCTAACCCTCCAACCAAAACTTGGTCTGTAATCTCAGATGCTTTTTTTATTCCCAGTAGAGCCATGGTGCTGTAGGGATTACAGCAAAGACCTGTGGTGACCCTGTTGCATCACTGAGGGATACTCTCTTCACCTAGAAAAGGAAATTAATTTTACTTACCCTAACTAGGCAATTGTAAGGTTCAAAATATTTCATGGATGTGAATGTGCTATCCATGGTACTATCAATGCACTGAAGTAAACTTTTGGAATGCACAGATTTGCAAAGGTTTCCTTTTCTCTCTGAGACTTTCCTCAGAGAAAATAAAGGTAGATAATAAATGCATTGTGTTCAGTAGCAATAAAGCAGACCTTCAATAAAATCAACTTTTATCGCTACAAAAGCTATACTAGGCTATCTCTACTCTTAAAAACTACAACCAACAAACACAAGAATTCAGATAGGAAAAAAAGTCATCTCTGGACCCTAGCATACATATTACTTTTGAAATGTAAAAGGCCTATGAAAATTTAAGGCAGTGAGCTAAGGCACATATTGGTTCTCAAACACTCAGATTTCCAAGAACTCTCTCTGGACCTTATACTTTACTCATTCATTAATTACAAAAAAATATATATATATGGTATTGCACACCACTGTAACTGCTCTGGAGATTGTCTTTATTTGATGTGTGAAGAAGAAAAAGTGATCATTGATACAGGTTTCTTTTGTCCATTTCCTCTCATGTAATGCAATCCCTAAAAAGGCCTTGCAATGTTCAGTGGTGTCATTTTACATCTTATTTATGCCCTGTTATAGAAAGGAATTCAGGTAATGTGATGTGTGTTGAGCAAAGTGACAAAACTATCAGCTTTATACAATAATTCCAGTGTCTAAGGAATATATATCAAGGTATTTTGTCCCTACAAATTACAGTGCCAAGGCGCCCCGTGTGGGCTTTTCTTTGTAGTGGGCTTGTTCATAATGCCTAAGCTGTTTGTGTTTGTAGAGGAGAGGAGATGAATGAGATATTAGAGCTGTGTGGGAAAATTCTCACTCTCAGCAAAAACTAGTCTATTTATAGGATAATCTTAAAGGATGAGGTATTTTTCATTCTGACCTTTAGTGATACAAGAAAAAAATCAATGTAGATGGTTTTTCACAGAGGAAAGTGTAGATTTTCACTTTGGTGGCAACTGGGAGTTGTGTTTGCATCTTTTCTTATTAGAATGAGTTAAGGACAATGAGTCTCTAGTTTCATTTTTGTACCATGTCCTTACCCACTTCCTCAATGCCTTTTACCAGAGGATGTCACTCAAGGCACCTTGAGATCTTGGCAATGAAAACATAGTACAGGTCCTTCAAAGGCACTGGGCCAAGTTTCCCCAGGTCAGAACACAATGCATCTCTCTCTAACGATAGCAGAAAGCTAAGAAGACTGTCTGTGTTCTTCCTGATCAAACACGGTACACTCAGGACCTAGTTTAGGTGTTCAGGCAGGAGAAAGAAGAACGCATAAGTGATATAAATTAGAAGATTAGTTTGTTTATTTGTTTAATGTATCTCATATTATTTCTAAAGTGAATTATCATTCCACTTAGCAATGAAATAAAAATAAATAACTCACACTCAGATAGTACTGTAATCTGCTAAACTGACCCAACTACTTCAAAATCCTAGGTAATTACCACTGCTGGTGAGTTTGTGCGGAGAAAGGCAGAGGCTCGTTCACCGCCAAGGCAGCAGCACTTGGGACGGTCTTTTATGCCTCTTTTACCCACTTCTAGGAATTTATCCTGTGAAAGTGATTCAAAGTGAGGCATAAAGCTATAAGCATTAAAATATTTATTGCCATATGACCTATGACTGTAGAAGAATTTAAATGAACTTGTGATTCCAACAATAGAGGAATAGCTAAATCGATTTAGTGGGTTGACTGCACTGAATGTTATAAAGTCATTAAAGATAATTATGGATACCATGTAACAGTGTGAAAAATATTTATGATATGCTATTAATGGAAAAAGCAAAATATAAAGTTACTATGATTGCTATGATTACAACTACATAAAATATGTATGTGTTCAAAGACAAAGAAAACATAGAAAAATGATAAAATCTTTTGTGGTGGTCACAGTAAAGGTGAAATTTTCAACATTATTATTATTTTAGTGCCTTTAAAGTTATTAAAAAATTTTTGAGTTGGGGGGAAAGATCTGAGTCGGCTAACTGAGCCTTGGATGAAATCAAGCAGTTACGACCTAAAGAAACATGCTCTCTCTCTCTCTTTAAATTTCCATTTTCTGGAGCAAAACTATCTGCATTCAAAACCAGACTCCGTCCTTGTAGGAAGAGATATTGGGTGAATTATTTATCCTATCAGGTCCTCAGTTTCCCATTTTTAAAATAGAAATAACCATACCTATCTCATAAAATTACTGTGAGGATTAATCATCTTATACAAGTATATAGCCTGACACTTAGTAACTGCTTAATACTGGTTAACTATTACAATAATTTCAATAGAGCTGAAATGCCTTTGAAAACTTGGGACTAATGTTACTGTAGGAAGCTGCTTAACTTAATTTTAAATTACAAATACTCCTTTATTTAGAGTGGTGGGATGCAGTAGGAAGTAAAAAAAAGAGGGTAATTAAATGGAGCTGTCATTTGTGTAACGTCAGCAGTTTCTTACACATCTGTAAACCAAAGCAGTTTCTTACACATCTGTAAACCAAAGATGGTTTACAGATAGACACCTGTAAACCAAAGATATTTTGATGGACCAAAATACTGAAGAAAACTTTTTGTAGGCTAATTTAACCAAAAGCATGATCTATGACAAGATAAACAAAAATGGAAATCTCTTCATATTCCATCTGGGAGCTGCTGAATAAAATTACAGAAGCAAATTACGCTCACAGACAGAAAATGCACGAATCCATTCTGGTTTGTCTCATTGCACTGCCTCTCTCTCCTCAAATCACTGTAATATGCAGCCTTTCTTGATGACATTGATTAGCCTCACCTTACAATGTACAGCTCTGTTGATAGAAAGAGATTCCCGTCAAACATTTATCATCAAAGCAACTGGACAGTGTCGCAGAATTACGTATGGGAGATTGTTCTTTCTCAGTGATTTACAACCTAGTACTTTCCAGTAGTGTTCTACTTCTTCCTGAATTTATAGGACACAATGCTTAGGTCTGGGTGGATCATGTCATTTAGCCCCTAGTCTCCAAAGAGTGGGCTTCAGACAATTAGGCTTTTCTTTTCTCCTGAAAGAGCAAGATACTATACTATCTTCTTAGGTCAGTGACCCCCTTCACTTATTCCCTTAACAGAAAGCTTTAGTGGAAAAGGGTGTGTGTGTGTGTGTGTGTGTGTGTGTATGTGTGTGTGTCTGTGTGTTGGGGGAAAGGGGTGAGGGGGAGGATGACACTGATATATAAGCAATTACATAAATCCATATATAATTTACCTCTTGGACTGGCAAAATTGTAAGAAGTTTGATGACATGCTCTGTTGCCAAGACAGTGGCAAATGGGCACATGTATTTCTGGTGTGAATATAAATTTGTACATCCTATATGGAGGGCTTTCAGCAATGGCCACAAAAATTATAAATGCGTGTACCCTTTCAGTCAGACATGGCATTAAAGAAAATTTATTCTACAAGGAAACTTGCAACCTTGCAAAAGTTATTCTTTGAAGCATTGTTGATAATACAAAAGATGAGGAAACAAACAAACAAATGTCCATCATTACTATGCAACTTGGTAATAAAGAATGAGGGCACAAATAATAAGGAAAGATTTTTAACATCTGTTATCAGGTGGAAAAGTAGCATGCAAAACAATAAATATAACATGACATTTCTTGTAGAAAAGGAGGGAGGATAAGAAAATATATTTGAATTTGCTTACTTTTACATTAAAAACTCTGGAAAATACTTAAGGACCTAATAAAAAATTTTTACTTGGGGTGGCAGAGGCTGGGGGCAGAATTGAATAGATGAAGGACAGGAGTGGGAGGAAGAACAATATAACTAGATTAGAAATTTTAATAGCACTATTCAGAAAATAAATAATATTTATATGTAGAATTTACTCTCAAGTATGTAATGTCTCCTAAAAAAGTATCTTAAGTCACTATTCATTTGCTGCCCTATATTATTTTTATGAGCTCAAGGATTCAGTCCTTCACTGGTTTCTTTAGACATTCCTTATTAAGTGTCTATTATTTGTCTTGCACTGTGTGTGATGCGACACATGAACCAGGAAATAATGGATATCCCCTTCCTAGCACCAAAGCACACTCAGATTCTGGTGCAAACTTCACTTGGTCCCTGACCTGATCTCACCAGAGGCCTCTCTTGGTGGTGGTGGGGGGACCCTGCAAGCAGCACGTGTAGGCTGCTGGACTCTTTCCTCTTCCTTGATGTCCAGGAGCACCAGGAGAGAAGAGTCATAAACAGAGGGGATTTCTGCATTTAGGAAGAGAACAAAAAGGGACCATTTCCAAAACTCCTGAGGTCAGGCTACCAAGTGAAGTCTGGGAACACCTTAGAGTCACTTGTAGACAAGCAGGACACCACAGTTGTCCAATCCTTCAAGAGCAAGGAAGCCAAATGAGAGCAGGTGCACAGGCCATGGCAGCCCCGCCATGCCCATGGGCACCCGGGGTAGCAGACAAGGAGCCAGCTCTTCTAGGGTTCCCTTGCCTGCACGAGTCTGTGACGGTCCTCATTGCTTGTGGCTCTTCCCCATTAGAGTCCCTTCCCCCTTATTCATAGGACCATCTCATGGCCCTCAGTCCTAACGCAGGCTAAGGGATCCCCACTCCTTCCCTGCCTGGAACCTGCCCACTCCCCGATCATGCTACAGCTCAGCTGACACCCCACCAGTTACCACTCCACATCTGCCCCAGATACAGCCTAGACCCAGCTTCAATCCTCTTTCTTTCTTACTTGTCCTACTTCTACTCCATTGCTGATTAGGACCTGTGGAGTACCCTTCTATATGGCACTAAATGAGGTACGTCTATCACTCCCACTAAAATTGAACATCTTAACTGGTTCTTGTTGCAAAAGAAGTTGTCCGTGGAGTTTACTCCCTTTTGTCCAAAAATCTCAGTAATCCTTGAGTCCTCCCACTCCCAAGCTTCCTCAGTACTACCTTGCCTTCTAAACCTGCTTGCTGGTTTCCATCTTCCTGGACATTTTACAACAAGTAGGGCTGGGAAGCACCTAGAGCACCACCTTTAAAAGAGACATATTTAACACTGGTGGGACCTGGATCATAGGACCCTAGCATCCCTGACCCTGGCGTACCTTTAGGGTGAATCACTAGGGACATCTCAGCCAAAGGGCAGATTGTACCCTCAAAGCCTTCTGAGTTTAAGACCCAGAGCAACAAGGATCTTGGGGAGACTGAATTGTCACCCAGGAAGCTTCTGTGTGAGGGGCCCAGCAAAGATTCTTCCAAGGAAGGACATGTGGAAGGGTCTCAGGAGAAAAGCCTCAAAAATAACATAGTAAGGGGTTCTAAATTCTACCTGGTGATGGGTCTGGGGGCTGCCCTGAGAAGGAGGCAAGTAACTGGGTGAGTCACTCAAGGAAAGACTCAGGGAGTGAATTCTCAAGGGGCAAAGGTAGAACCAAGACCAGAGGCAACTGGATGACACCCAAGAGTCCATGTGGCAAGAGGCTGGGCAGATCCATCAGGGATGGGTCCCTGTGCTGAGCCTTCTCATGGCTTGCTGCCCACTCTACATTGGCCTCCAGGGAGCCTTGCCAGGAACCTAAGGACACCATCTCCATCTTTGGAGAGGTGTGTTTTATAGTCAACCAGAAAGTTCTCCTCCAACCACTCCTGAGATGAAAATTTTGCTCAAAGAAATGTTTCCATCCAGTCTCAGCAACTCCATTAATTTTCACAAGAGCACATCCTTAGATGAGGATAGTCTCCAGTTTTTGTAATCGATGTTTACCTTCTCAGTTACATTTGTTTCTTCTAATAGGAAAGTGGCATCTTCTGTCTGTGTATTAATTTCGGTTGAGGTTTGCATTATCCCTGGGGCTTGGGCTTTGAGAAGAAAGGGTCATCTTCAGCTTTACCTGAGTGCCTGCCTTGATTTCTAAAGTCTAGCCAGGTGCATGGAGGGAGGTTGAGAAGGGCTTTGAATACCCATCACCATCCAGGATATTTTCATTTCTACCTGCTCACATGATGTTTGAGAATTTTCATCTAAAAATTCCACTAACCATGGAAACCTGAGCCAAAATAAGCCTGCTCTTTTCCTGTGGCCACAAAACCAGGTTTGGGTTTCTTTAGGAATGCCAAAGGGCACCTAGGAGACCTGTGGCAGCTGCCTCCCCTACCTCCCCTGAGCATCAGGCTCTGTTCCTTCCTTCTGTTAGAGAGGCTTGGGAGGGTGCTGATTCTTCAGGTTTTTCAGCCTGGGATGGAGCTTAAGGTGACAGTGATAGGACATGGCTGTTTCTCTCTATAGGTTGATTTCTTTCTTTTTTTTTTTTTTAACATCTTTATTGGAGTATAATTGCTTTACAATGGTGTGTTAGTTTCTGCTTTATAACAAAGTGAATCAGCTATACATATACATATATCCCCATATCTCCTCCCTCTTGCGTCTCCCTCCCACCCTCCCTATCCCACCCCTCTAGATGGTCACAAAGCACAGAGCTTATCTCCCTGTGCTATGCAGCTGCTTCTCACTAGCTATCTATTTCACATTTGGTAGTGTATATATCTCCATGCCACTCTCACTTCGTCCCAGCTTACCCTTCCCCCTCTCCTTGTCCTCAAGTCCATTCTCTACGTCTGTGTCTTTATTCCTGTCTATAGGTTGATTTCTTATCTACCTTAACTTGTTTTAGATAATTTACATTTGTTACAGGGTAATTTACTAAGCTATTAATTGCTGTTCCGACTCCCTGCAGAGGGGACTCCAGAAGAATGAAGAGTTAACTTTTTCTTTTCAATTTCTAGAAAGTATTGGGCTTCTGGCTTCAAGGACTGTTCACGGTTTTTATTTCTTCTGGTCCTAAACAAATTGTTAGGCACTTGTTATACATCCCCATCCAGGCTGTCTCATAGGAGAGGAATTAGCTGGGGGTACCTGACAGGAAGGCAATGAAATCTGGTGGGGATTGCTGGGTTAGAAGAAGGGATGATACCTGAAGGTAGCAGAGGCTCCAGGGACTTGAGGAAGGAATGTGGAAAGGAGTTCCACAGGGGGAAGGGACCTACAACCAAGATTATTCTACCCAGCAAGGATCTCATTCAGATTCGATGGAGAAATCAAAAGCTTTACAGACAAGCAAAAGCTAACAGAATTCAGCACCACCAAACCCGCTCTACAAGAAACACTAAAGGAACTTCTCTAAGTGGGAAACACAAGAGAAGAAAAGGACCTACAAAAACAAATCCAAAACAATTAAGAAAATGGTCATAGGAATATATATATCGATAATTACCTTAAACGTGAATGGATTAAAGTCACAGGCTTGCTGAATGGATACAAAACAAGACCCATCTATATGCTGTCTACAAGAGATCCACTTCAGACCTAGGGACACACAGAGATTGAAAGTGAGGGGATGGAAAAAGATATTCCATGCAAATGGAAATCAAAAGAAAGCTAGAGTAGCAATACTCATATCACATAAAATAGACTTTAAAATAAAGAATGTTACAAGAGACAAGGAAGGACACTACATAATGATCAAGGGATCAATCCAAGAAGAAGATATAACAATTATAAATATGTATGCACCCAACATAGAAGCACCTCAATACATAAGGCAACTGCTAACAGCTATAAAAGAGGAAATTGACAGTAACACAATAATAGTGAGGGACTTTAACACCTCACTTACACCAATGGACAGATCATCCAAAATGAAAATAAATAAGGAAACAGAAGCTTTAAATGACACAATAGACCAGATAGATTTAATTAATATTTATAGTACATTCCATCTAGAAACAGTAGATTACACTTTCTTCTCAAGTGCGCACAGAACATTCTGCAGGATAGATCACATCTTGGGTCACAAATCAAGTCACAGTAAATTTAAGAAAACTGAAACCATATCAAGCATCTTTTCTGACCACAACACTATGAGATTAGCAATCAATTACAGGGAAAAAAACGTAAAAAACACAAACACATGGAAGCTAAACAATATGTTACTAAAAAACCAAGAGATCACTGAAGAGATCAAAGAGGAAATCAAAAAATACCTAGAGACAAATGACACTGAAAACACGACGATCCAAAACCTATGGGATGCAGCAAAAGCAGTTCTAAGAGGGAAGTTTATAGCTATACAAGCCTACCTCAAGAAACAAGAAAAATCTCAAATAAACAATCTAACCTTACACCTAAAGAAACTAGCGAAAGAAGAACAAACAAAACCGAAAGTTAGCAGAAGGAAAGAACTCATAAATATCAGAGCAGAAATAAATGAAATAGAAACAAAGAAAACAATAGCAAAGATCAATAAAACTAAAATCTGGTTCCCTGAGAAGATAAACAAAATTGAATAAACCATTAGCCAGACTCATCAAGAAAAAGAGGAAGAGGACTCAAATCAATAAAATTAGAAATGAAAAGGAGAAGTTACAACAGACACCACAGAAATACAAAGCATCCTAAGAGAGTACTACAAGCAACTCTGTGCCAATAAAATGGACAATCTGGAAGAAATGGACAAATTCTTAGAAAGGTATAACCTTCCAAGACTGAACCAGGAGGAAATAGAAAATATGAACAGACCAATCACAAGTAATGAAATTGAAACTGTGATTAAAAATCTTCCAACAAACAAAAGTCCAGGAACAGATGGCTTCACAGGTGAATTCTATCAAACATTTAGAGAAGAGCTAACACCCATCCTTCTCAAACTCTTCCAAACAATTGCAGAAGAAGGAACACTCCCAAACTCATTCTATGAGACCACCACCACCCTGATACCAAAACCAGACAAAGATACTGCAAAAAAGAAAATTACAGATCAATATCATTGATGAATATAGATGCAAAAATCCTCAACAAAATACTAGCAAACAGAATCCAACAACACATTAAAAGGATCATACACCACGATTAAGTGGGGTTTATCCCAGGGATGCAAGGGTTCCTCAATATATGCAAATCTATCAATGTGATACACCATATTAACAAACTGAAGAATAAAAACCATATGATCATCTCAATAGATGCAGAAAAAGCTTTTTACAAAATTCAACACCCATTTATAATAAAAACTCTCCAGAAAGTGGGCACAGAGGGAAACTACCTCAACATAATAAAGGCCATACACAACAAACCCACAGCAAATATCATTCTCAATGGTGAAAAACTGAAAGCATTTCCTCTAAGATTAGGAACAAGACAAGGATGTCCACTCTCACCACTATTATTCAACATAGTTTTGGAAGTCCTAGCCACGGTAATCAGAGAAGAAAAAGAAATAAAAGTAATACAAATTGGAAAAGAAGAAGTAAAGATGTCACTGTTTGCAGATGACATGATACTATACATAGAGAATCCGAAAGATGCCACCAGAAAACTATTAGAGCTAATCAATGAATTTGGTAAAGTTGCAGGATACAAAATTAATGCACAGAAATCTCTTGCATGAGAGATTTTAATGATGAAAAATCTGAAAGAGAAATTAAGGAAACACTCCCATTTACCATTGCAACAAAAAGAATAAAATACCTAGGAATAAACATACCTAATGAGACAAAAGACCTGTATGCAGAAAGCTATAAGACACTGATGAAAGAAATTAAAGATGATACCAACAGGTGGAGAGATATACCATGTTCCTGGATTGGAAGTATCAATATTGTGAAAATGACTATACTATCCAAAACAATCTACATATTCAATGCAATCCCTATAAAATTACCAATGGCATTTTTTATGGAACCAGAACAAAAAATCTTAAAATTTGTATGGAGACACAAAAGACCCTGAATAGCCAAAGCAGTCTTGAGGGAAAAAAACAGAGCTGGAGGAATCGGACTCCCTGACTTGAGAGTATACTACAAAACTACAGTAATCAAGACAATATGGTACTGGCACAAAAAACAGAAACATAGATCAATGGAACAAGATAGAAAGCCCAGAGATAAACCCACACACCTATGGTCAACTAATCTATGACAATGGAGGCAAGGATATACAATGGAGAAAAGACAGTCTCTTCCATAAGCGGTGCTGGGAAAACTGGACAGCTACATGTAAATGAATGAAATTAGAACACTCCCTAACACCATACACAAAAATTAACTCAAAATGGGTTAGAGACCTAATGTAAGACTGGACACTCTAGAACTCTTAGAGGAAAACATAGGAAGAACACTCTTTGACATAACTCACAGCAAGATCTTTTTTGATCCACCTCCTAGAGTAATGGAAATAAAAACAAAAATAAACAACTGGGACCTAATGAAACTTCAAAGCTTTTGCACAGCAAAGGAAACCATAAACAAGACAAAAAGACAACCCTCAGAATGGGAGAAAATATTTGCCAATGAATCAACGGACAGAGGATTAATCTCTAAAATATATAAACAGCTCATGCAGCTCAATAATAAAAAAAAAACAACCCAATCCAAAAATGGGCAGAAGACCTAAATAGACATTTCTCCAAAGAAGACATACAGATGGCCAAGAAGCACATGAAAAGCTGCTCAACATCACTAATTATTAGAAAAATGCAAATCAAAACTACAATGAGGTATCACCTCACACCAGTTAGAATGGGCATTATCAGCAAATGTACAAACAACAAATGCTGGAGAGGGTGTGGAGAAAAGGGAACCCTCTTACACTACTGGTGGGAATATAAATTGATACAGCCACTATGGAGGACAGTATGGAGGTTCCTTAAAAAACTAAAAATAGAATTACCATATGATCCAGCAATCCCACTAGTGGGCATATACCCAGAGAAAACCATAATTCAAAAAGGCACATGGACCCCAATGTTCATTACAGCACTATTTACAATAGCCAGGTCATGGAAGCAACCTAAATGCCCATCGACAGACAAATGGACAAAGAAGATGTGGTACATATATACAATGGAATATTACTCAGCCATAAAATGGAACGAAATTGGGTCTTTTGTAGAGAGGCGGATGGATCTAGAGACTGTCATACAGAGTGAAGTAAGTCAGAAAGGGAAAAACAAATATCGTATATTAACGCATATATGTGGAACCTACAAAAATGGTACAGATGAACTGGTTTGCAGGGCAGAAATTGAGACACAGATGTAGAGAACAAACCTATGGACACCAAGGGGGAAAAGCGGCGGGGAGGTGGGGGTGGTGGTGAGATGAATTGGGCGACTGGGATTGACATGTATACACTGATGTGTATAAAAGTGATGACAAATAAGAACCTGCTGTATAAAAAAATAAAGTAAATAAAATTCAAAAATTAAAAAAGAAACATTTAACTACATAACTTTTCTAATGCATGGCCAAAAAAAATCTAGAAGCAAGTCAAAAAAAAATGACAAATTTAGAAAAAATGTTTGAAATATATATCATAAAAACACACCCCAAATGTATAAAAATTAAGAGGAGAAATACCAAAAATGATATAACTATGAACAAAAGACATGTACAGACAACACAAAGCCCACGCGCCACAATTAGAGAGATGCTCGCACACCACGAGAGATCCCACATGCCACTAAGAAGACCCCATGTACTGTAACAAAATATAAATAAATAAAGAAACAAAGAAATAAAATCCCTGCTTGGCTTTTTACCAAAAAAAAAAAAAAATGAAAAGATACTCAATTTTACTCATAATGAGAGAAATTCAAACTATACTTAGATACTATTTCTCACCCACCAGATTAGCAAAAATTTTAAATATTGACAATGTATTGTATTGAAGAGCCTATGGATAATAAGCACTTTTATGCATTGATGGTAAAAATGAAAAATAGCACAATTCCTATGGAGAGAATTTAACAAAACTACAAAGCTGCATATGCGTTTACCTTTTGACCCAGAAATCCTATTTCTTAGGATTTATTCTGAAGACACACCTTAAACAGTATGGAAATACATATATACACATGATTATTCACTGCAACATTATTTGTAATTGCAAAATATTGAAAAGTACCTAAATATCCAAATAGGAGATGGATTGAATAAATGATGATGTGTATATATATATATATATATATATATATATATATATATACACACACACACACACACACACACATTGATATACTATGCAGGTGTTTAAAAAAAAGAATGAGGAAAATATTCACCAATTGTTAGGGGTGTTTTCCAGCCTAGATTACTAAGTGAAAAAAGCAAAGTGGAAAATATTTTAAAGGAAAGAAAATAGAAAAAACTTATACATCTGCTTAGTTTTTGCAGACAGCAACACAGGAAGATTGAAAAGAAATAAGTGAAATTGGTTGCCTATAGTGGTAACTGTAATGAGTTGAATTGTGTTTCCCCAAAATTCATACGTTGAAGCTCTAATCCCCAGTATCTCAGAATGTGACTATTTGGAGATAGGGTCTTTGCAGAGGTAACTGAAGTTAAAATGAAGTCATCACGATGGGCCTTAATCCAGTATGACTGGTATTACTATAAGGAGAAATTTAGACACAGAGATACACATAGAGGGGAGACAATGGGAAGAGACATGAAAAGAAGATGGCCATCTACAAGCCAAGGAGAGATGCCTGGAACAGAGCCTTCCCTCACAGTCCTCAAAAGGAACCAATCCTGCCTACACCTTGATTTTGAATTTCTAGCCTCCAGAACTGTGAGGCAATAAATTTGTTGTTTAAGCCATCCAGTCTGCAGTACTGTATCATGGCAGCCTTAGTATAGTGATGATGGTGGTGGCAGGGAGTACAGCATATATTCCAGGTTATTTATTCCTTCTTGACAAACAATCTCCAAATTAGTGGAGTAAAGCAACAACTCTTCGATTTGAGAATCAAGAATTCCTACAGGAAATAGAGGGCAAAAAGCTCATCTCTCTTCCATGATATCTGTGGCCTCAGCTGGGGTGGCATAAATGGCTGGAGGGCTGGGACAACCTCACTGAGGCAATATGTCTGGACTGTTCTTCCAGTGGCATCTGCTGGAGCTGGAATATCCAAGATGGCTTCTTCACTCACAGATCTGGCACCTAAAAGTGGATGACCGGATAACTGGGGACTGAAAGCATTGTTTTCTCTTTACGTGGCTAGCTTGAACTTCCTCACAATGGGGTGATCTCAAGGTACACATTACATGTGACAGGGTTCCCTCAGAATAAGCATTCCACCATATTATACTGGTCAAAGAAATCACAGAATCAACCTAGATTCAAGGGGATAGAGAAGTGTATTCCACTTCTTGATGAGTGAGTAGCAACATGGCATTGCAGAAGGCCATGTGGGATGGAAGATAGTGTTGTGATCATGTTTGGAAAATATAAGAAGCCACTGGGTGGGAGACTTAGGGGAAGGAGTGACATCTCTGTGAGCATACTTTAAAAAAAAAAATAGTTTAACTTTGGAAAGCATTTAGTGTTCCAGAACAGGATTGGCAAACAACAGCCCACAGGCCAAATCCATCCTGCTCTCTGTTTCTGTAAATAAAATTTTATTGGAACTCAGCAACGCCCATTTGTTTATGGCCTATGGGTGCTTTCACACTAAACCAGCAGATTTGAGTAGTTGCGACAAAGACTGTATGGTCCACAAAGCATAAAATATTTACTGTCTGGTTTTTACAGAAAAAGTTTGCTGATCCCTGTTCTAGAAGGTAAAAATAAATTAATTAATTTAATTAAATCCACAGAGATAGAGAGAAAAACACTAAAACTGAATGCAAACAGCAACAAATGAACCCAAGCTGTATCTGAAATGAACAACATACTACACTGCAAGAGAGAAAAGAAACTAAAGTACCTATTGAACTTGATAATATGACTGTATACCTTCAGCCTAGAGAGAAAATAACATTGCAATCAGATCTTGAACTCTTTTGTAGGTTTGTGTTTTATAGTGATATTGGTGCAGAAGTTCTGAATCTAATTTTTGTGTATTGTGAAATTGAACAAGTGATTGAGAAAGTGTTGCTGATGTTAGAAGTTCCAGGTTATCTCTATAGAAGGAGAAGGATACAAAATGAAGTGGAGGAAGGCAAAGAAACGCCCACTGGAGTTGGATCAAAGCCGTAAAAAGCCATATGAATCTACATCTAACCTGTATCTCCTAAATCTCTGCTGAAAAGGCCTAGAATCAATGACACTCCAGCATCAATAATCCTATTTAATGCCCACACATTAGTTTCTAAATGCCATCTATATTAAAGGGAACAGAGGCTTTTTGGAGAAATGTCAAATTCCAGGGAAGTAACAAAAGGAACCAGAAACATCTTCTTGTGCCAAAAAGTAAGGTAGTGCTCAACGAAATAAATAATTGGACATGTCAAAAGGACACAGGACAGTACTCTTCAAAACTGCCTTATCAAAAACAAGGTAAATCTGAGAAACTCACTGAGCAGAGAGGCTAAGGAGACATGACGTGGTATCCTGAATGGGATCCTGGAATAGAAAAGGAACATTAGGGAAAAAAACTAGTGAAATTTAAATAAAGTGTGGAGTTTGGTTAGTAGTAATGTACCATTGTTGGTTCTGTAGTTGCTACAAATGAGCCACAGTAATATAAGATGTTACAACAGGGGAATATGAGTGAGCAGATACTGCAGGAATTCTTTGTGTTACATTTGCATTTTTTCTATAAAATTATTCTAAAACTAAAAGTTTTTTTTTTTAATGTCCCTTGAAAAAACAAAAACAACACACACACATACATGCACACCACACAGGAGCTATCTTGAAGAGGCTCCCACTGGCCAAATATACAAAAATTTGAGCATAAAAACCAAGGATAGTAATGGATTAAGACCCATTGAATAAAATAGGAATACAGGAGTCCACAGCAATAATCAATAAATATTCTTAGTGGCAAAAGTAGGGCTCTTCCTTGCAGTAGAATGCCAATGAACAAGTGTAGAAGGAGTGCCCGAATTGGAAAGTCACTATTTTGCAGCTGTAAGAGTCAAGATTGTTTCAGGTGAGAATCATCAATGGATGCTAGATCTACTGAGAGAAGGTGGAAGTGGAGTTTGATGAATATCATTATACTTACATGACCTTAAGTGTCTCTCCAGAGATTGCTTATGATTTTCAAGGTGGAAAAATAATAATTTTACAATGGAAAAAAACAAACAATATCTTAGCCTGGTGATCAAAATGAGCATCCCCAAGGAGGGGCAGATGGACATACTGTGCCTCCAGATGTGACAGCCTGGTAAAAACACATGTACTTCTGACCAGGGATGTACATCTAAATCTAATCAGGAGGAAATACTAAAAAAATAAATATTTAAACCTCAAACTGAGGAATATTCTATAAAATAACTGGCTTGTATTCTTAAAATATGTCAAAGTTATGAAAGACAAAACAAACAAACAAAAAAACAAACCTAAAGAACTATTCCTGACAAAGGAGATGGAAGCAATTCAGCAATACTAGACCCTGGGCTGATGGAACAAAGATGCTACAAAAGACATGACTGGGCCCATTGATAAAAATGGGAACATGGATTGTAAATTCAATTAAAATATTGTATCAATGTCAAATTTCCTGAATATTATAACTGTACTATGGATATATAAGAGAATATCCTTGTTTTTAGGAAAAACACATGGAAGGTTAACTATTGAAGATTAAACTATTGAAGGCTAAAGGAATAGTAGGCACGCAATGCACTTTCAATTGGCTCAGAAAAAATATATTAAAGTGAAAGAGGGAGAGAAAATTATAAAGCAAATTTATGAGCTAGGTGAATCTGGGTGAAGGGTATTTGGAAGTTCTCTGTGAAACTTTTTAGGTTTGAAATTATTTTAAAGTAGAAAGTTAAAAAATATTTTAAAAGATATATATAAAAATATATATATTTACCTAGCACAAAGTAGGAGTATATATATACCTAGCACAAAGTAGGAAGAGATATATACCTAGCACAAAGCAGGAATAGATATGTACCTAGCACAAAGCAGGAATAGATATATACCTAGCACAAAGCAGGAATAGATACGTACCTAGCACAAAGCAGGAATAGATATATACCTAGCACAAAGCAGGAATAGATACGTACCTAGCACAAAGCAGGAATAGATATGTACCTAGCACAAAGCAGGAATAGATATGTACCTAGCACAAAGCAGGAATAGATATGTACCTAGCACAAAGCAGGAATAGACATATACCGAGCACAAAGCAGGAATAGATATATACCTAGCACAAAGTAGGAATTCAACAAATGTCAGTTCCTTTGTTTCCTCCCTCTCTAATCAGATTAACTGAAGTTCATTGTATAATGTGACCATACTGGAGAAAATAGAACTGTCAAAATTTTATGAGTTTAGAAGGTAAGGAAAACAAATACACGACATCCCAGTTTTTCCCCCCAAAGAAAGGAATATAAATATTTGAGGATTTGGAACATAAACCATGCCTATATTGGCTTCTTTTCCTTGGTAGCTACCAGTTTAAAAATCTTTAGAAAGATATACAACAAGGAAGTTTGTGGTTTCTTAAATGAATGTACCGAATAAATGGATTACTCAAAACATGTACAGATTGATAGACTGATGGGTAAAGGGAATTAAATGCTGTTTTAGAACAACCTATGACTTTGATGCAAAAGAATGCTTCATCTGCATTTCTAATACATGCATAATCTGTATTAGAACTCACCTTCCCCTTTACATGCTGAGAAATACCAGGAAAAATTGCTGGTAAATGTCAGGCAACCTTCCTTTCCTTTCCTAAGAAATTTTACACTATTCTCTTTAAGCACACCAGTTTATCCGAACTCAGATGAGACAGCACAAATCCACTTCCACTTGAAAGGTGGAACAGGATCTGTGAAGCGGAAAAAATCTCAGCTGAGACAAAAGTTTACAGCTGGGTTGATGTGGATCATACATTCTAGGTGTGTGAGTCTTTATCATATAATCCCTCTGCACCAAATTACTCTTGCAGAATATCCTTAAGTAAATATCAGTTTAATTAGTTACTGTTTTTCTCTTTTGGTCCTGTGCAAATTAATGGGACTTCTCTAGCTCTAAACAAGGTGTCATGACTATTAAACTCATGAGATTAAGAAAAAACATAAGAATTTTCTTTTTTCCCGTAAACATTGATCGGGTGATACAATGCTAGGCTCTCAGTCTTCATCATCACATCCATGTCACTATTCCTAGGTTTGGGGGTCTTCTTAAAAGATATAGCCCTAGAGTTCCATTTCAATGTCCTTTTATTTTGCAAACGCTGTGTCAGTAGTAAACACCACCTAAGAACCACACTTGGCACGGTCAAATGTCATTTTTGTACAGCTTTATTTTACTCACGCCAACCAAGCATGTTCCAGTAGGATCTACATTTCTACTGACGCAGCCCTACTCCAAGCCACCACCACCTCTCACTTGGGCTCATATGACAGTCTCCAAACTGATCTCTGTGGTTCCATACTGCCCTGCTTATCATCCGTGCCTCACATGGTAGCCACGCTTATCATTTTGAAATATTAATCACTTTTCTGCATTATCCCTCCAGTGGCTTCTTATTTCTTTTTTACCATTTTTTAAAATTTAAGTATAGTTAATTTACAGTGTTGCGTTAGTTTCAGGTATACAGCAAAGTGATTCAGTTTATATATATATATAATTTTTCAGATTCTTTTCCATTATAGGTTATTACAAGATACTGAATATAGTTCCCTGTGCTACACAGTAGGCCCTTGTTGTTTACCTATTTTATAAATAGTAGTGTGTATATGTGTGGCTTCTTATTTGAATAAAAGCCAAACTTGCAGCCTCCCTACAATGACCTAGAAACCCCGGCCCCTCCCTGCCTCCCCAACTTCTCCTAAAACTCCCTCCCTCCTTCATGATACGCTACTCACACTGTCATTCTTGCTGTCTTTCAGACATGCCAAGCTTATTCTGACACAGGGCCTTTGCACTAGCTGCTCCTGCTACCTGGAATGCCACTCTGCTCTATCTGTGAATGGCTGCCTCACGCTCATCATTTAGCTCTCATCTTGAGTGTCACCCCTCAAGGAAGTTTTCCCTGAACACTCCATATAAAGCAGACCTCCCTCTATTTCAAGCTCACAGTCCTAATTTTGTTTCTTTCAAAATTATCTAAAATTATTTTTTTACATGTTTATTTTCTTTCTCTCATTCACTACTGTCAGTTCCATGAGAGCAAGGAACTCATAGGAATGTTTACCATCGTATCCCCAGTATCTAGAACTGTAAGCATTCAATATATACTTGCTGAAAAAACATACAATTGATAGGCAATCACAAATAAAGCAATAATCTGCTAATGCCCGTTATTCTGGTTTCTAGAAAATGGGCCCATTCTTGCCTAGATATTTCTCTACCTGGTTGTCAAAAAAGTTTGTAATCACTTTAGGTTCTGCTCTCTTTCTTCTCCTCAATTTAATGCAGCATCGTTCAACTTCCTGGAGTTCCCAGAAAGCAGGTAGATTGGTTGAGTCCCTAGGAGCTATTCCTTTACTCAGCCCAACTGGCTAACTATAAGTCTTCTTCTTGGTTTCCATATTCTCTTGAACTTTCAGTTCTGCCTTGAGTTTTTTCTTTTGTTTACTGTATCTTCATCTAAGCCCTTGTTTCCTCCTTTTCTTTCTTTTTTAAAAGGCATCTTACTTTACATCCAATTACATATTAGGTATTTTTATGTTTAATTTTAACATACAGGAAATAATGTTATACCACTCTGGGTGTGCTCTTTGTGTGAATTAAATATCAGTATGACACTGATAGTTATAATTGGGGCCCATACTGAGACACCATATTGCATCCCCCCAACCAGCATTATTCCACGGTATTCCAGACAATTATGCCCCCTGTAATTATTCAGCATGGTTTTGCTGTACGATACCTCGACTGAGCAGAACACCAAAGGAAGAAGCAACTCCCCTTAGATCTGAGAAGTCCCTGAGGCTGAACAAATTGTCAGATGCCTGTAGCTGAGTGGAGAGGAGAGCAGATCACCAGCCACAGCAGAAGAGCGGACAGGCCAGACTTGGAGCCAGTGATGTAATCAAGCCTCATCTTTCCTGCACTAGACAGCAAGATGGGAAGCCCAGGCAGGCTTTCAGGGGCCTGCCAGAGTTCAGTGTGCCTGTCAACATCACTAGCCTCTGTCACAGGATTAAGGCAGCAGCTCTAGAAGAAACAGAAACCAGCAAAGGGGGGTGTCCAAAGTCGCAAGGGTTTCATATGACTGGTTTGCAGTCTCACACCTGGCAAATGCTGTAAGCATGCGACCAGGACTGATAAACAAATCACTCTAGGGTTCCTTGAAAAATGAAAAGGAAACCTAGGAAAAAGATACGGATCCCAAGCTAAGTTGGCAGATGAGTTCTCCAAATCATTAAAGTGTGGGTATTAAATGAAATATTGCCTTCTTTGTAGTCACAGGCTGGTAAGACAAAGATTTGGGGACTGGAAGTTCCCTGGTGGTTCAGTGGTTACAACTCAGCCCTTTCACTGCCATGGCCCCAGGTTCAATCCCTGGTCAGGGAACTAAGATCCCGCAAGCCCTGCAGCATAGCCAAAAAACAAAAAAAGATTTGGGGACTTCCCCTATATTTAATAAGAGTATATTCCTGATGAAAGTCAAGGACACAGGAGAAATGATTCTTTTTTTTTTTTAAACATCTTTATTGGAGTCTAATTGCTTTACATTGTTGTGTTAGTTTCTACTGTATAACAAAGTGAATCAGCTACACATATACATACATCCCCATATCCCTTCTCTCTTGCGTCTCCCTCCCTCCCACCCTCCCTATCCCACCCCTCTAAGTGGTCACAAAGCATTGACCTGATCTGCCTGTGCTATGCAGTTGCTTCCCACTAGCTATCTATTTTACATTTGGTAGTATATGTATGTCAATGCCACTCTCTCACTTCGTCCCAGCTTACCCTTCCCCCTCCCTGTGTCCTCAAGTCCATTCTCTACCTCTGCATCTTTATTCCTGTCCTGCCCCTAGGTTCTTCAGAACCTTTTTTTTTTTTTTAGATTCCATATATATGTGTTAGCCTACAGTATTTGTTTTTCTCTTTCTGACTTAACTTCACTCTGTATGACAGACTGTAGGTCCATCCACCTCACTACAAATAACTCAATTTCGCTTCTTTTTATGGCTGAGTAATATTCCATTGTATATATGTGCCACATCTTCTTTATCCATTCATCTGTCGATGGACACTTAGGTTGCTTCCATGTCCTGGCTATTGTAAATAGAGCTGCAATGAACACTGTAGTACATGACTCTTTTTGAATTATGGTTTTCTCAGGGTATACGTCCAGTAGTGGGATTCCTGGGTCGTATGGTAGTTCTATTTTTAGTTTTTTAAGGAACCTCCATACTGTTCTCCATAGTGGCTATATCAATTTACATTCCCACCAACAGTGCAAGAGGGTCCCCTTTAGGAGAACTGATTCTTACTGAACACATGAATTGCACTTCTAAAAATTATATACACTGAAAATGCATAAAATGAGAAATGTAATGCATAACTAATTTTTAAATAGTGGGAACATTTTTAAGTAGTAGAAACATTTCTTGCAGAGAAGCCCATTCTCCTCCCCTTCCCCCACCCCCAATTTATCTTTATTTAAATCCTCATGTCCAAGTTCTCAGTAGCCATACAGTGAGATTTCATAATTCTGATAACTCAGAGATTTACAGTGAATTAAGCACTCTTGAAAACTGAATTGCCACTATCATGAATTGTTCTCTCAGAAATTCATTCACTCCTATTGTTTTGAAACGCTTATTATCTCATCCTTTAACAAAGTGACTTAGCCCTCCTAGAGTAAGATATTCAAGATCTTTCTAAATTTCATCTTTCCCAATGCTACTTCCACTTTAGTTTCCCTTATTTTAAAACTTGTAACTATATTTTTACATATGCAAATAACAAACTACAAACATTCAAAAAACACAGGCACAGCTGTACTGGCTTCAACATACTCTACCTTGAGCAAAATCTGGAATGAGAAAGAAATTTCTATATTTGTGAGCTATAAACTGGCATTGTATTTGCTCTCTTTTGAAATCAATTTTTTTTGCAACCTTTATATCTAAATTTGAATATGCCCAATACATAAAATTAAAACATTTTTTGCAAGAGTAAACTTCAAATAGATTGGAAACAAGTCATGGGTGAGATAGGATTGAGCAGATTAGCATGGGTGCAGCAATGGGCCAAAAGTATAATAGAAGAGACTGGGTTATATAGTTGGTTAAGTGATTATATTTTTATAGCAAGCAACAGGTAACCATGAGACTTTCTTGAGCTGGTTAAAAAGAAAACATAAAAAATCCTGCTGAAATTGAGCTTAGCATATAAGAGGAAATTACATTTTATTGCGTAGAACAGAAAGTTCAAAGTAACGATGGCTTAGAGACATATGGGTTTATTTTTCTCTCATATGAAAGAAATCTGAAGGAAGGCACTCCAGGGATATCATCAGGGACCCAAGTTCCATCTCTCTTTCTGATCTACCATATTCAGCACTGATGTCTATCCTAAAGGTTACCTTGTGTTTCAAGATAACTGCTGGAACTCCAGTTATCATAACTACATTCCAGACAGCTGGTTACAAGAAAAGGGTAAGAGCCTTTGAAGACATTTTCCAGAAATCTTCAGCATATATATCATTGGCCTAGGTGAAGAAACATCATTGATCTTCTTATCATTTTCCCCAGCTGGCATGTTGCCCAGGGAGAAGGGGAAAATGGATATTGGGTAGGCAGTTAGCTCTCTCTACTCAGTTAGAAATGGTAAATTTAGCTGAATAAATGACAAAATACATCTACTATGATAGACTCATGGAACTGATTTTTATAGGTGGAAATACAAATGTTACTGACCTTACCAGATGAAATTAAAGTAAGGTATTATACATTCCTTGAATTATATAAATAGGTTTTGATTTGCAGACAATTAGAAAATTGCATACTAAGAAGACTATCAAAGCTAATTAATATAAATAAGCCAAGTAAATTGTTTCAACATTTCTTTAGATCTTTAACCCAGAGTTGCTTACTAAGAATATTATTAAAATAGTTTAAAATTATCAAAGAAAACATTTTGTTTCTTTACTGTTTTATAAAAGAAGAAAAGGGCTTTGTTCGTCTTTAATCTATAAATTCTTGGTTGCATAATTGTCATGCCTCAGAAGACAATGATGATATCTGCCTACAGTCCAAGGCCATCCCCCTACATGAGATGAAACTCAAATAATGTCCGTAACTAAATCAAGCAAAAAATAAACACACATACGCACTGGAACTTACACATCCAAATGAAAGTCATCTTTCAAAATAAACCTAGAAAGCTGGACATTTTCTTCTAGTGATGCAGTTATTATTTTAAAGGTTTTTGCTACTCTCTTCTTCTAGAATTGGGTTGTTAGGGCAGGTAGAGAAGGCAGGGCAGGGATTGTCTCAGTGGCTGGTATGAGCTTCATGAAAATTTTTGCCTTAAGAATATTATTTAACTTGATCAATGATTTTTTCCTCAGACCTAGCCCCAGATGACTTTCCTTTGTTTCCAATAAAGATTTGCCATACTGACATGGACAAGCTAGGGCAAATCGGTTCACCTATCAGTTCTTGTTTCTTCAACCGAAAAATGATGAGGAAGAATCAGATCGACAACTGATTTCTAGGTCCCCTTTCAGAATGACATTCTGTGGTTCTATAATCCCTTGTGCTAATCCTATACTTTAGGTCCTACATCTAGAAAATTCAGGGTTTATTATTGAAAATCTTAATTTATTTGATTTTAATTAAATATACAGATTACCAAAATTCCACATTAATATATCAACAATATATACACATACATACAATGTGTGTGTATAAAATTAGTGATTTATATTAAAAATATATGGGAATTTGGAAAGATCTACTAGTCAAAATGCAAGTTAACTCAGTTTATTTATGTTACTTCCCTGCTGGCTTTTCTAAAATCAAAACCTCTAAGGGGCAGGGAACTGGGGATAGAAATTAACCTGTATTGAAAACCTACCAAGAGTCAGGCAATTAGTAACAACTGTTGATTGTAAACCACCTTAGTTGGCAAAAGCTCCTGAAGTTAAAAAGCCTACTAATTACCTCTCAAACAAAACAAATGACTGTCTTTAAAGCAACTTTTAAACACAACTTCACTATTACCAACTTACTGCCCACTCTGTTCCACTTCACTTTCCCTCCTAATGCTTACTCTTAGTTTCTAGAGTTCAATAGACGTACGTACCTATTCCCAGAGTCTTATGGGTATCAAGTACCAAGAAACACAGCTCCCACTCTGTTATGTGACCCCCACCCAACATGCCTTATCTGAAGAGGGATAAGTGTACACAAATACATGTATCCTTTATAAATTCTAAGTTATTGTATTCCAAATACTTCTTTCCCTTTTCCACTGAATTACGAACTTCATACGCACAGATATGTCAACTAAACAGGTCTGTAGTACAGTGTTACTCTAGCCCAAAGCTCTATATTCTGAACACAAAAATCTTTAATCCTTGAGGTAAGTAATAAATTTATCTGAGAAATTTCAATTTCAAACCAAATCAGGGTTTCATTTCTCATTTGCTGGATTTTTCAAATTGTTTACCAATGAAAAGAACGCTGTGAGCATTGAGCCATTCAGTCCATTTTGGTCGGATGTATGATATTTTCCTTTCTAACAAAAGTGCCTGTAAATCCCAGTGCAGCTCCATGCTGCTTCTTCCTTAATGTAAATTACCCCTGTGGGCTGCTGCTTTAAAAGTTCAGTCAATAAGATAAATTTCCTAGGTCCTCTCCAGTCTTTCTGAGGGTAATTTCTCCAATCTAGCCAAACCAGCTAGTTGTAAACCAGATTTCTATGTTTAAAACAAAACAGAACAAAACATACAAACAAGCTGATTTACACTGAAAACTGTGACACTCCTAGGGAATTACAGGCAGCTGAGCTGATGACGCTAGGGAGAAGGAGTTGTTGGTACAAAGTTGCACACGTCCAGTTTTTTTATCTCTGAATTCCTGCTGGTGATAACAGAGGACGAACAAAGAGGAAAAAAAGATGGAGAAATATTGGGTTGCTATATAACTCCACACGGGCAGATCAGAAGGAAAAAGGAAAGATGTCAATGAGTCTAACAGGTATGATTGAACAAATATTTGACCCTTGAGGAAATGTGCAAAAAAAGCACACAGAATCATTATATGTTCATATAATCCTAGTGGAAGTGAACACTAGCTCCCTGCAATATTAAGAGACATAGTTGCCCTGTCCATGTCAGAACTTGTTAGGACAGTGGCGTCCATGATAAAACTGAGAATGTTTAGAAACGTGCTTGGCTTGTCATTCACAATTATGATGTCCATTTCTGCTTTAGGAGACACGACTTTTTCTAACGTACTTGCACCTCTTCTTAGAAATCTATTTTCAATGACAAAGTCAATGAAAGCAAAGCAAAGGGAATTAACATTTCTTAAAAGCCAAGTAAGAGGCATTTCATTAGCAATTTTTGTTTGTAAATCACGTTAGTCTACTTCAACTGTTTATGTAAAATGTAATCTGCCCTCCCCCAATAAAAGGAAGGGTTAAAAAGAAAAGGCACCGTGTGAACACTCTCTAGCCAGGACTTAACATGTTGTCCCTCACTTCCAGTTAGCTTTCCTTCCAAATGCACAGCATTAATCTGAAACACTCAGCTGAGGGCAATAGACATGCCTATTTTTGGCTCAGGAAATTTATGAATCTATCCCATAGAATTTCAGATTAACAGAAGCAACTACTAACAGGTGAAGTAGGAGAGTGCTTGAGAGAAGAAGAAACAGACAGATGTTGTTATGGATTGAATAGTGTCTCCTCTCATCCTCAAGTTCACATGCAGATGTTGTTATGGATTGAATTGTGTCTCCTCTCATCCTCAAACTCACATGTTGAAGCCCTAACTCTGAACGTGTATTTGAGATAGGGCTTTTTAAGAATGTAATTAAGCTTAAATGAGGTCATAAGGTTGGGGCCCTAATCCAGTAAGACCAGTGTCCTTCCAAGAAGAGAGACACCAGTGATGTGCTGGCGTGGAGAAAAGACTATGTGGACACAGTGAGAAGGCGGCTCTCCACAAGCCAAGGAGAGAGACCTCAGCAGAAAGGAACCCTGCCAGCACCTTGATCTTACACTTTTCAGCCTCCAGAACTCTGAAAAAATAAATTTATGTTGTTTAAGCCAGTCTGTGGTATTTTGTTATGGCAGCCCTACTAGACTTATACTGATGACAAAAAAACCCAAAAACCAAAAAAGGATGAACAAGAGGGAAAAAAACAGAACTTGTGTTTTAAATGACTGAATGTGCTACAATAAACAAGAATGGATATAAATTGATGACCAATTTTGATACCACTCTGAAGAACTGGCTTCTTATAGAAGACAGATCAGAAAGCCCAGGGATTAGAAACCTTTCCTTGTTCCTGTACCTATAACAAAAAAAGCAGATAACTTCCTACTCCTGAACACAGCACCCCGAGTTGCAAAGACAGAATGTTCCAGTGGAGACAATTCACCTTTCACTCTCTCTTTCCTCTGTTGAAACTCCTGCTGCAGTTTGGGAAGTCTTGGCAGTTGGTGCTCTTAGAAATAGCCTGAAGTTTGTCCATTCACTTCTTTAAATCAATGAACAGCTATTGGGAGATAACAGAACCTGACAAATTGATGGATTCTAATAAAGCCCACTCTGGAAATAAAACTGATTTAGTTATCAGTCAAGTGTGTACAGGTGAGATGTGTTCAAGTTATCCTAAAGGATTTTAGGAGTATGTCAGAATTCATCTTCTCAGAGGGGGAAAAAAATATTACCCATTTGGCTTAAAATACTTTATTATAATTGTAATATCCTTCTTTATAACTTTATATACAGTTTATATGCTATGGGGCCATGTCATATTTATCCTTACCCTGTCCTCCCAAAGCCCAACACATCACTTAGTACCAGTAGTCCCTCAATTAAAGTTGTTTAAATGAGTGGGTAGGTCTATCAATCAATCACATTTAAGGAGAACATCTCTGTGACAGTATGCACACCTAAGCCTTCCATTTCTTCCAGCCAAAGGTGAACTGTTTGGCTGCTCTGGGATCATCAGTTTAGCCAGCAGACTTATAAAGGTGGGATTCATATGTAGCTAAGGCTTACTAGTTAGAATACATTTATTAGCCCACCATTTAATTTCACACCGATATGGCTTTTTTTCCTGCCATTCATTTATTTTGTACTGAAGTATAGTTGATTTACAATACTATGTAGTTTCAGGTGTACAGCAAAGTGATTCAGTTATATATGTATTTGTTTTCAGATTATTTTTCATTATAGGTTACTACAAGATATTGAATATAGTTCCCTGTGTTATACAGTAGGTCCTTGTTGTTTTGTCTTCTTGTATTTTCTAACTGATTAGATGATTAGACAGATATGTAGGTAGGTAGGTAGATAGATAGATGGATAGACAGATAGATGGATAGATAGATAGATAGAATGATATGCTATGGCCAAAAACATACCCAATGGTTACACACACTATCCAGATATTTCTTACTTTGACCAACCTGATATGACAATATAGAAAACTTTCTTTAAAAATTTTGGAATCTAGCTAGTCAATCACAGCATTGCTAGGCTCTAATGGCCAAAGCAGTGGGTTGAATTTCTTTTATCTGAGTGGTGATATTTGTAATATCACTGGGTTAACATTGTCCTTCTTCTTCCTACAACAAACCTTCACCAATCTAAGCAAAAGGTCTCTCCTGTCTACTTGTATCCTCACTCTTTTAGCCCAACCCTCAAAAAATAAAGTCACTAAAATGTAAAACTGCTTCCCCAATTGGTGGTTTTACATTTCTCAGGCTCTCTTGAAGTTAGGTTGTATATGTGACTAAATTCTAGTCTCCAGAACATGGGTAGAAATGAGGAATTCCACTTCCAGGCTTTGCCTTGAAGATTTTCCACATGATTTTAAGCTCTCTCGCTCTCTCTCCCATCCATATAATAACAGGAATCAGAACATTCCCAGAGGATCCATACATACAATGGAAGAAGCCCCAAAACTTGAATTATCACCTGGGGAAAGAGCTGCCCAGAAAAACCATACAGCTTGATGCAAATAAAGACTTGAGCAAGAAACACCTTTTACCCTGTGAATCCACAGAGATCTGGGGGTTTTGTTACTGCAGCTTTGATTAGCCTACATTTTCTAACAGAAAAAAGAAAGACAAATATTTTTCCTAAGGGACAGCCTAGAATCCTGTGATTTTTTTCATACACAGGGCTTTACCAGGACCTAATTACTTACCTAAAGGTGGTATAAAGAGCCTCCGATTCAGTAAAGTTTCCCCTGGAAACTTTTATGGCAGTCAGTTTAGAAAAGGATCATCAATGTCACTCTGAACAATAGAGTTGCTTTAACCCAGGAGGCACATAGCATTATGTAATAAGATTTGACATTGATTTCTTGGTTATTAAGTCTAAAGAGATAAAAGTTTTCTTGACATGCAGAAAATCTGACGCAAAATAGGTTATTTCCCCACATGACTAAAGTTAGAAACTCATAGGAAAGTACAGGGCTTAGCACGTGATATTTAGATGTTTGCAATTTTTACTATATGAGTCTTCACCTGCATCTCGGTCCCAAGGTGATTATTTAGCTGGAGCTTTTTACTTCTTCATTACTTTTAAACAACTCTCCTTCTACCATTAAATATAAAATATAAGTACCATTAATTGCTTGCCTTGGACAACTTACCAAATGGATGCAAAGATGCAGTTCTTTTAAGTTCAGTCATAGAATAATGTAAAGTAAAACCACAAGCCATAAATGAAAGAATCATCACTTCTAGGGTCTAACAATATACGATTCTTGCCCTTCGACTCGTCAGGCTAGTTTCAGAAAAAGCACTGGAGGCTGCTTTTCTGCCAGTTCCTAAGTAGGACATTGTCTGTTTTACAGAGAGTATCTGTGCAACAAGCCTGCAGATCATCTGCCCAATCAATTATTTTTGAAGGTTCCCAGCATTGACTTATTTTGAGCCTGACATTAACACCTTCAAAAACGAATGGCTAATTTGGAAGTAGCTTGATGATAACCAGCTGTGAATAATAATAATAACAATCTTCAAGTCATCTTAAAGCAGAACTCTCAGGCATTTTTCTAATAGCCTGACTTTTTTTTCCAAATAGTATGTTTTCTCACCTCTACATGTTCTATTTCTGATCAGAGTCTGATATTCAACATCATTTAGAAGTCTGATTTGGTACAACCATACTACTGTGACTAGATATAGATAACTCAACTCTCAATTTGCAATGTGGCCTTACAAATGATTTAATTTCCAAATTTTAGTATCTGCAGCCAAAGAATGGTTAATAGCACCTACTGACAGCTTGCCAAAGTGAAGTAACTGTCTTTGTATTATGTGAAAGTAATTCAGATTTCAGCTCTGCCATCTACTGGCTGTGTGGCCTTGAGCAAGCTACTTAACCTCTCTGAATCTTGGATTTTGCACAGTGTTATTGTGAAGTTTAGGACTTAAGAGGTGATATATGAGGTCACTGACTCAGTGCCTGGCACACTGCAGACACTCCATAAGTATTCTTCAACAAGTTCTCTATAAAGCACTGGAAACTAGCAAGCACTGGCCTGGAAGTACTAAATACATGACTACAAGGAAAGATCACTGAGAGTTCTCAGCAGACCACATTTATCCAAAAAGTTCACAGAGGTGGCTGGGGTCACTGATGAGTTTACCCTACGGAAAAAGAGGCAGAGTGTACAGAAAACACTTTTATCTCTGGGTTTACAACCCTGACGTACTTCCAGTGGTTATCTTTGCTGTGCATCAAAACGGCTGCTCATGTCTGTCAGATAGAGGGGGCCACAGTGCTGAGATGAGAGGATGCAACAGGTCCTGCTTTAAAAGAGCCTGGAAAGGGGAAAGAAGACTCCCAACACACAGACTGTCTAATAGCAACACAATGCAGCCTTTAGCAGTCATGTAAACCTCACCGGTCTGGGAAGCAAGTGTTTACTCCAAGCTCAAGACTGCTGAACTTTCTTGGGTTTGGTTCCTGCAAAATGAAATCCTTCCAGCTGTGAATCTTCAGAAGTGCAGGTTAATTCCTTACACTTGGCAGAATCATTAGGCGGCAAGCTCGAATGGGGGAAAGAGCTAGCACTGAAAGTTTAAGATGCAGCCCAAGAGGAATTTGAATTGATGCCATCTCTTATTTTTATCCTTGCTCCAATCTCAGTTGTAAGTACACTTAAAGCATGGATGTAGGATTGTGTGGGATTGTGTTTTCTGCCCCGTCACATCCTATTACTAACTTTGGAAGCCCATATAAATGTCACTTTCTCCATTAAACTTCTCAGATCCTTCCAAATGAATTATCTTTGTCTTCTCTGAACTTCTCTTTACGTCACACATATGTTTCCTTACTTTCAAGAGGTATGGTATAGTGAGGAAGAGCTAGGACCAAGAAGTCCGATAGTCCTGAGTTCAAATTCTGCCTCTACCATTACTTGCTATATGGTTCAAGATTGCTGAACCTTAATTACATCATCTCTAAAATGTGAGAGGAGACATCACAGATACAGAGTTATTATGAGCATTAAATAAAATCATGCATGTAAAATACTTAGCAGACCCATAGGGAATGCTCAAAATATTGTGGTGGTTATATTACCAAGGTTGTTGTTATTATCATTCTTATCTCTCCTACCATGACGTAAGCACACAGAGAACAGGGACAAAGTTTTATCCTGCATTGCTTTCCTTGGAGAATTCTGCTCAAAATACCTACTCAAAAATTGCTGAATGAATTTAAACTGAATATTTATCGCCATTTGTTCTAGTCGGTATGCTTTTTTTTTTTTTTTTTTTGGCGGTATGCGGGCCTCTCACTGTTGTGGCCTCTCCCGTTGCGGAGCACAGGCTCCGAACACGCAGGCTCAGCGGCCATGGCTCACGCGCCCAGCCGCTCCGCGGCATGTGGGATCCTCCCAGACCGGGGCACGAACCCGTGTCCCCTGCATCGGCAGGCAGACTCTCAACCACTGCGCCACCAGGGAAGCCCGTCAGTATGCTTTTGATTGTACCTGACAGAGACCATAATCAAACTAACTTAGGCAAATGGGAAATTTATGTAAACAGTACTGAATATATCTCACAGAACTGAAGGGTATCTGAACAATCAAAACCTGAGCAAGGCAGAAATGCACCTGGGTTTCAGGAACAACTGTAACCAAGCACTTGAATGTGACAATGACTTGCTCTGAATCCCCCCCCTTCCCTCTCTCTGAGCGTCCACTATAATATCAACAGCCAATAATTGGCTTCCTTCACATAGAGAGGAAGTGGCCACCAAGGGAACCTGAGTTTTATAAACTGTGGTTTCCATCTCCAGAGAGGAACTGACTCTCTTCCTCTCTCCCTTTCACAGAAGTCCCAGGAGCGAATTCTTTTTGTCTAAGCTTTGGCCATGACCACTGTCTGGTCTTATGGTCAGAGTGAGGCAGCGTCGTGGAATAGGAAGGCAGCTCCTGAGGAACCACATGGTTGGAGTGGGGAAAAAGCAATTCCCAAGAGAAGGAGAATGTTGTTGCTGGAGGAGTGAAGGGTACAAGACAGAAGAGACCACCTAGATCACTAAACTATGATCACAGGGTACCACAGTATTCTCTAAACAAACTAAAGTTAATTCTGATATACTTTAATTATTTTCATGTCTTCACCCATGCAGTATTTAGAGGAGTGAGGTAAAGGCTCAAGACTAATGCACCTCTAAAAAGACAGGAGCATGCAACAATAGTGCTTTTCAGAGAAATAACAGTATGTGCTGAAACTTTTAACATATGATATTATCATACACATAAATCAAATAAGGCAACTTGAATGGATTGATCATTTGACTAGAACAATATGTCTGTACACGAGCTGATCCACATAACCCTGTCACCAAAAATTATAAAATATTACAATGTTTTATACTGATAAACATTGAAAACTCACTACATTTTTCTTTTCCTTCTTATTTTTCAGAGTACGCATATCTAAATGACAGACCCGTGCCCTAGGTTTAAGCAATAGATAATTAAGAAGGAAAGGAAAGTGCAAACAAGGAAAGAAGAGGGAAAAGGGATTTGATTTTTTCATAATAACAAAAGTAGTACCTCATTTTTTATTCCACCCAAAATAAATATATCAAATAAACCATCCTACAGATCAGACAATAGTACCCATGACCTCCTTTCAATAAATGACTTGGACCACACCACATAATCAGGCACTTTTGATATGACATTTTAAGACAGAGCGAAAAGAAACCAACCTTTATCAAGAAAGTAATAGAAACAAAGGAGCACCTGTTGTCATTGAAATTGAATGACATTCTATTCAACAGCTATTTAGCACCTAAAGTTTTGGCTTGTCCCAATTTGTAGGCCAGTGGTAATCCCAGCTTGCCTGGTATATCAGAGTCTTGGCAGGAAAAAGGTGGCACCCTCAAATTGGGATATGTGCAGAAAATTTAATAAATGGACTATTTCCTATTTATAAGCAGGAAACAGAAACTACGAGGAAGAATGCAGTAACCCAGGGCTGGTGATAACAGTGTACTGTCACTCCCCTAGGTAGGCCTGAAGGGGTGGGGGGAAGTGTTGCTACTGGAACCAAATGCTGTGTGGGACAGGCACCTAACAGAGCTATGACCTCCCATTGGCCACCCTGCAGGGAGACAACTAGAGGAACACTTTTCCCCACTCCTCCCTCTGTGGATCGCCTGCTGGGACTCCCACTGGGCCATGTGACTTGAAGCCAGACTGTAAGAGAGCCAGTTGATATTGTCCTTACAGATCAGCCTCCCAGGGCCTGGAGCAGGGCAAAGAAGGGTGGACAGTGGAAAGCAGCCCATCAGGGAATGGTCCCCATATACACAATGTACACACAGCCCTCTGACTGGGTCACTCATTCCGAGCACCCCGGCCATGCAGTAAGTGATTTTCAAGGAACTCAGAACCTCACATAACAATATGCTCCAAGTGTTAGGAGACAGTTGCAAACACTCCCTGCTTCAGCTCAGTGACTCAGCAAGAACTGTTTGGCTCTCGCCTTCCCTGGAGATCTGGGCCATCCACTGAGCATCGTTAGTGCAGCACCAGCGGCCAGGGTGCTGGGCAGCTGGCTGCTTCTGACAGCTCTTCAGGACAACGGCTTTTGCAGTATCAGGGGCAGATCCTACCCAGCCTGTGTGTTCTAGCCCCGTGTTATGGTACAAGTTTAACTGCACAGCTTCCAGGGATCAAGTCCTAACCCCTGCTCCCGGGGCGTGAGGTGTTGACAGAATTATGGCCTCTCTGCTCAGGGTTTCTGAAAATTCCCACAAGGGAACCAACCAGATTACAAATCAGGGAGTGCAGATGGGTTGTCTTACGAGTCTCAGTGTCTCCTTGTTCGGACTCCAGAGTGCCTTTTCGGAATATGAAATTAAAGCTGCGTGCCCAACATAAATTTTCTTCAGGGGAAACATTTGAATCATTATAGCAAAACTAACACATATGGTGTCAAACTACAGAACAACTTGCCTCGAGCATCAGTATTTGCTTCATTTTGTAAGAATCTAGAATCAGCTTTGCTTCCCTCCCTTCCAGCAACCTTGTCAGCTGAATTCACACTAAATGTTAAGAGATCAGAATATTCATTTCCAAATGAACATTATGGATAACTCAACAATAAAGTCAGTTCACCACTGGGGTCACAATTCAGATAAAACACTCTACTCAAAAAGAAAGAAAAAAAGACAAGGAAACACACATCTGACTATGATTCACAAAGCATGCAGTCTGGTTTCTTCACCCCTCACAGCGATCACGTGAGGCAGCAGCCAGGTGTTATTATCGTTCCCATTTTAAGGCGAGATTAATTGACACTTGTCAGCATCACGGGGTTTTCAAGTGGCAGTGCCTCACTTGGAGCCCAGGTGTTTGACTGTGAATGTCGTGATCTGTCGGCTGTCTCTGCTGCTTTTTATGGATTTAGAACTATTCACATTAATGCGGCATCTCCTTGGGGCAGCAGTAGCACCAAAGCCAACTCATAAATAAACAAATAAATTATTTGAGCAAATTTATGCCTTCATTGTTTAGACCTGTTTACTACTTAATATCACCAAAACAAAATAAAAATGCTTTATACCCTCTGAACATTTTGCCTCTATTATACTGAACATTCTGATATTTGAGAACAGGCATCCATGGTTATTAATACCATGTGGATAATACATTTCAATGGTAGAGTGGAGTATGTTTTATTCTTTGCCTTTGTCATAGAATGACTTCATAAGAGAGCTCAGTTTGATTGCAGTTGTGTGATTTTCCTCAATGATGTGGGCATTGAATTTTTTAGCATAGTCAGAACTTCCAACCCTTGAAAACCCTAACCAAGAGTCCTAGAGAAACTTCAGGGTTTGCTCAGACTCTGAGAATGTAATTCCAATGCGCATTACTGGATGAGAAAATATGTATGTTATCACCCGCACAGTGCCTGCAACAAAGAAGGCCCTTAGCTGGAAATGAATCTGAATACTGTATCAGGGTTTTCTTGGCTGGTCAACATACTATTTTGCCTCATATCCAGAGAAGAGAAAAAATAGCGCTTTATTCTTTATCTCTTTACTTTAAAAGGCTATCATCTTTATTAAGATATAGTGGCTTGGGAAGGGAATATCTGTTTCAATAATAATATAATAACAAAATGAATAACAACAGCAATGTGTGGGCAAAGCACAAATTCAGTAGAGGTAGATTCGTCTTTCAGGATTGCTTCTTATTCCTTATAAATTTATCAGACACTAAAGCAGTCTGAATTTATTAGTAAATGTGTGATTTAGTCTGCACATAATTTAGAATGAAGAAAATGTTACTTTACAATCTTTCCTCAATGATGAGGGTTCAACAGGGGAACTGGCTCATTTTGTTACACAATTCTATTTCTATAATGATACCAGTCGTGCCTCTATGATCAATGCTGAAGTCTCTTTCTTGGTCTTCTCCCTTGTGGTTCAAGGCACGTGCTATAACTCAGAATATATATATATATACACACACACACACACACACACACGTAATGCTGTAAGATTACGTGACTTAAGCACATGAGCTCTAAGAGAAATCATTGATCCTGTTTCACTCTGTGAGAAATTTAGAGACCCATGACAGTCCTATTTTTCATAACCCTCTCCTTTCTGCTGGTTGAACAGGCCTGCACAGTTTTGTTTTTTGTTTTTTTCCAGCAGCCTTCTGGCACCATGCTCTGGGAAGGTGAAATATCCCTACATGTCCTTCAAAGAAAATTCTTTTCCCAATAATTTCCTATTGAAATTGATTGGCTCCTTAAGTTGGCTTACTGCATTTTTCTTTCTAGGGTTTTTTTTCAATTCAAGCTCTGCACCCCTTCACATTTTGTTTTCCATCTTATTTTTGTAACTGCTCCACTGATTCCAACCTTATCTGCTTGCTAAATAGGCTGATCTTTTCCACTTGGAAGGAAAGAGTATGAGGAAAAAAAATTCAATGGGAAATGGTATCCCAGACAATAAACAGAAGCAATTAATTGAGGTAATCAATTATACTAGTATTTTGATCCTTGAAAAATAGTGGGGTTTAACTGATAGTCACCCACATGGACCAAACAGGCAGGACAACAGGTCTTCCCATCCTATTTCTGCCAGAACCAGTCTGTTTTAGCTGTTACCCACGGCTTCAAAAAGTTAGCACATTTAGGGCTTCCCTGGTGGCGCAGTGGTTGAGAATCCGCCTGCCGATGCAGGGGACACGGGTTTGTGCCCCGGTCCAGGAGGGTCCCACATGCCACGGAGTGGCTGGGCCCATGAGCCATGGCTGCTGGGCCTGCGCGTCTGGAGCCTGGGCTCCGCAACGGGAGAGGCCACAACAGTGAGAGGCCTGCGTACCGCAAAAAAAAAAAAAAGTTAGCACATTTAGAAAATATACACAACAAATGGCTGATCTACAGTAGGTCGCATCACTATCACTTGCACATGATCTCTTCATCCAACTCCTCTTCCTCCTTCTCACCCAGGACCTCCAGTATTCCGCATCTCGGTAAGTGGCACCATTGCCCATCCAGCCAGAATCCTCGGAGTCATCCCTGACCTCTCATAGCCCTCCCCCCATCACCATCTAATCACCAAGCCCTATGCATGCTGCTTCTTTTATATCTTTTCAAAATGTCCAGTTTTCTCCACTACTATCACCTAAGCCTGAGTGGGCACCATCCTCTCGTGACTAGACTATGGTAGTAGCTGCATCCACAGGTGCCCCCTCGTTTTCTAGTAATGGTCTAAAACAAAATTCTTGACACACTGCTCCCATGCTTAAAACCCTTAAACAGCCTTTTTACCCTCTTTCTCCACTGTCACTTGCAATTTGAAAACAAAAAACAAAGAAGGAGGATTTGTACTTATTTCAGAAATTGGAGGTGAACTGAGTAAATATGAATTGGTATGGTAGGTATATTGGGACAGAAGAGACAGAAATCCTGTTAAGAAGGAGGAGGGTAAGGCAGCATAAAAATGAATCAAGAAGCTGAATTCAAGGCTGAGAAGAAGAAAAAAAGGCATCCAGAATTCAGTCTGGACCCAGAAGTCCGGATTAATGGAGAAGAACGGAGGGCTCCGGAAAGCACATCACAAAGACAGAAAATGGAATAGATGGATTATCCAAAACGTATGACCATGTTGAAAGCTCTGAGGAAGAAATAGTAATAGCTTTTTAAAGAAAACAGCAAAATGAAGCAGTTGTTGATACTGGGAAGAATAGCATTATGCAAAAATTAAATGCAACTGTAAAACAATATTATGTTTCAGATGTAAACAACATGAAATACTCATGAGATAGAAACTCTGAATAATGATTTAACCAAGAATTGTGACTGTCCATAGTAGGAGGATGGGTGAACAGATGTAGGTGAATAGGTCCTCATCCAACATACTTGGAAATCAGTAGATAATGCCCCAAAAGAAAAAATTTTAAATGATATTTTAAATATGGTATTTTAAAATATGAAAGTAAATATGGAACAGAAAACTGAAAATAATTTTATTTGCCTCTGGAGGATTGTGGTTGGGGGATGGGAAGAAAAAGGACTTCAGGATTTCGTTGAACATTGTGGCACAATTTGGGTTTTTAAATTGTGGTCATATATCATTTTTAAGGAAATGTTTATATATATTTACAATGATAGAAATAGTAGAACACACCACTAAAACATTAACCAAAGAAATCAATACTAATATCAGGCAAAACAGAGTTTTAGGAAAAAATATTATTAGAAAAAGGAAAGTCTTATTCAATGATAAAAGGAACAAATTTATTAGAATTCTGTACTTGTATCCCTCTAATAACATTCATTCAGGATGTAGACAGTGAAATTTGACAGAATTACATGAAGAAATAAAAATCTACAAGCGAAGGGGGAACTTCAAGTTGGCAGAGGAGTGAGTAAGACATGGAGATCACCTTCCTCCCCACAAATACATCTACATGTGGAACAACTCCTGCAGAACACCTACTGAATGCTGGCAGAAGACCTCAGACCTCTCAAAAGGCAAGAAACTCCCCACGTACCTGGGTAGGGCAAAAGAAAAAACAGAGACAAAAGAATAGGGACGGGACCTGCACCAGTGGGAGGGAGCTGTGAGGAGGAAAGGTTTCCACACACTAGGAAGCCCCTTCGCGGGCTGAGACTGCGGGTGGTGGAGGGGGAAAGCTTTGGAGCCGCGGAGAATAGCACAGAAACAGGGGTGCGGAGGGCAAAGCGGGGAGATTCCCGCACAGAGGATCAGGGCCGACCGGCACTCACCAGCCTGAGGGGCTTGTCTGCTCACCCGCCGGGGTGGGCGGGGGCTGGGAGCTGAGGCTCGGGCTTCGGAGGTCAGACCCCAGGGAGAGGACTGGGGTTGGCTGCGTAAACACGGCCTGAAGGGGGCTAGTGCGCCACAGCTAGCCAGGAGGGAGTTGGAGAAAAAGTCTGGACCTACCGAAGAGGCAAGAGACTTTTTCTTCCCTCTTTGTTTCCTGGTGCGTGAGGAGAGGGATTCAGAGCACTGCCTAAACGAGCTCCAAAGATGGGCGCGAGCTGTGGCTATCAGCGCGGACCCCAGAGACGGGCACGAGATGCTAAGGCTGCTGCTGCAGCCACCAAGAAGCCTGTGTGCAAGCACAGGTCACTATCCACACCTCCCCTCCCGGGAGCCTGTGCAGTGCGCCACTGCCAGGGTCCCGGGATCCAGGGACAACTCCCCGGGGAGAACGCATGGTGCGCCTCAGGCTGGTGCACGTCATGCTGGCCTCTGCCACCACAGGCCCACCCCGCATTCCATGCCCCTCCCTCCCCCCGGCCTGAGTGAGCCAGAGCCCCCTAATCAGCTGCTCCTTTAACCCCCTCCTGTCTGGGCGAAGAACAGATGCCCTCAGGCAACCTACATGCAGAGGCAGGGCCAAATCCAAAGCTGAACCCCAGGAGCTGTGCAAACAAAGAGAAAGGGAAATTTCTCCGTGCAGCCTCAGGAAGGGGATTAAGTCTCCATAATCAACCTGATGTACCCTGCATCTGTGGAATACATGAATAGACAACGAATCATCCCAAAATTGAGGCGGTGGACTTTGGGAGCAACTGCAGGCTTGGGGTTTGCTTTCTGCATCTGATTTGTTTCTGGTTTTATGTTTATCTTAGTTTAGTATTTAGAGCTTATTATCATTGGTAGATGTTTATTGATTTGGTTGCTCTCTTCCTTTTTTTATACATACATATATATATTTTTTTCCTTTGTCTCTTTTTGTGAGTATGTATGCTTCTTTGTGTGATTTTGTCTATATAGCTTTGCTTTTAACATATGTCCTAGGGTTCTGTCTGTCCATTTTTTTTTTTAGCATAGTTTTTTAGTGCTTGTTATCATTGGTGGATTTGTTTATTGGTTTGGTTGCTCTCTTCCTTCTTTTTTTTATTACTTTTTTATTTTAATAACGTGGTTTTATTTTTTATTTTAATAACTTTTTTCTTTTTTTTTCTCCCTTTTCTTCTGACCCGTGTGGCTGACAGGGTGTCGGTGCTTCAGCCGGGTGTCAGGCCTGAGCCTCTGAGGTGGGAGAGCTGAGTTCAGGACATTGGACCACCAGAGACCTCCCGGCCCCATGTAAGATCAGTTGGCGAGAGCTCTTGCAGAGATCTCCGTCTCAACGCTAACACCCAGCTCCACTCAACAACCAGCAAGCTCCAGTGCTAGACACTCCATGCCAAACAACTAGCAAGACAGGAATATACACCCACCCATTAGCAGAGAGGCTGCCTAAAATCATAATAAGTTCAAAGACACCCCAAAACACAATACCGGACTTGGTCCTTGCCACCAGAAGGACAAGATCCAGCCTTATGGACCAGAACACAGGCACCAGTCCCCTCCACCAGGAAGTCTACACAACCCACTGAACCAACCTTACTCACTGGGGGCAGACACCAAAAACAATGGGAACTATGAACCTACAGCCTGTGAAAAGGAGACACCAAACACAGTAAGTTAAGCAAAATGAGAAGACAGAGAAATATGCAGCAGATGAAGGAGCAAGGTAAAAACCCACCAGACCAAACAAATGAAGAGGAAATAGGCAGTCTACCTGAAAAAGAATTCAGAGGAATGATAGTAAAGATGATCCAAAATCTTGGAAATAGAATGGAGAAAATACAAGAAACATTTAACAAGGACCTAGAGGAACTAAAGAGCAAACAAACAATGATGAACAAACAGTAAATGAAATTTACAATTCCCTAGAAGGAATCAATAGCAGAATAACTGAGGCAGAAGAATGGATAAGTGACCTGGAAGATAAAATAGTGGAAATAACTACCACAGAGCAGAATGAACCAAAAACAATGAAAAGAATTGAGGACAGTCTCAGAGACCTCTGGGACAACATTAAATGCACCAACATTCATATTATAGGGGTCCCAGAGAAAAAGAGAAAAAGAAAAGGTCTGAGAAAATATTTGAAGAGATTATAGTTGAAAACTACCCTAATAAGGGAAAGGAGATAGTCAATCAAGTCCAGGAAGGGCAGAGAGTCCCATACAGGATAAATCCAAGGAGAAACATGCCAAGACACATATTAATCAAACTATCAAAAATTAAATACAAAGAAAAAATATTAAAAGCAGCAAGGGAAAGGCAACAAATAACATACATGAGAATTCCCATAAGGTTAACAGCTCATCTTTCAGCAGAAACTCTGCAAGCCAGAAGGGTGTGGCAGGACATATGTAAAGTGATGAAAGGGAAAAAGCTACAACCAAGATTACTCTACCCAGCATGGATCTCATTCAGATTCGACTGAGAAATTAAAACCTTTACAGACAAGCAAAAGCTAAGAGAATTCAGCACCACCAAACCAGCTTTACAACAAATGCTAAAGGAACTTCTCTAGGCACAAAACACAAGAGAAGGAAAAGACCTACAATAACGAACACAAAACAATTAAGAAAATGGTCATAGGGACATACATATTGATAATTAACTTAAATTACTGTAAATGGATTAAATGCTCCAACCAAAAGACATAGACTGGCTGAATGGACACAAAAACAAGACCCGTATATATGCTGTCTACAAGAAACTCACTTCAGACCTAGGGACACATACAGACTGAAAGTGAGGGGATGGAAAAAGATATTCCATGCCAATGGAAATCAAAAGAAAGCCAGAGTAGCATTACTCATATCAGATAAAAAAGACTTTAAAATAAAGACTGTTATAAGAGACAAGGAAGGACACTACAAAATGATCAAGGGATCAATCCAAGAAGAAGATACAACAATGGTAAATATTTATGTACCCAACATTGGAGTACCTCAGTACATAAGGCAAATGCTAGCAGCCATAAAAGGGGAAATCAACAGTAACACAATACTAGTAGGGGACTTTAACACCCCACTTTCACCAATGGACAGATCTTCCAAAATGAAAATAAGTAAGGAAACACAAGCTTTAAATGATACATTACACAAGATGGACTTAATGGATATTTATAGGACATTCCATCCAAAAACAACAGAATACACTTTCTTCTCAATTGCTCATGGAACATTCTCCAGGATAGATTATGCCTTGGGTCACAAATCAAGCCTTGGTAAATTTAAGAAAATTGAAAACGTATCAAGTATCTTTTCTGACCACAACGCTGTAAGACTAGATCAATTACAGGAAAAAAAACTGTAAAAAATACAAACATATGGAGGCTAAACAATACACTACTAAATAACCAAGAGATCGCTGAGGAAATCAAAAATACCTAGAAACAAATGACAATGAAAACACGACGGCCCAAAACCTATGTGATGCAGCAAAAGCAGTTCTAAGAGGGAAGTTTAGAGCAACACAATCCTACCTCAAGAAACAAGAAACAAATCAAATAAACAACCTAACCTTGCACCTAAAGCAATTAGAGAGCGAAGAACAAAAAAACCCAAAGTTAGCAGAAGGAAAGAAATCATAAAAATCAGATCAGAAATAAATGAAAAATAAATGAAGGAAATGACAGCAAACATCAGTAAAACCAAAAGCTGGTTCTTTGAGAAGATAAACAAAATTGATAAACCATTAGCCAGACTCATCAAGCAAAAAAGGGAGAAGACTCAAATCAGTAGAATTAGAAATGAAAAAGGAGAGGTAAAAAATGACACTGCAGAAATACAAGGTTCATGAGAGACTACTACAAGCAACTATATGCCAATAAAATGGACAACCTGGAAGAAATGGACAAATTCTTAGAAAAGAAAAACCTTCCAAGACCGAACCAGGAAGAAATAGAAAATATTAAGCGACCAATCACAAGCACTGAAATTGAAACTGTGATTAAAAATCTTCCAACAAAATAAAGCCCAGGACCAGATGGCTTCAGAGGTGAATTCCATCAAATATTTAGAGAAGAGCTATCACCTATCCTTCTCAGACTCTTCCAAAATATAGCAGAGGGAGGAATACTCCCAAACTGATTCTACGAGGCCACCGTCACCCTGATACCAAAACCTGACAAGGATGTCACAAAGAAAGAAAACTACAGGCCAATATCACTGATGAACATAGATGCAAAAGTTCTCAACAAAATACTAGCAAACAGAATCCAACAGCACATTAAAAGGATCATACACCACGATCAAGTGGGGTTTATCACAGGAATGCAAGGATTCTTCAATATACACAAATCAATCAATGTGATAAACCATATTAACAAACTGAAGAATAAAAACCATATGATCATCTCAACAGATGCTGAAAAAGTTTTCGACAAAATTCAACACCCATTTATGATAAAACCCCTCCAGAAAGTAGGTATACAGGGAACTTACCTCAACATAATAAAGGCCATATATGACAAACCCACAGCTAATATCATTCTCAATGGTGAAAAACTGAAACCATTTCCACTAAGATCAAGAACAAGACAAGATTGCCCACTCTCACCACTATTATTCAACATAGTGTTGGAAGTTTTAGCCGCAGCAATCATAGAAGAAAAAGAAATAAAAGGAATCCAAATCTGAAAAGAAAATGTAAAGCTGTCACTGTTTTCAGTTGACATGATACTGCACATAGAGAATCCTAAAGATGCGACCATAAAACTAGTTGGAGGATTCAATGAATTTGGTAAAGTAGCAGGATACAAAATTAATGCACAGAAATCTCTCACATTCCTATACACTAATGATGGAAAATCTGAAAGAGAAATTAAGGAAACATTCTCATTTACCACTGCAACAAAAGGAATAAAATACCTAGGAATAAACCTACCTAAGGAGAAAAAAGACCTGTATGCAGAAAATTATAAGGCACTGGTGAAAGAAATTAAAGATGATACAAACAGATGGAGAGATATACCGTGTTCTTGGATTGGAAGAATCAACATTGTGAAAATGATTATACTACCCAAAGCAATCTACAGATTCAATGCAATCCCTATCAAACTACCAATGGCATTTTTCACAGAACTAGAACAAAAAATTTCACAATTTGTTTGGAAACACAAAAGACCCCGAATAGCCAAAGCAATCTTGAGAAAGAAAAACGGAGCTGGAGGAATCAGGCTCCCAGACTTCAGACTATACTACAAAGCTACAGTAATCAGGACAGTATGGTACTGGCACAAACACAGAAATAGAGATCAATGGAACAGGACAGAAAGCCCAGAGATAAACCCACACACTTATGGTCACCTTATCTTTGATAAAGTAGGCAAGAATATACAATGGAGAAAAGACAGTCTATTCAATAAGTGGTGCTGGGAAAACTGGACAGCTACATGTAAAAGAATGAAATTAGAACACTCCCTAACACCATACACAAAAATAAATTCAAAATGGATTAGAGTCCTAAATGTAAGGCCAGACACTATAAAACTCTTAGAAGAAAACAGAGGCAGAACACTTTATGACATTAATCACAGCAAGATCCTTTTTGACCCATCTCCTAGAGAAATGGAAATAAAAACAAAAATAAACAAATGGGACCTAATGAAACATAAAATCTTTTGCACAGGAAAGGAAACCATAAACATGACAAAAAGACAACCCTCAGAATGGGAGAAGATGTTTGCAAATGAAGTAACTGACAAAGGATTAATCTCCAAAATTTACAAGCAGCTCATGCAGCTCAATATTAAAAAAAGAAACAACCCAATCCAAACATGGGCAGAAAACCTAAATAGACATTTCTTCAAAGAAGATATACAGATTGCCAACGAACACATGAAAGGATGCGCAATATCACTAGTCATTAGAGAAATGCAAATCAAAACTACAATGAGGTATCACCCCACACCGGTAAGAATGGGCATCATCAGAAAATGTACAAACAACAAATGCTGGAGAGGGAGTGGAGAAAAGGGAACCCTCTTGCACTATCGGTGGGAATGTAAATTGATATAGCCACTATGGAGAACAGTATGGAGGTTCCTTAAAAAACTAAAAATAGAACTACCATAGGACCCAGCAATCCCACTACTGGGCATCTACCCTGAGAAAACCATAATTCAAAAAGAGTCATGTACCACAATGTTCATTGCAGCTGTATTTACAATAGCCAGGACATGGAAGCAACCTAAGTGTCCATCGACAGATGAATGGATAAAGAAGATGTGGTACATATATACAATGGAATATTAGCCATAAAAATAAATGAAATTGAATTATTTGTAGTGAGGTGGATGGACCTAGAGTCACACATAGTGAAGTAAGTCAGAAAGAGAAAAACAAATACCATATGCCGACACATATATATGGAATCTAAAAAAAAAAAAACCAAAAAGGTTCTGAAGAACCTAGCAGCAGGACAGGAATAAAGATGCAGACGTAGAGAATGCTCTTGAGGACACGGGGAGGGGTAAGGGTAAACTGGGACAAAGTGAGAGAGTGGCATGGATATGTATACACTACCAAATGTAAAATAGATGGCTAGTGGGAAGCAGCCGCAACGCACAGGGAGATCAGCTCAGTGCTTTCTGACCACCTATAGGGGTGGGATAGGGAGGGTCGGTGGGAGATGCAAGAGGGAGGAGATACGGGATTATATGTTTATGTATAGATGATTCACTTTGTTATAAAGCAGAAACTAACACACCACTGTAAAGCAATTATACTCCAATAAAGATGTTAAAAAAAAAATCTACAAGCACTTCGGAAGAGGAAAGGGGCAAAGAAATGTGTACAGTTAGCTTGCAATCCAGCAGTTTTAGTCCAGAGTATTTACCTGTGAGAAATGTTTTATAAATGATTACCCACATTATACTTACTTATATTAGCCAAAAATTAGAAAAAGGCCAATGTCCATCCATCAACGAGTGGATAAACAAATTGTGGTATAGTCATAAATGGAAACAAAATGGAGGTAACTACTGACCACTTTACATTAATAAACTAAAAAATCATTCTTAGTAAAAAAAAAAAAACCAAAAATATCACATAGTTTATAATACATTTACTTGAGATTATAGAATGAACGAAATTAATCTATAGTAACAGAAAGCATATTACTGGTTTCCTGGAAATGCAGTGGAGGTGGGAAGACGAAGCACTGACAGCAAAGGGACACAGGGGAATTTGGGGGTGACAGAAATGTTCTATGGCTTGACTGGAATGGTTACAGAGGTATATACATTCGTCAAGATTCATTCATATACCTAGATCCCTTTTTATAACATAAATTATGGTTCAATAAATGTGGCTTTTAAGTATTTAAAGGAAGAGCTGTGTCTTTCTATAGCAGTTTGGGCTGTTATAACAAAACACCATGCACTGGATGGTTTAAACAACAAACATTTGTTTCTCACAGTTCTAGTGGCTGAAAAGTCCAAGTTCAAGGTGCTAGCAGATTTAATGTCTGGTGAAGGCCATCTTCCTGGTTTGCAGAGACAGCCGCCAGCCATCTTGCTGTATATTTTTACTTGGTGGGAGGGAGAGAGAGAGAGAGAGAGAGAGCAAAAGCTCTCTGGTCTCTTCTTATAAAGGCACTAATCCCATCATGGAGGCTCCACCCTTCATGACTTCATCTAAACCTAACTGTCTCCCAAAGGTTCCACCTCCAAATACTATCGCATTGCAGATTAGTGCCTCAACCCGAATTTGAGGGGACACAAACATTCAGTCCACAGCAACAGGAGGCCTTTCAAAGGGCCTCCAACCTAGGGCCTGGGAACCTGTACCACATTTGTTGGCAGTGGGGATGCTGCTTTGCAAAATCAGTGAAAAAAGTGTAAGTGCCAACAGAAAGGGAGAGAACACTTTCTTCCTGTGAGAGGTGGCAACCTGAGAGTGGTGATGGCACAAAATCCACCCATGTGATCTTGCTGAGATGAGAGAAGCAGCAGGAGCCAGTCAAGGCCACCAAGCAGTGCATGTTGGCACCAGCAGCAAGAGTAAAATTTAATTAGCTTCTGAAAGTGTTGCTGGAGGTTCCACTGAATTAGTTATATTTTATTACTATAATGAATATAATATAAACCTTTAATGTTCTCTCCCCCATCCTAAAGCTGACATGTTCTGGGGAAAGTGAATGTACATTTATTTTACGGTGTTGTAACAGTACCAGGAAAACACATGAATGACTGTAGAGACTTAACTGCTCTTAACCTCAGTTCTTTTTTAAAAATGAAAACATTAGTCTAGGTGATTTCCAAGGTCTCTTTTAACTTTATATTCTAAGGCATAGTTCTTTTCCTTAAAACCATGGGAGGAAATGACATAAAACACTTACAATAATAAAAAATAAGTAAATCATCAGTACTTACATACACAGAAAACTCAAGATAATCAATTTTAACTATTAAAATAATATATCAAATTATTATTAATAAATAATATAATAATATATTAAATGATATGAGATTTCAATAGAGTGGAGGGAAACAAGATAATTATATTTATCTATCTCATCTCTCTATCTAAGAAATCTATATGATTCTTGTACACCAGCAACAGCAGTATAGTAACTATGAGGTCATAAGAATTTTAAAATTATATTTAAAATAAGAAAAAAGTATCAGTTAGCCAGGAACAACCATAACAAGAAATTCGCAAAATCGCACAGAGAGCTGTAAACTTTCCAGAGAACTACAAAAGATTTGAGAAAATAGAAGGAGAGTCATAAAAATATTCCTGGATGGAAAGACTGATTTGCACTGTTCTCACATCTCCTTTTAGCTATCACTCTCTTCTGTTCTTCGCTTAACAGTCATAATTTTTAGAGTTGTCAACAGTGTCCATCTCCATTTCCTTCCTTCCCATTTACTCTCCAGTTCACTACAATCTGTCTTGTGCCCTCTATCTAGGCCACCAAAACTGTTCCCTTCAAGGCAACACACTTGTTGCTAAAGCCAAGGACAATTTTACAGTCTTTATCACAGGATGTTACTGATTATCACAGGAGTATCTGACAATATCATCAGTCCCCTTTTCTAAGAAACAATCTTCCTTCTACTTCTAAGACACCACACTCTCCCGTTTCTCTGCCCTCCCTCTGGCGGCTTGTTCTGTCTCATTTTGTGGCTCTCCATCCTCTGCTTGCACCTTCAATCTTCATGTTCTTTGGATCCTCTGCTATTTTCACTCTGTGGACCCTGCCTGGGAGATCACATTCAGTCTTATAGCTTAATCCACTCTTTAAATACTGAAGACACCCAAATCTGCACTCCAGATCATCTCACTCTAATCCAGACTTCAACAGCCTATTGGACATGTAGTTTTGGGTGTACCACACATATCTCAAACTTGACATATACAAAAAATATCATCTCCCATGTCTTACTCATCTTTCTTGCGTTCTCTCTCAGTGAATGGAATCAATGTGTACCCAATGGCCCTGTGGTGTCAGCTCTGATTCTTCCCACCTTCTTATTTTACATGTCTAATCAATTACCAAATTCTGTTAATTTTACCTCCCAAATATCATCCAAATATACCACCTTTGTCAAATCCATCCAAATCTTTTTATTTGTGGTGCCAATATCCTAGCTCATACCTGCATCATTTTTCTTCTGATTTATTAGAACCGATTTTCCTGCCACAATTTTTTTGCATCCACTCCAACTGATCCTCCATATTGCAGCCAGACAGATCTTACTTATATGTGAATCTGGTGAAGTCACTCTTTTTTTTTTTAATTAATTAATTTACTTTTGGCTGCGTTGGGTCTTTGTTGCTGTGCGTGGGCTTTCTTTTTAGTTGCGGTGAGCGGGGGCCACTCTTCATTGCCATGCGCGGGCCTCCATTGCAGTGGCCTCTCTCGTCTTGGAGCACCGGCTCTTGGTGCGCGGGCTCTAGAGTGCAGGCTCAGTAGTTGTGGCACACAGGCCTAGCTGCTCTGCAGCACGTGGGATCTTCCTGAACCAGGGCTCCAACCCGTGTCCCCTGCATTGGCAGGTGGATTCCTAAACATTGCGCCACCAGGGAAGCCCCAAGTCACTCTTACCTACACCTTTTCGATGATTCCTAATGACCGTCAGGTTAAAGGCCATGCTCCTTAATGTGGTTTGTCCCCTGTTGACCAGTCAGTCCCCTGTCCAGAACCAACCTTCTGCACTCCGTTCTAGGCACACAGAAGTACTTTCAATTCCTCAAATGCATCAGGCTCTCTATTGACCTTTGGGCTTTCTAGCTGCTGTTCCATTCATCTTCAACTTCTCTCTTATATATGTGACTGCCTACTATAAACCTCAGGACTAAACTTAGATGTTCCTCCTCGAGGAGGCCTCACTGACTTCAAGGCTGGGGTAGACCCTTACCATATGTTCTCTCAATACCTTGTGCCTCTCTTCTCATTGCTCATGTTTCACTGGGTTGACATGTAAAATGTCAGTTACTCTCCAGTTTCCTGCACTAGAAACCATGAATGTGAGGGCAGGAACTATGTCCACCTAGTGCACTGCTGTATCCCCATGTCAAGCACAGTTTCTGACGTTCAATAGATGTTGAACGTAGATGTTCAATAATTAGATTTTCAGTAATTATGGGATGAAATAATTTATTAATTGTGATCTATAATAATGAAGGTAATAATATTGATACAAGAATGAAAAGATAAATGAGACTGAACGAAAGCCCAAAACAGATCCCTGGGAGACAGGAAATTTAATAGAATTTAATGAAAGTATTACTGTTAACAAGTGGAGAAAAGTGAGAATTTCTGAGTTACTAACAGTTAGCTTTGGGGGTGAGGGGTGGAGAAAGATTTTCTAAAGTTAAAATATATGAAAAGTGCCAGAAAAAATGCATTTGATTCCATAATCATTTACATGGCTTTTAATCAAAACTATCATGAGCCAAATTAAAGGGCAAACTGAAAACTGGGGGAGGGACTTCCCTGGTGGTGCAGTGGTTAAGAATCCGCCTGCCAGTGCAGGGGACATGGGTTCAAGCCCTGGTCTGGGAAGATCCCACATGTCATGGAGCAACTAAGCCCGTGAGCCACAACTACTGAGCCCATGTGCCACAACTACTGAGCCCATGTGCCACAACTACTGAAGCCCACACCTAGAGCCTGTGCTCCACAATAGAAGTCACCGCAATGAGAAGCCCACACACCGCAATGAAGAGTAGCCCCCACTCACCGTAACTAGAGAAAGCCCACGTGCAGCAACGAAGACCCAACACAACCAAAAACAAATAAATAAATTTATATTTTAAAAAAAGAAAAAGAAAACTGGGGGAAAAATACATTCATTAAATAGGAGAAGCAAAGGGTTAAAATTCTTTTTTAAATTGTTTCCTCAAATGTTAAGAATGATGATCCCAGATAAATCATCAAGGACATAAAGAAACTTAAAAGAAATACAAATTAATAATGAACAGCAAAAATAATTCAACTTCAGTTGTAATCAAAGAAATGCAAATTTTTTTAATGAGACTTTTTTAACCTTAACATTGGTAAATATTTTTAATACAAAAATTCTAGGCATACAAGAGAGTGGTGAGACATTATTAGGGGAGTGAGGTGTTATAGCTGAGAGACAGACACAAAATTGCATAGGAAGTATGAGATTACCACTGTAAAATTAAGAATATACAAACACACACACAGAGGCTATAAGGAAATAAATATGTTAGATATGCTTCCCTCTAGGTTAAGAGATTGAGAGACTCATTTTTGCCTCTATATGTTTCTGTATTTCCACATTTTCTACAGTATTTATTACTTTTACCATCCAGAAAAAATAATAAAAATAAAAATTGACTGTGAGAGATTCTGATAAAGCTAACCTGACCGTATAGAAAGCATCAAGACGGATGGAGCCAGGTGTTGATCTCTGCATTGAAAAAGGCCTCTGGGGTATAAATGTGAATGAATCCTGGAGCCCTGAAATGTGACTACAGGATGTCTTGCACTGATCGTTGGCACAATGAGGGCTCAGGAATGCTAGAGAGGCATAGGGGATGTGCCTGAAGCCCTGGTGTGGGGCCTGGAAGCCACAGAGAGTGGGAAAGAGAGCACTGGGGAGCATGGAAGGGACATCGAGGGCCTTGGAATCACAGATGGAGATACAGGTTACGGGCCAGGAGACTTAGGGAACATGAGCTTCTAATATCCCACAGAGTTTCTAGAGGACTGGAGGTGAGAGGTCAAATGAGCTAGAGATGAGGCCTCTGGGCCACCATGTCATAAGCCTGTTTCAAAGTGAAAACCTGGTATTCCAGAAAATTCCTTAAAAGGGATGATGCCCCGCTCTGAAAATAAGAACACTGACTAGAGAGGGAGACTGGAGAAGAGGGGGCATTGAGGAGTCTACGAGAAAAGAAGAGAGAGCCAAAAAGACCTCCATGTGCTCAAGAAATTTGGGGCAATCAATGGCCTTCGCCCAGAGCTCTGTATTCCTACACATGACACTGGCATTAAAAAGAGCTTTAGGGAATTCCCTGGCAGTCCAGTGGTTAGGACTCCGTGCTTTCACTGCCGAGGGCCCAGGTTCGATCCCTGGTTGGGGAACTAAGAGCCCACAAAGCCATGTGACACGGTCAAAAAAAAAAAAAAAAAAGCTTTAAAGCATAAGACAGTCGATTTTGTTAGAATTAAGTTCACTATGAATGACAGAAACCCCAAAATAACAATGGTTTAAATACTTTAGATTGTAGAGAAAAACAAATTTCTAAGTCAAAGGGCAGGCATCCAGCGCTGGGCAGCCTATGTCTGTATCAGGGATTCAGCCTCCCTCTACCTAATGCTTCACCAAGCATTAACTCCAAGCACAATGCCACCGAGATAGCTCCCCCAGCTCCAGCCACCTTGTCTCCATGCTGGTCAGCAGTGGAGAGAAAAGGGGCAAAGAATAATAAGGGAGATTTCCAGATGCTGCTACTGGACACTTCCGCTTATAGGTCATTGGCCAGGACTCAGTCACAGGGTCACATCTCAATGCAAGAGAAGCTGAAAAATGTAGTGTTTATTCTGGGGAGCCACATGTCCAGCTCCACATTCAACTAATACTGAAGATGGTTTCTAGAAAGGGGAGATAAATAACAGTTTCCTCCAATGTAAGATTTTAATCAATGAAGTAAGAGGAATACAATATCCACAAGAGGGAACACTTTGTGCAAAGTCAAAGAGGGGTGAAGAGCATCGTGTGTCCAGGAAAACAGTGAATACCATCCACCAGATGGGGGCTGCCGAATCAGCCATGTGCAAGTGTTAGGTTCAACATGCAATGCCTATTTGTCTCATGGGGGGTGGGTGAGGGGCCAATGATACCACGACTTACTTACATTACTTTCTAGTCTCCTTATTTTCTGAATTTTGTATAATTTGCAACAGTTTACACACTCAGAATGTGTCGGTAGTTTGTTTTTTAAAGTACTTACTGCTACAAGTTTGTTCTCATCTCCAGAGAATTATAAAAATGACTCAAACATGTACAAGGATGCACACTTCAGACTGCTGGATATGTACTTACCCTGGATTTAAAAAACATAGATTTGTCAGTGTTAGGTACCCACAACCAGAAAGATCTAAGCAAACCTGCCTTGCCCAAGTTGGTAATTTTTGTCCTCTGCAATACTGCATCCAAGAATATAAGTAAGACAAGTGTATGACATTCAAAGGTAAGACAACTGAAGAGTCATTACAGCATGCCTGACGATCATGTCTCACAGAGCCAGAAACACAGCATTTTGTGTGAAGTACGATTGCTTCACTGCTTCATTTCCAGTAAACTTGATTTGAAACGGGAGAGATCTTTCCCTTAACCCTGTCCCTAAGCCCTGATTCCAGAAGATAAACATGACGACATTTATCTGGCCCTTGGGTGGGTCTCAAAAATTTTGGACAAATGCCTTTCTATTTTGCTGCAATCAAATGTCTTGAGGAAAGTGTGGTCAGCGATGAAGTGGCAGAAAATGCAGCCCACTTGGGTCTGCAGGGTCAAGTGTTCTTATCCATAAAGCGCAGCATCAAGGTGAATTTGTGTTCCCTGTAGTAGAGACTTGGTGCTGGGAACATATTTTTCCTTGAAGAAACTACCAGACAGGCTGCAAAATCGCTATCTTTCACAGTATTCAGCTTAGAGCACCTGGAGCTAATGCTACCTCTGGGGAAAGGCTCTGGCAGAGGAAGCTATGGCCAAACAGCTGGAATGCGTTACCTGCTACATGGAAAATGGCCCTGGCCTTGTTCGCACTGCAGACATCTTTACGCCCCGAGTTGAAGAAGCATTATCTACAGGGACTATAATTACCGTTCCTCATTGTTGTACTCTGGCATTTTCTTTTAGCACATGAACTTCCTGCATTATAATCTTTGCTCTGGAAACAGCTGGCTCAGCTCAAATAGCTTGAACACGAATGAAACCCCTGCTCACCCCTTTATAAGTTTCGTATTTGAGCATGAAATCATGGGATCAAATCCTCAACAGCCCTGGAACTTTTCTCGAGACAAAGTGTTTCTTATAAAACCCTTCGTCTTCCTTTCATAATTATGATGCAGAGGAAAAGAAGAATCTTCTTTTGAGTATTTCAGCAGACATTACTCACACGATCTTCACTCATTCATGTAGCAGCCGCAACATTTCTGCCACATCCAGCTTCCCCCACCCACCCCATACACGTTTAATCGGCAAAAGCAGTGAACAGAACAGTGTGATAATGTGCTACCATTTGGGATTTTAAAAAAATAAAGGAAAACATATGTCATGATTTACATACAACTGTATCCCACCTAAGTTTTTTATATGCGATTATGATATTAAAGAAGACAGATGTTGGCCGAAGTCAGTTTGAGGTAGCAGGTAGGTGATTTAAGAAACATGATTTTTCTATTTGTATAATGGTGAGGTCACTGACTCATGATTTGGAGTTGAAGGACCCAGATTTGAATTAGGATTTGCCCTCTAGCTATATGAATATTGTCCAATTTCTAAACTCTGACCCCTAGCTTCCTGAACTAGATAAAATGGTAATAATAATAACAACAATAATAATCATGGTCGATATTATTATTATATTATTCACTCAGGATGTTTTTTAGAATTAACAGAGCATTTTGAAAATTTTAAGGCGACGTTTAACAAACTAATTAAACATACATGCTTTTACTTTATTGGATTCTTGCCCCAGTGATGAGGCAGGTCTGTCCTAGATCACCTGTTAACTTGCCTTTAATGCCTGCAGCAAAACCTCCTGCACTCGGTGGAAGACTGGCTGAGATCCATGGCATCATTTAGAGCAAATGAACAGCTTTTCTTTTGCCCCACATGGAACTTTAACTCCAGACATTGGCTACATCCACTAAGGAACAGAGCCAACTAGCCCAGACCACAGTGAAGCTGAAATTTCTGACCCCCTGAAAACATACCCATTTGAAGCTGAACATGCTCAGATTCATAAAGGTTGGCACCTGAGTTGGTTTAAAAATGCTTTTAATCTGGCTAAACATATTTTTGGTGAAAACCTAGTTGCAGACAAAAACACTGCCTATGAGATAAGGAAAACAGGTGAGTCCAAAGGTTGTGTCAGGTTGATTGACTGTAACTTGAATAGAACAGTTTTCCAGAGCTGCTGCAATTTATGGACTTGTTTGCATGGACCTCAGCAAATCAGACTATTGGCATCTTTTTGGTAAATCTGCCTTAGCTTTCCAGAGCAAAAGCCATTAGGAAAAACCATTTCCCCTTTTGTTAGTTTGATTCACGCTCCAGACTCCTCTAAATGAGTAAGGGATAAAAATGTTCATTAACACTATTTTTTCTTTGCAGATCTCTCTGGTGGGTAAGTGAGGCTCTATTCCTTCCTCGACTTCAAGGAAAAAGACAACACAAAGAGCAAAAGGAACAAATGTGGGAGCAAAAGCCATATAATTAGACCTCATTTAATTATTTAACTTCTATTTTTGGAGCAAAATTTTCAGCAACATATCCTGTTTTCACTTAAGGGCAATAGGAAAGTGACAATATAGTGTAAACAGTTGACCAATCTTCAACCATCCATAAATTAGCTTCAATATTTTTGCCACATCTGGGACCTCCAGATAAATGTTTAATAGAAAAAAAGCAATGTGCAGAATAGCATGAATAATATACTACCAGTTAGGTTTAAAAAAACTATCTATAAATACACATACACACACACTATTATGAACTTAATATATTCCTGAAAATACCAGTAAGAAATTGTTTAATGTAGTTGTCTTTGTAGAAAATTTGGGCGATGAAAAGGTAAGGGTATACCTCTTTGTACTTTTGAGTATTGTACCATTTGAATATACTATCTGGTCAATAAAATAAAGTATTTTTATTGTGATATAATTAACATATATCATTACAATGATTTGATATATGTATATTTTATGAAATGATCACTACAATAAGTTTTGTTAACATCCATCACCAGGTACAGTTACAGGCTTTTTTCTTGTGATGCAAACTTTTAAGATCTACTCTCTTAGCCACTTTCAAATAAGCAATATGGTACTATTAACTATAGTCACCATGTTGTACATTACATACTCAGGACTTATTTACTTTATAACTTCAGGTTTGTACCTTTTGACCACCTTAACCCATTTTGCCCTCCTCAACCCCTCTGGCAATCACCAATCTGTTCTCTGTTTCTATGAGTTTGGTATTTTCTTTTTGTTTTTTGTTTTGTTTTAGATTTCAAGTGAGATCATACAGTATATGTCTTTCTCATCTAATTTATTTCACTTAACATAATGTCCTTAAGGTCCATCCAAGTTGTCACAAATGGAAAAAATTCCTTCTTTTTTATGGCTGAAAAATATTGCATTATGTATAGGTATATGTATATGTGTAGTGTGTACATACATATATATATATATATATATATATATATATATATGCCACATCTTCCTTATCCATTCATCCATCAGTGGACACTTAGGTTGTTTCCAAATCTTGGCTATTGTAAATAATGCTGCAATGAACATGGGGGTGCAGATATGTTTTTCAATAAGTCTTCATTTCCTTCAGAAAAATACCCGGCAGTGGAACTGCTGGATCACCATTTTTTTGAGGAACCTCCAGACTGTTTTCCAGTGGCTACCACCCACCAAGGGTGAGCGAGGGTCCCCTTTTCTCCACCTCCTCCACAACATTTGTTACTTGTGTTCCTTTTGATGATGGCCATTCTGACTGGTGTGAGATGGTATCTCATTGTGGTTTTGATTTGCATTTCCCTGATGATTAGTGATGTTGAGCATCTTTTCATGCATCTGTTGGCCACCTGTATGTCTTCTTTGGAAAAATGTCTATTCAGATCCTCTGCCCATTTTTTAATCCGACTGTTCATTTTCTGCTATTGAGTTGTATGCGTTCTTTACATATTTTGGATATTAATCCCTTACCAGATATATTATTTGCAAATATGTTCTCCCATTCAGTAGGTTCCTTTTTCATTTTGTTGATGATTTCCTTTGCTGTGCAGAAGTGTTTTAGTTTGATGTAGTCCCACTTGTTTATTTTTAGTTTTGGTGTCAAATCCAAAAAATCATTGCCAAGGCCACTGTCAAGGAGCTTACTGCCTATGTTTTCTTCTAGGAATTTTACAGCTTTGAGTCTTACATTCAAGTCTTTAATCCCTTGTGAGTTCATTTCTGTGTATGGTGTAAGATAATGGTTGAGTTTCACTCTTTTGCATGTGACTGTTCAGTTTCCCAAAACCATTTATTGAAGAGACTGTCCTTTCTCCATTGTTTTTCTTGGTTCTTCCATCGTAAGTTAATTGACCACATATACATGGGTTTATTTCTGGCCTCTATATTCTGCTCCATCATTTTAAAATAAAGTATTTTAATAAAAAGAAAAGCTTACATTACCACTAATAGAAAGTAACTGTGAAATGGAACTCATACACTGTTGTCTGTATCCTGCTCTGTATTTGTTGAAAGGGGAGATGTGTCAATGTTAAAAGAGACTTTCTCCTTCATGTACTTGGGGGTGTTGAGAAAAGAAACTGATCAAGAGAATGAGAAGACAAGCCAAAAACTGGAGGAAAATATTTGCAAAAAAACACATCGGAAAAAGTACCATTATTCAAAATATACAAAGAACTTGTAAAACTCTATTTAGAAATGAATGAAATGGGCAAAAGACCACAGAAGGTATGCATATGGCAAATACACATATTAACAGAGTCTCCACATCATATGTCACCTGGGATATACAAATTAAGACAACAATGAGATACCACTGCATGTCTCTTAGAATGGCTGAACTTTGGAACACTGACAGCACCACATGCTGGCGAGGATGTGCAGCAATAGGAACTCTCACTCATTGCTGGTAGGAGTGCAAAATGGATACAGCCACTTCGGAAGACAGTTTGGTGATTTCTTAAAAAACTATACATAATCTTACCATATGACCCAGCAATCACACTCCTTGTTATTATCGAAAATGAAGTGAAAACATGCCCACACACACAAAATTGCACATAGATAGTTACAGCAGCTTTTTTCATAACTGCCGAAACTTGGAAGCAATCAAGACACCCTTCAGTAGGTGAATGAATAAACAAACTGTGGTACATCCAGAAAAAGTAGTATTATTCATCGTTAAAATAAATGAGCTACCAAGCCATGAAAACGCATAGAGGAAAGTTAAGTGTATATTACTAAGTAAAAGAAGCCAATCTGAAAAGGCGACATACTGTATTATTATTCTAACTATATGACACTCTGGGAAAGGAAAAACTATGGAGACAGTGAGAAGATCAGTGGCTGCCAAGGGCTGGAAGGAAGGGAGGAGACACAGGGATGAGTAAGCAGAGCACAGGCGTTTTTTTTTTTTTTTTTTTTTTTGCGGTACGTGGGCCTCTCACTGTTGTGGCCTCTCCCGTTGCGGAGCACAGGCTCCGGACGCGCAGGCTCAGCGGCCATGGCTCACGGGCCCAGCCGCTCTGCGGCATGTGGGATCTTCCCGGACCGGGGCACGAACCTGTGTCCCTTGCATCGGCAGGCGGACTCTCAACCACTGCGCCACCAGGGAAGCCCCAGAGCACAGGTTTTGGAGGGTAGTGAAACTTTTCTGCAACTATGTATAGTTATAAATATAAATATAAATATATACATATATTCTGAAACCCTAATGGGAGATACATGTCACTGTTTGTCCAAACACATAGAATGTACAAAACCAAGAGTAAACCCTAATGTAAGTTATGGACTAATATAAACTATGGGTGACAACGATGTGTCAAAGTAAGTTCGTCGATTGTAACAAATGTACCACTCTGGTGTGGGATGTCGATAGCTGGAAACTTGTACGTGTGCAGGAACAGAGGTTATGTTGGAACTCTGTACTTGCCATTCAATTTTGTCGTAAACCTAAAACTGCCCTAAAACATATATTTTATTAATTTAAAAAAAGGAAGTGAAACATTTCTAACATTCTGACTTTATGACTCAGTGGCATTTAGTCCCATGTTCACGCCCTACTTAAAATACTTAGCCTTTGGGAAACTGGTATCGAAGAAAGGGCATTCAACTTGGGTGCTCATCAGTTTCTAAATCTATTTAATCTAGTGTTAGTTCTTCTCATCCAGATTAAGAACCTTCTCGTCCACCTATCTCTCAAGAATTTAGTGAGATCAAATGTGATAATGCACATAAAAATCCTTGAAAATAGTATACAGATAGAAGGAATATTATCTCTGGGATGTCTTAAAGTAAATCGTTCAAATAGTTCTTATGAAGAAAAACATTTTTGTCTCTGCAGAGTTTTTGTTTCCTCTCTTGTATCTTAAAATAAGTACTTCTAGAAGTAGGTTGAGAATGGGGAGAAGCAGAGAGTAGAAAAAGTTGTCCCTATCTCACAATGAACCCACATAGAGAACCCAATGAGTGAACACGTTTCATTCCCTGGCAGAAGCAGAACAAAGAAGGAGGGGAAACATTAAGAAGAAAGAATAGGGACTAGTTCTAGTGGCTTGTGTGACAGGACACAGGAATATCCTTAAATTTGAAAGGAGAGGAAAGGAGGCACTGAGTGCTTTAGCTAAAGAGACACAGGGCTAGTCAGACATGGGCCCTGAGGCAGGATTCTGGGCTATTGCTCCTCAGGCCTTTGGTGGAGAAACCCTGACTTAAAAAGACTTATTCTTTTATCATGAACATAATCACATTTTGAGAATCATTGCTCCGTATCTGTACAACACCACGACATATCAGCCGACCATCTCAGATGACGAAAACAACCGGTATGGCAATTTTTTTCTTAGGTTGTGTTTCATGAGATACATAGGTATTCATCAGGAAGAAAATGGAAATCCATGGTCAACTAAGAACTAGAATCTCTAGGTTAAGTAAAGTACTTATTTTATGGAAAAATGTCTCAGAGTATTTAACTAATGCACTACTCCATTTCCTAGAGGGGTATAAGTAAGCAGTGTTTTCCTAACACCTGACCCCGAGTCCCCTCTAGCCCCAACCCTCCCTCTCCTTTATTTTTTAGTGTACAACTATATTTGCAAAACTTTGAACTAAGTATATTGAGCAACGCAGGCAGGAGCTGCCTTGGGCTATACTGCTCTGCACGCCCCCAGCATATTCAATAAACGGTGGAGGAACAGATGAATAATTTGGACAAACCAGGATTAGTTCCTCGTCTACAACTGTTCTCTTAGACACTATAATCATCGAGGCCCCTTTCAAAAGACTACACAAATACAGATCTATTGTTTCATAAACAACTTTAGGCAACAGTTATGCAAATACACACACACACACATCATATAAACTCTCGTTTTCTTCCAAAAAAGAATGCACACACAGAGAGTGTCTCCCCCACCCACACCATGATTTTTTTTTTATGCCAGTGCTAAGAAATGTATCATAAGAGTAAGTTAACTCAGAGCACTCCACTGGGATCTTTAGATCTCATTATTTCTCAGCATAATTAAATCTTTATTAGATTAAATTGCACTTTTTCTGGACTTCTCAATAAATTTAGTACCCAGCCAACCTTTAATGTGGTATTAGATAAGACCCCAAAAGAAATTTAAAGAAGAATAGCCCTTACCACTGCATTCAAAATTCTCAGTTTTATAGAAGAGTCCCCTCAGACATATGCTACCCACATTATCATGGCATGCCTTTCAAGGTGCTTTTTTCCAAATAAGAAAAGGAAGGAATCAATAGAATTAGCACAAGAAGGCTTTCGGCTGGCAAGGAAGTGAAAGGTAAAAATGGAAAGACTTTAAATAAGGAGGATGTGGTTTTTGACAACCCAGACATACTGGCCCAAATTATGAAGCCAAGCAAAACAGAGGAAAATTCAGCACTGAAATTACAAGACTCTCTTTATGATGCTCAGAAAATAAGTATAATGGCCTAAACATTGTAGGTTTCTTGTTGGTTCATCAACTACCACATACCCATACTCTCACCCCAGCCCTTCTCTCCTCCAAAATGCTCCCGCAAAGACAATCGCCCCTCCTCATGTTAATCCTGTTATGCCACGTCCGAGGGTTTCAGCGCTTGAAGGAGTAACTTAAAATTTACCCAGAATTAGTGAGCACAGAAGGCTGGTGAACACTCAGAGCACATTCTGCCTTCAACCTGACAGGGCATCATCAGGAAACTGGCACTATAGCTTTGTTGGCAAGAAAGAGTACTTTTCAATGCACACAGGTGTGGAAATAAAAGCTGTAACTGTCTCGCCAAACATGTTTCTCTTCAACAGCAATGTTAAACCAGCCAAAAACACTGCTGACAACTTTAAAATATGGGAATCAGAAATCAGCAGCGGTTTTCATTCACTGTGCAGCACAGTTGTTGATCCATCTTCCACTTGTCACTAAGTCTATCGAAGGTGATACCAGCACAACCACTTGTAAAGCCCAAATAGTCAGACAACTGGATGTGTGTGTGTAAGGCAGTGAAAATAACTAGTGTTATCTCTCTTTTTTCCTATGAATTGGCAGATGGGCTTTCCCAGTATTCAGTGATCATCCCTGTTGTTGGATTGCCACCTCGTATTGAAATGTGTTTTCTGCACACCACAAACCTCTTGAGGGAGAGGATCGTGTCTTAGTCTTCCCTTGTATCCCCTAAGTACACAGCATAATGCTGGACATGTAATAGAAACTTGGAGAGTATTTGCTGAGACGACCTAAACTGACCTGAACTTGTTCTTCAAACAGGTAGAAGCAGACCGCCTCTCATGTACGCACCTGGAGCCTCCTTCCAGAAGAAGGTTGCTCCCTGTTGGACAGGGTGCAAGTGATAGGAGATCACAGCTTAGCCTGTTGCATGAGACAACTTGTGACGTCCACGTGCTGGGGATCCACCTAGTAGAGGTCAAGCCCTCAGAGCCTTCTTACAGAAAAAGTCACTCTCAGATTCCACCCCACTACACAAACCCACTTCATCCTCAGTAAACCCTGCCAGTACTCGGCTTTTCTCTAGAAGCAAATTTTACAGAAGAGGTTGAGGCAACCAGTGAAACCGCTTGCTGAGCTCTGGCTCATTTTCATATCTGTTCCAAGAGTTTACTGAATAAACTTGCACACCAGTGAGTTGAAAATGATAGCAGTTATGCTTGCAAGACATTCAGTCCTCTTTAGAAGAGAGAAGCTCCTTTCTAAAGGTTGGAATTTTAGAGTTAGATTTTTATATAGTTTGGTACAATTCACTAATGTTCTAGACAGGAGGATGTTTATCCAATCCCAAAGTCTGTCTTTTTTTTATAACATAAGTGCACCTTTTTACCATTTATGGCAACACTTCTAAAACTCAAGAAATGAACAGATTGATTCCCTGTAAAGAAAAAACACATTTCCCCTTAAGCCCCTTGTGTTAGCTTAATTTTATTTGAAAGTTACTCAAACGCGTACAACCTTAAACTTAGCAGGTATAAAAGCCCTTATGCTCCTAGTTCTTGGACAGCTGAAGAATGTTTAAAATTAAATACAGACAAAAGTTTGAGCCAGTAAACTTTTAATTAGCAATCTTAATTTGATGTGATGGATAATAGTGTGTTGCTGAGAGTTCATCACTCCTTGCAGTCTGAACTCAGAATCTGTACCTATGGTACAGGTCCTTTCAAGTTTGGCAGGCTTAAAAAGAATAGGTGCCGGGCTTCCCTGGTGGCGCAGCGGTTGAGAGTCCGCCTGCCGATGCAGGGGACGCGGGTTTGTGCCCCGGTCCAGGAAGATCCCACATGATGCGGAGCGGCTGGGCCCGTGAGCCATGGCCGCTGAGCCTGCGCGTCCAGAGCCTGTGCTCTGCAACGGGAGAGGCCACAACAGTGAGAGGCCCACGTACCGCAGAAAAAAAAAAAAAGAATAGGTGCCATTTGATGAGTCCCTTCCTTCAACTGGATTTTACTGCAAAACCTTCATTTACAAAATGCGTATTTGCATCATTTACATATTAAATCTGCCTCTATTATTTTCTTATTAGCTCAAGATAATTAAAGTAGTACCAGTTGGCACTAAAGACACTAGGAACATGAGCACGAACATGGGCACTAAATTCATCCAAATGATCTATATACCTGTCAGGATTTCCTTTAGTTCTAAATTTTTTAAAAAACTCTAACTCAGGGACTTCCCTGGTAGCGCAGTGGTTAAGAATCTGCCTGCCAGTGCAGGGCACACAGGTTCAAGCCCTGGTCCGGGAAGATTCTATATGCCGCAGAGCAACTAAGCCCGTGTGTCACAACTACTGAAGCCAGCGCACCTAGAGCCCATGCTCTGCAACAAGAGAAGCCACCACAATAAGCCCACGCACCGCAAGGAAGAGCAGACCCTGCTCGCCCCAACTAGAGAAAGCACGCACATGGCAACAAAGACCCAACGCAGCCAAAAATAAATTTTAAAAAAAAATCTAACTCAAACTGGGTCACAGCTGAAAGAATCTTTGGCAAACACCCCCCATTGGCTCTGACAGGTTACATGCTCATTCCTGAGGCCAATGGAATACAATGCACTGATCACAATCAGAGCTAATGCCAGGAGCTAGCGATGGGATCACTCTCACCTAAACTGTGTGCCTGAAAAACAGAGAGAAGTGGTTTATAAAGGAAATCAGTGGTACTGTTATCAAGAAAGGATGGGAATAGATGTGTCAAACAACCAACAATAAAGGTCCACGATGCAGCAACCTAGAACATGTTTATATTAACATGTTCAGGTTACTACTAAAGTATGAACCCCAAATTTAAAAATTATTGTAAAGAACCTGCAAAAGTGGTCCTTAGACATCCCAGTATTTCTCAGACTCCTGTTCAAGAAACACTAATTTAGGGGGCCACAGATTTAAAAAAGGGTGAAAAGGAACTCAAAACTTGACCTTAAAAGTTCAAGAAAGCAGGCCCAGATTAATACATGGAATCTGACCAACCAAATACCTAAGTACATCTAGGAGTCTAGAAAAGGAAGCCATAATTGTCTTTTAGATAAGATGATTTTGCAGTTTATGTAAATAAAAATAGACTTCCATGGCAATCTTACCACATCAGATGAAATGGTTTTTCACCAGATTTGGAGTTCATATTGGGATGGTCAAGCTTGAACTACAGGCTATATGGCATTGATGAAATCTACTTTGGGAGACTCTGGGAGGCACATTCAAGAGACCACAATCTATCCAGAGAAACAGGGTGACAGAGGTCATGTGACTGCCAATCAGAAAAGAGATGCCATGGATCAAGAAAACAAACAGAAGTTTCAAATATGAGCCTTAAATCAAAAGTTAAAAGAGCAGATACTCTATGTAACAAGTAGTGATTTGCCCTAAGCGCTTCTCTAATGGGTAACACCCTGAAGCATAGTCCCTGACTAAAGCAGTCTATTTATTCAACAACGGCACGTGATTCTTCCGAAGAACGCATAGAGGAAAGCTGACTTGTCACATGAAATAATATGGCCTCAGTGAGAGCACTCATGGCTTTCCCCAGGTAGGTGAATTAACCTGGGCAGGTGTGCACACTGGGACAGAGGTGGGATAAAAGCCCTATTCTCTTTGCCTTTGTTTCTTTGTACCGATATTCTTAGTCTCCTGGAAACTGATCTCGTAGGGAAACTAAGGTTATCGGCAGCCTGTAGTTGTTAATATGTGAACACAGTTATTACCCACATGAAATAATCTAGGACTTTGATTTTTGTACAAAAGAGGCATGTAGGTCATATTTCTATTCTTTGGCTTCCAGGCAGCAATGTCCCTGAACAACTCCAGATACAAATACAAATGTGCTATTTAAAAGTTTCTGAACACTCTCTCCTTGCAACTTTCAACCACATCCATCGTCAGATGGGAGTCTAGATACTGTTCAGGGTTCTCCTCCTGATTATGCCAGTAGAAATCAGGGTAACTTGGGCCAAGTCACTTAATGCTTTGTGGCTTTATTCCTCTATATGTAAAAAAGAATACTGACACTGTACCCCATTCATATGCTGGAGGGAGAATAAATAAAAGAGATCTTGGATAAGAAAAAGATGTAAAAAATTAACAGCAACAAATAGACATGGGGCTCTATTCAATTATGCAAATATTTCTTGACTATCTACCCACTTCCTAGGATTATTATTGATTCCCCAGTTTTGTCCTTTGTTGAGGAGCATATAAATTCAAGTTCACAAGATTGTGCCCGGAAAGGTGGCCAGAACTGGAGCTTTGTGGTAATCTACTGATGTTGACACACATTTCCCACAAGCAGTATCATAGAAACATATTTTTATATATAGTAAACTGGGGGAAAATCGAACTCACTCTCTATTGTTACAATTACTGCTGCAATATTATTAATTTATTATTATATTTCAATTAAATTCCTCTTACTGGAACTTAAAAACCATGAAAACCCAGACAGATTGAACATAGCAGACCATTAAGTCACCCTCTCCTTACTCATACGATTCCGTTCTAAGGCACAAAGGGACAATATTATAATGTAATTACTACTTTTAGTACCAATGAGTAATACCAACCCACCATGCAAGCACCAGTAATTGACAAGAACATTTTGTTATGATCTGTGGCTGCAGGCTACTTTTTCTCTCCTCACCCAAGACTAAAAATGCAATAATGTCTTTTATAATGGGGGCGATGTGGCTTGAGAAATATCTGTTTATGATTCATACTAAGGAGTGAGCATAGTCTGCTACACAGCAAGCTGCTTTGCCTCAGAGGAAAACATATTCTATGTTGCATTAACTCAGCTCTGAGGCAAAATAATTATAGCCTGAGTAGGCAGCTCAAACATCAGCTGGCCCTGATATCCCTTCCACACCAGAGACCTCCAAATGAGCTTCCAAATGGCTGTTTGAAAGATGTCCTTGATTCATCATCTCACAGATGAGCTAAATGAAGTAGAGCAATGCAGGGTGGCTTATAGCTTGGTCAGATACTTGCTATTTATATGATAAAGAGTAGGATCCTAGAAACCTAGAGTCTAACTATAAAATTAAGCAGCAAATAAAAGCATCAGCTATGGTTCCATTCTGGGGGTCAGGTTCTCCTCCCAATTAAGTCCGACCCCTAAGGAAATTATGATGTGAACAATTTTCATATCTAGGAATCTTCTGCTCCCCGCCTATTCCATGGCCTGTTTTTCTCTGCCTACCCAGGATCACATCTTTTTACAGGTTTGCTCTCAGACAGCTGCCCCAAACAGAAAACAATCTGATAAATGTATTAGTTGTTCATTCACTTTTTCATTCATAAGAACATTTATTGAGCTACGTTCTAAGCACTGTACTAGACTCTTAGGGTTCAAAGGTCAATACATCAATATCCTCCCTTCAAAAATGCATCGTCTAATGTCATATTTAATAGGCTTGGCAGAGGTCAGGGCTATACTGGAAGTGCCATATGGGTTGTAGTAGGTGGCACCGAAAAATAGAGCATTTAAGAAGGTGGTGAGGGGGCTTCCCTGGTGGCGCAGTGGTTGAGAGTCCGCCTGCCGATGCAGGAGACGCGGGTTCGTGCCCCAGTCCGGGAAGATCCCACATGCCGCGGAGCAGCAGCTGGGCCCGTGAGCCATGGCTGCTGAGCCTGCACATCCGGAGCCTGTGCTCCGCAACAGGAGAGGCCACAACAGTGAGAGGCCCGCGTACAGCAAAAAAAAACAAACAAACAAAAAAAGAAGGTGGTGAGGACTGCTAACGACAAACTTTGACAAGGCCTACCCCCTTCTTGTTCTTTGTTTCCAGTATTTGCCAAATCACCAAATCAACTGTAAGAACCTAAGAGCTTTCCATTCAGATCCTGCCTCCATACCCCTCTTTCAATCATTCAGCGTTATTTGGCACCTACTTAGGGCAGGCACCGTGCTTCAGGAGTACTACCTGGAGCCTGCCCTTGAAAGTTCACTGTATACTTGGGGAAACAGTCACTAAACATGAAATTACTCTATCATTAGTGAAGAGCAATCAATATTGGAGATTTGTACAACATGCCATGGGTATGAGAGTGAGTGTGGGCAGTTCATCCTCTCCTTGGGACTTAGGAACTGCTTACCAGAGAAGTTAATATCTGAACAAAGTTTTAAAGAATGAGTAGGAGCCAACTATACCCCAATACAAAATAAAAATTAAATTAAAAAAATAAAAGATGAGTAGGAGTTATACACGTGAATGGGTAGGGACATATTATATGGCAGACATCGGCACTCCCTTTGAAAATCAGAAGATTTGGCATCACCAGGCCCAAATTCTTACATAAGGCCATAATTACTGGAACTGAGTGGGGTCTCCCATTGGATGCGGCCTGTGTTGAACTCAACCTACTTCATTTATTTACATGTTTAACCCCTTAAGCAACTGAGTTTGAGATCTCTGGTCTATTGATTCCAGCTTGGGCCCACATGACCAAAAAACAGTCAGTGGAGTTAGTCAACTATGTACAACTATCACTGAATTTGGTTTTCTTTTTTTAACAGAATTGTTTATTGGATATTTTGAAACCATTGATTTAACTTAAATAGATATATTTTGACCATATATACCCATTACCCAAAGTGAAGAATTAAATATTGATGATCAAAGCAGTTATGGATTATTCTATCAATTTAAGAACAAACCAGTCCTAGAGCGAGAGAGACCAAAAGCCTGTCCAAAAGCCCATGTGTTCCATCTACCCCTACATATGTCAAGTGCCACTTTCTCCCATGATATTCCATAGAGTTCTAGTTTAAATGTATGTGAATGTATGTGTGTATAGTAGTACTGAATTAAATTAGGACTCTCAGACCTTCTCATTCTGGTGTGATGCAGTCTGCAGTGATGTGCTGTCTGTGACAGGGCAGAGACAGACTCTCAGCAGCCCAAATTAAAACATCGCGCCTCTACCAGCCATGATTCCAACTCTGCATCAGAATGATCCCATAATCCACTGGCAGAATGACCAGACAGCAAGAGGAATCTGGGTTCCAGTTCAATACCATTCCCTGAAGTTAGATCTGAAGTAACATGCATCTGAAAACATTTGAGCAGCTGTCTACAGAGAAAACGGTGTGTGTGTGTGTGTGTGTGTGTGTGTGTGTGTGTGTGTGTGTGTATCAGATATATAACTTAGAATTTAGACTGTCTCCTTATAAAAAAAGATCAGATGGATGTGCTAAAAGCACTCCCATAGAACAACATTCCTGTGAAGATCTTATAAAAGTTATAATATCTGAAGAGAGCAACAAAGCTTGCTAAATTTGGGTTTGCTCGGCTCTGTTTCCTGATGAGGTCTGGCTATACAAACAGTCTGATTTACATGGCTGACGTCAATACACTCTCAGAGTTGAATAACATGCACTAAATCTACTATCACACTTTCATTCCAGAATCAACACAATGAATCTCCTCGTTCCTTGTTGCTTTACTTACTTTAAAAAAAAAAAAAAAAAAGTAGTTCTTTCATGGAGGAAAAAGATTAGAGGGTGGTTTTTCAGTATTTTCTTTTTATAAGGATATAGAGAGCAAAGCAAAAAGAATGGTAGATTTAGCAGTGAGTTGAATCCAAGTAATGGCTGTGAACAGGTGTCTGGTTTTCTTTTCTAATGGCCCTAAGAATGAACATATAAAGACATAAGAAAATTAAATTAAGACCCTAAAAGACTAATTGTAAATAATGGGTTTCTTAAGGAGCAGTTTTTAAATTTTCAGAAAGGTGAGACTATGTCTGAAAATTATAGCAATTCCAGCAATTGTGCTTGATTCATTTTTCCCTGAGCTACTTGTTTGTTCCCTGTAATATTAGTCCCAACTATGTGGCTGGTATTGCCCATTTGGATGACTTTATACAGAGCTTCAAACTCTATGGCTGCTAAATTCAACTGAAGATCAAAGTTGTGTCTACATGACCAGAGAGAGTTAGAAAAAAAATCAGCATTTTTCCAAGGCCTGTCTATGTTAGGAGAAGCAGGATCCTAAAATGCAGGCCTCACTCTTCAAGGAACTATCCTAATAATGCAGTGAACAGAACCAACTCAATAGACATCACCGTAAGAGAGACCGAGAAAAAGGCTGATTTGCATCAATTCAAGCCAGAAAAAAGGTCACACCCTGAAATCTAGTTACAGTTATTTGTAATAAAATTTAATAATGATAATAATTATTAGCTATTCCAATATATGGCTACTACTACTAATTTTTAAATTTCATTAAGAAAATAAATCGCAGCTATGGCATTTCTAAGATTTCTTTCCTTTCTAATAAGAATTCTTTAAACTTATACTTTTACGTTTATCAGCACAGGCTTCTGTTTAATATTTTTGCCCCTGGTTTACTGTGCGTATTTTTAAGATTAATACTCATTTTCATAGTAGTTTTTGCTGAGCAACATTATTAAGAACTGTGTTCATCTACAGAGTATAAGGCACCTCCCAACAATTCAAGTTATTCATTCGACTTTATTTGAACTTGAGAATCATGACATCCATACTGCAAGAAATTCCGCGATACTACAGCTGTTTTATCAAGAAACACAACTAATTAAGAGGAAAAAAAGACAGAGATTCCATCTGGAAACTAATGGAACTCAAATATTTCCCCCCTACCCCTGACTCACTAAATATAAAGGTAAAAAATATATATGCTTAGGACTTAAAAGAAAAAGCTCTCGTTCTTTTTTTCCCTTTTTCCTCTCTATAATACAATGTTCATTTTACACATCAGACCTTAGATTTATTTACAAAAGCACCATGTGTAATGAATTCTCATCTACTAGGATCTGAGAAGACCATCTGGAAGAAAGGGAGTGTGCATGAGTCAATAGGTCCCAACAGCTGGCACTGAGGTGCAAACCTTCTGCCACTCTCCTTTGGATTTTCACTGCTAAGATACTGTATTTCTAAATACACGATGCTTCTTTAAGCTTCCAACTTCTGGCTTTCCAAAACATGTTTGGATTTATTTGTCATATGGCATCCCAAACAAAAAAAAATGCAAACCCCAAAAAGGAGTGCTAATTAAGTGGAGGAGTTGCAATGTTAAATGATTTTTTAATAAACATTAAATTTCTATATTCTGGAAAGAAGGCAGCCCAGCCCACTGAAAAACCATGGGCTCTGAAGTGAGAAAGATGATGTGTTGATGCCAGTATTTTCTATCCTTGAATTTCTTTTCTGTAAAATTGGGGGATCATGCCTTCCTGAAGGAGTTGTCATGAGCATCAAATGATACAGGAGATGTAACCTGTTAGGGCAGCTCTGAAGGCTTGAGTTACAGTGCCACAGAGAAGTGTATGGAGTGAGTCTTCTTTGAAAGCACAGTTGAAGACAATTCAAGAGGGTCTCTATTTCCCTCCAGTTGGCTAAAAGCTCCCATGGCAGCTCTTCTGGGAATCAAGGTGTAGGGGATGGGGGAGCCCATGGCACCATGCATTCAAAGGAGAGCTGAACTTCAGAGCATAGAAAGAGTCATCTCATTAAGGCTTGGCTGGATCTGTGGGAAGATCTGAATGCCAATGCATCCGGAATGACATCATAGTTTTCTGTGCCTTCTCTGAATACAGAGCTACCCCAGGAGCAGGAGCAAGGACACTCACATTCTCCACTGCTGAAAGAGGTCCACCCTTACGTACAATAACAGCCTGGGACTCCTGTGGATTCAAAAGGCTTCCAAGTTCCTTTCAGGGAGGTGTGTTCCCACTCACCTGCTGAGAGGTCACTCTCACGCAGCAGCTCTGATTGCCTAGAATTTGGATTAGATGAGCCCACTTGCCACTTTTCCCCTTTCTGTTGGACTGGTCATCAACGGAGCCCAACAATGTATACGACAGAGCCATAGCCAGTGCCCACCATTCTATGGAAGCAACCCAGAAAATCCTGGAGACTCATTACCATGAGAGGAGTTAGCCCAGGGGCCCAGTCCAAGCAAATGGAATGTTTTCTTCATCATTAAAGTCAAGAGGAAAAGGAAACCTAATAGAGATGAGAAGTATTCCTGAGAAACAGAAGCAAATGAGAACCCGAGACTTTCTCATGAGAATAACCAAACCAATAAATGCCTATTGGATGCCAGCTTTATCACAGCACTCTACAGGAAAGAAAGGGCATAAAAAGAATAAGATGCAGTCCCTGCCTTTGAAAATATTATAATAAAGATTATAATCTCATAGAACAAAACTTCCTAAACTATGAAAAATGAACTAACCATATATGACTTATGAAGGGGGAATGATATCACGGAGAATGGGGAGAATGAGAGAGGTGACAGATAGATAGATAGAAAGATAGATAGATACAGATGATAGAGGGAGAGGGACAGAAACAGAGAGAGGTGAATGTAATGCATAGACGGATAGATAGCTAGATGATAGAGGGAGAGATAAAAGAGAGAGAGGAGAGAGAGGGATGATAGATGGATAGATATGTGGATGGATGGACATGTGGACAGAGAGACAGATAAATTGATAGATATTAGCCATTATGCACCATGTACTTTGATGGATACTTTACATACATTTATTTAGTATTAATCCTCACAATAACTCAATTAGGTATTTTCCCATTTTATATATTCACAAAAACCAAATCTTGGAGATGCTTAAGCAGCTGATTAGGATACATGTCTAGTAAGTGGTAGAGCTGGGATTGAAATCCAGATGTAACTCTAAATACTTTTTCAGAACCTAATGGTGTCATGTTTCTCTTTCCACAGTGCTGACAGGTGGCTCAGTGCCAGGTATTCAGCTCTATTTATCCTCTGTGATTGGCATATTTCTTCTATGTGGTTAATTTTATTGCAACTGTCTTCTTTATGTTTTTGCTGTTCTTTTTTGGAAAGAAGTAGGATCTACATAAACAAATTGGATTAAATTGACTCCAAAGCTCATGTTCTGTCTGGTGTATCATGCCCTGCATTAAAATAACAGGTCTCGGCAACAACCCAAATCCAAAGGCAGAACAAGGTTTGTTAACACTGTTCAGACCAAAAAAAATCCATTAACAGTCACAAAAGGAAAGACCCTTTCACTCTCACTCTAAGGGATTCAGGAGCATAGAGAAGTGGGATTCCAATGGGACTACTAAAGGTTGAGAAGCAGGGGTGGGCTTACTACATAATAAAAGTAGAAAAGAAATGAAATGTGGATCAGAACGGAGAGAAATTAAACACCAGCAAATAAAAGCAATTCAAGCTTGCTGCATTATCTTCAAAGTCACTGTTAAGTTTCATTCTTTTTTGCTTTAAAAATGAGGATTAGGGGTCTCTGTTTTGTATCTGTTGAATTCAAATCATACCTCCTTTTCCTTTCTTAGGCAACTGATCCTAAAAGTAAAGCAGCAGGTGATCTTGCCACACCCTGGGCAAAAGAATTATAGCAGCGTTCAGACACATCACCCTGAAGAGTTTTACCTGTAGAGATACATTTCAAAAATGTCCTTTCCCTTCCATAATCTAGCCTGAGAGTGCTTGAGTTTCCTTTGGAGAATGAGAACACGCTCTCCTTCTCTCTCCTTAAAGCTAGGCTGAGAATTCTCTAAGGCCAGGAAATAAGCAAAACAGTGCTGACAGCCTCACTTTCACCGCCTCGTTCTATTTCCAGCTGGACCCTGGGACCTGCAGGTGAGGAAGAGGGGCAGTTGGCACTAACACAGATGTTCCCCCATGTCCCCATGATCCCCAGAGGAGAACAACCCTCAGAGGCATGGTCTTTATGGTAAAACTGCTTGCTAAGCCATCAGAGGCAATCTCGTGAAAAATCAAGGGAGCTCTCAGCCCAGGCTTTGTAAGCCTGTGTGACCATTCAAATGCCAGAATATTTTTCTCATTTATAAGTTTCATGATCTTAACAGCACAAGCCAACTTCTCTCAAAGGGATTCTTTTCCTCATCATTGCTGTTATCAAGAAGCATTTATTAAACACTCATCTGCAGGTGGTGCTGCAGATGCACACCTGCCATTCTCTGTTTGAAGTATAGTTCTGCAGCAACAACTCCCTCACTGTTTTTGCTTCGATCAATTAACAATGAGTCAACTTCTATCACCTACAGAGCAGAGGCCAGAGAGTCAGGAGTCTGCACAGAGACTTTACCAGGGGCCAGGAGAGTTGGGCTCTGTTCTACCTGGCACCTAAAATAGATATGGCACATGAAGATGTTTTTCACTTACAGTTTCAAAGGGCCCATCCTCCAAGATGGGACTGGAGATGCAAGGAAGCAGGCAAACGTTGTTTCCACAGGCTTTTTCTTCACTTTCTTTCCTTTTTTCACTGACTTTTAAAAACTATGTAACATTTGATATATACTAAAGGATGTATGTAGCAAATATTTGAATTATAAGATAGAGTCATCCCTCGGTATCCACAGGGGATTGGTCTCAGGACATTATACAGTCACCTCCCTCCCTGTACCCAAATCCAGAGGCGCTCAAGTCCCTTATATAAAATGGCTATTTGAGTTGGCACTCCATACCCACAGTTTCCGCATGAAAAACTGATCCAAGTTGGTTGAATCAGCAGCTGCGGATCCTGCAGATATGGAGGGCCGACTGTATAATAATAAAAAGAACATTATGAGCCTACCAATGAACTTAATAGGTACTAGGGATTTACTCTTAGCAATGAATCCACCTGTGTGCTTTGCTCTGCCCCTACCCTACACCTTTCCCTCCAGAGCTGAACTCTGCACTGAATTTGATGTTAATCACTGACTTGCCGTTTAGTTTTAGTACATATAGAGGTATTTTTTAAATTGAAGTATAGTTGATTTGCAATGTTGTGTTAGTTTCTGGTGTAAACCAAAGTGATTCAGATATATATGTATATATATTCATGCATATATATATATTTTTCATATTCTTTCCCATTATGGTTTATCACGGGCTACTGAATACAGCTCCTTGTGCTATACAGTAGGATCTTGTTGATTTATCCCTCTTCCACTCCCCTTCCTGCTTAGGAACCATCGTTTGTTTTCTATGTCTAGCACATATATTTATAAATGCACAATATATTATTTACTCTTGACTGGTTTTGAACTTTATAAAAAGGGGTCTCAATTTACATCCCCTGCTTACAAATGAAGTTAAACATCTTTTCTTATACACATTTGCCATTCATATTGCCTCTTCAGTAGTATGTCTTTTCCCCCTTTCTTCTGTTGTGTTGATAATCTCTTTTGTAATTGATTTGGAGCAATTCTTTATATAATCCAAACATTAATCCTATTTCAGTTATATGTCAGGCAAATGTCATCTCCCTGTATTTTCATTCACTTTTTGCTGTCTTTGATAAACAGAAGTTCCTAGTTTAATGTGGTTGAATTTTTAAAAATTTAGGTTAGTGCTTTCTGTGTCTTATTTGAATAAATGTTTCCTTACCCCAGGATGTATATTGTCCTATACATTCTGTGAAAAGTTTTGCTGTTCATATATATGCTTTAATCCAACTAGAATTGGTTTTCTTTATGGCGTAGAACAGAACCCAAATTTAACTTTTTTTCCATATGGATAATCAGCTCTTTCAGTACCATCTATTGAGTACTACCCTCCTTTCCCAGTCATTTGCAATGCCACCTGTCATATAATGTTCCTTATGTGGATTGGTTGCTGAGTTGTCTATTCACCTTATTTAGCTTAATTTGTTACTCCACGTGAATTATAACTTCATATATTACATTGATTACAATAGCTTTATGCCTGGCTATCTGGTGGTGCAAGTCCTTCCATTGTTTCCTTCTTAAGCACAGTCTTGGTTCTCCTTGGGAGTTTGTTCTTTCATTTAAATTTTGTAATTGGCTTTTCAAATTCCTTCCAAAACCACTGATGGGATTTTGATGAAAATTGCTCTGAATCTATAATTCAATTTAGGGAGAAGTGACAACTTTGTAATATTGAGGATTTCTGTACATAAAAATGGTATATTTCTCAACTTATTTAGGTCTTTTCAGTGACTTTCAATAAAGTTTTATTCATATACAAGCAACCATTTTCTCCACACAGATCCTGCACATCATTTGTTAGATGTAATCTTAGACTCCATTTGTTTGTTGTCACTGGTATCTCTTTTTGTATTATATTTCTGTTTGCTACTGGCTTTAGAAATCTGATCCTTATTCTTTTATTTTATTTTCACATCTTACTACACTGGCAAGAACCTCTAGTGGTGAATGGAAGTCATGGCCGTCGACATCCTCTTACTCTGATTTTAAAGTCAACACCACTAACATTTCACTAAGAATTATACTTGATGTTATATTTTGGGTAGATACCATTTATCATGCCAAGGCATTTCTATGTATTCCTAATTTGCTAAGAATATTTTCTATCTCCTATAGGCATCTATTAAGATGACCACATTTTTTGGCTTTTATCTAATAGTAAAATTGCATCTATAGATATTCTAATATTAAGCCCCTCTTTCATTCCCAGTGGAAACTAAACCTGATCATACTGCATCATTATTTTCTACACTGCTGTATTCCATTTGCTAATATTTTGTTTAAAATATTTACATCTTTGCTTTTTAGTGAAACTGGCCTATCTTGTGATGTCTTTATCAGGTTTTGATATTAAGCTTCAACTGGCCTCAAAAGATGAATGGATTGGTTCCCTTTTTATGTTCTATGGAAGAATTTATATGCTATTGGAATAATTTGCTTATTAAATTGATAGAATTCACCTATACAATCATCTGGACCTCATGTTCTATTTGCTGGGAAGATCCTTAATTATTTCAGCTTTTGTTTCTCTTTCAAACTTAGTATGCTATACTTTTAAAGAATTTTTGTATTTTTTCCATTTTCAAATGCACTGACATAAGTTTAGTCATAGTATTCTATAATTATCTTCTTGTTTCTAGCTATTTCTCTACTTACAACATCTTTTTCATTCCTCTTATTGAGTCTCCTCTTTTTTTCTTAATCAATCTAAAAATAAGTATCCATTTTGATAATATTTTCAAAGAAAAAACTTTTAGCTTTGTTGATATTTACAACCATACTTTTGTTTCCCTTTCATTAATTTCAGGTCTTACCTTCATTATCTCTTTCCTTCAATTATTTTGGTTTGTTTAATCTTATTACTTAAAAAATTTTTAGTTGCATGCCTAACATTAAATTTTAGCAATTCAATTATAATATAAGCATTCAACTCTATAAAATTTGACACTTAAATATTCCACAAGTTTAATTTGCAGCATTTCAGTATGATTAGTTTTGAATAATTTTTTTAAACTTCTACTGTGATTTCTTTTCTGACTAATGAGCTATTTAGAAGTATGTTTATAAAATTCCAAATATATTACAATTTCTTTTTAATTTACCTTTTTGGTTTTGATTTACAACAGTTTTCATTGCGATCTGAGGTCATGATCTGACTGATGCCATTTTTAAAAAATTTTTTGAAGTTTGTTTTATGGTCTATTATGTGTCCAATTTTTATAAATGTTCCATGTGTACTTTGATAGGATATATAATCCAACTGGAGACACATTTTTATATGTCCTTTAAAATAAACTTGTAAATTGCATTATTCAACTCTTTAATGTCTTTATTATTTTCAGCCTGCTTGATCTATCAATGATTGAGAATTGTATCTTGAAAGCTCCCAGTATGTTGGTAAATTTGTCAATTTCCTTCTTAGTTCCATCAATATTTGCTTTATAACTTTTGAGATTTTTTTTAAATTTATAGAATTTTGGAATTTTTAGTTGTCCTTGTGAACATAATCTTTATCATTGTGTAGTGACTCTATTTATCCCTAATAATATTTATTGTCTTAAATTTATCTAATATTAGTAACTATTTCAGCTTAGTTTTATTTAGTTATTGTTCTTTTAATTATGCTGTGTCCCTGAGTTTTAAGAGTGTTTCTTGTAAAGAATATTTAGCTGGATTTTGTTTCTTTCTATAACATGATAATATGTATATTTTAGCTCTATTCTAGCCCATTTATATTTATTGCTACTATTAATACACATGGAATTCTACCACCCATGCTGTTTAAGTCAGGATTCTCATGATAAACAGAACCAATATGATATCTGAGACAGAGAATGATTTTAAAGAATTGGATCACACAATTATGGGAGCTTGCAAATCTGCAATCCTCAGGGCAGACCAGGCACGCTGAAAATTCAGGCAAAGTCCCTGTGTTGCAGTCATGAAGCATAATTTCTTCTTCCTTAGGAAACCTAACTTATTCTCTTAAGGCCTTCAACTAATTGGATGAAGCCCACTCACATTATGTAGGGTAATCTACTTTACTTAAAGTCTACTGACTGTAAATGTTAATCACATCTAAAAATGTATTAACAGCAACATCTAGACTGGTGTATAACCAAACAACTACGCACAATAGCCTAGTCAGGTTAACACATAAAATTAAGCATGACACATGCTTTATTATTTTTTCCTTTTTTTCTACTTCTTTGCTTTTTCTTGGCTTCTTTTGACCTTTTCATTTGGATTGATTTAATCTCTATGTTTATGTTAGATTTTCTCATTCCATCCTCATGTCTCTTAATTTCTCTTGCATATTTTTCATCTTCTTTGATCTCTGTGCTACAGTCTGAGTAATTTTTTCAGCTCTATCTTCCAGTTCACTAATTCTCTCTTCAGCTTTGTCTAATTTCATCAATTTAACAAATTCATTAAGCTTTTAATTTTGTCAATTATATTTTTATATGTAAAGTTCTATTTGGTTGTTTTTCAAATCTGCCTGGAAATTTTTGTTATTGTTCCTCATTTGGTTTGTTGTTTGTTTGCTTATTTATTTTCCTCTTTTATTTCTTTAAATAATTCACATGCCATTACTTCATATTTAGTATCTGATAATTTTGATATCTGAAGTGTGTGGGGAGATCTAACTCTGCTCTTTCTCTTGATTTTCAATCATGTAACACTTTACCTTTCTGTATTTTGTTAAATTTTTATTATGAGGTCATATTTATAGAACTTAAACTTTAGCCTAAGGGCTAAAGAAAAGATGGTTTTCTCCAGGGAAGACATGTATTTGCTCCTGCTGAGAGGCAGTGGGGACTATTCATCTGACATTACTGTGGCCCATTTTGAAGGCCCTGGCTTAATGAAGAGGGCTTAATCTCAGCTCTCTTTTCTTGTCCTGACTTAGTCTTCCTGTCACAATATGGCATTGCTCTTAGGAAAACACTACTTTTGTGCTCACTTAATGTTCAGCTCACTATTCTTTCACTACTCTCAGTGCCACAGCCCCTGAAAACTGCAGAAGGTGGCACTCACGTACCTATGACGTGAATGTCACCTTCCAGATTTCCACATGCAAATGTGGCATTTGCAGTCTACGCAACCACATACGGAGGCCTTGCTCATTGTTCTAATCTACCACCCCCTCTCGGAGATTTCTAAGATTTGTAATAAATGTAGTAATGCACTGAAAAATGTTTGTTGTAATGTTTCCAGCACATGGTTGTATTTAATGAGAACGTCTGTCAGAATATTTATGCCTCTAAAATGCCAAGAGCCTATCTTTGTCTCCTCATCCCCTTTTCTTTCCAACTTTCTGCAATCTGGTTTCAGTCCCTTTTGGTTTAATAATAAATTTCAATTGTCACTAGTTTGTAAAACCTAATATTTACCTTAATTTTTCCTTAACTGTCTGCATAAATTTGTTGTACTTATTACACCTTCCTTCTTGAAACTGTCCCCTTCCTTAGCAACTATGATTCTGTGTTATCCTGATTAGTAAATAATATTTTTATATACTGATTTATCAACTTATTCCTCTGGTGTTCATATTTCCTAGCCATGGAACATCTCACCTCTTATCACAGCAAGACAAGAGACCAAATAATTATATTCTTGTTTTAGAGTTTCAAAGCAAAGTTCCAGGTGTAAGACAAAGGCATTTGGAAGACTACATGAATAGGAAAGCCATTATTTTTCTCACCCTTTAATAAAGCTCTGAACTATGGAAGGTGAAGAAAAAAGAAACAATGAAGAAAAGTTGGTAGGACCCATAATAGGGAGACCAGGTAGGGCCTAGACCAGAAAAAGCAAGCAGGGATGAGGAGAGTCAATATCCAAAGACCTTACTGACTGCTTTAAAGCCTGATAATCTCTTGTCAGCACAAGAGAATATGTGTGAGCCCTGCCTATGCCCCAGACCATCCAGTCTCCATTCTAGTGAATAACACACGTCAGTACCCTTCTCACTGGTGTCCAGTGAGAAATTTCCACCATAGACAGCCATCACTTTACTTAGCATCATTCAGCAGGAAAGATACCTGTTTCTACCCCAAGGATGGCTTATTTGGAAATTAACTACCCTATGTAAACAATACCTTTTCCTTCTTGGGAAACTCAAGAGCTACCAGAGAAAGAGTAAGGCTAGGACACCGAGCGGAATGAGAGGGAACAAATGATCACCCTGCCAGCAACCTTCCTGTCAGCACTGGGATGCTTTGATCGTCTAGAACAAGCAGCTTGAAATCTCTTCCCCTGCAGTGTCAGTAATGAAACACACCTCCCTCTCACTGCATTCCTGCTCTCTATTCCTTCTTGCTCTCCTTAACTGGGTTTGCTTCTTTCTCCACCACCTGAATACCTACTCACTGAGAGGTTAACTTTGGCCCCCTCTACCTCCATTCTCTCCCCCTCAAAGAACAAATCCATACCCATAATGCCATCTCTGGACAAATGTCACAAGTTCTATAATAGGCATGTTTTTAAAAGGTGCTGTAGAATCACTGATGAAGGAGAGCTCAAGTTTGCCTTGTAAGACAGTTCAGACACTTTCCCAGAGAGTAAGTGACAGATGATCCTGAGGGGCAGCATCACTCACAGAGATACAGCTTAGCAGCGGCACAAAACACAACACAGGTGACGGCAGTTGTTTGACGAAACAAGGGACCTACTTACGTGGATAATTGTTTGGTGACTACATCTGATATTTTATGAATATTTTCTCATCTAATTCAGAAAGCCTTTTCCAAAGTCTTCAAAAGTTGCATCAGTAAGATTACAGCTAATCATTGGCCTTTAGAGACTTTCTGAAAACGGAGCGAGAAACTGGCTCCCTCCAGTGGTGTAGTATAAATTTGCCACATTTCCGATGTGGTGAAGTAACACCCACCCCTCCTGAGCTGACGCCCAAATGGTTTGGTGCCAAGTAAACCAGACAGAATGAGCTAGTCCTGCTATCTCGGTTCTGTTCTCCCTTTGAATTGAAGCGTAATGAACCATTTTCCAAGTCACAGGATAAATCAAACTTTATTTTTTTAGAAAGGAACTCTGCTGCAATTTTACAGTTACAATAACTTTCTCAATGTTTTCATTACTTGGAGATAACAGAGAAAACGAAAAGGGCGAGTGGATTCTTGGATCATTAAAGTCGGTGCTAGAGTCTATCGAATGCCCCTGAGATGCGTGTAATTGTCTCCAGTAACATGTTTTGTTGCCAAAGCTATTAGTGACTCTTCACTGTTTCTTACCAGTCTGCCACTTGCTACAACAACACTGAACTTGTTGCAGCCCTGACATTTGCAACAATATCATTAGTTGCTGAAGACAAGACAAGGGGCAGGGCTGCAAAATTTCAGGAAAGTCACATTTGCAGGCTGGGTATAGGAAAAGGGGACTTATTTACCATGAGGCCTGCTCATTAGCTTCCCATCTTTATTACTCTAAAGCCCATGTTTCATGAGTTGGCTTCATGCCACAGCACCCCTTTCACACATACTTACAGGCTTACTTGCTCCACATGTACACACACGGCAAGAGGCTTAAAAGTGTCCACAAAGCTCTTCTACCAGACAGATGTACTGTGAAAAGCCAACATCAGGTATAAGGTGCTTCTGGATCATACAGCACATTTATTTATCTCAGTCAAGCTTTGCATCACATTGGCCTTTAGAGGCCAATTGGATGTATTTCACATTATCAATGAACCCCACAAGTGCTGAGCTGAGCCAGGTGCAAACCCAGCAGTGGGGCAGTGAGGTTTTTCAGGACAGGCCTTCCAGAAACCATTCCTCGTGCATACTAACACACGAAGGCTGTAGTTTATCACATCAGTGGCAATATGCAGTTTCCACAAATCACTTTTTCTTTGCTTTCTGTCTTTTGTCCCTCAAATGCGGTATTTGCTATTAAGTAGTGGGACATTCATTCATGAGACTAAGAGATCTGAAAGCTCTTTTCCGTGCTTTCCCACAGGCTTCATTTCTTTGGTAGCCTCCTTGCACTACTACAGAGAAAATGAAAACATCTTTTACTTCTTCATTGCTGGGAAATGTGGCAAATTTATACTACAGTTGCAAAGAAGTTCAAATTCTTGGATTACTGTGTTATAGAAATTAAAGTGTATATAAAATCACCTAAGGATGGACAAAATCCTGAGAGTGATGATTACATAAATAAAACAGGTAAGAAAAAAACAAAATCCTGCAAGAAGATATAGACAAAAAGATGCAGATTTGAATGTCTGCATTAGCAAGGAGCTAGTAATGAATGTCGTAACATTAATTTCAAATCAATACTATTTGTCTGGTAGCATTTTAATAAACAAAATTAAGAAACTCCCTTATTTTTTAAATGTAATTACTGTTATAAAAGAGATTTTTGTTATTATTAAGCAGCAATTCATTGAGACTAGAGATGGATTATCCGCACTTTAATAACTTATTAGAGTTATTATTAACTTTTGCAATATTTTAATTCTAAGTTTCCTTTCATAGCTCTTAGATGAGGGTCTTGTTTAATGTGTAGGATGGGCTTTAAATAACCTTTTCAATACAGATTGGCAGAGTCCTACAGCGCCAGGATTCCAGACAGAGACTCTGTTGAGCATAGGCTATTGCTCCATGAATCTGTTAGAATATTTTCAGCCTCAAATAAGAGAATATCCACCTAGGGAATTCCCTGGTGGTCCAGTGGTTAGACTCCACGCTTTCACTGCTGAGGGCCCAGGTTCAATCACTGGTCAGGGAATTAAGATCCCACAAGTTGTGCAGTGCAGCCAAAAAAAAGGAGAATATCCATCTAAAAGTGGCTATAACAATATTTATTAGCTCACATGACAATATCTAGAGGTAGTGTGGTTGCAACATTGGTAAATGAACTGCTTAAAAATAAGACAGAAGTTGCATCTTTTATATTTTTCTGCTTTACCATCCTCAGCACTTAAACTTCTCACTTCATGATCTCAAAGTACAATAGCTGCTGCAGTTTCAGACATTATATCCTCCACAATGCTGTCTAAAAGAAAGAGGGCAGTTTTTCTTCTTATATTTCTTTTTATCAGGGAGGAAAACCTTTCCCAGAAGCCTCTCAGCAGACTCATCTTCTGGTCATATTTACCAGGATTAAGTCACATGCTCATGCCCTTTCTGCATGGGAGGCTGGGAAAGCAGTCTCGGCTATTTCTAACTCCTCTATTGGAGATGAATGCTGGCATCAAGGAAGAAGTATGGGGCAGACAACCATATCCCTCCTTCTGCATATTTCTCATTATCTTTATAAGTAAGTAAATAAAAAATAAAATAAAATAAAATCGGACTTCCCTGGTGGCGCAGTGGTTAAGAATCCACCTGCCAGTGCAGGGGACTCGGGTTTGATCCCTGGTCCGGGAGGATCCCACGTGCTGCAGAGCAGCTAAGCCCGTGCACCACAACTACTGAGCCCATGCGCCACAACTACTGAAGCCCGTGTACCCTAGAGCCCACATGCCGCAACTACTGAGCCCGCGTGCTGCAACTACGGAAGCCTGCGTGCCTAGATCCTGTGCTCCGCAACAAGAGAAGCCTGTGCAACGCAACAAAGAGTAGCCCCCACTCGCCGCAACTAGAGAAAGCCCGCATGCAGCAACAAAGAAGCAACGCAGCCAAAAAAAAAAAGAAAAGAAAAGAAAGAAAAAAATCACCTGCCAAAACGAAGTTAATACATTCCTCCTGGGACTGGTTCTAGTTTGCATATTCTCAGCTTCACTTTTTGTTCTCTTCTTTTTTTTAAAATTTGTTTATTTCACCTCCTGGCCGTCCTGTCCTTTTCATTTTGGTAGTGGTGGTAGGTATTATCGAGGATGCTTGGAGGATAGCAGAAATAGCTCCAGATTTGGCAAATAAAATTCTGGGTTCAGGAATCTGCCCTGCCCCTCATTAGCCATGAGATCAAAGACAAGGCTCTTGGGCTCTGAGCTTCATCTGTAAAGAGGAGGCAGTAATCCCTGCCCTACTTATTTCTGGAAGTAATTGTAGAGGCCACATGAGGTGAGATGTGTGAAACTGTTCTGTAAGCTGTTAAGCACTAGGCATATTCAGTGAGCTGCTGAGACATCCTAGGATACTTGTTTGCACTCGGAAACACCTACACCTGGAGTGGCCTTTTCTCATCCACCACACTGAGGTCATTTTGAAAAGTAACATTCACAAGTCAGAGACTTCCAAACATTGGCTGGAAAGAAGTCAATGTGTTCACAAGTAAAGAGTATTTGAGCAGCTGCACTTTAAAGTTGGAAATTAAGAGCACAATGGTCTCTCTCTTCCCTTGACTATATCACCAAGGGACAGGTCACTACAGAGAATTAGTTGAATAGGAACTTGAATCCAACAGAGTAAGCTACAGACTTGGAGGAGAGTCTCAGATGGTCAACTATTTGGATGTAGGCACTCTGTTTAAAGAAGTCTTTCTCTGCCACCCAGCCCTTCTCCATGATCCAAGCAGCTCACTCAGGCCACTCATCCCCTCTTCTAAGGTACAGGTCCTTATTATGGCCTGATAACTGGGCCTCCAAATGGAGCAGGGCTGACCTTAAGCAACATCATGAATTCTATTCCAAAACTCAAGATGGCCCCTCTTCTTTGAGCACTTACTTACTATGTATTTGAAGTAAGTGTGTATATATATTACCGACTATATACTAGAGAGACTAAGACATAGGCCTTGCCCTCTGTACTCTAGTGAGGGAATCACACAAGAACACTACTCAACTCTAGTTCAAGGCACAATTCAGCAGGTGCCAAAAGCATCTAAAGTGCTCAGACCTTTTATACCAAAGTCAAAACAAAGAGAGAATGAATCCAGGCAGGAGCATCAAGAAATATATGAAATGGTCTTGGAAAGATGGTGTCATGTTTACAGGTGGAAATGCTGGGAGAAACAAGATGATCACAGAGTCAAGCTGGAGAAGCAGAATCATGTTTGAGGAAGGGTTGCTAGTGTAGAATAGATAAGTAGAGAACAGGTAGATTAGGGGGATGCTGGGGTCACAGGCAAGCATGTTGGGAGTTAAACTCTGGTTTTCACATACCCACTTTGGCAGTTCCTCTTTCTTCCTCTTACCATCCCTTCAGAAGCTTGGTGTCCAGTATCTCCTCCTGCTGCCCTCCCCACTCATCAAAACTGCTGTCAGGGACAGATCTGATATAGGTGACTTATGGTTTGGTAAGAATTGAAAGCAGACTAATTATTTCATCTTACACCTTGGCTCAATTTCAGAGTAAATGGCATTGTTTCCTATCAAAGGAATTTCAGAAACCAAAATGAGGAGGTACCACATCTCTCAGCTGACTGAAAGCTAGTGGGACTAAAAGAATATCTGAATTCCAGCCAGTTATATGATTTATTTGTCCCATGAGCAGGTCATCTAACCTCTCTGTATTTTAGTATCTTTGACCATAGCAAGAAAATCCTGTTATACCTTCATGACAGAGCTGCTGTAAAGCTCATGAAATAATTCACATGAAGATGAAGCACCCTGGCTACAAGGATGCTCACCCCCTTCCTGCAGTCTCTGGCTGCTCGCAGGTACCCTAGTGACACTCTCACCAAGGGTCTCAGAGAGGAAAGTGCAGAGAGCCACATAACCTTTGAGACATTCCTCCCCTGGTTTAAGCTTTCTCGCCATCAAGGAATTCCCAAGTGCAAGACTCTGGCGTGGGCTGGCCCAATCTAGGCCACTGGCACTGGGACACTTTAGGGGGATTACATGACTGATAACACACGTAGACCTTGTCTTCTCACGAGTGCTGAGTGTAGGAGCACACTGACCAAGCACCCATGGGACCCGAGTACGGATCCTGATCTGGCTCTTGTCCCAGCTCTACCCTCACCTACCCACAGGAACTCAGAAAATCATCCTGTCTCTTTGAACATGATTTCTTCTGCAAATTGGAAATAATACCACCTGTCCGGTCTCCCTCACAAGCCTAAGATGTATAATATATCACAAAACTACACTCTTATTACTGTGTGTGATTCTATCTGACAGAAGAGCCTTTGAACACCCTTGGAGCATGGGATGTCCTTTGGGGTCTATCTCAACTGTCATGTCCTTAAAGACAGCTTCCCAGTTTTCCAGGCAGAATTCCTCTCCATCCTGTGCATGTTCCAAGCACTTCAGTAAGTTCCTCTGACACACGTGACATCATACTCTAACTAACTGCATGTGTGTGCCCCCCACTGAGGTCCTTGAAGCTCAGGAGTCCTATACTTTTCACCTTTGAATCCCCAGGACCTGCCCTGGCCCTGCACATAGCATTTGCAGAGGAAACATTTGGATGAATGAAAGCTTCTCAGACAGTGGTTTTATTCTGGACTTCCTTTTTGCCTGTAGAACATCCCAGGCTTGGAGACAAGGCACTTACAGAGTCTGGAGCATCAGAAGCTAAATACAAGAATATTATCATAGGATGGGGATAGTCAAACGCAGTGCGGACCATTTTATATTCAGCATTTCTCCTCAGGGCTCCAAGGCAAAGACGTTCTTACACCTTCTTTTTCTTCTATCTTAGCAACTGTCCCAAAGATATTCCCAATTCAAACCCTGGAATTAGAAATTAGGCCACATGGTCATGTGGATGGGTCCACTGCAGGAGAAGTGCCAATAAATTACTCAGCGGCACACACCGTTGCCTGCTCAGGCTCCACTAAATACACGATATTCTACGCACAGATGCCAAGAGACATAAATGAGATGCTTGCATTGTAAAGCAGAAGAATGTGAAGCAGCTAAACCAAAAATTTTGCTCAAGTTTTTTTTTCCTTCCCTCAGTGTGATCTCAAGATGGAATAAAATCCAGCAGTTGAAAATGGAACAATTTAAGGGTGTTTTGGTTCCAAGACATGAAACATGCAAAAGTGTAGTCTGAAGAATGTCGAGCCAGGCTGGCAGTGAGATATACCAGCCATTCTTGGGCACTTTCTAAAGGGAAATATTATTGAGATTCAGCTGAGCTGGGCAAAATCCCAATAATGTTAACATCACTTGCTCCATTGCTTTTCCTAGTAAGAAGAACATGCAGTAATGGTTTGTAAACATATTGCAGAATGTTGTGTCTAAAGACATGGTTTATTAAGGAGAAGATGGTCACTGATGTGTTTCTCTATGTGATAAAACACTTATAACTAAAAATCACCAAAGCAAACAGAATATTAAAAGTGAATCTGAATGCTACAGAGAGTTAAAACAAATTGGATATCTGTGCCTCCAGTTGGGTTGCCATTCATTGTAATAAAATTGTCTCCTAAGAGAAATGTGTGCTGTTTGAGGTTGGAAAGACATGCCTTTAAGCTTCTGCTCAAAAGATCAGAATTCTTTTTACTATGTGTAGTTGCTATATTTCAAGAAATGATTTATGCCACCACTACACACAGGCAAGGCTTCCATTACTGAGCACTTCAACTGTGTTAACTTGTTATATGTGTCTCATTTAATCTGCTCTACAACCTTATCATCAGATGCTATTATTATGTCCATTTTAGTAATGAGAAAAACTGAGGCTTGAAGTATAACTGCCTCAATGTTATACAACTAGTAAATAGCAAAACTAATTTTCTTTTTTTAAGTTAATTTTTATTGGAGTATAGCTGATTTACAATGTTGTGTTAGTTTCTGTTGCACAGCAAAGCGAATCAGTTACACATACACATATACATATATCCACTCTTTTTTAGATTAAAAGTAATTTTCTAACTGAGGTCCATCTAACTCCAAAGCCCATAATTCCTATTTTATGGATGAAGACATTAAGGCTGAGAGAGGTTAATAACTAGACTACTGCTGGTTACATTACAGAGTTGAGATGCAAAACCAGGCTCTATTCCTGTTACATCACCATGTTGCCTCTTGCATTTACCATCTTTCTTAAGATGCTTTGAGTGAGTGGATGTGGGTCAGTACCTTTCAGCTCTCTCCAAGCTTCAGCCTCTTTTGGTATTTAGTGTCCCGCAAGCAGTTCAGCAGACTCCCAACTGCTGAGAGAAGATGCCTCTGTCATTCCCCCAGAGCCTGTTCTGGGTCAAGGCCTTGTTGCCACCACACATTAAGAGACAACCTGAGTTAAGTCTGGACATTTGCAAAGCCGCAGGAATCTTACCAGAGGCATCAATGTTCCTAAGTCCATGATTAGCCCTTACAGGGTTCTTGACCTTCTCCCATGTATTTAATAAATAGGTCTTGGCAACTCATTCTGTGCCAGCACTGAGGCAGGCTCTAAGAACATAAAAAGAACAGATAGGGCCCCTGTCCTCAAGTATACAGTTAACAGCTGACATTGGCTGAGCACTTAGTATGTGCCAGAGGACCTCCTAGTGCCACACTTGGATCATTTACTCCTCACACGTGCCACGTCAGTATAACTAATGGTCCCATTTTGCAGATAAGGACACTGAGGCACAGACAACTGAAGTAAAACTTTCCCAGAGTCTAGTACGGGACACAGGGAAGTAGATAAGCCTTGCCAATCCAGTGTGTTAAGTACTGGGCCTGAGGGAACACAGGACTACGTAGGCTCTTAGGCCAGCCTGGGGGTTAGGAAAGGCTTCCCAGAAAAACAAAGAATGAGTTGGAGTTAGCCAGTGAATGGTAAGGCAAGAGCATTTGACCCAGAAGGGACAGCATGTGCGAAGGGGAGGACAAGGCACCTTCAGGTCCCAGAAAAGTCCAATGTGCCCAAAGCATAGAGAGAGCAGAAGAGGAAGCCAGAGAGGTAGATACCCAGGCCTTTTACGACATGTGATTCGTTGCCAAGGCCTTTTCAAATGATCAGACCCAGAAACTTTTCAAAGTCATGAACATAATCTAGACCGTAGCAAATCAAAGGTAGGAAAGCATGGCTAATGTCACATTTCTCCACAATATTGCTTTTTAAAGGGTGGCTTATTTTTTCTCCTTTTATTCAGACTAATTCTGGGGAGGGTCTTGTTTTACCTCCAGTTATGATGATGAGAGGTGCTATGGGAAATAATATTCTGTCTTCCAGAATATCGTCCACAGCAAGAATATCATTCATGAAACGCCGGGCTTACCTGCCTCATTCTGGGCAGGCAGGTCAAGTGATACACACCTACATGTGCCCTGATTCCTCTTCAGCCCCGCCTCTGAGAACAGGGGCTCAAAAAAGGTGTCAAACCACTGTGTATCTCTCATGCAATGAATCCCCCCAGCTCTCTTTCCAAAAAGGAGCCCAATAAAATCTTATTACAGGATCATATATATTCCATATCTAAAAACATACAATGACTCACAAAAGCACAGTCATTAAAAAGTCCAAGTAAAAAAATGCCATGTCTTGATCTTTTTAATCAAAGTACTACAAGGCATTTGAAAACCAGCACTGAATATTTTTTTTCTTTCTTCATTTTTTTTTTTTTTTTTGGCCGCACCACGCAGCTTGTGGGATCTCAGCTCCCCGACCAGGGATTGAACCGGGCCGAGGCAGTGAAATCCCGGAATCCTAACCACTAGGCCACCAGGGAACTCCCGGGACTGAGTATTAATAATCACATGCAAATCAATATGGTGTAAGAGATTAAAGCCTGCCTCCCGAGCTGAGTCATGAACCTGGCCCCAGCCCTCCCATACACCCATGGCCCCAGCACTCCTGCCTCTGATTTGCTGCTGTCTAGATCACGTTCATGACTGAAAAGTCTCTGGATCTGACCATCTGAAGAGGAGTTCAGAGCCTGGCAATGAGCCGCATGGCATGAAAGGCCTTCAGATCCTACTTCTCTGGCTTCACCTCTTGCCCTCTCTCTAGATCTCAGGCACATAGTCCTTGCTTGCTCATCTCTGAGCGTATCCAGGTGGATTTCTATCACTTCCCTAGACATGGTGGTCTGTTGTGAAAATAGTTTAGACTCTGGTTTTTGCCCCCAAACAAGGACTGAAACGTGAGGGAATAGGAAAGATGAGAGCTATCGAGAGGGTCCCTCAAAGGGATATCTTGATCCTTCGCCTCAGGCATCTCATTCTAAAAACCTGTTCTTTTCTCATCTCCCAAATTTCAGGCCCATCTAGTGGGAGGGAGGGTAGCTATATGTGAGTGAATACGTGAAAGAAGATAGCAAATTCTAAAAACTTGGTGCTTTCACAAATTAAACTTTAAAGATCCTTTTACTGGGTAAGTCCAAAACGTAAATGGAGGCTTATTTAAGATTAAAGCATAAAGTATTTTTTATTGAAGTACAGTTGATTTACAATATTGTGTTAGTTTCAGGTGTACAGCAAAGTGATTCATTTATATATTTTTTTTAGATTAGGATTTATTATATAGTACAGGGAATTATACTCAATATCTTGTAATAACTTATAATGGAAAATAAAGTATTTTTAAATCCCTGCCCACTTCTTCGATTCCTCAAAGCCATTATTTCGTAAACTCAAGTCAGTAAGTCAAATGGTTTTTCAGACCTCTCTCTCTCTCTCTCTCCTCCCACCCCCTTCATTTCCCTCCTACTTTCATTCAGCAAGTTTGCACCAGTCAGTGTCCTAGGAGCTCCAAGGTGAGCATGGCCCTGCTCTCTACCACTTGGGAGACCTTGGCCATTGTGTATTGATCTGCTCTTGAGGCAGAGTCTAAAACCAGCCCCAAAGGTAGCATGTGCAGAAACCCCAGACACCTCTAACTGGGTGGGCCTCCTTCCTGATCCAGTCACTCATCCTCTAGAAGGGGAGGGTAGAAGTGAGACACTTCAGGGGGAAAAACAATGAAGAGGGTTGCTGACCAAGTCAGAGATTCTTCTCCTGGTGCTTTACCTTCATTCCCAGGTGAGTGTCCCCACCCGCCACAAATACCCTGGTTCCTTACATTTGGATTTCTCAGCCCCAAACTTGGTAAGAGCCGCTTCTTCTTCACTTCTTTCAATAAGATTTGAAAATAGTTGAAAGTCCCCCTGATGATTTTATAATGCCTATGACTGTGGTCTCCGAAGGAGTTGACTTCAAGCTGTTCTAAGAGTATCCTGGTAGGACTATTTCATAGGAAATAACTACCTTTGAATACATATGATGCTCTATCATTTTCTAAGCACATAAAGCAAGATCTTTGGAGGTCTGCAGCTCCCCTGGAGCTCCAGTCTCTATCTTTTCTTACCTGAAAATTAAAAAAAAACAATGTTTCCTCAGGCCCAAGAGTTCTTTAACCACAAAGACAACCTTGGTTGCAATTCAAACTGTCTGATTCTATGAACACTTCAAAAATGGCTGAGGCAGACGAAATTCTTCAGAATCCAGGCCCCCCTGAATGTTGGAGGGGAGAGAGGGGGAAAGGGATTCCTTTCTCCTTTTATAACCTCAAGACAATTGAACACTGCCAGTGGAATTCTTGCTAGCTAGTCCCAGAGTTTGACCTCAGGCTGTTACAGAAACAATGTTTTCCATGAGGAGTTCTTGGTTAAGAAATTTCCTCTCACCCCTCTGAGAGTCCAACAAAGCGTGGTTTATAAACCCTCAGACTCAACTCAAATAGTCTAGGCTGGGCCATCCAAGCTGGCAAGAACTATAATTTCCAAGTAGCTGTGCACGCTGTGTGCTCAGCTGTCATTTTAAAGCTGGGGGAATTTTTTTTATAAAAAATTATGCTTGGGTGAGAAGATGCTGCAAATTCTCTTTGGAGCAGCAGGACAAGTTGTAGGAAAGGGATGGCTCCGAGGCAGACGAAGGACGTGGGTGAGAAAGTTCTCCTTGTAAGGCAGAGGAAGAAGATGTGCCTGCCTGTCAATAAAGAACTTCAAAGTGGGCTTCCGGTTATTTTCTTGTTTACTCTTCCTCTGATAAGCTGAATTGCTGACTGGAAATGACTGTGCCATCCCTACGGAACACCAAGGGAGTCATCTAATCCTGGGCTACTTTCAGAAGCAGTTGGGAAAAGAGGGGAGGGAGAAGAGGAAGGAATGGGGCAAGAAAAAGAACAAAACATACTTACAAGTACCTGGATATAGATATACATCTGTAAATAAAATTTCCTGCTTCTGTCCCTAAAGACCAAAATCATTTGTTAACTCTGTGTTCACTGAAGCACCATGTATTAAATTATAGAACAAGAGGGCATCCATCTCATGAGGCTTCTCATTAAGAGGCATTCTATAACCACACAGTGCGATATCCTGATGAACCCACAGCAAATAGGCAACGTGCACTACCTCCAGAAGTAACTGCTGTGTCTCTTCCTTCCTTTCCGGTTGAGTGTGCAGTGAAAATGAGAATCTGTCGTATTCTTCCATGTGTCTTGCCAACTACAGCTCAGAAGTCATCGTTACCTTCTGTTTAAACACTTTTACCTTCCTTCTGAAAGATGTGGCCATCCCATCACCCACCCCAGGCCTATTTTCACAGGGTGCACGTGCGCTGGGCCTTTGGTGCTTACCTGCTGAGGTGCACTGAGATGCTGCAATGAGAAGTCTTCAGTATGAGTGCTTATGGCTCCTCGGGTGTTTATTTGCAGTGGATGGGGTATTCAACTCAGCTAGGTCAGCCTGTCTGTCCAGAATGTTCAGCCAGCCCTCAGTCCCTAGGGCTTTGAGCTCACTCAGGGCCAAAGTTAACAACTGCTTTCTTCCCCCTCTGGTTTTGCTATGTTGGATCACCCATAAAAACTTGTTGCTCGGAAAGCCCATCCTAGTTCACACATTATTGCTTTTACAATGGACGCTGCTTTCCCACAAAGTGTCCACACAGGCAAAAGGTAGGACCACGTGATGTGGGATGCACTTTACTGGGCCAATTTTATGTCAGGAAGTGAAAAGCTTTCCTTCTCAAGAAAACTAAAATACATACTGAATTAGAAGGAGAAATGGAAAGAAAACTGGGCTGACCTTATCTTAGTTTTTGTGTCTTTTCCTACTTTAGGAACAGTTGAGGAAAAACCCTGAAAAAAAAAGATTGATCAATAATAATAATACTAACCCATTCATTCAAAGCTGATAAGTTTACCCAAGAAAGATAAACAATATATGTTTTTTTCTTTTTTTTTTTTTTTTTTTGCGGTACGCGGGCCTCTCACTGCTGCAGCCTCTCCCGTTGCGGGGCACAGGCTCCGGACGCGCAGGCTCAGCGGCCATGGCTCACGGGTCCAGCCGCTCCGCGGCATGTGGGATCTTCCCGGACCGGGGCACGAACCTGTGTCCCCTGCATCGGCAGGCGGACTCCCAACCACTGCGCCACCAGGGAAGCCCAAGATAAATAATTTGAAAACAGTCTAGAAGGTCCTATTCAAACAGCCTTTGTTTCATGAAGCCGGTAAGATGCCAGGCCATTCCTTTCTGCTTCTCTCTTCGCTGATCAGGCTGGTTAGCCCTCACAAAGCAAAAAATCATTTTGTCAAAGTACCCTGGAATGTTTTTTTCTTTCTTTGTTACTTGTGTGGGCTTTTCAGCCCCAGGATCTTTTGATCCGATACAACCCATTCAAAATAGATGAGAACATTCTATCACCCCGTCTAAATGCCTTTGGGAACAGAAGGGAGCTGTCATAATTGCGGAGTGTATGGTGAATACTGAAATTGTCATGCGGCATTTGCATGGCTGGTGCTAGCTAGGATGAGGCGTGTGCAGACTGAGTTTTCACAGCAAAGATGAGTGATCAAATGCAGATATTCCAGGTAGTCCGTAAGGCAAGAAGGGATGTCAGGCCCACCAGGCCTGGTAGCTGTTGTAGAAAACCTCAGCAAGGCCTTGTAAGCTGAATCACTGCAGTGAAATCCAGGTGCTCTCATCTTCTAAGACTCTTCCTTGTTGAGTCACGACATCGCTTCTGTTTTGTGGTCTCCTTGGTTGCTGGTGCCATGTGTTTACTACACTATTCTGCTAAGGTTCTGACCCTGTCTGGCACATCCAGCTTTCCCAAGGGCCTATCTGGACTCCTACTCTGCACTTAGAGCACACACATTTCCTAGTCCTGTGCTATTTGCCAGGTCTTTGATATGCAACCTTGCTTCTGAAGAGCTGGGTCCCCTGGTGTTTGACAGCTTGCCTGTTTTTACCTCATTTCTTGGCCCTGTGCTGTAGGTGATATGAGTCTGAACTGTTTATTTTGATTTTAACCCCAAGATACACACACACACATTATTTGAGTACCTACTATGTGCCAGTTATCGGAGGTTCAGTGGTGAACAAACAACTCTCCTACCTTTACAAATCTTAAAATCCAACAATTAAAACAAATATTAATCCTAAAGTCAAATAAATACATAATTCCAATTTATGATAAGTACCATGAAAAAACCAAAATGCTTTGAAATAGATCCACAAGAAAGGCCCCTCCGACAAAGTGACATTTAAGCTAAACCCTAAAGGATCAGTAGTAGTCAAAACAGACAAACAGCTTTCCAGGCAAGGAAAACAACATGACTGAAGATCTTCTGGCAGGAAAGAGTCTGGCAAATTCAAATAAATTAAGATAAGTTAATGTGACTGGAAAGTAGCGAAGAAAAAGAAAGTGAAATGAGGTTGGAGAGTTAGGAGGGACAAGGCAACACAAGGCCTTTCTAGCCTTAGTTAAGAATTTGGTGTCCTGGTCTAAGGCAATGGAAGCAACTGCAAGGTTTTAAATAGCAGATCCCACTTATACTATTCAAAGGTCAAGGGAAAGACCTGAAGCAAGGAGACCAGTAGGAGAATATCATCACAAACTATGAGAATGCTGGCCTTGACCCTCTGGGGATCCAGAGTGTGTTCAGTCTGCTCCCACGTGACCTCCAAGTCCTGGACCACAGTCTTGAACTGGTTCTTTTCGTTCTGGCTGTGCATCTTCTCCTACTATGTATGCCTAGGTCTTCTGGGAGCTCAAACATCACTGTGGTCTGCCTTATTTCAAAAGAAAAAGCCAACCAGAGAAGAGATGGAGGCAGCCACATTATCACGTTTGGAAGGAACTGTCTCATTTTCAACAATTTGTTTTTCTGCCACAAAAAGAACTGCCAGTCATTTGTGTCCTTTCATGCCCCTCTCTCCACCACCCATATAGTAGCAGGGTCAGCACTGCACCAGGGATTAGAAGAGTAAATACCTGGTCTCATTTCAGAGATTGCCCAGATTGTGGAGATGACACAAAGTTAAATGGAAAGTAGAATGGACAGTATCAAAACTGACTGTAAATAAAGTAGTAAGACTGACTTTTGATTAAATGCAGAAGTAGCGTGTTTCCAATTCAGGCACTATGTCAAAAGACAGAAACTTAAATCTCTGAGAAGTCCTATCCAAGCTTTGATCCAAGGGAATAAACCCTTAAATAGAGCAGAAAAACCAAATGACCTGAACTTCAGCATACTTACAAGAGATAATCCCAGGTACAAGGTTTCTCACAGATATTACTGAATCCTCCTAGATACCAGGAGGTCCTTGAGGTAGGAGGTGGTGAGACGGAAACATACATTTATTACAATTCCAGGTTTATGCAGGGGAAATTTAATGAAAATCTTTTTCCACGGTCAGGAAATTGAATAGTGTTGGAATCAGAGTCAGAATGCAAAGGTTTTTTGACTAGAGGCCAGAGGTAGTTTTGCAAGAAGCCCCGGGGCCCAACGGTAGTAAGTATTGATAGAAGCCCACAGTGAATGTTGCCGAATTGTGTGGACGGCATTTTACTGTCTATATATCCCTTCAGTGTGTGGGGGAGAGGAGAGGGACTAACTAATAAAGCATGTTGTGTGCTTGTGTGTGTGTGTGTGTCACACACACATTTGATTTTTCTGAAAGAAGGGCAATGTTACGCTTCAAACACAGAAAAGGTAATATTTCAGGGGGACTTTTCTTCCAAAAATACTGCAATAACCACCTTAGAAACAGACAGATTCATTTTTTAATGCTGAAAGCAAATAAATAATGTTGGTTTAATTCATGTTACAATCTGGGTTGTAAAACCAGTTGAATGTCTGGTTAAATGGCAGTGGGGTAAACTGCCTTCTCACAGTAAGTTCCCCTTTACTATCACTTTAGACAACGCTACACCTAAGGGAGGAAAGAGACATGTTTATGTTACCAACTCCTCTGTTTAATTCTTTTGTGACATGTCATGTATTAATTCCAAATCTGAATTCTTCTTGACTCTAGCAGGAAACTGGAATTTTTGAGGTTTCTGTAGATGCTATGTTTAGCTCTGATGCCAAGAAAGTATCATAAAATAAAAGCACATTGTTACCACCCTGAACTGAGGAGAAGCAAAAACAAAGCAAGGAAGGCAAAGACAGAGCAAAAGCAGCATAGCTCAAGCTGGTGCATGGCCTTGGTCTGAGAGTCAATGGTCTCATGACTAAAACCAAAAAAGCATTAGTCATGAGGCAGAAGGTGGAACCGGAAAACTTTTCAGTTCATCCTAGACAAGGACTTCATGCCTCAATTTATTATTCTCTTGAGATGCGGCGGCTTCTCATAAGTCAGACATACACACTGGAGCCACTAAAAATGCTTTGTAGTACAAATAAGAATAATTTTTTATTTATCTACTTGGTTATCACCACATTAACCCAGAAAATTAAGAACAGTATATTTATAAAGTTGCATTTTGTATACCATTTGAGAGTTGAAATCGCATCCAGGAAAGTGATCACTTTGTCTCTTCATTCTTGGTCTAGATGACTCTTGGTAAGTATCACACCAAAGGGAAATACCAACTCATGAAACTGATTCAGTTTACTAAATGTCTCATTTGAAGGAGATTTCCCAATAAATTTGTTTTCCAGTTAAAGAGGGATTATACTTCTTTACCCAAAGTCAGGAATAGCAAAGAGCATGAGTTGGAAACAGCACTGATATGGCCTCTGGTCCTAGCCTAGCTCTGGTACTAAGCAGCTGTGTAACTTTGGGCACATCACTGAATCTAAGGCTCAGTCACGTCACCTACAAATGAGGGATGGCAGTCAGAGATCCAGCAATCAGGGCTCAATAAATGTCAAACACTCTTCTTGCTGGTATTCTTAGTAGTATCAACACTTTGTGTGACTTTAGGCAAATAACTGAACCTTTCTTGTCCCTCGGATTTACTTATTTATAAACTGAGTTAAATAGTTATTATAAATATTAAATGAGATAACATTTGTGAAAGGGCCAGGCACAGTGCCAAGCAAATTGTAGATGCTCAATAAATGTTTTCTTTCTTCCCCAAAGTTGTATGGGTTTATGGCTAGGAAAAACAAACAAAGAAACAAACAAAAAATCTCTTTTCCATAGAAAGATCTTTGGGGGAAGCAAAAGGGGTTATAGTACCTAGCTCACTATAAACTCTTGTTTATTCATTTAAAAATTCCTTCTTTAAATGAACCACTCAAATTTTAAGAAGAAGCCAAAAAAATCTCAGAACTACCATATGTTTTAGCAGTTTTTTAAAAAGTGGTAAAAAAAAATTAAACCTGTCATCATAACCATTCCTAAGCGTACAGTTCAGTAGTGTTATATTTTCACATTGTTGTACAACCTATCTCCAGAGCTTTCTCATCTTGCAAAACTGAAATCCTATACCCATGAAACAATAACTCTTCCCTCTCCCTTCCCCCAGAGCATGGCAACCATCATTCTACTCTGTCTCTATGAACTTGACTACTCTAGATGCCTCATTCACTGGAATCATACAGTATTTGTCTTTTGAGTTTGGTTTATTTCACTTTGCACAAGGTCCTTCAAGGTTCATCCATGTTGTAGCATGTGTCAAAACTTCCTTCCTATTTAAGGCTGAATAATATTCCATTGTTTGTATATATCACATTTTGTTTATCCATTCATCCACCAATGCTCTTAGTAGTACTTTTATCCAAATCTGTTTTAAAAATAAGACTTCCAGGTAACAAAATTGTACCAACTTCTCCCCTCCCCAACCTCAATTTAGCAAATCTGGCTTGCTAAGAGGAATGAAAACCACGGGGAAACAGTAAAGCTTGGGTGTGTCCTCTGCCCCACTGTCACATGTGTGGATTATCATATTGGCAAAGCCTCAAACCTCAGCAGGCTCTTCCTCCTCAGCTCAACCCAGACAAATGAAAATAATAGGAATATTACAACTCTTGGTTCTGGTTCTTTACCCAACAGACAAATGTCATTGTACTCCACTCCCCTTATACTCTGGCTCTTATCTCTTCTTGTGTGCTACCTGACTATTTTTGGGTGGGGGGGGGGTGGGTACACTAGTGATTATTCCAGAAGGAATTTACCAAAGGAGAGGAGAGGAGATATGAAGATTGGGAGGCTTAAACAAAAGGCCTCAGGAGCTGTGCTGTCCCATATGGTAGCCACCAGTCACATGCGGCTATTTACAGCTAATGTGAAACTAACTTAAATTAAATAAAAATTTAAATTCGTTTCTCTGTCACACTAGCCACATTTCACACAGCTTAATAGCCACATGCAGCTAAGGGCTACAGTGTTAGCATAAATGCAGAGCATTTTGGTCACTGCAGAAAGTTCTATTGGACACACTGCTCTAGAGTTTCCAGATGAAGGTCTATTTAGTAACTATTAAGAGAGGGATGAGTATGTATGATCAGTATTATGACGACATAGCCTATTGTCCGAACACTTCTGAGAGAGAAAAGAGACATTAATGCTTATCCCGAGACTGCAGAGTGTGAAAAGGGGCACCATGAAAAATTTATGCTGGCATGTATCCGTCAGGGTTCTCCAGGGAAACAAAACCAGTAAGAAATATATAGATATATACAAGAAGAGATTTATTATAGGAATTGGGCCATCTGGTTATGAAGGCCAAGGAGTCCATTCGCAAGCTGGAAAACCCGGTAAGCCATGGCATAATTCAGTCTGAGTCCAAAGGCCTGAGATCAGAAAACTGATTATGTAAGTCCTGGTCTGAGTCAGAAAGCACAAGAACCAGGAGCAAGGATGTGTGAGGGCAGAAGATGGATATCTCAGCTGAAGCAGAGAGAGAATTCTCTCTTCCTCCCCCTTTTTGTTCTATTCAGACACGCAGCAGATTGGATGATGCCCACCCCACTGGTGAGGGTGATCTTTTCACTCAATCTACTGATTTAAATGCTAATCTCCTCCAGAGACTCCCTCAATGACACCCAGAAATAATGTTCTACCAGCTATCTGGTATCATAAAACTAACCATCTCAGGATTACACACAAACCTGGACACACTGTCACCCTGATCATCATGTTATTCTTGGCACTTGTGGCGGATTTCAATTTGAACAGTGCCCACTGGAGTTGTGCATGGGCATCTAATACTTTTATTGATACAACTAGAACGTCTTTCTGAAAGGACTAGCACCTAAAAAAGTGATTCTCTTCCAGAAATGGGCCTATTTCTAGAAAGAACTGCAACCACTCACTTTTTCTTGGTGCTGGACTATTCCCAGTTTAGAGGATCCCAGGCCATATTCGGATCTGTGTTTTCCCTGGGTCAGGCCTAGATGAGACTCTTCTCTTCCAAAGTGAGCAGAGTGCTGGGAAACAGGATTGTTTTTCAGCAGTTTTTCTGATGTGAGACTCTAATATTAACACAACTGTTTTAAAGTCACTTTATCTGCCGCAGGCCACTAACTCAGTTACACCAAATAGCGTGCTGCTGGAGGGGATGGAGTAGAATCGGAAGTCCTGAGGGTCTCTGAGGGCTTCTGGGTGGGAGGATCACTTTTTTGTTTCATTGTGTTTGTGGGGAACCCAAGAACACTGAAAAATCTTCATTTTCAAAATATTCCCCATGCCCACTTTGAAAGTTCACCCGTTCTCCTTTCCTGGAGTGAAGTGCTGAAGCTCCAGTCTTAGTCTTGTCCAGTGACAGGAATGCTGGCCTTCCTGCCCAGGAGCAAGGCAGTCAGCCCAACAGGATGGACTCCTTCTTCTCCTAAGGCTATCAAAGAGGATCTAGTGTTGTCTCAGCTGTAACTTTCCAGTACACCCCTCCTAAAAACCACATGGACTCCAAGATGCTTCATGGCTATAGGATCAACGCTGGGAAAATTGCAAAGGAGATAATCTTGTCATTCCAAGCCTCCCCACTTTGGGTTAGTAGACTGCTGTATGGTGGAAACAGCACCAGCGTCATCATGGGTTTTCAAAGATCCCACTATCCAGCCTAGCCTCTCTGGACTGGTCCTGCCTCCAGTGCGCTTAAACCATTAGAAAGGACTGGCTTATTCTCACTGATTGGCTACTTCCAGCCACACTGTAGAAGGCACACAGGTCCAAAGCCTGCCCTACTTATGGAGTGTAATTCAGACTCCTTGTTTAAACCCACTACTTATACAACAGAAATTACCCCAGCACCTACAATGTATCAAATACCTCTTGTGGGCACTGGGGATATTGCTGTCAGCAAGATAAGATCCTATCATCACAGACCTTATTATACTCTAGACGAAGGAGGCAGATAATAAACAAATAATTGAATCAATATGGTTTCATTTTTCATTTCAGATGGTGCTACCTGCTATAGAGAAAATAAGGCGATATGACAGAGTGACTGCAGTGATTCCACTGCATGGTACTGTCAGCAAAAGCTTCTGGACAAAGGGTCATTGGAGTTGTAACCTGAGAGTTGATAAGGAATCTGCTGGATAACAGAGGAGGAATGAAGAGCCTGAGGTCTCGAAGGGGAATACGAGCTCTACGATTTCGAGGGCAACCTGGAGAAGGCCAGAGGGCCTGGGCCTTGTGAGCAAGAGGAAGGAGCAAGAGAAGATAAGCCTGAAGAAGTAAGCTGCCGGCAACCATGCGAGGCCTTGCAGGCACGGAAACGCATTTGATTAGATGGAAAGACATGCACGGATTTTAAACGAGATGACATAATCTAATTTATATGCTTAAAGATTATTCTGGACACTGCATACTAATGGATTAGAGCAACGGTTTTCAAAGAGGGGTTCCCAGAGCAGCCGCAACATCACCCTGGAAACTATTTAGAAATGCAAATTCTCAGGCCCCACCCCAGACCTCAGGAATCAGAAACTGTGGGGGTGGGGCCCAGCAATCAGTGCTTTAACAAACCCTCTAGGGGACTGTGATGCACACTCATGTTTGAGGAGCACTTCACTGGAGGAAGATGAGCATAGACAATGCAAAGCCAGTTATGAGGCTACAGGGCAGGACACTGTTCTTATGCTCCAGGGACGGAGAATCCCTCTGTTGAGGAAATGCTCCTATGTAGAAAATCACTCCAAGGAGTGTGGGAGGGAAGGGGAGTCGATGAAGGGGAGGCAAAGGAAGAGGATTTCTTCCTTTCTGTCAACCAAAACCTGTCTTTGGGACAGATTAATTAAACTTCTTTTTCTTTTTCTTTCTTTCCTTTTTTTTTCTTTTTGTGGAAGACTTGTGAAATTCAAAGACTACATTCACACCATTTATCTAAGGGAAAATAAATTTAAAACTGAAGTTTTTTTCACGTCTACATGATATCACACAAGAAGTAGAATAATCTTGGGGTGAATATGGGGGACTGGTGCATTTAGGGCCTATGCCTCACGTAGACCAGAGTTGGGGACATCTATACACATACAGTTGGATGGGGTGTACCTGGATCAAAAGTAAGATCAATTAGGAAGTCTATTAGAAGTCAAAATCCCTTTACATGCTCAAAATGGCTTTTTATATATATCCTCACACCAGAGAGGGAAGGAAAATCTTTATTTAATATCCTCTCATGGTCCCCTGCGTAGTAAGATACACCATTATTAACTAGAAATGACCTTCCTCCAGGCATCACTAGAAATACATACTCATATACTTTTTGTGGGTTCACTGAGGTGGACTGACTTTGTGGTTTTCCAGATCATCCCCACATCTAGTCTCCCGTGGAAACTGAAAATTATTATAAAATGTAGACTTTATGCTGGAAGAGCAAAATGTTATATCCTTGCCTGTCACTAAACACTGTGATGGAAATGAGCTCATTAGATTGACTAGCAGCCAGCTAAATGAACAGGAATAGGACAGCAAAGTGGGAGAGAAAGAGGCAGGGAGAGATTTAGAAATGCTGATCTCTGGGCAAACAGATGGGATTAGAGTAATGGGGGGAAAAGTCACTGGAGAAAAAAGGCTTACCAAAAAAATGAAGAAAAATTAATGAAAAGGAAAAGTACAGGAATAAAGTGCAAATATTGAGGATTGACACATATTTGGGTTTCAGTCTGACTCTGTTTCTTATGTTGTATGATTCTGGGCAAGATACACTAATGCTCTAAGCCTCAGTTTCCTCATCTATGAAATGGAGATAGTAACTGAGCTACCTTAAAGAGATATTACAAGAATTAAATAAAATCTTGTCATTAAGGGTCTGGTGTAGTACCTGGCACATTAGAGAACATTAGTCAATACTAGTGACCTCCTTCCCCTGTACTCCTTTATCTACCTGAGCATATGACCTGGGGAACAGGGAGAGAGTAAGACACTTAAAAAGAGGAAAAGATAAAGATGTTTGGTTATTCTGTATATTTCTATTCTAAAGGTAAACTATTGAACTTTTGACTCCTCATCTTTGATATCTCATGACGTTCTTGGGGATGTGAGCAGAGAAGGTAAAAGTGGCCCTCTCAGAACACTGTGGGATGATTCTGTGTCCAAATGCCTCTGCCCCAGGCTGCACAGTGTCTTCCTGGGATGTGCACTCTCAGAGCTACTCATACAGTCTCGATGCCTAAGTGACACCTGTAAAAGTCCCAGAAGAATGTTTTCTATTTCCCATCAATGGAACAGATTTTGTAGAGTTCTGAAAAAAAAATCTTGAGCTACCCAAAGGCCCAAATTATACAAATTAAAACAATAAAAAAATGAAACAAAGAGGTTCTATGACTTGACCAAGGTCATATAACAAGTTACAGCAGCATCACTGATCTTTCTGAGTCAACATCAAGTCTACACTGTTCTCAAAGGACACAACTAGTCCAACCCAGTATGCAGGACACAATGTTCCTCTTTGAGCAATCTGTACATGGAAAGTGAGACTATCTTCAGAAATTCTTACTGTTCTCCTGGGACCAAACACTGTATCAGTGATTTGAAAACGTTTATATTTCAGAAACAACTACAAAACAGAATCATTCATCATGCTCCTCAGCAGAAAAGACTAGCCCTGCCTTGCCATCTTACAGTTGATATTTTATTCCTGGGGAGGAATTCCTTCTCCTGTTGCCAACCAAAATTATTTGTAGTCTAATAATTTATTTACAAAATAACTCCTCTTATTTGTGTTTCAGATATATCTTTCCTAGGAGGCTCAATATATTTAATGATAGCACTGCAATAAGACAGTGTAATTTGCAACTTAATAGAAAAAATGTTAATAATACAATAGGATTTCCTAGGAAGAACAAAAGAATTTCCTCCACGTGTATTGGCCCTGAGACACAGGAGGGAGAGCAGCAAGGCACAGCTGCTCACGTGGTCTACAAGGGTAATTTCCCAGCAAGAGCTGAGAGCACAGGTCATAACCCATGACCAGCACTGGTGAAAGACAAGTTAACCAACAATAATAGCATGTCCTGTTTCCCAAACGTGATCTGTCTGCCATACAGGCCAGTCCACAATTTTTTTGTGTGCAAAATAAAATGAACACAGACCAAAAAGAAAACAGCAACAAAATTTGAAATACGGGGCAAAAGGAAAACTCAACCAATGCTAATGCAGATCCACGTAACTGAGACAAATTGCTCCACACTTTTAAGGTACAATTAGTATCACACATCTTTTATTTTTCCCTAAATAAATCTGTCTTGTGCCAAATTAGTAGAATGTCTGGTATTTTCCTCTTGTCACCCTCTTTAAAACATTCAGAAGGCCTGGGAGAGGGGTGAGGCAATTCTGACATCCTCACCTGAAGAAGAAAGATCCTGAAGTTAGATGGGTCCACAGCTACCTCTGCTTTTCACCATTACCTGGTGTTGGGCCTGCATCGTTACCCTGGCCTGCTGCTGACCTGAGTCCCTAGAGAGATCACCCCCGATCTTCATGGGAATATGATCCTGCTCCCTCAAGAGTGCTTTTGACCCAGAACATCATGGGTTCCCAGAATCACAGCTGAGTACTTAGCTTTTCCCTGCACAACCATCCCTGCAAGGACCAGCCCCATTTCCCAGCATTGTCACAGTGGTTCAAGGTTCAGCATATTAGGGAACCAGAGCTACTGTCTTCTCTCCTTCCCAGGGATCCACTACTTCTTTCCTCCCTAAGATCAAGTAGCTTTCCCCATTAATCCCAGAAACACAAAGTGCCTCACTCTATACTTTTGGTGGCCAAGAGAGCTACCTATTCACAGTCTAAGTGGGCCACCCAGATTGCCTCTAGAGGATCCATTAGCTTCAAAACACAAGAGGTTTGACTTTAAGTTTTGCCAACCACCTCCTTAGGTGTATACCCTGATGATCTGGGGATGGGAAGTGGTTCCCCTTCTTTAGGGAAGAACCAGTGCAAGCATGAGAAAGATGATTTAATTTCCTTATAATGAGCAAGATGATTCTTTGTTAACTCTTTTATTAGAGCAGAAAAATAAACCAAGTTCAATCAAAAGTGGGGTATCCTGCTAGACTAAGAGCTAGAGCACATCCCACACACACATGCACACACACACACACACACACACAAATAATATGACATTCCAAACACTGTGTGTCCCTGCAAATACTCTCTCCAACATGCATTATTACTATTTGCTCCATAAATTTTGTGCAAATCAAAGAGTAAGCAAAAAGACAGAATTGAAAATTAACATACAGATTGAAATGTACTAGACATTTAGTAGATTACTGTTTGTGTTTTCATGTACATCTGTACCATTTATATGAAGCTTCACAACAACCTTGTAAGATTAATTTTTTTAACTTTATTTCATAAATGAGAGAACTAAGGTTCAAAGAGGTTGAAAAAACTCAATATCAAATAGCAAATTGTGATGCCAGAATTTGAATTCTCAACTTCTTTTCCACTCCATATTCTGATGCTTACAGATATGTAAGAAGACAAGAAGCAGCTTGGTTTCCTAGCTCCTAAAATGGGAGGCTCATACTGAGTTGGAGCAACAACAACAAAAAAAATCAAGTAATTTTTTTCCTTAAGATTGCTTTGGAATCAAAACTATGAGGAGGTACCACCTAACACGGGTCAGAATGACTATCATTAAAGAGTTTAACAAATAACAAATGCTGGAGAGGGTATGGAGAAAAGGGAACCCTCCTAAACTGCTGGTGGGAATGTAAACTGGTGTAGCCTCTCTGGAAAACAGTATGGAGGTTCCTCAGACAACTAAAAATAGAGTTGCCATATGGTCCAGCAATCTCACTTCTGGGCATATGTCCAGATAAAACTATAATTCAAAAAGATACATGCACTCCTATGTTCATAACAGCACTATTCACAATAGCCAAGACATGGAAACAACCTAAATGTCCATGGACAGATGAATGGATAAAGAAGATGTGGTACATACATACAATGGAATATTACTCAGCCATAAAAAAGAATGAAATAATGCCATTTGCAGCAACATGGATGGTCCTAGAGATTACCATACTAAGTGAAGTAAATCAGAAAGAGAAAGACAAATACCATACAATATCACTTATATGTGTAATCTAAAATATAACACAAATGATCTTACCCATGAAACAGAAACAGATTCCCAGACATAGGGAACAGACTTGTGATTGCCAAGGAGGAGGGGGTGGCGGAGGGATGGATTGGGACTTTGGGACTGGCAGATGCAAACTATTATATACAGAATGGATAAAGAACAAGGTCCTACTATAGCACAGGGAACTAAAACGCAATATCCTGTGATAAACCATAATGGAAAAGAATGTTAAAAAGAATGTGTATATATGTATAATTGAATCACTTTGCTGTACAGCAGAAATTAACACAACACTGTAAATCAACTATACTTCAATAAAATAAAATTTTTAAAAGAGATTGCTTTGGAACAATTTCATTTACTCTTCACTACATTCCACAGTACAATTTGGGGGAGAATACTGACTGCTGGTTTGCTCCCTCTAGAATCTCTGGAGAAAGCATAGACCCTGTCTGTGTAGCTAGAACACTGTAGAAAGCCCAGGACTAGTCAGAGTGGATTGTGAAGGAGAACGGACATCACGTTCTCAAACCCAACTCTGGGTGATAATCACATGGACAAACAGCAGAAACACAACCAGATGGTAAGGATACACCCGTACAAAGAACTGATTTGTTGAGGGGAGGGTCAAATAAAGAGGATTCAAAGACTTAAAAGAACTTACTTGGACTTGAGAATGCTTCATGATATAGTTGTGTGACGCCTTCCTGTTATCAGAGGGAGCATATGTCCTGGAAGACAAACAATGCTCCACCATCCAGGATTCTGTCTTCCCTCACTCTCTATTTCAATCCCAGCAACCCAACTCAGTTGCTGGAACTGGAGAAAAACGAAGAGGGCAATAGTAGGAAGTCCTAAGGTGATGCTCAGAGTCCTGGCTTCCTTTGCCGTTCAAAGGCAGCCTCACTTTTCATTTGGTTCAATGTGCTACTCCCATCTTGCAAAAGAAGAAAATAAACAGAGAAGGTGAGTGACGGGTTCATGTCACTGGGTAGTTATTGGGTTTCAGAACTAGAACTTTGCTCCTCTAATACTCATCTCTATATTACTGTTGGACAAATGGAAAGAGGATAATAAAGAGGGAACTTCCTTTTCCAGAGCATTTTTGTTTTATCCTCTCATCCTTGCTCTCTCTCTCTCTCTCTCTCTCTCTCTCTCTCCCCCTCTCTCTCTCTCTCACACACACACACTCACACACACAACCACACATACACCATTATATAGATACTTAAAGCAATGGTTCTGTAAAGAGAAGTAAGAGCTGCTGGGTGTGGATCGAGGTAGGGAATGTCTTGCATTGAGAATGCGGTAAACATTCACAATGGAATTGAATTGGTACACTGAGATCTGTTGCATTCTGCAAGAACTCTTGGTTTTCTTTTAGACCTTTTTATCCAATGGACAGATAAAGAGGAAATTCAATCTGCTAACGCCTTGGCCAATTAAGGAAGGAGAAAAAAGTAACTGGAATCCTTCTGAGAGTCTATTAGAAGAGCATGGAATCTTTGTTATTATCTCTCTAGCATTCTCTCTTTATAACAAGAGAATAGCATGATGGCAACCAGACCGTAGTCAGAGGCATCATTTTTTTGTCTAATTCATATTCAGGTATACTAAGGTGTGCTTTTTCTGTGTGGCTTCTCTACACATTGGTAATGGGTGTATTTCCTAAAAATACACTTTGGATCTTTTGCCAGTACCTCCCTTAAATCCAGAGCCCAGGCAACTAGGGCCCTTTTCAGGGGCCCTGTCTGGGTCTGCTATGGGGCAAGAGCTAGGAGTCCAAAGGGTGAAGGGTATGTGCCGATCTGGAGCCCATACCCGATTGTAAACCACATTCTGGGTACCTGTGATCTGGAATTCCCAGCCCAAATAGCCCAGAATACATTTGGGGGCTTGTACAGACTCCTACAAGTGAGTATCCTTCTGAGAGCGGACAATGCAACCCATGTGCATGCCCCCAGGTCTGAGCTGCGACAAAGAGCTAGCTGTTTGTGGGATGGGGGTTGGGGGGCAGACAGATGGAGCCGGGACATGTGGATGCAGGCATGTGAGTGCCCTGAACAGGAGATGGGAAGAAAAGAGGGTAGGCCTTGGTGGAGTGGGGTCTTGGGAGTGGGGAAGTGGTCTCCATTTGTACTCTTGCCCCACGCCCTGCAAATAAAATGAATCTTGGTGGGAGACTGGCTCTATCATCTCCCAAGAAGCAAAGCTTCATAACTGGACTCATTGCCTCCTTCTAACTCATCCTCCACAGTGTGACCAGGGTCTTCTTTAAAAACACAGACGTGATCTTATCAAGTCTCTGATTTAAAATATTTCCATAGCATCTGTTGATTATAACATCATAAGCAAACTCTGGGTACTCAGAGTCCCTTATGATCTGGCTAGGCCCTACTCATTGTTCCTCCCATGAACCTCTCCCCCTCCACCACCATCACCACTTGCTGTGGCTTATATATTGACCATCTTGGGCACTCTTTTGATCTTTAAACACAACCTGTTCACTCAAGCTCACGTACCCTTAATCATGATGTCTCTTTGGTTAGCATACAGAAGGTACAAAATAAATTTTTGTTGAATTAAATTGAAATTTACTGGTATGACAGAACAATTTTTGAGGTGTTTTGTTTGTTCTCTTTGTATTTCCCATGCGCCCCTCCCCACCCCTCACTCTAAGCAGGTTTCCAAGTCTTTTGTATTTCATTGCCTTGGGAATATTTTTTCAGTATGAAAAGCATATGCTCCTTCTTCAATTCATAGTTTATTCTCATCTACAATAAAAGCCTAAACTCTCTCGAGAGATTATACTCCAGAGGGGAAGTGTGCTCCAGTGGTGGCCATGGGAAGATGCTTTTGAGGAAAAAAATGTATGGAAAAGTGAAGAGATAGCCAGAGACTAAGAGGGGACAGAGAATGGCAGGTTCCTGAACTTGGTGTCAACATCTTGGAGGAGGTCAGTCCTCAGAAGGGTTGAAGAGCTGCAGGATTAAGAAGCTATAGAGGTGGATGTTGATACAATCTATACAAAGTTGATTGGGGAAATTGTCAAGATGCCAGGCTGTGAAACTAAGTCCTCTGCAATATTAGCCAAGTCATGCTTCCTCTCTCCTAAGTACAGTAAGTTCACATTGCCCTTTAGTCAATGAGAAAATGCTAGAATAATCATACAACAGCCTTCTCCTGCTCAGAACATGGGTGTGAGGCTCAGTCAGTGAGGATCATTTCTAGTCACTGTCACTGTTACCAAGTTGATGGACTCATCGGTCTCCAGGTTATCTAACAGAGTTTGAATGGGATTTCCTCAGGCTGTGTCTATAAAAGAAATTTTTTTCTTTTCATTATTTGGTCCCTCCATCCCATCATATTTTTCTTCTACACACTCATAGCACGAGACCCATAGTGGAAAACGAGGTTAATAGTGTCCCAGGAGCTGCTTCTGCTGGCTTCATGAAAGATACTCCACGATAGACACAAGCAAGAGCTACCAATTCTAGGGGCCCACAAACCCGAGACACCTCTGTCTCAGAAGTTACAGAAGGTCTTATCTAGTTAGGATGAATGTGTATTACTGTAGAGAACTGTATTGTAGGTTTCCCAAAGACATGGGGCTTGACCATCAGAAATCAATACAAAGGATAAAAAACTACAGCCAAACACAGGCATCTTCTGTCTGCTTGCAGGTCATTTTAAGTCTCCCAGGAACTGCTGCTTTATCCTCATTGTGAAAAACAGCTTATAGGTGTTTCGAAATGGGCCTGTCGGAAAGCAGCACAAGCTATCTGCTTCGGCTGCAAACCCATCATATA